>NC_079217.1:24581052-25181052 GCF_029633865.1 Lampris incognitus | reverse complement strand
AGATGCGACCAGGGATGGTGTGGAACAGGCAGGGGGCGCAGCAGACCGGCACTGGCCCGAGTGGAGGGCTTATTCTGGGCACAAACAGGACAGGCAGAAACAAAAGACCCAGTATCCTCCGTCATGGAAGGCCACCAGAACCGCCTGCGGAGGAAGGCTAGGGTACGGGTTACTCCAGGATGGCAGGTAAGTTGGGAAGAGTGAGCCCACTGCAACACGCTAGATCTAACAGCGTCTGGAACAAACAAGCGCCCGGGGGGACCGTTACCTGGGTCAGGCTGAGTCTGTTGTGCTGCCATGACCTCCCTTTCAATGTTCCAGGTGACAGCCGCAGCCGCAACCACACAGGTAGAGGGAACGATGGTGTCAGGTTGGAGCTTGGGCTCAGACTCCACCCCATGCACATGAGACAGAGCATCAGGCTTGGCATTCCTGGAGCCAGGTCTGTACGTCAAAGAAAAATTAAAACGACCAAAAAAGAGCGCCCACCTAGCTTGGCGCTCGGTGAGTCACTTTGCTGACTGGATGTATTCCAGGTTCTTATGGTCAGTCCACACTATAAAAGGAAGCTCAGACCCCTCCAGAAAATGTCGCCATTCCTCCAGTGCCAATTTCACCGCCAGGAGCTCACGATTCCCCACATCATAGTTCCTTTCAGCTGGGGAGAGACGGCATCCTCACTGGAGCGCTGAGAAAGGACCACCCCCACCCCAATCTCAGAGGCGTCCACTTCTACAACGAACTGCTTGGTTGGGTCAGGCTGGATGAGGATAGGAGCTGTGGTGAAGCGATGCTTGAGGGCTTGGAAAGCTGCCTCTGCTACAGAGGTCCACAGGAACGGTCTGGAGGTGGAGGTAAGAGCGGTTAGTGGGGCTGCAACGCTGCTGTAGTTGCGGATGAACCGTCTGTAGAAGTTGGCAAACCCAAGGAACCTCTGAAGCTGCTTACGGCTGGTCGGGCTTGGCCACTCAAGAACCGCTCTGACCTTGGCGGGGTCCATTCTCACCTGCCCATCGGCCACGATGTAGCCCAGGAAGGTGACTGAAGGGGCATGGAATTCGCACTTCTCTGCTTTTACGAAAAGGCGGTTCTCCAGAAGCCGTTGAAGGACTTGGCGGACGTGCATGACATGCTCTGACAGGTCTCTGGAAAAAATCAGGATATCATCCAGGTAAACAAAAACGAAACGATCCAACATGTCACGTAGGACGTCATTGACCAGACTCTGGAAGACAGCTGGGGCATTAGTGAGACCAAACGGCATCACCAGATATTCAAAATGCCCCAGGGGGGTGTTGAAGGCAGTCTTCCATTCATCTCTGTCTCGAACCCGGACCAGGTGGTAAGCATTGCGGAGGTCTAGTTTAGTGAACACTGTGGCTCCCTGGAGAGAATCAAAAGCGGAAGTCATGAGGGGCAGAGGGTACTTATTGTTGACTGTGATGTTATTGAGGCCTCTATAGTCAATACACGGCCGGAGGGTCTTGTCCTTCTTGGCCACAAAAAAGAACCCCGCACCAAGGGATGATGATGACGGGCGAATAAGACCAGCAGCCAAGGAGTCCTTGATGTACCTCTCCATGGACTCCCGCTCAGGCTTGGAGAGGCTATATAGGCGGCTGCTGGGGAGGGGAGCGCCCGGCAGCAGGTCAATAGCGCAATCATAGGGGCGATGAGGAGGCAGGGAGAGAGCTTGCTGCTTGTTGAACACGGCTTGGAGGTCATGGTACTCTGGAGGCACCAGTGACAGGTCAGAGATCTCAGAGCTTGACACCTGACAGGGGACAGACTGAGGCAGAGCAGACTGGAGGCATATGGCATGACAGACGGGACTCCAACTTGAAATTCTGGCCAATGACCAATCAATATGGGGACTATGCTTACCCAGTCAGGGATGACCAAGTATAATGGGAACAAAGGGAGAATGGATAACGAAAAAACTTAACTCCTCTTGATGGTTTCCCGACAACAGGAGGCGCACAGGCTCGGTCTTAGAGGTGATCCGGGCCAGGAGACGCCCATCCAGGGCATTAGCTTCAATAGGCTGGTCCAGACTCACAGTGGCAAGACCTAACTGCTTCACAACACTTGCATCCAAAAAGCTTTCCATCAGCTCCAGAGTCAATTAAAGCCAAAAGTTTAGTGGACTGACCTTTAAAACTGATGGTAGCTTGCAACTGGGTACGTGGACGAGGAGACAGAGGGCAGACAGTTGGGCTCACGAGGATCCTCCCCCTCCCTCGTGAGCCTGCTAGTTTGACGGAACGGTGAGGGCAGGAGGCGAGAAAGTGACCAGGCTGACCACAATACAAGCAGCTGTTCTCGGTGATGCGGCGTTGACGCTCCTCTGGGTTGAGCCGGAAGCGGCCGAGTTGCATCGGCTCCGAAACTGGGGAAGAGTCACGCCTCGGGCTTTCTCGGAGGACGGCAACCTCAGTCGAGCGAGCTCGGCCCCCAGAGTTTGGAGGTGTGGCCCGTGGTAAGTTGTTGTGACCAGGAAAGCGGCGCGTCCTCTCTCGCCTCCGCTCCCGGAGACGGTTGTCCACACGAATGGCCAGGGTAACCAATTCCTCCAACCCTCCAGGCTCGGGGTAGGAAACCAATTCGTCCTTTATGGATTCGCCTTAGCCAGTTGGAAAAGCCGGCCTGGAGGGACTCGTTGTTCCATCCGCTCTCCGCTGATAGCGTACGGAACTCAACTGAGTAGTCAGCGATGCTGCGGGAACCCTGGCGGAGAGAGATCAGTCTTTTTGACGCATCCTTCCCCCGCACGGGATGATCAAAAACCTGGCGAAAAGCAGTGGTGAACTTAGCGTAGGATGAGGAAGTGGAGGCCCGCATCTCCCACACCGCTGTAGCCCAATCCAGGGCGCTTTCCCTGGAGAAGACCCATGATGTAAGCGACTTTGGCTCCATCCGTGGAATATGACTGGGGCTGCTGGTTAAACACAATCTCACACTGCATCAAAAAAGGGCGACAAAGTCCAAAATCTCCATCATACTTATCGGGCGGGGCAACCCATGGTTCCTTAGCTGAAGTTGATGGCGCTGGGGGTGGCGGAGCTGGAGGGGCGGATCCCGGGCTAGCGGAGGCACTAAGTTGGGTCTGGATTCCGGAGATCTTTGAGCTGAGCCCACGGAGGGCGTCAGCCATCCCCTGTAGCACCTGGCTGTGCTGGCCGAGGACCGATTCCTGGTTGGCTACAGCCTGGCAGACCGTGGCCAGGTCTGTGGTGGAATGGTCTGCTGGGTCCATAGTGGCTGGAACGTACTGTCACGTATCGGGAAAGAACCCAAAAGCAGACGGGACAACCAGGTAAGGGAAGAATCCAGTCTTTATCGAAGTGACCGATCTCGGGGGTAGAGCAGGAGGTGGCTCTGTGGCAGGTAGGCAGGTGTTGAGATATAACACCAGTGTATTTGTATGACTATGTGTTACTGTGTACTATTATTTTGTTTACGACTTTGTTTGTCCACAAGTGGGCGGTGTTGCGCTTGCATGCGTGGGTTGATTACGTCACTGAGACGCTGTTCATTTTCTTCTTCTCCCAAAACGACCGAATAAACGGAGGCTGCATTTTTCCCTCCAGCAGAAGTTCGGTAGTCAGTACGATTCTTTATAATGGTTTAATAATCCACTTCATCTGTGCGGAGATAGACATAAAGTATTAGTCTAGTCTTCTAACAGGTTATGGGCCCAGATAACGTTGGATTATTTAGTAGCTTGATAAAAGAAGTACACAAAGTGTGATAACCTCGGATGGCGGGATGCGCGCAGGTTAGCACGGAGTAGCAAGTTAGCAAGTGTGAAGCTAGTTAGCATCGAGAGAGGCTATCGGGAAGCTAACGGAACGCTAAGCTAAGCTAACGCTACCTAGGGAGATGGCGCGAAAGAAGAGCAGGTGGCCCACATTCAACGGACAGGCCGATGAGTATGAACTGTGGGAAGAGCGAATGCTCTGTTGCATGCATGGTGTGGGGCTGAAAACCACCATTCTTACCGAGCCCGTGGGACCTTTGACAGCGGAAGAGCAGGCCCTAGACGAGGAGCGGAATGCGGACGCCTACTGCGCATTGGCGCCTTTATTGGACAACACAAGCTTGGGACTGATCTTCAGAGAAACGAAGAACAAAGGTAGAGAGAGTCTACGGGTGTTGCGGGAACATTACATTGGTAAGGGCAGACCCTGGATTGTCACTCTGTATGTAACATTGACTGGTCTAAAGAAAGCTGATAATGAGACGATAACCAAATACATTATCCGAGCTGAACAAATCATTACGGCTCTCAAAGGGGCGGGAGAAACACCGAGTGAGGGGCTAATGATGGCCATGGTGATGAGGGGGTTACCCGAGAGATATAAGCCATTCACTCTAATGGTGACACATGGCGACAGTGAGTTGACATTGGGACAATTTAAGGCCAAATTGAGAAACTTTGAGGCGGCTGAAGATGTAGCTAATGCTACAGCATTGGACGAGACGTCCGAGAGGGTGATGAAGGCCCACGCAGCGCCTAAGAAAAAGCCAGTGAAACGCTGTGAGGGAGATGATGAACAAACGGTGTGCTGGCGATGCGGTGACAAAGGCCATCGGAAATCGGACTGTTCACGCAGCGTGTGGTGCAGCTTCTGCCGGGTCAAGGGTCACACGGACAAAGTGTGCAAGAAGAAGGACCGCGCTGATGGAGCCAGGTGTGCACGCGAGCAAGGTGGCGGCGGCGGTGGTGGTCACGCAGCAGGTCGAGGTCAGGGACCGGGGAATACTGCGGAAGAAGAGAACTACATCTTCAGAGTGCAGTATGGAGAGACCAGCTCAGCAGGACCAGGACGACGGCAACAGTTCAAACCAGGATTGATTGTGGACTGTGGGGCTTCTTCCCACATAGTCAATGATAAGAAGAAGTTCAAGAGCTTTGACAGCTCGTTCGAGCCAGAGAAACACTGCATGGAGCTGGCGGACGGTAAGCGCACCTTTAGTGTGGTGCAGGGCAGGGGAGATGCTACGGTATGTCTGCTCGACAGTGAGGGGCGACGGTGTAGAGTGACACTGCGGAACGCACTATATATTCCATCGTACCCCCAAGAGCTGTTCTCTGTGAAGTCTGCGACAGCACACGGAGCCAGTGTGTTCTTCGAAGAGGGCAGAGATGCCCTGATGTCACCGGATGGTACCAGGTTTGACATTTTTGTACAGGGGAAAATGTACTATTTGCAAACTGAATGTGTTGTTGAAAAGTGCCATGTGAGCCATGATATAGAAACTTGGCATGAGATAATGGGCCACTGCAACTATGACGATATCATAAAGCTACAGGATATCACTGATGGTATGCATATAAAGGGTAAAGTGTGTAAACCTGACAAAGAGTGTGCAGTATGCATAGAAGGGAAGTTTACCCAAAACAGGAACAGGAAATCTATAGACAAAGCCAAGACACCACTGGAGTTGGTAAACACTGATTTAGCCGGTCCTGTGGCAAACGAGTCCATTAATGGTTTCAGGTACATGCAATCATTTACAGATGTGTGCACATGTGTGTTTATTTCTTAAAAACAAAGAGTGACACATTGCAAGCGACCGAGAAATTTCTGGCAGATGTAGCTCCCTATGGGACAGTGAAATGCATAAGGTCGGATAATGGAACTGAGTTTACAGGCAAGGAGTTTCAAACCCTGTTGAGACGGAACAAAATAAGACATGAGACGTCCTGCCCATACTCTCCCCATCAAAATGGCGTTGCAGAGAGAGAAGGACGCACACTATTCGAGATGGCAAGGTGTATGCTAATAGATAGTGGTCTACCAAAGAGCCTCTGGCATTATGCTGTACAGGAGGCAGCCCACACCAGAAACAGATGCTTCAACAAGCACACAGGCACTACGCCATACAGGGCAATGACAGGAAAAAAGTGCAACATGGCTAGAATGCAAAAGTTCGGGACAGAATGCTATGCTTACCAGCAGGACAAGGGAAAGTTAGATTCTAGATGTGAGAGGGGGCGTTTTGTAGGACACGACAAGAACAGCCCGGCCTACCTAGTCTACTACCCTGACCAAGAGAAAGTACAGAAACACAGACTAGTTAAATTTGTACACAAGGCAACTAGTGAAAATGAGACTCAGACACCAGGTCTACACCCAGAAGACTGGGTAAGAGAGAGAAAGTCTGTTGAGACAGCTGCAACTCAGCCTAGAGTACAGAAAAATGTACAGACTGACAGTACACAGTCAGCACCCGAGGATGATGACGAGGAGCACCCAAGGGTGACGTCACAAGCCTCAGCCAGTGGGAGGTACCCCCAAAGGGAACACAACCCTCCGAGATACCTGATTGACTATAGTCAGGGCGACAGTGATGACAGCTCACTCACTACTATAGATTATGCATACAGGGCAGTGTGCGGTGTCCCTCTGACCTTTAAAGAGTTCCATGGAATCGCCAGAATCAGAAAAGTGGTCCAGGGCAATGGACGAGGAAATGGAGTCTCTAAGAGACAACAAAACATTCACCCTTACGAAATTGCCAGAGGGCAAGAAAACAGTGGGAGGAAGGTGGGTGTATTCGATAAAGACAGATATAGACGGACACGACAAGTACAAGGCTAGATTTTTAGCAAAGGGATATAGCCAGAGAGCTGGGGTGGATTATGGGGAGACATTTTCGCCAACAGCCAACCTAACAAGTGTTCGAGTGCTTCTACAGAAGGCGGCTCAGTATGACTTGATTTTACACCTGATGGATATAAAGACGGCCTATCTTCATGCCCCCATAGACTATCACATATACATGGAACAACCTGAGGGTTATATTGAGAAGGGAGAAAAACTAGTGTGTAAACTAGAGAAGTCAATCTACGGCCTCAAGCAGTCTGGCCGCAATTGGAATTTACTGTTACACGAGTGTTTGACAGGTGATGGTTTTACACAAAACCAATCAGACCATTGTGTGTACTCCAAGGAGTCAAAGGAAGGGAAAACGATCATTATAACCTGGGTAGATGATCTTATCATAGCATCAAGCAGCACAGAGATGCTGAGTAAAGTGAAAAAGATGCTGTCCACAAAATTCAGGATGAAAGATCTGGGCAGGTTAAAGTGCTTTCTTGGGATGGACTTCACTCAGTCCGCCAACTGTGTAACAGTTTCACAACAAAGGTACTCTGAGAAAATATTGGAGTGTTTTGATATGCAGGAGTGCAGGGTAAGAGAAACCCCATGTGAGCAGAAATTAGACTACTCAGAAGATGCACCAAAAATGTTAAATGTGAAAAAGTACAGAGAGGTGGTCGGGAGTCTAATATACTTAGCTACATGTACACGTCCAGATTTATGTTTTTGTTGTGAGCAAGCTATCTCAGCATTTTGCAGAGCCTACTGAAGAGCAATGGGTGACAGTAAAACATGTGTTTCGTTACCTTAAGGGCACCACAGACAAACAGCTCTGTTACAGGAAGAGCGATGAGAAGCTTGGCTTACAGGCATATAGTGATGCCGACTGGGCTTCAGATACTGCGGATAGACGCAGCACATCAGGTTACTGTGTGAGCATGAGCAGGGGAAGTGCACTTATCTCTTGGAAAGCCAAGAAACAAGCTACTGTGGCACTTTCTACGTGCGAGGCGGAGTATATGGCTCTGGCTTTAGCCATCCAGGAATGTATTTATGTTGAACAGTTACTGGGAGGTATTGATTCATATGAATACAAGAGAACAGTGGTTTATGAGGACAACCAGGGGACAATAGCTTTAGCGAAGAACCCGGTGTGTAGGCAACGCTGCAAACATGTGGATATCAAATACCACTTTATAAGGTCTACCATAAGAGAGGAAAGGATGTCATTGGTGTATTGCCCTACAGACGAAATGGTTGCGGATGTAATGACGAAGCCCGCATCCAAGGTAAAACTGAAGACATTTGCTAAGGCAATGTTTGGTGTGTGAAATGTGAGTGGTATGGGTTATACCAAGTTTTTTTTATTTTGTTCTATAAATATGAAAAGGTATACAGTAAGCTCATGATTCATAAGTGGGAGTGTTGAGATATAACACCAGTGTATTTGTATGACTATGTGTTACTGTGTACTATTATTTTGTTTACGACTTTGTTTGTCCACAAGTGGGCGGTGTTGCGCTTGCATGCGTGGATTGATTACGTCACTGAGACGCTGTTCATTTTCTTCTTCTCCCAAAACGACCGAATAAACGGAGGCTGCATTTTTCCCTCCAGCAGAAGTTCGGTAGTCAGTACGATTCTTTATAACGGTTTAATAATCCACTTCATCTGCGCGGAGATAGACATAAAGTATTAGTCTAGTCTTCTAACAGCAGGCAGGCAGAAGTCCATGAATGGCGACGTTCCAGCGAAGACTGGTCCATAGTGGAGGCCTTTTAAGGGTGAGGGCGATTGCCGGGGTGAAGGGGGGGTCAGCAGGTGTCAGCTGGCGTAGCAGGTGTCAGCTGGTGTAGCAGGTGTCAAGGGCGATCGCTTTGATGTCAAGGGCGAGAGGCTGTGACACAATCCCAGTTTCAGAGAACCAGAATTTTTTTTTATAATTTTTTTTATCACCTGCAGCTATATTACTCTTTGTATTGTGTATTTTTAAGCCATGGGGCTTTAATCTTGTTTAAAAAAAATCCAAAACCCAGAATTTTTTTTTCTTCCCCCCCTGCATGACGGCACGGCTGTGTAGCTGTTCTCATAGCCCAGAAGCATGGCGCCCGGGTAGCGTAGTGGTCTATTCTGTTGCCTACCAACGCTAGGGTCGCGGTTCGAATCCTCGTGTTACCTCCGGCTTGGTCGGGCGTCTCTACAGACACAATTGGCTGTGTCTGCGGGTGGGAAGCCGGATGTGAACAGTAGGATAATTGGCCAAGAACAATTGGGGGGAAGAAATAGCCTAGAGGCATGGTAGGAGTAACGCTACTGCACCCGGAAGTAATCCGGAAGCCAGAAACTTTTTCGGCGTATGCGCCAGGCGAGTAATTCTCATAGGAATAAACAGGCGCCATTTTTAGATTCGGTATCCAGTTCTACTATAATACATCCATGCGATAGCACGGTTACGGGACTCATCACCAACGATATCACATTAACAACCTCTCTCTAAATATCAGCTAGTCAAAGAGATGATCACTGACTTCAGGAAGGTCTACGTCGACCGTCTCCATTTGTGTATTAGCCACAAAGTTAGCAGCTTTAAGTTCCTGGTAGTTCACATAGTAGATGACTTGTCATGGGATCTGAACATATCCTGCCTAGTTAAAATAGTCCATGGGCCAGAGCCCAAAATTTCCTATTTCGGTACACTCAAGGTGGCAAAACTTACTTATAATTTTTGAAAGGATCCATGTCTGTAGATGATATTTTGGTATGATAACCATTCCTGAGTGGCAGCTGTATCACAGTTATCAGCTCATGAAGTTAACCACCCCCTAAAGTAAATTGCATTTTAGACGCTGGTGCATATCCTGGTTTAGCCTCATGGAGGACATTTTTCACTGTTCTATAATATTGTCTTTGGTATCATTTTAAAGGGGACCTTCTTAGCTTTCATTCAAGCCCTGTTGTGGATATTTCTCACAAATATAGAGGTCACTTGAGCTCTTCAACCCATCAATAACACACATCTTTCTGCAATGTTCGCCTAAACTATATACTTTCTTTTAGCCCTGTGGCATCTAGGAATATCAGGGACACAAAACACAAAAACTGGAATACTCACAGGACTGTAAAGATTCAGGAAATGTATAATATACCCATACTATTTCATTGTGTGAACCTTAAATTAGAAGGGCATTATTACTAAGAAACTAACTAGACCAAAGCCAGTTAGTCCATGGGTCAGACCAGATATCGATATCACCCAAGGTGACACAACTTCACTGGTGCCATTTTATTTGGTACACTAACAGAAGTAAAATAATACATGATAACCTTTCCAAATGAGCAGCTATTTCATTTTTCTTTCAGGAAACTTGTTTCTGTGCCTCTCACGATTGTGTATTTGCCCAGATTTTTACAAATATAGCATTTCAACACCCCTGGTACTGATTAGCCTAGCTTAAACTCTGGGACAGTTCTTAGTTGGCCAACAACCAAGGATAACCAGTACTGTGTACTTCCATTCATTGTGCTAAGCTAGGCTAACGTGCAGCCAGATAGCTTTCTACTAAACACATATAGAGGAAACTGGTATCTATCTTCTTGTCTCACTCTGGAGAAGATTGTAAGCTAATTTCCCATAATGTTAGCATGTTCTTTTAATGTATATGTTAATATGATTAGTTAAAGTGGCTACGAGGAACTTTCATCTTGTGTTGATTTTAGCGGCCTCATGTGGACAAAATACAGCTGTTGCATAGCAACTAGGTAATGTATCTATTTGTGGCTATGTAAGATAAATAATGGTAATATGACGCTGGTGAAGCAAAGTAAACTTTGTTTTAGTAGTGTTCATACACCTAAGTTACATGTATTTGTTTGCATGTGGCAGGTGAAAACTGACTGAATATGGCCACTGGTGAACAAGCAAGTTTTTACCCAATACCAAAGCGTCCACGGGTGGAGTGCATTATCCACTGTTCTGATGATACAGATAAGCTGGTTTCACTACAAAGTGTCGACTCATGGAGAACTCTGCTCAGGGCAGCTCAGATACGAAATCATGCACCAGTTTTGAAACTGGCAAAAGACATTCCTGAGGGACAGATTCCAGCAATCTACTACCACAGAAAGTGTCGCAGTATCTTCACTATGAAGCAAATTCTTGATGGCCTCCTTGCAAAAGAAAAGAAAAGTTGTGTCTCTGCTGAAGAGAAACAATCTAAGAGAGTAGCTCGACATGCTCCAAGTACATCTAGGACTTATGATGCAGAGTGCATATTTTGTCAGAAAAACAGCAAATATTCCAAGAGACAGAATACGAGAGAAGTACTGGTGCAGTGTCGAGAACTGCGAGCTGATGCAAAGATCAGGAGTGCAGCCACAAAGAAAAGGGACAGCAGAATCCTTGCCATTGTAAGTAGAGACCTTATAGCAGCTGAAGGGCACTACCACAGGTTGCCAGCAATGAAGATGATGATGCTGCAGCCCAGTATGAAGCTGCTGTAAATAAGGCATACAATGAGCTGTTCCTCTTCATCAGGATGGAGCTTTTTGGCAATCCTCAAGTGATGACAATGACTGATCTCTCTTCTAGACTGGTAGCTTCAATGAACTCCCAAGGCATTGCCCAAGTCAAGGAATCAACCAAGAAGCACATAAGGCGAAACCTGGAGAGTGAGTTTGCTGGAGCCTTGCAGATATTCCCTGATGAGAAAGGAAAATTCCTCCTCTATCCCGATAACTTGTCCATGAGGGAACTTGCCAAAGAAAATAAGTCTCTCAAAAGGGAGCTGCAGACCCTGAAAAGTGTCAGTGCACAAGATGTTATAGCCAAAGCAGCCATCAAATTGAGAGCAGACATTAAAAGTCAAGATGTTCCTCAAACCTGGCCGCCTGAAGTCAAACCAGAAGCAGAATGTCCTACCATTCCAGAGTCGCTCATTATCTTCCTGTACTCTCTACTCACAGGCTCAAATGATCCTGATCATGCATCCCAGAGAGTGCAGTGCCTTCTGCAGTCATTTGGCCATGACATAGTATATGCAGTGACATGTGGAAATACCAAGCCTTCCAAGCACATTGTTCTGCCATTCAGTGTCAAATCGTTGACAGGAAATGTAGAGTTGATAAACATCCTCAACCGACTTGGTCACAGTGTGTCCTATTCACAGATGGAAGAGATCAACACTGCCCTGTGTCTCCAGAAACTCTCATCATCAGGGAGTGGCATTGCCCTTCCAGCTAACATCCATCCTGGCATATTCACAACTTTAGCCTGGGACAATATCGACCGTCTTGAAGAAACTGTCAGTGGTGAGGGAACATCTCACAGAGTCAATGGGATTGCTGTGCAAGCAAAGCCAGTCAACCCACTTCCTGTCCAACCCATGCCCACTGTTCCCAAAACAAAGAAGAGAAGCATTGATGGACCCCCACCAATGTTACCAACTTACAATGCTGGACAACAAGTAGGGCCACCACAAAGCAAAAAGTCAGATGCCGATACTGCAGCCAATACTAAGCTTGCCAGAGAGAAAAACCTTCTTTGGGTCCTAGCACGCATGTCACAACAAGAAGAACAGTCAGTCAGCAGCTGGACAGGCTTCAACATCCTGACTCGAGGAGAGATGACGGTCATCCCCGACAATATAGGCTATCTGCCTACCATCAATGCTCCAGCGACACAAATGTCTACTGTCAACGAGGTGCTTAACCAGTCACTGAGCATCATGCAGTGCTTAGGCCTGAGGAAGATTGTCTGTGTCTTTGACCAAGCCCTGTATGCGAAGGCTGTCGAGATCACATGGAAACACCATGACAAGTTCCATGATATCATCATTAGGCTTGGGGTATTCCACACCATCTGCACACTGCTGGCAATAATAGGAAAGCGTTTCCAAGATGCTGGACTCAAAGACCTCTGCATTGAGTCTGGCATGATTGCAGAAGGCTCAATTGCTGGTGTTATGGATGGCCGCAAGTACAACAGGGCAGTGCGACTACACAAGCTCCTGTATGAGGCTCTCATGCGACTGACCTTGAATGGTTTCCTGTCCTGGTTGGAAGAAACTCACAGGAATGACATGGTTCACCTGAATGAGACACTGAAGACCATTGACAGCCTTGGGAAAGAAGTCTCACAACATGCTTTGAAGGAGGTCCTCGAGAACAGCTCTTGTACACGCATCATGGATCTATTTGAAGTCTACCGTGAGTTCCTTAGAGGTGGAAACGGCAGCCTCTCGAACTTCTGGATGTCCTATTTGGACATGGTTGAAATCTTGTTGGGGCTCATCCGAGCATCCAGAGAGGGAGACTGGATGCTACACTTGGCTAGCATTCGAGCAATGATCCCATGGTGCTTTGCTTATGACAGGATGAATTATGCACGCTACCTCCCCTACTACTACGCCCAGATGTCTGAGCTGCCCATCACACACCCAGATGTGTACACAGAATTCATGGAAGGAGGCTTCTCAGTCCAACTGGGCTCCACCAATCCCTTTGGCCGAATCCCTGTTGACCAAGCTATAGAAGAAATGGTGAACAAAGACACCCAAACAGCTGGAGGGACAAAGGGATTCAGCTTGAAGCCAGGAGCTGTGACCAAATATTATCTCACAGCTGAGTATAGAAGTATGTACCTCAGACAGCTGAGAGACCTGACAGGTCAAGGCAGGTGCAAATGGTCTCATCCAGATCTACAGAGTCCAAGGATCAAGAGAGATGAAGCAGATGTCCAGTCTCTCATGGACCTTATGGAGAATAACTGGCTCAATCCTATGTCCCCTGATGAGATTGATTTGGTTAGCCTCTCCACTGGCAACATGGCTCCACCTGATGTGACCATAGATCTCTTGAGAGCTCTTGAGAAAGGAGAAGAGGCCTACCAAGCATTCCAGCAAACAAGGTTCGATGCAGACCCACCACCTGTGAAATTCCACGACAAGATGACCAAGCAAAGTCTGAAAACATTCTCCAATGTCAGCACAAAACAAGCTCATGGAAAGAAAGCACAGGATGTGGATCTGAAGGCAGATAGAAACCTTTTCAGTCACATGATCCTGGTGGCTGAAAGCAGGAAGGTGAATCTGAAGGATGTCCTTGCCTACCCATTGGGCCCACTACCATGGGCACTGGCAAATGCTGATGGGTCCTTACGAAAAACAAACAAGGCTGCACTTGCCAGAGAGCTTGAAAAGAATGTATCTCCTGCAGAAGACATCCCAATCCCATCTACTTCCATCATTGATGGGATGAGCCTGGTCCAAAAAATGAATGGCAACAACAAAACCTTTGCACAGGTGGCAGAGTCAGCCTTGACCCAGGTCCTCCATGAGGGAGCACAGAGTGGGAGGATTGATGTTGTTTTTTATGTCTATCACCAGACTTCGATCAAAGATGCTGAACGACTGAACCGGGGTGGAGACATCACTCTCCAGTACAAGAATCTTGCAGGGGGACACCACGTCCAGCAGTGGAGAAAATTTCTGTGCAGTTCCTCCAACAAGACCAGTCTCATCAAGTTTCTGGTGGAAGAGTGGAAACTCCCACGATACAGAGCTATGCTGCATGGCAAGGTGTTGTACATGACCTGTGAGGATACCTGCTACAAGTTGACAGAAGATGGGTGTGAGGAAGCAGCAGAACTGCACTCCACACATGAAGAAGCTGACACCCGTCTGCTCCTGCATGCATTGCATGCAGTAAATGCGGGCTCAAAGTCAGTTATCATCACAGCTGAGGACACTGATGTCATGGTGCTTTGTCTTGGCTTCCAGAAGGACATCACCTGTCCCATCTACCAGAAGTGTGGGACTCAGAACCGCACACGGTTTGTCGACATCACCAAACTGGCAAGTTCACTTGGAGACAGCATCTGTGACAGCCTAATTGGCTTACATGCCTTCACAGGCTGCGACACTGTCAGTGCATTCGCTGGTCGAGGGAAGCTGAATGCCCTGAAGATAGTGAGAAAGCACACTTCCTGCCAAGAGACATTTAGTCAACTGGGACAGACATGGAATGTGAGTGATGAGCTGTTCCAGAAAATTGAGCAGTTCACCTGTCGGATGTATGTTGCTAATAGCAGCACTGCTGAGGTGAACAAACTGCGTTACCAGCTCTTCTGCACCAAAAGGGGAGAGGTTGAGTCCAGCCAGCTGCCACCATGTAGAGACTGTCTCTTTATGCATGTTCAACGAGCCAACTATCAGGCAGCAATATGGAAGTGCTGTCTGCAGGCTAACCCTGTGGTGCCAAGCCCTACTGAGTATGGATGGACAGACGATGAAGGCAAGCTGGCCATTTACTGGATGCGCTCCCCACCTGCACCAGATGTGGTCTTGGAAATGCTAACATGCAAGTGTGTGCATTCATGCAAAATGCCAAGCTGCATGTGCCTGTCAAATGGACTTCCATGCACAGACATGTGCAGGTTACAGACCTGCAGTAACCAAAAACAGCAGGATGGTCCAGAACTGGACTTTGAACTTGGGGAGTCAGATGATGAGAGAAACAAGCAGTTTGATGAATGACAGTGTGATGATTCTGATGGTATTACTGTGGTAGTAGTCTATTGATGCACAGGATGTTGATTCTGGACTTGGTTACCCAGAGCTTGATAACAATAATGTAACCATATTCACATATACCCATTACCCTACCCATTACCATTACATATACCCACTAATGATATGGGATTACATGTATCATTGACTAGGTATATGTAAATGTCAATGTTGTTTAAAATATTAAAATAGTTCATTACCTCACTATGGTATTCCTTTTTATCATGCATTTTGATTGTGCATTTAAACAAATGTATAGAGACCAGTTTGTGACCTAACTGGCTTTGGTCTAGTTCTCATTTAAGGCTCACAATCACCTCACACAATGAAATAGTATGGGTATATTATACATTTCCTGAATCTTTACAGTCCTGTGAGTATTCCAGTTTTTGTGTTTTGTGTCCCTGATATTCCTAGATGCCACAGGGCTAAAAGAAAGTATATAGTTTAGGCGAACATTGCAGAAAGATGTGTGTTATTGATGGGTTGAAGAGCTCAAGTGACCTCTATATTTGTGAGAAATATCCACAACAGGGCTTGAATGAAAGCTAAGAAGGTCCCCTTTAAAATGATACCAAAGACAATATTATAGAACATTGAAAAATGTCCTGACCATGAGGCTAAACCAGGATATGCACCAGCGTCTAAAATGCAATTTAGTTTAGCGGGTGGTTAACTTCATGAGCTGATAACTGTGATACAGCTGCCACTCAGGAATGGTTATCATACCAAAATATCATCTACAGACATGGATCCTTTCAAAAATTATAAGTAAGTTTTGCCACCTTGAGTGTACCGAAATATCGTCTGGCCCATGGACTAAAAAGGATCAACAGCACATCTGCTTCATATAGAGATGAAAGAGAGACAGCTTGCACACCCACACCATCACAAACTTCTGCCGGACTGTAGTTGAGGGCATCTGACCTATACAACCGTCTGGTATGGCAACTGCACCGCCTCAGGCAGGAAGTTTCCACCACCCTGTAAACTGCCAAGCATGTTATCGGCACCAGCCTTCCCACATTGACAACATTTACACTCAGCAGTGTATAAAAAAATGGCTGATGGCAGAAAATATGACTTCCGGTGATGCAAGCAACCGAGTAGCCACGCGTCGACGGATTTCCGGCACCTCCATATTAATTTAATACAATGTATTTGTGTAGGGGCCTTTTAGGTAGTGCAGAACTGAGTATTGACTTCAGGTTATGCCATTGGAGCACTTCTGGGGCAAGTTTACCGGTGAGATGCTTCCCAAACAACAATCTAAGAAGAACAACCCCTCCATTGCTACTTGTCAAGATGTAGGCAACGCGCGACCTGACGACATGGCCGAAACCCCGCACTGGCGAAAGCTATGGAGCGAAAGACGGCTAATATAACAAGGTTGGTTGATGAAAAACTGGAGCGCATAGTATCAATGACAACGTTTCCCAGCATTTGAAGGAAGTTAACGAAAGAGTCGGAATAAAGAATATTGGCGGTGGAGAATGCTGCAGCTGCGGTGGACAAATGCTTTGATTAAAACGGCGAAGGAAATGTCGTAGCGCCTATAAGACTACGAGAACCAAGGACGCCACAAAAACCCGAGAGTGCTTGGTATATACGGTATACGTGAGAAGACGGAGGGTGCCGACGCTGTTAATTTTATGGAAATGTGGATTCCCGGGGTTTTGGGCACGGAAACCAAGACCGGTCGAGTCATACTTGAACGGGTTCACAGGATCCCAGGTCCAAACTACCCCGAGTTATGATAATGAGATTTCACAATTTCTCCGACAGACAGTCGCGGAGGCTGCGCGATGCCAGAAAGAAGCTAATTATCAGGAAGCAAAAATATTTCTCTTCCAGGATTTTGCTGCGGAGACGGTAAAAAAAACACAAAAAAACCGGAGGGAATATACCGATGTTAAAAAGAAGCTCCAGAGTATTCCCGGAGCCAGCTACAGCATGATTTACCCAGCATCTCTTAGGGCAGGGGTCTCAAACTCAATTTACCTGGGGGCCGCTGGAGGTAGAGTTTGGGTGAGGCTGGGCCGCAAGTATTCCAAAAAAAAGTACAACCGATCCAATGTTCTCAATCTTTTTTTTCTTTATATATACAGGTGATCAAAACAAGACAGGTAACAGTACAAGTGCAGGAACAAAAACGAACAGTGTGAGACAAAAAGGGGACACCAGGTTCTGTTATGACAAGATGGAATACTAATAAGCTAAAAAAAAACCCAACAAAAACAAACAAGCTATCAAATAAGCCGGTCAATGAGCTCCATTTGAAGCACAGGAGGGGCATCTTGCACATCAAAGGAGAAGGGGTCAGCAAAAATTTGAAAAGTGGCTCTGTGTGTCTTGAACTCTGCAAACCTGTGATCAAATTGCTCCTGTAGCTTCACAATGGCATCAGCATACTTCTCACCACTGAATGGTGTGCCTGCATCCATGAGTGCCTTGCATGCTGGGAAATGGCAGAGGTTTGTCTGAGAGAGCTGGGCTTTCCATAACACAAGTTTTGTGGAGAATGATCTCACGTTGTCATAGGCAGCACTGACAAGCTGCCCCTGGTTTTGTAATTTCTTGTTCAGTACATTCAGCTCATGTGTGATGTCAACAAGGAAAGCTAAGTCCATGAGCCATTTGGGATCACTTAGCACAGGAACAGCCATCCCAGCCTTCTCCATGAAGGCTTTCACTTCTGCTCTCAACTCAAAAAAACCTCTTCAAGACGTTTCCCCTGCTGAGCCAACGTACCTCAGTGAAGTAGAGCACATCCTCATATGCTGACTCTATTTCCTCCCAAAAGGCGCGGAACTCCCGGTGCTTTAAACCCCTGGATCTGATATGGTTGATGCATTTCACAACGACAGACATCACATTGTCAAACTTCAGGCATTTGCTGCAAAGGGCCTGCTGATGGATAATGCAGTGCAGAGCAATGGCCTCCTCCACACCCTCCTCTTCCATTTTTTTTGTGAACAAGTGCCACCATTCCATTTCTCCTCCCTGTCATTGATTGCGCTCCGTCGGTTGTTATTCCAGCAAACCTCTTCCATGGCAAACCCGCATCCACAATGGCATCACACAGCTGGCGGAATATCTCCTGAGAGGTGGTCTGGCCATGCATTGGAATCACTGTGAGCAACTCCTCCATCACTTCAAAACTGTCGTCAACACCACGGACATAGATTGCGAGCTGCGCAGTGTCAGTGATGTCTGTGCTCTCATCACGAGCGACTGAGTATGCACAGAAACGTTTGGCTTTCTCACGCAGTTGATCATATGTGTTACCTGACAGGTCAGAAATGCGCTCTGCCACTGTGTTGGCTGAAAGGCTGATGTTGCTAAACTGACCCTTCTTTTCCAGACAGACTATACTTGCAGCCTGTAACATGCACTTTTTAACAAACCCCCCTTCTTTGAATGGCTTTCCCGACTTAGCAATCATCTCACTCACCACGTAGCTTCGACTGCTGCATCATTATCTTTGCTAGCTTTCTTGAAGAAATCTTGTCGCTTCAGTAAACATGTTTTAAGATTGGCGACCCGTTTCTCTCTCTCATCTCCCTGGTATTTTGTATACTCATCATCAGCATGTCTAGTCGAGTAATGACGTCTGATGTTGTATTCCTTGTGCACCGTAACTTTCTCGGTGCATATTAAGACACGTCGGGCTGCCTCTGTGCTCAACAAAACAATATGCCGTCTCCCACTTTTCCTGAAATTGTCTGTGCTCGTCACCAACTTTTCTCTTCACGGCAGGTTTTGAGAAAGACATAACTGGGGCTTGCTGACAGGATATATTTTCCTTCCACTCGGTGTCGCTCCGGAATCAAGTTTCAACCAAGTTTCAACCGTCGCTAATTCGCGCTGCCCATTATGGTGCGTTCAAGTTGTGCTCGGAAGTCGGACTTTCTGAGCTCCGAGTTGGACATTTCAACTGGAAGTCTGAAATCCGAGTCATTCTAATTTACAACTTCCAACGTAACGGGAACGCACCATGACTTGACAACAAACGCGACACCGGAAGCTGTCATGAGCCTGCGCTATGGTAGCTCATAAGTGAAAAATAAAAGCCCAGGGCAAGCGCGGGCCGCACTAACACTAAACTTTGATGTCAAGTAGGGGGCCACAAAATAACGTCCCGCGGCGCGGGCCGCGAGTTTGAGACCCATGTCTTAGGGTAACAATGAGCAACTCCACCCAAACTTTCCATGCTCCGGAACAAGTACCAGCCTTTATCGACTCATAATAAAATGGCCAACACAAGCGTCTGGCGAGGTGAGTGTCACAGTGGCCGCTGAATTTTGAATTTGAAACTCGTCAATGTTCGGGACTAACATGGTTGCTTTTTATGATAGTTATTTTGCCGAACCAGAATTTTAATCTGCTATGGGCAGTGGGAAGTAGTAGGCTAACATCAGAGTCGCTGGGCGGGCCGCCTGTAAAATTGATCTCTTGGACCGGTCTCAACAGTCATGTGTGTATACTGACGGTTTTTCAGGGCTTGTTTTCAACAGCTGAGTCTGAAACCTTCTCCTTTTTTTGGGGGGGGGGGGTTGCGGCGGTTGGCATCCCAATGGCTTTGCATTCAATCAGCGACTGTGGTTAATGGCACTTGTGAATGGCGGGCATAACCCACACAGAGGCGTACTGTTGAACTGCATTACCCAGACGCCGCCTGGTCACATGTCACGATGAGCAATATGGCTGCGTGAACAGAAACGCTGCGCCGATTTACAGGCCTTACATGAGCTTGTACATGTGGAACTTAAATCCGGATGTTCAATTTTTCAATTCAATTCAAAACTTTATTGCAGACTCAATGTCCATAACAGACAAAGACAAATAGGTAAAAGACAAACCCTAGACAATACACAGAGTAAACGCAAAAAAATACATAAATGGAACAAGGCAGTGTGTTATAAGAAGGCAGCTATACCAGTGGTCCCACAGCCGGGATTGGTAGCGTGTGGCACTGAATCTTATATTAGTCAAACTCTTGATGATTACATTATCAGAGTCATTGAGCTGGCAAATAAATTTATACATAAGATTTCTTAGAAGAGCCTGAAAGGTACCGAGTCCTGCAGCCACAAACATTTCACTTGCACTACACCATCTAGGTCTTTTTAGCAGTATTCTCATGAGCCACTCGAAGCCTATGTAAGCTTGCTTTTTTATAGTTTGATCACAGGTGTGCAGTATAGAGTGTTGTACAATATGCTCTGAACAAAGACATCTTCACACAAACTGAACACATACCAAACTTGCGTGACAGAGTGTTTGCTTGTGCATACATCATGTGGCATTGCCTATAAATATCATCATCGTCTGTCATTTGTTCAGTAATATAGTGCCCAAGATATTTCACCTTATTACATCCCACAAGATTATTATCAGGATTATTATTAGACAATTTAAAATCAGGAAATTTTAGATGATTGACCTGTTGGTTCTGCAGATCAAGACAACACTCTTACTAGCATTGTATTTGATATCATGCTCCACACCATACACAGAACATATATCAAGGAGCTGCTGGAGACCAGCGCTACAGGGACTAAGAATGACAAGGTCGTCTGCATACATAATATAGTTCACCAAGGTATTACCAGTCATGCACCCAGTGTTACAGGCTTTCAGCTGCTTGGACAAATCATCAATATATAAATTGTAGAGAACTGGAGACAGAATTCCCCCTTGTCTGACACCGTTGCCAACCCCAAATGGGGCTGAAACGCTATTACCCCATTTCACTTGCATAGTCTGGTGGGCATACCAATAAGCCAGAATTCTCACATTGTGTTTAGGGACTCCTCTCTGACTCAATTTAACAAACAACTTTGTATGATTAACACGATCAAAAGCTTTAAAAGCGTCAATAAAACACATAAGAACCGATGAGTTTTGGCCTCTGTATTCGTTTACAATTTCCTTTTAAGGCATATATACGTAAGTCAGTGCCATGTCTAGCTTTAAAACCAAACTGGTTATCTGTGGAGTTGATAAATTCATGCACTCTATCCAGCAGTATTCTTTCTAGGACTTTTGACAGTATGCTGGCTAGAGCTATAGGTCCGTAGTTCTCTAGGCTGCATACTTTACCAGCTTTGTCCTTAATGACTGGCACTAACAGTACAGACAACATTGAGTCTGGTAACAAGCCATGGACCATAAAGCCAGTAAAACAGATAGCAAGGAGAGGAGCTAACCTCGGACTGGCATATTTAAGGTGTTCAGCAGTAATATGATCTAAGCCAGTTCTTCTCAACCTTTTTGGGGTCCTGGACCCCCTGCGTATTTTTGATCTACCCTGAGGACCCCTCCACCTGATCTTGGGGGAGGGGGGTTGCAATTTGATAGGAACAGTAGAAACTGCATTTTAAATTGCATTATAGCATTTATTCACTCTTTGGGGCAATAATAAGAGCTTTCAGTTGTAACTTAGATATAGTTAACAAAACAGAATTCTTATGCAGTAACTTTCAGATATATGTAACAAAACAGAATATGTATTCAGTAACTTTCAGATATATGTAACAACAGAATTTTTATGCAGTAACTTTTAACAATGCAAACGGGAGCGAGATCTCTTATTAAAATACAATAAATTACACTTGTGAAACAGATGTAATTAGAGAAAAAATTCCTGTTACTCTTTATAGTTTAGGGAGATAAAGGTCTCAGTCACATTTGAGTAAAATAATCCTATTTCTATAAATGTCATAGGATCTTTTTTTTAAAGATATTTTATTTTCACGGACCCCTTGCAATTACACCACGGACCACTAGGGGTCCGCGGACCCCCGGTTGAGAAACACTGATCTAAGCCACTTGCCTTGTTAACAGACAGCTTGTTTATAGCTTGGTACACCTCGTGTGACATGATCACCATTGAATCATCACTCTCAATATTGCCCACCTTATACAGATCACTGTGGACACAATTGAATAAGGTACTATAATGCTGTCGCCATAACTCAGCAATATTGTCTGTACCAGAGATACCATCAACAGTGCATGGGTAGAGATGTATTATAGTTGTTGAGAGTGCTTACTTCTTTCCAAAAATTAGCAGGATCATTTCTTAGCATGTGATTAAAGCTGTTGTATTTTGAACGCTACACATTTAATCTGCCTCAAGGGTATTATTTGCCTATTTGCCCCAAGGGTGTTGCTTATTCTGCACAATTACCCTGATTTAGAAGGGCATGGTAGTAATCATTATTATACCTTATGTTACCATTACATTCTTCATTTCAAAGCACTATGAATATCGTTGATATTTTCCCACTTTTTATTTACCTTCTACTTATACTGTTTTATTATTTATTTTTCAACTGATTAATTCTTGGGGTTTGTTTGTTGTTTTAATGAGGTGCTGTCTCTAAAGTGCTATGCTTGTGTCTAGCGTAAGATTAAGGGTCTCTCTCAGGGGCATTCCTGTGGGAAGAGTGTTTTTTTTGTTTAGTGTGTTTTTCATACTTGTCTTGTTTCATATCTTAAGGACCTAGTAACAATAGTTGTACATCATTTTTATCGGGAGAAGGCCACAGTTCTATTCTGTAAGGGAATTACGTTCAGTTACCATGAGCAAGATTATTCACCCAGCAGGTCATTATTTATGCATGATAGCGATAAGGATTTAGGATTTAACACTTACAGTTCTAACAATGGCTGCATCTGACGTGACGTTTTGTACTTTGAATGTGCGAGGAGTTCATCATCCAGTGAAAAGAAAGAAAATTTTAACTTTCCTTAAAAAAGAGGATGTGAAAATTGCTATGTTACAGGAAACCCACCTTAAGGATGAGGAACATTTTAAGTTAAAATGTGAATGGGTGGGTCTGGTGGGTTTTTTTTTTCATCCTTCACCTCAAACAGTAGAGGGGTTTGCAACTTAATTCATAAATCACTACAATTTAAGCTTGAAAAATATTTCAGAGATAATAGTGGGAGGTATGTTATTGTGAGAGGATCACTGTTTGGGATAAACATCTCTATTATGAATGTATATTACCCACCCAACCATCCAACAGATTTTCTTACTAAAGCTTTTTTCAGAATTTGGTGAACTCGAATGTGAACAGTCAATAGGTGGAGATTTAAATTGCCTGATGGATCCCCAGATTGATAAGTTGCCAGCAGAGAAACATCCCCCTACAAAAAGAGCTAGGGCAATAATGGAGTCATGTGAAGAGATGGGATACTTGGATGTCGGGAGAACTTTACACCCGGGAAAAAAGAATGTACTTTTTTCTCAAATGCCCACAATAGTAGTTCAAGAATAGATTTATTTTCTAGCCCCAAAGATGATGCTTCACTTAATAACCTCTTGCACTATTGGAAATATCACCATATCTGATCATAGCCCAAAGTTTATACAACTTCTTGATTGAAGCAGTTGAAGGGTGTAAAACTTAACCGGTCTACTGTGGAGTTTATAGGCACATTACATGGTGTAAGAAGTGGGATAATGGCTCAAGGGCTTCGTTGCATCGACCCCTTAATTTTCGATGACAATATTGCCGATAACTGGTGGAAATTTGACAAGGAATGAAGAATTTATTGCAACTGTCGAATAATTCAAAGAAAGTGCAAGCCTACATGCTCCTAAACCTCGCCAGCCTTGAGGCTGTTGAAAAATCGGAATCATTCATTTACAAAGATGGAGAAAGTCACGAAGATCCAGAGGTTCTATTGAGAAAGTTTGCTGAATTGTGCTTGCCTGCAAAAAACATCATTATGGACAGGCATGCTTTCAACACCGCTAGTCAAAAGCCTGGTGAGTCAGTTCAAGCTTACATCTCCACTTTGAAAATACTAAGAAATGTGATTTTGGCGTGCTCCGCGACAAATTGATAGGGAATCGCATTGTGTGTGGCATAGAAAGTGACTTTGTCTGCAAGCAGCTACTCCGTGAAAAGAATCTCACCCTGGAATTAGTGATAAGTACCTGTATGCTCCATTAACGAGTCAGAAAGGAGCTCCAAGGATTTAAAGAAAGAAGCAGATGTGTGGGCTATTCAGAAAACTTCGCTGTTGCAACTGCAATGGACAACACGCTCCTGACCGTAATAAATGTTATGCATTCAATAAACAATACAATAATTGTGGCAAACTCAATCATTTTGCTAAATGCTACAGATCCACACCAGCATGGCCCATAGTTGGCGCCAAAGCTCCCAGTCATTACAGAAAAAGACAGCCAGATAGAGTGAACGAACTGACCACACAACCAGACAGTGCTTTGGATGATACTTTTTATTGTGACCCAGTTGATTCACCCACTCAGAAAAGAGAAATCTTCACAACGCTGAAACTGAAAAGTGGAAAGGGGCAACTGAAGGTAAAAGTGGACACTGGTGCCAAATGCAATGTGATATCCAAACGCATGTTGCATGCAGTTGACTGCACAGTCCCTGTGAATGCAGATAAAAGAGTCAATCTTGTGGCCTATGGGCGTGAGACAATTAACACAGAGGGCACAGCAATACTACACTGTCTGCAGGGGCAGTTCAAATTTCACGTGGTCAATAGGGATGTGAGACCATTGCTAGGCCTACAAGACAGTGTTGCCATGGGACTCATACACCTTGGACTTGACATCCACACCCTGCAACAAGAAGCACCAGAGGTATTGGAATACAAAGACCTGTTTGATAGCAACACTGTAGGTAAATTGCCAGTCATATATCACATGAGGCTAGACGACACTATTGCTTCTACAGTGTGTGCGCCTCGTAAGGTTCCAATAGCCATGAAAGAAAAGGTTAAGGCAGAGCTTGATCGAATGACTGCACATGGTGTTATAGTGCCAGAAAACGAAGCCACAGAATGGGTGTCCGCCATGGTTGCAGCCAAGAAAAACGATGGAACTGTGAGAATTTGCCTCGACCCAGTGCACCTGAACAAGGCCCTTCTCAGACCACGTCACCCCCTGAAATCTATCGAAAAAATTATTGCAGACATACCTGATGCTAAAGTTTTCAGTATTCTGGATGCCAAATGCGGTTTTTGGCAGATCCCTCTTGATGAAGAGGGCTTACAAAGCTTACAATTTTCATGTCACCCTATGGCTGCTATAGGTTCCTGAGAATGCCATATGGCATCTGCACAGGCAACGAGGTGTTCCAAAATGTGATGGAGCAACTGTTTGCTGGACAACCCTGTTAGATTGTAGTAGACAATATTTTAGTCTGGGGACATACAATGCAAGAACATGATGATCGTCTGAAACGGGTATTGAACAGAATTCGGGCCATAATCTTGAAGCTCAACCCCGACAAATGCAAATTCAGAGTCCGCTGTGTCCATTAGGTTGGCCACCTGCTAACCGCTGATGGTGTCAAGCCAGACCCTGAAAAAATTAAAGCAGTGTGTGACATGGCAAAATCGCAAGACAAAAAAGCCCTGCAGCAGTTCTTATGTATGACAAACTATCTGTCATAGTTTATCCCTCAATACAGTGAGGTTACTGGTCCCCTGAGACAACTGATATACCAAGATGTGAAGTGGACTTGGCATGAAGCCCGTGATGCAGCATTCAACAAGATGAAACAAGCAGTGACAAACCCACCAGTTCTACAGTTCTTTGACATATCGAAGCCAGTGGTCATATCAGCTGATGCATCATAACATGGTCTGGGTGCGGTGTGTCTCCAGCAAGGGAGGCCTGTGGCATTTGCATCACGTGCCCTCACACCCACTGAGTCAAGGTATACACAGATTGAAAAAGATATGTTGGCTCTCGTCTTTGCAACCAAGAAGTTCCATGATTTCATCTATGGACATCCTGTCACAGCTGAAACTGACCACCAGCCTTTAATAACAATTCTGAGGAAACTGTTTCACACCGCGTGACCTCGCCTGCAGGGCATGATGTTGAAATTAAATTGCTATGACCTGGATGTGATTTATAACTGCGGTAAGGAACTTTTTGTTGATGATGCTTTATCACGTGCACACCTACCGATGACTGAGCCTGCACTTACTGATGATCTGTTGGCTGTCTTGACAGTCCAAGTGCTCTCCTCACGTCGCACAGATGAACTGAAAAATGCTGTGGAGAGGGATGTAATGTGTCAACAGCTCTCTGACATTATCCTGCACAGCTGGCCTAACACCTCAAGAGAATTACCCCACACTCTGCGTCCCTTCTTTTCAATGAAGGAAGAGTTGAATGTCGAAGATAGACTTCTGCTCCATGGACAAAGACTAATAATACCCCCTGCACTGCAAAAGTTCTATTTTGGACAGCTGCACCAAGGCCATCCCGGTACTGATGCCACCAAACGCAGAGTTCGGGAGACCATGTACTGGCCCTCAATGTACACAGACATTGAGAGGGAGGTGTCTCGGTGTGCGGCCTGCAATGCTCTCACACCTCACCACACAAAGGAACCACTGCACCTTCATGAAATCCCAGACCTTCCATGGTCATTCACAGCAGCAGATATATTCGAATGGCATGCCAAAATGCATTTAGTGGTTGTGGACTCTTACTCGAGGTGGTTGGAGTTGGACTACCTCCCTGATATAAAAAGCACCACAGTCATCGCAAAGCTGAAGCGACACTTCGCAACACATGATGTTCCTCATACCCTCATGACTGACAATGGGACCCAATTCACTGGTAAGGACTTCTCAGACTTTGCACAGACGTGGGACTTCAGACACATGCAGAGTAGTCCTCATTTCCCGCAATCAAATGGCCTTGCTGAGTGTGCTGTACGATCCGCTAAGCACCTCCTGGAAAAGTGCTACCATGATGGCACGGACATCCAAGCTGCTCTCCTCCACGCTCGCAACATTCCCCGTGATGGACTCCCCTCTCCTGCTCAGCGCCTTCTGTCCAGGCAGACCAGAACATTCATACCAGTGACTAAAGCCATGCTGCAGCCGGCCATCCACACTAATGTGAAAGCCACTATCACAAAAAAGAGGATGAGGGGGAAAGCATATCATGACCGCAATGCCCGGCACCTCCCTGCATTAAGTCCAGGTCAAACCGTCAGGGTGTAGACTGCATGTGGTTTTGACAGGTTAGCAAGAGTAGCAGATCCAGCCCCTCAGCCTAACAGCTACATAATAAATAACATCCCAAGGAACCAACTACATCAGGAATCGGCGACACCTTCTCCGAGTTGATGAACCCCCACCGGCCATCTCTGAAGACGACCTGCCACAAATTCCCGCTTCAGCGGCACCTGATAAAGAAGCGGTCTGCACTGACACCACACCACTCACACCGTCCATTGCCACACCAGAAATCACCTCAAGTGATTCAGGTGGTAGACAACCTGTGGTGACTCGCTCAGAAATCACCTCAAGTGATTCAGGTGGTAGACCACCTGTGATGACTCGCTCAGGAAGAGTCAGCCACCCCAACCAGCGTTATCGAGATTACATCACCACTTAGCCCCAGTGACTGATAAAATTAATGTGTGCACTTTGAGAAATATTGTTCCTCCAGTGATTGATTCCTGAGTTTCCTTGATAGTTATTCTGTACCTTATTAGTTACACATGCCATCTCATCTTTTTCTAGCGGTTGATTTTGTCAGGTTCCTGTTATGTGCTGTGCCCCACTCATGCTGTTGTGTTCAGGGGTCTGTGCCACTCAAGTTATGCAACATAGCGGTTGTTTGTGTTGCTGTAATGTATCTTGTGTTACATCTAGAAGAGGGGGAATATAGAGTTATGGTGTGGTCACTTTAAATTACTGGCGAGTACTTATGACGTACACAAGTGGCAACCTCAGTGGTAATGTAGCACGGAGGGGTGATTGAGGTGGTTGAAGCGTGCACAACTTAGCTGGTCTACTGTGGAGTTTATAGGCACATTACACTTTGGAAACTATGCAGTCAGGCAAGGTTCCAGGCCCTGGCGGGTTTTGGGTGCGAGTTTTATAAGGAGTTCAAATCCTTACTTATAGGACTCCTACTTGAAATGCTAAATGATTCATTAGAGAATGGCTCCCTCCCAAGATCACTTACAGAGGCTAATGTCAGCCTTATCCTTAAAAAAGGGAAATCCACTGATGAATGCACTTCCTATAGGCTCATAAACTTGTTAAATGCAGACTTTAAACTGCTCTCCAAAACTCTGGCCCTACACTTAGAGAAAGTCCTGCCCTCTATTATAAAGAACGACCAAACAGGTTTTATTATTGGTAGGAATTCTTGTAGCAATATGAGAAGGCTTCTCAATATTATTCAACTTTCCCAACTTTGTAAATTGGGTGGCTTAGTTATCAGTTTGGATGTTGAGAAAGCCTTTGATCATATCGAATGGCCCTGTTTGTTCCCTGCACTTGACATATTTGGTATGAGGGAGGGTTTTATCAACTGGATGAAGCTTATGTATAATAACCCATTGACTGGTGTGCTGACAAATGGCAAAAAGTCATCATACTTCCCCCTGGGTCGAGGATCAAGACAGGGCTGCCCCATGTCTTTTTTATTATTCACAATAGCTGTCGAACCTCTGGCGGAAGCTATTAGATGCTCCTCTATCTCTGGTGTTTCAGTTGGGAACAGGAACCATAAAATTTCATTGTATGCGGACGATCACCTGCTATTTCTTACTAACCCAGATGTATCCATGCCTGCAGTCTTGAATCTGATAAGTAATTTTAGCAAATTTTCAGGCTTCAAAATTAATTTCACAAAGTCAGAGGCACTCCCCCTGGGTTCTTAGAGATTTACCTCCTCCCTTATCCTGTCATTTAAGTGGTCACCTAAGGGCTTCACATACTTGGGGATATATATACTTAGCACAAAAAATAAGGAAATTTTTGTTTGGTAGATCATTTCTTTGTTGTTGCAATGCTTCTTGGCAATAAATAGTATACAATTGGAAAGCCTGTTTATTTCCCTTTTAAATGGTGCCACATTTGTAAGGAACATGCATTTGCGGGATGAGCAGCACAGCTGAGTATGTGGGTTGCACCCATAAAAATTTGCCAAATCTTCTCTGCCAATGCCAAACAGCTATTTTGCTGTTGCTACTGACTCTTGTTTTGAGCTTCTGGTACCCCAGGTGCTGACAATCAGGTGCCTGATATAAGTTTTTTTGCCAAGAAGCATTGTTAGAACAAAGAAATAATCTACCAAACACAAATTTCCTTACTTTTTGTGCTTAGTTTATATATATATATATATATATATATATATATATATATATATATATATATATATATATATATATATATATAAAAGCCCTTCACTACAACAGCTGTATAGCGCTAACTTTTGACCCCTGTTAAAACGTATACATAAAGACATGGAGAGATGGTCTTCCTTACCGCTTTCAATGTTGGGATGGATATCATTACTTAAAATGAACATTCTTCTGAGGTTTCTTTACTTCTTTCAGATGATCCCAATGCTGTTTACAACTAAAGTGATTAAAGAGATTAATAGGCAATTTAGCACCTTTATTTGGAACAAGAAGAGACGTCGTATAAGGATAGCTAGACTGATGAGGCCGCAGGAGATAGGGGGCTTGTCTGTCCCTAATGTCAGGCTTTACCAACTGGCCTCAGTTACATTATATTGCTGAATGGGTAAAGAATGATTAAGAATCTATATGGCTTGATCTAGAATCATCACAGATCAATACATCATTGGTGGGTCTTCTGCTCGCTCTTGAATGGAAAAAAAATTAAGAGTAACACTGGGAATAATATCATTATAAACTCAACATTACAAGCTTGGGTAGCAATTAGTAAATGGAAGGACAAGAAAGAATGCTATCCTCCCTCTCTCCAGTATGGGGTAATATTGACTTTTCCCTGGAGTTACAGATGCTGGATTTGAGCAATGGCAACATAGAGATCATCACTATAGGTCATTTATATGAGAAAGACATAATGTTTTCATTAGCACAATTACACCAGAAATATAACTTACCCCAAAGTGATTTTTTTTTTAGATATCTACAGATATATATAGTTTCTTGCACAGCAAAAGGGACACTGGCTTTAATTGCCAGCCCTCCCCGATGGAAAATATACTTTTGGACCACAACAAAAGAGGTATTTTAGGGCGCGGATACAGGGTACTTAATCACTATGATAGAAGTAATCTGATATTCAAACTCCATGAATGGAATAATGACCTGAACCTTAATATTGATGAAGTCACTTGGAAAGAGATATGGGGATTAGCAAAGGACATTTCTGTTTGTAATAGAACTAAAGAATCTCAATTTAGGTTATTACACTGCTTACAGATAACTCCCCAGCTTAGACATAAAATGAATCATAACAAGTCTGAGCTATGTATAAAGTGTAATATAGAGGTGGGAAGTTATATCCACTGTGTCTAGACATGTATATATATTGATGAATATTGGAAGAATATTGTGGATAAACTTAACATAATCTTTGGTGTTCAACTTGGAAAAGATCCTCTGTTTCTACTTTTTGGTCTGCCTAGCAAACTGGTTAAAAGCTCCTACTCCAAAAGGCTTTTATGTGTTCTTTCTTTCTGTGCAAGAAAGAATATCTTGTTGAGATAGATAGATCACAAGCCTCCTACAATAGCAAGTTGGCATAAGGTTACATTTGAGCTTATACCTATGGAATACTTGACTTACAGAGCTAAGCGTAAGGTAAATGTATTTTATAGGATATGGTTCCCTTTCTAAAGTATATAGGTCCAAGGTTGGCAGCTATTGTACTAAAGGGTTTAACAGACTGCAAGAGAGACATTAAACACCATGGGTTGATGTGTATATAAATGTTTCTCTTTGAATTTTGTACTCTGATGCACAAGATTTCCTCTTCTTTTTCCCTTCTTTTATCATTGCTGTTGCTCTAAATTCAAACGGTAACTGAATGTTGATATGTAGTGGTGGTAGTGTCCACCCCCGCCTCCTTTTTTTTTGTTTTGTTTTTTTTTGCTCTCCTTTACCTTGGATTAAGTGGCCTTCTCTTCTCTTTTTTTTCTCTTTGTTTGTTGGTGTGCTTTTTTACATGTATGTTCTAAAAGAAAAAGTAAATAGAGATACTGTTTTTAGAAATGGCCATAAATATCTGGACATATCACACCCACCCCTCCTCCAGTATTTTCAATCTGCAACCATCAGGAAGATGGCTTAGGAGTATACACACCAGAAACAGGTCGAAAAACAGTTTCTTTCCTTCTGCTATCGGACTACTCATGACCCACACATAACGACTCAACCGGTTCACACATCCCCACTGCACCCCCCAAACACGTTTCCCGCAACTCTGATACACAGTTTAGCACCCTATGCTTTAGCTTCTTATCATCCATTAGTGCTGCTATCCTATTGTGTCCATGCAGACTTGGTCAGCACAGCCACTTTAGCTTTCCTTCCATGTGCATCCTACACTAACTCATCGTGAAACACTGACAATGAAATTGTCACTACCTCTTCTATACTCCTGTACATAGTCATAAGCATTGGTAACATGTGTGCATGTGTCTGTCTAGTTGTATTCCTATTACTGCTTTTATTGCACTTTATCAGTGGATACGATTGTATTCTTTTGCTTGATTTTATTTTTCTTGTATCTCAATGCCTGAAAAAAATAGTATTCTTTCACACGTGTTCTATTTTTGGTCTTTTTTTTATGGCACTGTATATGCTCTGGGAATGACATTTCGCTCCGTTGTACAGTCACTGAACAAGGAAATGACAAGAAATTTGAACTTGATAAGTAAATGTGTGTGCGCACACAAAACACACATGGTTTTCTGTGTGTGCAAGCATGTGATGGGTGTATAAAAGTGAATGGGGGCGTCCGGGTAGCATAGTGGTCTATTCCATTGCCTACCAACATGGGGATTGCCGGTTCAAATCCCCGTGTTACCTCTGGTTTGGTCAGGCGTCCCTACAGACACAATTGGCCGTGTCTGCGGGTGGGAAGCCTGATGTGCGTATGTGTCCTGGTTGCTGCACTAGCGCCTTCTCTGGTCAGTCAGGGCGCCTGTTTGCGGGGGAGGGGGAACTGGGGGGAACAGCGTGATCCTCCCACGTGCTACATCACCCTGGCAAAACTCCTCACTGTCAGGTGAAAAGAAGCAACTGGCGACTCCACATGTATTGGAGGAGATGTGGTATTGGAGGAGACATGTGGTAGCCTGTAGCCCTCCCCGGATCGGCAGAGGGGTGGAGCAGTGACTGGGATGGCTTGGAAGAGTGAGGTCATTGGCCGGGTACAATTGAAGAGGGAAAAAAAGGGGGAGGGAGTGAATGAGGTGGTACATTGCAAGCAGAAGAGAAGATAAGTGTAATATAAGCTCCTTAGATGCAGCCTGCACATCAGGGCTTTTGTGAGGCGGGCAGGTGAGAGACAGAGACTGTAATGTGGAAGAGAAGCATGAGTGACAGGGTGAGTCAAACTGATTAACGGAAACAATGGAGGGAGTCAGATGGACAGTGGAGTAAGTGGGAGTGTGACACAAACGGCAGTCAGTGTAGTCAAAATCATCCTTTTGGGCTGACTGCAATAGGAAAATTTTTATTGCATCATTTTGTGAACAACTTATTTCTTGATATCATTTTAATGAAGAAATTACTTTGCTGCTCCATACGTTAAAAAAAAGTAATTGCATTAGGCTTGTACCCATGAGCAACAGGGAAATGGCTTCATAATGACATTTCTACTTCTACAGGATCCCTGTACAAGACATGAAATGTTTGAGGATGCAGCATAATAAGACAGTAACTTTGAAATTGCAGTGTACAGCGGTTGCAAGCTAAAGTAAAATTACTCTTCAATTTTGGTGTTGGAAAGTAGGGAAGATTTTTTTAATTCATCCATCCATCCATTATCTGAACTGCTTATCCTGCTGTCAGGGTCACGGGGAATGCTGGAGCCTATCCCAGCTGTCATTGGGCGGCAGGCGGGGAGACACCCTGGACAGGCCGCCAGGCCCCAACTACACAGCCTATGTGGGTAGGAAATGACGTCTAACAGTAGGCATACAGTAGATGATAAAAGTATAATTACACTGCAAAATGTGCACTATGTCACCCCCCCAGCGTAGCGAAATTTATCTGAACAATGTATCTACACAATCTTAAACCTCACTGGCAAAAATGGTCACAGCATACAAGAGGAAAGGACACAGCTGGAGCTTTCGTATCATTTATTAATCTTTTTATTTACTTACTTATTGTGGACAGCATGGTGACACAGTGGTTAGCGTGGTCACCTCACATCAAGAAGGTTCTGGGTTCGAGCCCCAGGGTAGTCCAACCTTGGTAGGTCATCCTGGGTCATCCTCTGTGTGGAGTTTGCATGTTCTGTCCATGTCTGCATGGCTTTCTTCCAAGGGCTCCAGTTTCCTCTCACAGTCCAAAGACATGTAAGCCAGGTGAATCGGTCATACTAAATTGTCCCTAGGTATAAATGTGTGTGTGTGTGTGTGTGTGTGTGTGTGTGTGTGTGTGTGTGTGTGTGTGTGTGTGTGTGTGTGTGTGTGTGTGTGTGTGTGTGTGGCCCTGTGATGGCCTGACCGCCTGTCCAGGGTGTCTCCCCGCCTGCCACCCAATGACTGCTGGAAATAGGCTCCAGCATCCCCACAACTCTGAGAGCAGGATAAGTGGTTCAGATAATGGATGGACTTACTTATTGCTTGCCCATTTAAACCAGTGGGCTGACAACTCTCTTCAAGGCCACCATGAAGAATAGCTCTGTCAACCGTGCATCCTGGATAGCCAGATAACACCACTTCCTTTTCTGAATTACCACTTGTCACCTGAAGATGAGGAGTTGCTGCATGATGTGAGACTGAGTGATTTTGAGGTCACGTCATTCAAGGACTCTGTTCAGGACAAGTCAAGTACTCACAGATGAGCTGACAGCTGGTCGTCTGCAGTGCTACTTGACCTCTAATGGTGTATGAGAACACCAGCTCCAGCTACTGTTCATTTATATGTCATGGTGATACTCTTCAATGGAGGAGTAATGTACGTGTGTGTGCGCGTGTGTGTGTGTGCGCGTGTGTGTGTGTGTTTGAGAGAGACTACTTGCTTATAATATCTCAATGCTTTAACAATAAATGTCCCTTTTGAGTCTGTTTTTTCTGTTTGTCTGCTGCCATTAACGAAGAGAATAATAAAGAAAAAAGTAGTATTTGTACAACACATTTTAGCACTTTTCCAAGCTTTGTTTGGTAATAATACTAGTGTTTAGGTATATATTGACCTTTTAATTTACTGCAACATCTTTCACAAATTTAGATCCCCCCCCCCATCTCATTGTTAAAACAGCAGTCCCACCAAGCACCCTTTCCACTCAGCTATGATGTGAAAACTTTCAGCAGAAAGTTGTTCCTGCATCTATGTGGCCAACATACGTGGCTCATACAAGGCGGCATGGTGGCCCAGTTGTTAGCACTGTTGCCTCACAGCAAGAAGGTCTTTGGTTCGAACCCCAGGCCGTCCCAGGTCCTTTATGTTTGGAGTTTGCATGTTCTCCCTGTATCTGTGTGGGTTTCCTCCAGCTGCTTCGGTTTCCTCCCACCATCAAAAAGGCATGCATGTTAGAGTTAATACTCCTGTCTGTGCCCCTGACCAAGGCAATGGAAAGAAGAAGACGAGCTGATCCCCGGGCGCTGCAGCTGCTCACTGCTCATATACATTAGGATGGGTTATATGCAGAAGACAATTTCATTGTAAGTGTTCTGCCCCTGCCAACATGTAGTTTCCAGTCTGCTAGCTTGGCAGACAGATAGCAGGTTCCCAAGAAAGACTCAGATTCAGAAGGCGTTCCGTTTTAAAGCCTTTACTCAATAAAATCTGTAAAACTTAACATGTAGATAAAATACACGTCAATTCCATATAAACTCAAAACAGACTAATACAGCCACTATTTGCACACACAACCATGTAAAGATGACACAACTGCCAACAAACTGATGCGTTTAGCTTCAGGCTAACTTATGTAAACTACTAATAAGACGCGTTAGCCCCTAGCTAACGGGGTCTGACCCTTTAGTCGAGCGGTTAGTGATGTCGCCTTGTGGTGCAGCACACGCCGTATCGAATCCCGCACCGGGTAAGAAAATAACCGGCTACACTTAAACTTTCATTGCCGCACTAGCAGCTATCTTCGGGCAAACTAACATTGCAATTCCCATTGACATACTAGCGCTTAGCATAAAGCTACCGATTAACTACAGAACGGACTTTCTCTTATTACTGATTTTCATGAACTGAGTCTCTAAACATTTATGAGAGAACTGAACGCAAAAATGCTTAAAGGCAAACGTTTTATGGCCAGACAACGAGAGACAGAAAAGAGGACAACACCGTGTCTGTCGTACATATTGTGACTTCCGCACAGGCTACAGCAACTGTACAGGCACAATTCTAAAGGCAAATGCAAACTGCCAATCAAACCCAAACACCGCAACAACACTCCTGCAGCCAGACAACACAGTAACCAATCAACTGTATAATGACAAAATAAAGTGGCTTTCTCTCGCTTTCTCTCTTTCTTTGACTGAGATTAGTTTATAGATGTTGTAACTTGCTGCTTCTGCGCCTACGATATTTGTTCAAAAAAACAATCCCAACCTTAAAATCTGTCCACATTTGTACTGAAATGACCCCTGTATAAACTTCAGGTGGACCTGGTTTGTACCTGGCATTGCCATTAATCAAATAGTTGAATTCTACATGATAGAAATTAACTTTCCTATATGACACGTCAGTGGATTCAATTCATCCATCCATTATCTGAACTGCTTGTCCTGCTCTCAGGGTCGCGGGGATGCTGGAATCTATTCCAGCAGTCAATTTAAAACAGTTTACAAAACACTTGTGTTAATAAACTGCTTGTATTAACTGCAATGGACAACACTTCTAATGCCACTTTCAAAAAGTCTATGGGTGATGACTTAAGTCTCAGTCCTGCTCACAACAGCTTAAAATTATACATTGTGTTTAGGCTATGACTTAGATATTATCAGTGTTGACAGCTTAAATCCGTGACTCCAGTAATGTCAGTTTATTTATACACCATAGCTGTTTCAATGCATCTGCCAAGAGCTAAATGTGTCTTAAACTCATGTCACGTTCTCTTGGGTATAATGTCTGCTACCCTGATGCTCCATTAAAGCGACTGGCTTTGGGAAACAGATGATACGATGGGGACATTCTCGACTCACACTCAGCCTCCTAAAGCAAGAGTGCTAGCTTCAGTTCTTCAAATGTCCACAAGTCTGGTAGATCACAATCAAAAGCTGCTGTGAAAAATAAATAGGAATGTGGAATTTAAATTTAATTTAGATTTTGAAACGAGATAGAACTGTGGAAAATTGTGGAAGTTAACTTTCTGTGCAGTTTTAATATTAATAATTAATAATTGTATTTATAAATTACCTTTCTAAAACAATGTTACGAAGTGCTTCACAAAAAACAAAACAGATAAAACCAGACAAGGCAGGAATAAGAGTAAGATCAAATAAGAGTAAAAAACAGTAAAAATAAAAAAAATTCAAACATTTGTAAAAGCTTTCATAAAAAGAAAAGTTTTACGACGAGATTTAAAAGAAGCTAGAGACTTCGTTCATCTTAGCTCAGCAGGAAGAGAGTTCCATAGTGTGGGGGCTCTAACAGCAAAAGCCCGATCACCCTTTGTAACTAACCGAGACCTTGGAATAACTAGCAGGGCTCCATCTGCAGACCCTAATGATCGAGAGGGGACATACCAAGTCAATAAATCACAAATATATCAAGGAGCAAGACCTTTTAAGCCTCAAAAGTGAGCAGTAAAATTTTAAAATCAATTCGAAATATAACGGAGCCAGTGTAGGGAGGCAAGCACAGGAGTGATATGGTCATGCCTCCTTGTCCCTGTAATGAGCCAAGCAGTGGCATTTTGTACCAAGTGCAGATGGTGGAGTGAGCCCTTGCTGATACCAGAATAAAGTCCATTACAATAGTCGAGCCGAGAAAAGATAAAAGTGTGTACAACTTTTTGCAAATCGGCAACTGATAAAAATGACATAATTTTGGAGATTAGCTTGAGTTGGTTTTGCATGTTTCATACAAACACTTCTAACATGCTTATTGTGTGTAAGCTTGTGTGTGTGTGTGTGTGTGTGTGTGTGTGTGTGTGTGTGTGTGTGTGTGTGTGTGTGTGTACCAGATTTTTCTATCCTATGGGGACATTTGGTCCCCATAAGGATAGAAAACCCTGAAAGCATCTATCTAGTGGGGACATTTTATGGGTCTCCACGAGGGAGAGGGTCTATTTTAGGGTTAGGACTTGGGTTTAGGGTTAAGGTTAGATTTAGGATTAGGTTAAGGTTAGGCATTTAGTTATGATGGCTAAGGTTAGGGTTAAGGGCTAAGGAATGAATGTAGTCAATCAGGGGTCCGCACAAGTATAGGGAGACATGATGTGTGTGTGTGTGAGAGAGAGAGAGAGAGAGAGAGAGAGAGAGAGAGAGAGAGAGAGAGAGAGAGAGAGAGAGAGAGAGAGAGAGAGAGAGAGAGAGAGAGAGAGAGAGAGAGAGAGAGAGAGAGAGAGAGAGAGAAAAACTAGCTGAAAGTTGAAAGAAATAATCTCCCTTTTTAAGCTCAACGATTGCCTGGACTTAACTCGTGTAATTTAACTTGAAAAGGATAAAACTTCCACAGTACTCTGATGTAAGAAATGATAAAACAAGTATTATATTCCACAGTTTGAACTATCTTCTTACAGGAATATTCAAGATTAAGTTCTCCTTAATCAGCAACTGTACTATGGTAAGAAACACGTGAGGCTCAGTCGCTGCTTGGCTTCAGTGCCACAAAACAAAATATCCTCTCCCTGGCTCCCTTCTAAACCCACAAGACCTATCTCTTAAAGTGACAGCAACCTAAATCACTGTTCTAACAGAAAGTTCACAGTGTTGCCTTTTACAAAATATCATACTTACATCAACATGAATTAAACCAAAAGCAATTGGCTGACTTTTAACAAATCACATCTCAATTTACGTAAGCTATTAACCCAATACAGACTGCGCTTATTTATAGAACTAAACATATAAACAACTTGGCTCCCACATACCGGCCCATAATTGTACTCTTAACCGGGGACAATTGGAGCCAAATAAATGTAAGTCCTTCTATTTAAGCAGTCTTCTTCCTTCATTGCTTGACTTGCCATTTACTTTGGGACTGAGAGGTTACTAGCACGTGGCCCAGTTGAAAGACAGTCTTTACCACTGCCTTATTCAGCCTCCTGTAGGAGACAAATCTTCGTGATGGGTCTATCCAGTGTACTGGTCTTGGTCCTGGTGTGGTCCTGACATACCAGTCCAAACTTGTCTGAGACTGTCTGAATGACCTTTCCCATGACCCAGGAGTTGCATGGTGCTGAGTCGTTGATGATCAACAGTGTCTCCAACCGTGAAGTTGCGGGATGGATGGGGCCACTTGTGGCGCTCTTGCAGCTGTGGTAGATATTCTCTTGGCCATCGTTTCCAAAATATGTCTGCCATATACTGGATCTGTTTCCATCTCCTGCGTGAATAGAGATCCTGCTTATCGAGCAGGCCTGGAGGTAGAGATGGCTTGGTCTTGAGGAGTAAGAGATGATTAGGCGTAAATTCTTCCAGATCATTTGGACCACTGGATGCCTTGGTCATAGGCCGACTTGATGATGGCATCTGCCTCACATAACAGGGTGTGTAGGCCCTCCTCGTCGACTGTCTGTAGCTTAAGGGTGGCGCTCAGGATCTTCCTTACAGACCTGACCAACCTCTCCCAGATGATGATGCTGGTTGTGGGGCTTGGGTCCTGGACTGTTCCGATGGCGTCTGGACACTGCTTGGCATCCTGTGCATCATATTCTTCATAAATGTTATAAGTCCATTATAATTATGTTATCCTCTTTCAATGTTGTATTGTGTAAATTGCGTAAACACAACATCTATTGCACACTGTCCATCTTGGGAGAGAGATCCCTCCTCTGTTGCTCTCCCTGAGGTTTCTTCCTATTTTTTCTCCCTGTTAAAGGTTTTTTTTTTAGGGAGTTGTTCCTTATCCGTTGAGAGGGTCTAAGGACAGGATGTTGTGTTGCTGTTAAGCCCACTGAGGCAAATTTGTAATTTGTGATATTTGGCTATATAAATAAAATTGATTTGATTTGACTTGGCAGCTCATTTTCTCCTTAGATGATTTACTAATATGCCCCTGTTTCAGGCAGCTGAAGCACAGGCCTTTTGCTCGTAAGAAGTCAATCTTCTCCTTATGAAGAGACTTCTTCATCTTCTTGCACTGTTCCATAGCATGTTCTCCACCCTGACAGAAGAGACATGATTTGGAAAATGCACAAACTTGGCTCCCAGTGACTTTACATTCTGACTTAGGCTGAGGACTCACTGCTTGATTACTGGTGATAGTTGCAGCTGTGGTGAAACCTCTCTTGTTACCACTTCTTCTGTACAACCTCTCATCCACTTGACCTTTAGCTTGGCACTTTGAAGCAAAGTGCTTGATATCACCAAATATTGAGTGCAAGGCTTCCTTTGCTTGATTGATGACAAAGTCCACAAGGTCGTTGAACTTGGCTCTGTGATTTTCCCTGTCCTGAATACCACAGACCACACTTCTCCACCTTTCCCTCAACTTGTACGGGAGCTTGACAGTGATTGCATGTATGTTAGCTGCATTGTCCAATTCTTCCATGTACTCCAGATCAGTCATAGCATTACGACATCCTGTGAGATAGAGGCCGAATGAATGGAGCGCTTCTCCGTTGTCTGACTTGATGGTAGGCCAGTTCAGGGCCTTGTTGATATATGCCACAGAAATCTTGTAAGCATTTCCAAAATGTTCTTCCAGAAGTCTCTTGGCTTCACAGTAGCCATGCTCGGGTTCCATATGGAGACATCCTTATCAGCTCCCTGGGCTGTCTGCTAGTATACTGCTCCATAAAGTAGAGCCGGTCTTTGCTTCTATCTCTCTTTTCTTCTACTCCATGTTTGAATGCCCTTAAGCCGATATTCTAGAGCAGCGGTGGCTAACCATGTGCCATGGAGAGCCATGTGTATGCTGGTTTTCATTCCAACCTGAATGCACACCAGGTGATTTCACTGATACATTCTTCCTCTTTGGTTGAAGGGTTACTAATCAGTGAAATCACCTGGTATGGAGTCCGGCTGGAATGAAAACCTGCATACACATGGCTCTTCATGGCACATGGTTAGCCACTCCTGTTCTAGGGGCTCTCCCTTAAACACAGGCATGTTCTGAGGGGGCAGAGTGGTTAGTCTTTGCTGCTTAGCTAGCATTTCAGTAACACCTTGTAAAGTCTCTGGTGTCTCTGCCCTTGCCTGAGTAGTTGCAGCAGTTGATCTTCGAACATTGTGTAGAAGGTCATTACTCTGCACTACTTGCCTGTTTGTGAGCAATGAACACTTTACTTGCCTGTGAGCTAGCAAATCTATAGATTTGTTTTAACTCAAGTAGGAGTTCATTCCATCATGAATTGATGCTCTGGATGAGATAACCCCTTTAAACTCGTTCAAGAGCTTAATTTTAGCATCAGATGCTGCTAAAACAGTTTGTATCTCCAGCTCCTTTCTTTCCTTTTTTAGTGTAGCTTCCTGTTCCTCTAAGATTTGTCTCTGTTTTAGAGTGGATGCTTGGGCTATCAATGTAACTATCTCCAATTCTGTCTTTAGACGAGTAGATGAAGCATAAGATGATGCATGAGAAGAATGCACAGAAGCTATCTTGGAACCATGCTTTAATAATGAGGAAGATGTCATGGATACGCTATCTGATGGCTGCACTTCTTCGTTGCATTTTGTAGCTTCTACAATGCATAGATGAGCCTCATATCCAAGCCTTAGCCCTCACTCCAAAATCCCTAAAGGCACCAGCCTTGGGTTCAAACCAGTTAGCTTGATCTTTGTTCATTTCTTCAGAAATTTGTTGAAGTATCCCTTTAACATTGGCATGGAGATCACAAAACTCCCCAAACAGCCTGTTTAACTCCACCATTTATTTGGTTTGAATTAATGTTAAGCTATTATCATCACCATCGTCCATTAAGCCGTGTATCTGACTCATTTTACCTGTTAGTTTAGCCTTAGCTAGCTTGGCCTTCCATGCACTAAAGGCATGTTGCAACCTTTCTTCCATTGCCTTAGCTGTGACATTCACCACCCTTGGCTTCACAACTGTAGCTGAATCTTCAACTCCGTGCTCCATTCTTTATGCGCCAACTGGGTTGAAATAGCTAAATGTGATGACGGTGTGACGGTTCAGAGTCTGATAATTACCCTCCACAATGTAGCATGGCTAACCGCAAGAAATCGTATATTTCCTTTTACGATAATGTCGGGCTAGTCCACTAGCTAACACTTACCACAGATGGCACCTTTATATGGGGAGAGTTGCGAATTGAACTTTACTCACAGCCACCGTATCGCGAAGTAGTTGTAATTCTTCTTTCCTTGTGGTTTCCTACCCTTCAAAAATGTCCATTCATTCAACTGGAGGTGTGTTTCTTACTAATGTGGGTGTTGAAGCTCAACAATTGCCTGGACTAAACTCGTGTACATTAACTTGAAAAGGATAAAACTTCCACAGGACTCCGATGTAAAAAAGGATAAAACAAGTATGTATTTTATTCCACAGTTTGTATTATCTTCTTACAGGAATCTTCAAGGTTAAGTTCTCCTTAAATCAAGGCTTGGTCACTGCTTGGCTTCAACTCCACAAAACAAAATGTCCTCTCCCTGGCTCCCTTCTAAACCCACAAGACCTATCTCTTAAAGCGACAGTAACCTAAATCACCATTCTAACAGAAAGTTCACAGTGTTGCCTTTTACAAAATATCACACTTACATCAACATGAACTAAATCAAATGACTATTAGCTGACTTTTAACAACTACTATTAATTAACTTATTCAATGAAATCACTTATCTCAATTTACATAAGCTGTTAACCCAATACAGACTGCTTATTTATAGAACTAAACATATAAATGTAACTTGGCTTCCACATTAACATTTAGTGGCTGCCCATTTTGTGTTTTTTTTTCTTTTCTTTTTCTTTCTGCCTTTTGACGACATTGTGAATTTTCATGATGCCCAGCCTCTGTTTTTGTGCCGCTGTCAAACCTGGGCCCTTGAAGCTCAATTGATTTGTGTTTGGTATCGCTTCCTTAAGTTGACTCTTTTGTTAAACTTTCATTCAGTGCTTGTAACAACAACAAAAACGGTTTGAGAAAAATGTTGTGCATTTAAAGTTCTTGCAAGCACACCCAAAAGGCTATTAAAAAGTTATAGCTATCACTTAATTCTCTACCCAGTCTGCTAACACACATTATCATATTTTTTAGCTCCAAGACCAATAAAGTTGGAAGTATCTAAAATTGTGTCTGTTATTTTTCTGACTAGTACCATTTGTGTACCACACAGAAGATAACACTTGGTTTGAGAGGATAATACAAACCTATTCATGAAAGGGAACCAGGTTTTGGCTCAAAAGGGCACTAACAAAGAAGCAAGTTCAAGTTCAACTTTATTGTCATATGTATTTAGATTTCAATGAAATTATTGTGTTCTGGCTCTCTCTGCCTTATCACAAAGACAAAGGACACACCATACCAAAAAACACACCACAGACCTACATAGACTATGTACACATGAATTCATACCGTGAATTCATACATTAGCAGAGATGCCAAGATTCACAGATCCTCATTACAATTGGAATACATTTGATCAATTTTATAGCAGTTGTTTGGTTCCTTACTGTTTCGCTCATTTCAGATCAAATTTTAGAATAGAAACGTCTTATTTGAAAATGTATGTTGCTGAACTCAGTATGGTACAGTGGATCCCGTTTAGTGGCAACAGTTGACTTTTAAACCATATTATTATCATAATATGACAATATGAATGTTATTATCATAATTATGATAACATTCATATTGCCATTTTGATATCTTCTTTTTCTTCTTCTTCTTGTTATTATTATCATGGTTAAAACTAAATAATATATTTTATTCTAAGCTACTACTTTCACATTACATACCATATTGTTACTTATCTCAGATTTGTATCACTTTATATTGCCTTATTGTATTATTACTGATTCATCATTCACATTTTGTGCTGGCAGTGGGTGTGTCTTACTGTAGTGACCCTTCTACTCTGAATGAAAACAGGGTAGACACCATGATGAGCCTTGGTCTAGTTAATTGGCAGCAGTAGGGATGTGGCATAACCTGCTGACTGCAGTTATCCAGGGAGGAGAACGAGCATCAAAGTGGTCGGCAGCTGACACATGGGGAAAATACAGAATGCAGCATATAGCATGTACAGGTTTGAATTGATACTTGAATAACAAACTTATGACACAATGGGATGCATGTACAGAGAACTCTTTTAAATCAATGTGATGTATCAGCCAGCCGTCTTCTGGGCAGTACAAATAGGATTCACTGAACAATTAGCACAAGATACAGTGGTGCAGCTGGTGCAGAAAACAGGATACAACAGATAAAGAATACAGTGAACAAAACAGGATGCAATTGACAGCAGGGACAGCACACAGTGGACAGCAAATGCACAATCTGATGCACAACAGGTACAGGATAAAGTGTACTGTAGCCACAAGATATAGTGCATGGCAGGTACAAGATACAAAGGAGAGCAAATACTACATACTGTAGTGAACAAGAGTAGGATAGGACAGCTGACATGTTTAGCTACTAGTCCATGGGCCAGACGATATTTCGGTACACTCAAGGTGGCAAAACTTACTTATAATTTTTGAAAGGATCCATGTCTGTAGATGATATTTTGGTATGATAACCATTCCTGAGTGGCAGCTGTATCACAGTTATCAGCTCATGAAGTTAACCACCCGCGAAACTAAATTGCATTTTAGACGCTGGTGCATATCCTGGTTTAGCCTCATGGTCAGGACATTTTTAAATGTTCTATAATATTGTCTTTGGTATCATTTTAAAGGGGACCTTCTTAGCTTTCATTCAAGCCCTGTTGTGGATATTTCTCACAAATATAGAGGTCACTTGAGCTCTTCAACCCGTCAATAACACACATCTTTCTGCAATTTTCGCCTAAACTATATACTTTCTTTTAGCCCTGTGGCATCTAGGAATATCAGGGACACAAAACACAAAAACTGGAATACTCACAGGACTGTAAAGATTCAGGAAATGTATAATATACCCATACTATTTCATTGTGTGAGGTGATTGTGAGCCTTAAATGAGAACTAGACCAAAGCCAGTTAGGTCACAAACTGGTCTCTATACATTTGTTTAAATACACAATCAAAATACATGATAAAAAGGAATACCATAGTGAGGTAATGAACTATTTTAATATTTTAAACAACATTGACATTTACATATACTTAGTCAATGATACATGTAATCCCATATCATTAGTGGGTATATGTAATGGTAATGGGTAGGGTAATGGGTATATGTGAATATGGTTACATTATTGTTATCAAGCTCTGGGTAACCAAGTCCAGAATCAACATCCTGTGCATCAATAGACTACTACCACAGTAATACCATCAGAATCATCACACTGTCATTCATCAAACTGCTCGTTTCTCTCATCATCTGACTCCCCAAGTTCAAAGTCCAGTTCTGGACCATCCTGCTGTTTTTGGTTACTGCAGGTCTGTAACCTGCACATGTCTGTGCATGGAAGTCCATTTGACAGGCACATGCAGCTTGGCATTTTGCATGAATGCACACACTTGCATGTTAGCATTTCCAAGACCACATCTGGTGCAGGTGGGGAGCGCATCCAGTAAATGGCCAGCTTGCCTTCATCGTCTGTCCATCCATACTCAGTAGGGCTTGGCACCACAGGGTTAGCCTGCAGACAGCACTTCCATATTGCTGCCTGATAGTTGGCTCGTTGAACATGCATAAAGAGACAGTCTCTACGTGGTGGCAGCTGGCTGGACTCAACCTCTCCCCTTTTGGTGCAGAAGAGCTGGTAACGCAGTTTGTTCACCTCAGCAGTGCTGCTATTAGCAACATACATCAGACAGGTGAACTGCTCAATTTTCTGGAACAGCTCATCACTCACATTCCATGTCTGTCCCAGTTGACTAAAAGTCTCTTGGCAGGAAGTGTGCTTTCTCACTATCTTCAGGGCATTCAGCTTCCCTCGACCAGCGAATGCACTGACAGTGTCGCAGCCTGTGAAGGCATGTAAGCCAATTAGGCTGTCACAGATGCTGTCTCCAAGTGAACTTGCCAGTTTGGTGATGTCGACAAACCGTGTGCGGTTCTGAGTCCCACACTTCTGGTAGATGGGACAGGTGATGTCCTTCTGGAAGCCAAGACAAAGCACCATGACATCAGTGTCCTCAGCTGTGATGATAACTGACTTTGAGCCCGCATTTGCTGCATGCAATGCATGCAGGAGCAGACGGGTGTCAGCTTCTTCATGTGTGGAGTGCAGTTCTGCTGCTTCCTCACACCCATCTTCTGTCAACTTGTAGCAGGTTTCCTCACAGGTCATGTACAACACCTTGCCATGCAGCATAGCTCTGTATCGTGGGAGTTTCCACTCTTCCACCAGAAACTTGATGAGACTGGTCTTGTTGGAGGAACTGCGCAGAAATTTTCTCCACTGCTGGACGTGGTGTCCCCCTGCAAGATTCTTGTACTGGAGAGTGATGTCTCCACCCCGATTCAGTCGTTCAGCATCTTTGATCGAAGTCTGGTGATAGACATCAAAAACAACATCAATCCTCCCACTCTGTGCTCTCTCATGGAGGACCTGGGTCAAGGCTGACTCTGCCACCTGTGCAAAGGTTTTGTTGTTGCCATTCATTTTTTGGACCAGGATCATCCCATCAATGATGGAAGTGGATGGGATTGGGATGTCTTCTGCAGGAGATACATTCTTTTCAAGCTCTCTGGCAAGTGCAGCCTTGTTTGTTTTTCGTAAGGACCCATCAGCATTTGCCAGTGCCCATGGTAGTGGGCCCAATGGGTAGGCAAGGACATCCTTCAGATTCACCTTCCTGCTTTCAGCCACCAGGATCATGTGACTGAAAAGGTTTCTATCTGCCTCAGAACCACATCCTGTGCTTTCTTTCCATGAGCTTGTTTTGTGCTGACATTGGAGAATGTTTTCAGACTTTGCTTGGTCATCTTGTCGTGGAATTTCACAGGTGGTGGGTCTGCATCGAACCTTGTTTGCTGGAATGCTTGGTAGGCCTCTTCTCCTTTCTCAAGAGCTCTCAAGAGATCTATGGTCACATCAGGTGGAGCCATGTTGCCAGTGGAGAGGCTAACCAAATCAATCTCATCAGGGGACATAGGATTGAGCCAGTTATTCTCCATAAGGTCCATGAGAGACTGGACATCTGCTTCATCTCTCTTGATCCTTGGACTCTGTAGATCTGGATGAGACCATTTGCACCTGCCTTGACCTGTCAGGTCTCTCAGCTGTCTGAGGTACATACTTCTATACTCAGCTGTGAGATAATATTTGGTCACAGCTCCTGGCTTCAAGCTGAATCCCTTTGTCCCTCCAGCTGTTTGGGTGTCTTTGTTCACCGTTTCTTCTATAGCTTGGTCAACAGGGATTCGGCCAAAGGGATTGGTGGAGCCCAGTTGGACTGAGAAGCCTCCTTCCATGAATTCTGTGTACACATCTGGGTGTGTGATGGGCAGCTCAGACATCTGGTTGTAGTAGTAGGGGAGGTAGCGTGCATAATTCATCCTGTCATAAGCAAAGCACCATGGGATCATTGCTCGAATGCTAGCCAAGTGTAGCATCCAGTCTCCCTCTCTGGATGCTCGGGTGAGCCCCAACAAGATTTCAACCATGTCCAAATAGGACATCCAGAAGTTCGAGAGGCTGCCGTTTCCACCTCTAAGGAACTCACGGTAGACTTCAAATAGATCCATGATGCGTGTACAAGAGCTGTTCTCGAGGACCTCCTTCAAAGCATGTTGTGAGACTTCTTTCCCAAGGCTGTCAATGGTCTTCAGTGTCTCATTCAGGTGAACCATGTCATTCCTGTGAGTTTCTTCCAACCAGGACAGGAAACCATTCAAGGTCAGTCGCATGAGAGCCTCATACAGGAGCTTGTGTAGTCGCACTGCCCTGTTGTACTTGCGGCCATCCATAACACCAGCAATTGAGCCTTCTGCAATCATGCCAGACTCAATGCAGAGGTCTTTGAGTCCAGCATCTTGGAAACGCTTTCCTATTATTGCCAGCAGTGTGCAGATGGTGTGGAATACCCCAAGCCTAACGATGATATCATGGAACTTGTCATGGTGTTTCCATGTGATCTCGACAGCCTTCGCATACAGGGCTTGGTCAAAGACACAGACAATCTTCCTCAGGCCTAAGCACTGCATGATGCTCAGTGACTGGTTAAGCACCTCGTTGACAGTAGACATTTGTGTCGCTGGAGCATTGATGGTAGGCAGATAGCCTATATTGTCGGGGATGACCGTCATCTCTCCTCGAGTCAGGATGTTGAAGCCTGTCCAGCTGCTGACTGACTGTTCTTCTTGTTGTGACATGCGTGCTAGGACCCAAAGAAGGTTTTTCTCTCTGGCAAGCTTAGTATTGGCTGCAGTATCGGCATCTGACTTTTTGCTTTGTGGTGGCCCTACCCGTTGTCCAGCATTGTAAGTTGGTAACATTGGTGGGGGTCCATCAATGCTTCTCTTCTTTGTTTTGGGAACAGTGGGCATGGGTTGGACAGGAAGTGGGTTGACTGGCTTTGCTTGCACAGCAATCCCATTGACTCTGTGAGATGTTCCCTCACCACTGACAGTTTCTTCAAGACGGTCGATATTGTCCCAGGCTAAAGTTGTGAATATGCCAGGATGGATGTTAGCTGGAAGGGCAATGCCACTCCCTGATGATGAGAGTTTCTGGAGACACAGGGCAGTGTTGATCTCTTCCATCTGTGAATAGGACACACTGTGACCAAGTCGGTTGAGGATGTTTATCAACTCTACATTTCCTGTCAACGATTTGACACTGAATGGCAGAACAATGTGCTTGGAAGGCTTGGTATTTCCACATGTCACTGCATATACTATGTCATGGCCAAATGACTGCAGAAGGCACTGCACTCTCTGGGATGCATGATCAGGATCATTTGAGCCTGTGAGTAGAGAGTACAGGAAGATAATGAGCGACTCTGGAATGGTAGGACATTCTGCTTCTGGTTTGACTTCAGGCGGCCAGGTTTGAGGAACATCTTGACTTTTAATGTCTGCTCTCAATTTGATGGCTGCTTTGGCTATAACATCTTGTGCACTGACACTTTTCAGGGTCTGCAGCTCCCTTTTGAGAGACTGATTTTCTTTGGCAAGTTCCCTCATGGACAAGTTATCGGGATAGAGGAGGAATTTTCCTTTCTCATCAGGGAATATCTGCAAGGCTCCAGCAAACTCACTCTCCAGGTTTCGCCTTATGTGCTTCTTGGTTGATTCCTTGACTTGGGCAATGCCTTGGGAGTTCATTGAAGCTACCAGTCTAGAAGAGAGAGCAGTCATTGTCATCACTTGAGGATTGCCAAAAAGCTCCATCCTGATGAAGAGGAACAGCTCATTGTATGCCTTATTCACAGCAGCTTCATACTGGGCTGCAGCATCATCATCTTCATTGCTGGCAACCTCTCCTTTGGAAACCTCTTCTTTGGTGTAAAGTCTATAGCATGACCTGTGGTAGTGCCCTTCAGCTGCTATAAGGTCTCTACTTACAATGGCAAGGATTCTGCTGTCCCTTTTCTTTGTGGCTGCACTCCTGATCTTTGCATCAGCTCGCAGTTCTCGACACTGCACCAGTGCTTCTCTCGTATTCTGTCTCTTGGAATATTTGCTGTTTTTCTGACAAAATATGCACTCTGCATCATAAGTCCTAGATGTACTTGGAGCATGTCGAGCTACTCTCTTAGATTGTTTCTCTTCAGCAGAGACACAACTTTTCTTTTCTTTTGCAAGGAGGCCATCAAGAATTTGCTTCATAGTGAAGATACTGTGACACTTTCTGTGGTAGTAGATTGCGGGAATCTGTCCCTCAGGAATGTCTTTTGCCAGTTTCAAAACTGGTGCATGATTTCGTATCTGAGCTGCCCTGAGCAGAGTTCTCCATGAGTCGACACTTTGTAGTGAAACCAGCTTATCTGTATCATCAGAACAGTGGATAATGCACTCCACCCGTGGGCGCTTTGGTATTGGGTAAAAACTTGCTTGTTCACCAGTGGCCATATTCAGTCAGTTTTCACCTGCCACATACAAACAAATACATGTAACTTAGGTGTATGAACACTACTAAAACAAAGTTTACTTTGCTTCACCAGCGTCATATTACCATTATTTATCTTACATAGCCACAAATAGATACATTACCTAGTTGCTATGCAACAGCTGTATTTTGTCCACATGAGGCCGCTAAAATCAACACAAGATGAAAGTTCCTCGTAGCCACTTTAACTAATCATATTAACATATACATTAAAAGAACATGCTAACATTATGGGAAATTAGCTTACAATCTTCTCCAGAGTGAGACAAGAAGATAGATACCAGTTTCCTCTATATGTGTTTAGTAGAAAGCTATCTGGCTGCACGTTAGCCTAGCTTAGCACAATGAATGGAAGTACACAGTACTGGTTATCCTTGGTTGTTGGCCAACTAAGAACTGTCCCAGAGTTTAAGCTAGGCTAATCAGTACCAGGGGTGTTGAAATGCTATATTTGTAAAAATCTGGGCAAATACACAATCGTGAGAGGCACAGAAACAGGTTTCCTGAAAGAAAAATTAAATAGCTGCTCATTTGGAAAGGTTATCATGTATTATTTTACTTCTGTTAGTGTACCAAATAAAATGGCACCAGTGAAGTTGTGTCACCTTGGGTGATATCGATATCTGGTCTGACCCATGGACTAACTGGCTTTGGTCTAGTTAGTTTCTTAGTAATAATGCCCTTCTAATTTAAGGTTCACAATCACCTCACACAATGAAATAGTATGGGTATATTATACATTTCCTGAATCTTTACAGTCCTGTGAGTATTCCAGTTTTTGTGTTTTGTGTCCCTGATATTCCTAGATGCCACAGGGCTAAAAGACAGTATATAGTTTAGGCGAACATTGCAGAAAGATGTGTGTTATTGACGGGTTGAAGAGCTCAAGTGACCTCTATATTTGTGAGAAATATCCACAACAGGGCTTGAATGAAAGCTAAGAAGGTCCCCTTTAAAATGATACCAAAGACAATATTATAGAACATTTAAAAATGTCCTGAACATGAGGCTAAACCAGGATATGCACCAGCGTCTAAAATGCAATTTACTTTAGGGGGTGGTTAACTTCATGAGCTGATAACTGTGATACAGCTGCCACTCAGGAGTGGTTATCATACCAAAATATCATCTACAGACATGGATCCTTTCAAAAATTATAAGTAAGTTTTGCCACCTTGAGTGTACCGAAATAGGAAATTTTGGGCTCTGGCCCATGGACTATACAGCATGCATTGCATTGTTACAAGAAACAATCATCAGCATGTATAAGATACAGTGCATTGCAAGTACAGGATATAGGATACAGTGCACATAAGGCACAGAAAACATGACAAAGTGGGCAGAAAGTACATAATATAGGATACACTGGACAAAAGGTAGAAGATATAGGATACCATAGACATCAGGTACAGGACATAGAATACAATAGACAAAAGATGCAGAACATAAGACACTTTAGACAGCAGGTACAAAATATAGGATACAATAGACACCAGGTACAAGATATTGGATATGATAGACATCAGGCACAAGGTATAGGATACAATAGACAGCCGAAGAATTTAAGGATACAGATGACAGTAGGAACAAAAGGGGAAACATAGGGTTGTGCGGATAAGCAGTTCAAGCTCCAGCTTTCAGGCCAACAGTGAGAAGAATCTCACATAAATAAGGAAGTAGAGCAGGCAAATAAATGACATCAGACAGCACAGGGCATCTACAGGGTAGATACACAGGCTGAGGCCCCTGGGCAATGCTTTCACATCCCAACAGGAGCATTCTCCCTCACTTTCTCTCGTTCTCGCTCCCACTCTCATTCATTCTCCCTAGCTTCCTTTCTTCTGACATGCAGCCTTTCTCTTCTCGTCCTCTTGTGACCTTTCCTATCCATTCAGCTGACTGCTGAGTTAAACGAAATATCCTGATCCTCAGTGTTTGGTGGTGTGCTTTACTTTCTGTCGATGCCGGTTTTTCTCTCCGAGGCATTCTCTCTCTCTTCGTCTCACTCACTCGCACGTGCACACACACACACACTTACTTTATGGGCTTCTTTTTAATCCAAATTCCTAAAATCGCCCATCTTCCCACATCCCCTAATTATACCTGATGAACATATGTTTTTCTGTATGCACAGCGCATGTATCTAACTCCTACTTACCTTGTTTCCTAATATGATTAAAACTTTTGCGATGCCAACTAATTTGTTTCCTTGTGTCTTCTGCATACTCTACAGTGCCTGCCTTTGGCCTTCGTCACTCACAGCTAATGGATGTCCTTACCCAGTATGCCTACAATGAGAGTTTCTTTAATGGGACATGGAGCTTCAACGAAACAGAGCAAGAGCAGAAGCACCCCTACAACTACTATGCTATGCTCCTCACACTGCTGATCTTTGTCATTGTCTTTGGCAATGTGTTGGTGTGCATGGCTGTGTCCAGGGAGAAGGCTCTGCAAACCACCACCAACTACCTGATCGTCAGCCTGGCTGTGGCTGACCTGCTGGTGGCCACACTGGTGATGCCCTGGGTTGTCTACCTAGAGGTAGGGTAGCAAGAATGTGGTTACATGCACGGGCTCATGTACGAACACACACACACACACTCATGCATATTTATGAATAATGGATGAACACTTCATAAAACATGATCATTAAGGAAAATATGATTCACGGGAGACTGGCTCTTGTAAGCAGTCCTTCATATTGCTAGACACTATAGATTCCCTCTCTTCTCTGTTGCTGTTTTCTGCCTTAGCTTTCTTGGTTTCTCTTTCTGTGTCATCAGTGACAGCAATTGTGAACAAATGTCACATTAATTTTGATGATTACTGAGCTCTACATTATCACAGCTATTATAGGGAATGATTTTTCCTGTGTTCTGAAGCATTTCTTGGTTTTATATTGTTAATTTAGCCCAGAATGTTGGACAACCTTAGTTCAATCAACATCTTTTGAGAGGACCTTTCATACTTTGTGTAAAAGTAACTAGTGTTCCACTGTGTAGACCAAATGCCAAAATCAATGGAAAAGAATTATAATGGCTTCAGCATTAAAATATTGAATTTGCCTCTATTTAAAGAAAATTTTAATACGGGGCATCTGGGTAGCGTAACAGTCTATTCCGTTGCCTACCAACACGGGGATCACCAGTTTAAATCCCCATGTTACCTCCAGCTTGGTCAGGCGTCCCTACAGACACAATTGGCCATGTCTGCGGGTGGGAAGCCGGATGTGGGTATGTGTCCTGGTCACTGCACTAGTGTCTCCTCTTGTCAGTCAGGGCGCCTGTTCGGGGGGGAGGGGGAACTGGGGGGACTAGCATGATCCTCCCTCACGCTACGTCCCCCTGGTGAAACTCCTCACTGTCAGGTGAAAAGAAGCGGCTGGTGAATCCACCTGCATCGGAGGAGCCATGTGGTAGTCTGCAGCCCTCTCCGGATCAGCAGAGGGGGTGGAGCAGCAACCGGGATGGCTCGGAAGTTGGCCGGATACAATTGGGGAGAAAAAGGGAGAAGAAATCCAAAAAAGAAAGAATTTGAATGTAGTTAAGTGGGTATGGGCAATTTCTGACAGAGTGCTGATTTTTATCTTTCAGCGATATGAATACCAATAGCAAATCAAAATAGACAAGACATGCCATGTCAAATAGAAAGGTAGCAGATATCCAGCACATATGGCCATCTGCCATTTTCAAATACCCTCAGTAGATATTGGCAACCTGCCATCCCTGAAGAGAAAAAATGAGTAGCAACCCATGGTGGAAGTTTTTCACGTGTACTCGCCTGACAAAATCAATTAATCCAATACCACACATTTTTATAATAAGGGCATCTTATTTTCATCAATATGTTTAACTTACTGTAACTTATAATGAGTTAGCAGGTAATTACACTGTCAAACACATTGTTTTGCATATGAAAATGTACAAGTATCCGAATTTCCAAATGTCGATTCCAGGTGTTTGGCTGTACAATTAGATTACCTTTACTATATTCAAAAGCTGAAATTCCCATCAAAAATGGGAGTCTTATAGAGCCCACATACCCTATGTAAATTTGGGGTAGGAGTACAAAAACATTACCTTTTAAGTGAAAGAGATAAATGCAAAAAAAAACAAAACCCAAAAACTAAATTTGCTACAAACAAAACCAAACCATCACAAACAAGATTTATAGGGATTTCAAAGGTTAATACAAACCACTTTTACAGTCACTAACTATTGCAATGAAAGTGTTTATTCAATAATCCATCCTCACCTGCACTCTGTAGCTTCTTGGTGACTGATGTTAAAGCGACTGTAGACAACCTTTCAACTTTCACCCTCTAGCTTTTCCAAATGTTTTTATTGTTGTCGCAAAGCCAACTGGGTTGCTTTCCATTTATTAACAGCCTGGCTACTGTTTAAAGCAAGAAACAACTGTAAGAATCCCAACTTCAACTAGAAGCCCCGATCTCAGTGCTCTGATAAAGGCAAAGTAAAACATGAGCGTGGATGCGCGTATGTAGTAGATGTATGTCAGTGTTGTAGTCGAGTCACTAAACCTCATGGTCGAGTCTCGAGTCCCCAGTGTTTGAGTCCAAGTCCGAGTCCCCAAAGAAGAGTCTGAGTCAACTCTGAGTCAAGTCCCCATTACCTGAGTCCGAGTCATCAAGGTTGAGTCTGAGTAGCGTTCCAAGATGGGTTCCAGTGCTCTACTCTGGCACTGTAAAAAAGCTGACATACAAATAAAAAAGGTCAACATTAAACAAAAATGACACAGCTGTCACCATTTCAAAGGAAGTTTATTTACTTTGTGACACAACAGCCAAACAAACGCACTCGCAAGTATGTGCACACACACCAGTGTTGTAGTTGAGTCACTAAACCTCGAGGTTGAGTCTCGAGTCCCCAGCGTAGGAGTCTGAGTCCAAGTCCACATCATCAGTGCTCAAGTCCAATTCGAGTCATGAGTCCTGAAAATCAGGACTCAAGTCGGACTCGAGTCCAAGTCCTGGACTTGAGTACTACAACACTGGAGTATGTCATGTTGTGGTGTGGAGAGAGGGTCAAAGGGGGTGATGGGTAGGTAGGGGGCAGTGTCAGTTTCTCTAGGTGTCTGGGGGTTTGTTGGAAAGGCCTACTGCTGTGGGGAAGAAGCTTTTCTTGTGGATCAAGGTTCTGATTTTTATAGACCTGAGCCTCTTGCCAGAGTGGAGTATTTTGAAGAGACCATGACCTGGGTTAAAGAAAAAAAAAGCACTTGTCAGTAATGCCAGTTTCACATCTCAATTGGCTTGTCTGCCCTTTTTTCAATCATCATTTTATCTACCATAAAAACATTTGCAACTCATTTGGTGCATTTTGCAGTAAAAACTCTCATCAGCGTTCGTTGATGTAAAAATTGTGTGGCTGCTATGCAAAATATATTGAAGTTGGCAGGTCTGTATTAGTGTGTCGTAATCGCTGCGTGGTTTGCAGAGGACTTTGAGGGCGAGCCAAGCCTGTGGAGAGGTGTGGTGTCATGGCCCTTTTAACAATAACAAAAACACAACTGGCCCCAGATCCATCGAGTTTGAATGAGGAAATCTGGTAGGGAAGTTAAGTCATTACTATCACTCAGCAACCACCACTGATCGTTACAAGTCATATTATCATTCAGGAAAGCTGACATTTTACACACAGCCCCTGAAAAAAACCCCACTAGAAAATAAGGTTTAAAGATGACAACATGCCCAGAATAGTCAATAAGTCAAAGGATCAAGGCTAAGTAGGATAATGACGCTGCACAGCACTAATAGATTCACATCATAAGAATAAATGTCAGTTTTGCAGCAGTTAAAGGCCGGTAAAGTAGTGGCACTCTGTGACATTGTCAAAATGTCAGACTAATCTCTTCTAACCCAGCTCAAATGTTTGTGAATATCCATTACACTCCTGCGATCTGAATTGAAAATTCAGTGTAAGCCTGGTTTTGAAAACATATAGGACTGATTCAATGACTGCTAGTATTTGTTATTGAAAAAGCCTTGGGGCTAGCATACAATCTGCTTCTATCAAATCAATAGCATGCAGGAGGTGAGCTAGCTTTCAGGAAAATAGATATACAGTGCTGCTTGAAAGTTTGTGAACCCTCCAGACATGGTCACTGTTTTTGTAAAAAACATTAAAATAAGCTTATTACACATACATCCAAATCCCAATTTGTAAAGCACACCTTCCAAATAATGGACACACACACAAAAAGAGATATATTTTCATTATTTAATTCAACAAAGGTGGTTTATTTCACAAAAACTGAAAATTTAACATGTGCAAAAGTATGTGAACCCTTGTATTAGTAGCTTGTGGCTCCTCCTTTTGCAGCCATTACTTCAACCAAACGTCTTCTGTAACCACTAACCAGTCTCTCGCATCTGCTTATGGGGACTTTTGCCCACTCCTCCTTGCAGAACTCAGCCAGTTGAGAGAGGTTGGAGGGACATCTGGTATGTACCAACTTCTTCAGGTCTCGCCACAACATTTCAATTGGATTAAGATCCGGACTTTGACTGGGCCTATCCAGAGTACGAATCCTCTTTCTCTGAAGCCATTCCTTTGTAGTTTTGCTGGAATGCTTTGGGTCATTGTCTTGTTGCATAATCCATTTGCGTCCCAGCTTCAACTCCCTGACTGATGGCAGGAGATTCTGGTCAAGAATTTGTTGATATGCCGGAGAATTTATGGTTCCTTGGATAATACGGAGTCGTCCAGGTCCAGAAGCAGAAAAGCAGCCCCAGACCTTCACATTTCCACCACCATGCTTCACTGTTGGGAGGAGGTTCTTTTCTTCATATGCAGTGTTGGCTTTTCTCCAAACATGTTGGTTTTAATTGTGACCAAATAATTCTATTTTGGACTCGTCTGTCCAGAGAATGGACTTCCAGAAGGTCTCTGGTTTGTCCAAGTGCTCTCTGGCAAAGTTGAAATGGGCAGCTTTGTTCTTTTTTGAGAGCAGAGGCTTCCTTCTAACAACCCTCCCATGAATGTCATGGCTATTCAATTTTCGTCTGATTGTAGATGCATGCACATTTGTCCCAGATGCTACCAGAGAGGTCTGCAACTCTCTAGAGGTGATGTGTGGGTTGGCCTTTACCTGATTTATTATTTTTCTGGTGCTTCTGGGTGATAGTTTTGATGGGCATCCACTTCTAGGCAGAGTTGCTGTCATGTTGAAGGCCCTCCATTTGTAAATTATTTGTCTTACAGTGGATGGATGGAGCTGGAATCTTTTGGAGATGGTCTTATATCCCTCCCCAGACTGATGGGCTATCACTACCCTCTTCTTCATGTCCTCGGATATCTCCTTTGCTCTCGGCATTGTTGATTTGTATGGGACCACAGTGGTTTGGTTGGTTTCCTCTCTCTTTTAATTAGTGCAGGCCAAACCCTTTCCCAAGGATGTCTCATTTCATTGGTCTGCTTAAATGATTAATTAAGCACCCAAATGTGTTTCACCCGAGTCTGTTACCTGCTTGACTTAACCAATGCAGCTGGGGGTTCACTTACTTTTGCACATACACTAATTCCATGTTTCATGTAGTTTTTGGGCTACTTAAACAAGTCCCACTAAACAAGTACATGCAACTGATAAACATATATCTGACATTTCATACATAAAAACTGGTGATGATAGAATAAGAAAATCATGGTAAAACAACAGAAAAATCTGAACTGCTCAAGGGGTTCACATACTTTCAAGCAGCACTGTATCTCTCTAGCTCTCTCTCTTTGCTCTCCTTTTCTTTTCTATGCGCTGAGATTATTTGTGACCATTAGTCCTTTGGTTGCTGTGTCTGATGTGCAGCAAGGCAATCTAAGACTGCAGGAACTCTAATCCTCATGTGTCTGTCCATGAGCCATGATGATTACCACCTCGATCAAATTACAGTGCAGAAGTCCGTAGGCTGTCATGGTCTCTCTCTCTCTCTCTCTCTCTCTCTCTCTCTCTCTCTCTCTCTCTCTCTCTCTCTCACTCTCTCCTCCCCTCTCAGGGTCTTCCTTGCCACCTCTTATTGTTCATCTCTGTGACTTTGTCCTTAACTATGTTGTTAATATTTATAGTATGTCATTTGTACTGCATGGGCAGTTTGGTGTGCTTGTTGTGTTTTCATTGCTTTGCTTTTGTGTGTGTGTGTGTGTGTGTGTGTGTGTGTGTGTGTGTGTGTGTGAAATTTAATAATTTATTAAAGAGGCACCAGGTGACTTTCTGGGTTTACACTGCAAAGACAAACAATGAGCTTTATATATATATATATATATATATATATATATATATATATATATATATATATTCAAAGCATAGCAAGACAACAGATGCATTTATTTAGAAGCCATAGTTTGACACCAGAGCACTACAGATGTGATGTTTGCTTTGAGAATGTTGATGGAGTAGTATAGAGAAGGCCAGAAGGAGTTACATTGTGTCTTTGTGGATTTAGAGAGAGTAGATGACAGGGTGCTGAGAGAGGAGGTGTGGTATTGTATGAGGAAGTCGGGAGTGGCAGAGAAGAATATGTCCCGGGAGTGGGAGCGTCCGGGTAGTGTAGCGGTCTATTCCATTGCCTACCAACAGGGGGCTCGTGGTATTGCATCCCCGTGTTACCTCCGGCTTGGTCGGGCGTCCCTACAGACAGGCAGGCCGTGTCTTCGGGTGGGAAGCCAGATGTGGGTATGTGTTCTGCTTGCTGCACTAGCGCCTCCTCTGGTCAGTCGGGGCACCTGTTCAGGGGGGAGGGGGAACTGGGGTGATCCTCCCACGCGCTACGTCCTCCTGGTGAAACTCCTCACTGCCAGGTGGAAAAAAGCGGCTGGCGACTCCACATGTATCGGAGGAGACATGTGGTAGTCTGCAGCCCTCCCCCTGATTGGCAGAGGGGATGGAGCAGCGGAAGAGTGGGGTAATTGGCTGGATGCAATTGGGGAGAAAAGGGGGGGGTATGTAGGAGTGGTGCAGGATATGTATGAGGGCAGTCACAGTTATCAAGTGTGCGGTTAGAATGACAGATGGGTTCAAGGTGGAGCTGGGATTACATCAAGGATCGGCTCTGAGCCTTTTCTTGTTTGCAATGGTGATAGACAGGTTGATGGATGAGATCAGGCAGGAATCTCCGTGGACTCTGATGTTCGCGGATGACACTGTGATCTGTAGCGAGAGTAGGGTGCAGGTTGAGGAGAGCCTGGAGAGATTGAGGTATGCGCTGGAGAGAAGAGGAATGAAAGTCAGTAGGAGCAAGGCAAAATACATATATGTGAACGAGAGGGAGGACAGTGGAATGGTGAGGATGTAAGGAGTAGAGGTGACAAAGGTGGATGAGTTTAAATACTTGGGGTCAACTCTCCAAAGTAACTGGGAGTGCAGAAGAGAGTGCAAGCAGGGTGGAGTGGTTGGAGAAGAGTGCCAGGAGTGATTTGCGACAGAATGGTACCAGTAAGAGTTAAAGGAAAGGTTTACAAGATGGTAGTGAGACCAGCTATGTTATATGGTTTGGAGACAGTGACACTGATGAAAAGACAGGAGGCAGAGCTGGGGGTGGCAGAGTTGAAGATGCTAAGATTTTCATTGGGAGTGATGAAGAAGGACAGGATTAGGAATTAGTATATGAGAGGGACAGCTCAGGTTGGATGGTTTGGAGACAAAGCAAGAGAGACAAGATGAAGATGGTTCAGACATGTGTGGAGAGAGATACTGGGTATATTGGGAGAAGGAGCTGAATATGGAGCTGCCAGACAAGAGGAAAAGAGGAAGGCCAAAGAGGAGGTTTATGGATGTAGTGAGGGAGGACATGCTGGTGGCTGGCGGCACAGAGGAAGATGTAGAGGACAGGAAGGGATGGAAACAGATGATCCGCCCACTTGAGAAGCCTCTGACTGCAGTGTGCAGTTTGGGGCGATGCTCAATGTGGGCGGAGTTTGACTCTGATGACATGCAGGTGATGCAGGTCCAAGCTGGATGCTGGTGACCTCCCCAGGGGCCTCATGTATCAATCGTTACTATGGGCAAATTTGTTTTTACACACCCATGGAATTTTTTTAGCCCTCAAGATTGTCCGACAGCCAGTGAAAGCATGATGGTTATTTGTAATTCCTTCCTCCTAACATCTATTGTCTACCTCTTGCAATGAGCAATCACCCAGGCTTGCAAAGACATCATTGTTGGCCAATCAGTGTCTAAATTCAGGGGTTACCCAGGTTCTACACTGGTCTCTGAGACAAACGTCAGGGCTAAAAAATCCCATGGGTGTGTAAGAACAAATTTGCCCATAGTAACGATTGATACATGAGGCCCCTGGTCATTCAACTACAGTGGATGAGGACATCTGGTACTGCTCTTACTGGTGGTAGCGACTGGTCAGAGAAGGTTCTTCACCTCAGAATAACCCAGATGTCATCCACACCAAGGTTGGTCATGGTCTCCACAGCTCTCTAAGCCCCACACTGGACTGATGATCTAAAATTTGGCCATGGATGGAAATTAGATTGCAATAGTGACACATTAGCTAATGTGAATAATATGAATTCACAAAAAAGTTTCAATAACAAAATGACATGTGAGTCATGGCAATGGTGCTAGGGAACGCAAATGTATTGCGAGAGAATGCAGAAGTATTGCAAGGGAATGCAAAAATGCCCCCTAATTTTTTTTTCTCCCACAGCCCTGTTCACTGCTTTTTTTTAGGTAATTACAGCAGTGTCATTGGTAAGTTTTTTTATTTTGAGCTAAAAGTAATGTTTGGAAGTTCTTAGTTGGGGACTATCTCAAACATACCCCTGGGAGGTCTGCTGGTTGGGGGTATAATAAGAGGGGTGAAGCCAACAATTAAGTTTACAATACCCCCCCCCCCCCTATCCGATCTCAACCACAGTTGACTTTGCCACCCTGCTCCATGATGTCTCCCTCAGGTTCATCTGCCCACATCAGGACCACCCTCCGACCCTTCACCCCTCCCTTCAATACATGTTGCAGTTTCAATGGACTGAATTCATAGTTTTGATTCTCCACTACATTTTGAGCCCTTTTTGGAGCTTTTTGCCCTATTTAGGAGGCGTTCTGCGTCGAGTTTGTATAGTTCTTGTATAGTTCCCGCTTGGATTTCATTTTATTGTTTTGTAATTTATATTTCCCCTCTTACTCCAGGACATTGCTGCTCCCTGAATCCTTAACTTGGCTGACTCTGCCGACCCCTGAATTTATGTTTTAATTATTAAATTAAATTGTTCAAAGTTTAATTAAATACATATTTTCACAGTCTACTGTGTTAATGCAAAATGACTTAGTTAAACATTAGTATGTGGATGAGCATTTTAGAAGGGAAGTGGTCTATATTTGTGAGCACATATTTATTGCCTTATTTTTAGACAATGCTAGGTTTTGCAAAATGCCAAATCGTATACTTTTTCCACCTCAGGCGTGCTCTGGATTTAAAGTAATGTATAAATTAATCTTGCACGGCAAATTAGTAAAAGGCACATTATACGTCACGATGACGTGATGAAGTCTTTCAGTGACGTTTAGGACTGGGCCACACAGCCGATATGGGGATGATTTAGACATCATTTCCGGGACGTCATCTCAATGACCTAATACAGCCGGTTTTATGACTGGTTAGGGTCCTTAAAAAGTTGGCAAAATGACATGTTGGTTATGACATCTTTGGAAATGACATCTAAATCATCACCATATCGGCTGTGTGGCCTAGTCCTAAACATCACTGAAAGACTTCATCACAACCTCATTATGATGTAATTTTGCTTGCTGGGAACTTGCACAGGTTCAGCTGAACCACAGCTAAACCAGATGTATGATCAAATTACCTTACTCTGCCTGGCAAACTGGCAATTTAAAGAAACAATACTGTGCCCCCCCCCCCACCACACACACACACACACACACAAAAGCTGACATCAGATCTCTGGTCTCTGTCTGGTCAGCTTGATCAAGTGTTTAGACTTGATTTAGGACAAACATGAACCCGACAAACAGGAGGATCATAGATTTCAACAGGCCATTCTTGCATGCCAAGAAGATTAAATGTATCACTCTCCTATAACCTTACCTATCATTATAAATATCTATTGGCAGGGCTCCTGCAGGATTCTCTTTGAAGGTATATAGATGGATAAGAGAGGCTATGTGATGTCATGCGAACTATTACAAATTTGCTTCTACATTTAGTCTAGCCCAGAAGCAAACACACTATATACACTGTTTACTACATATATAATTCATGAACTGTGGTAAAAATTATACTTTATTTAAATACCTTCAACCACAAACTACTGCATCACTGCTGAGATGCTGAGTTTCCAATCTACGTGTGGCGCCGCAAATTCAAATTGAACCTTTTAATCAAGACCTTAACTGGCTGCAGCAACAAATACATTAAAATTACAATAAAATTATACTGAATTTGCGGCAAAATGAAGGTATTAATATCATTATTGTAAGCCTATGTTCTTTATAATCACATAGATATACCATGGTATCAATAACTTGACTCTTATGTAGGGCAGTTTATTTGAGAATTATGCTTGTATAAGCTATATTAGTCACAGTTTCAGTTGGAAATTATTCTTATTATACCAACCATTTTGGAAATAGCCCAGTATTATATAACATTGTGGTAGTGTTCACATCATTTTGCAAGAAACGGATCAGACCATTGCGTTATTCCTGCTAGTGTCAGGTAAATTAGAGTGGCCACGTAGTCCAGTGTTGTAGAAAAGTTAATGCATACTCAGCAAAGTTTGAATACCTTCCACAAGCTTAGAAGGATAGATTTGAATAGCTTTGAAAGTTAACTCAGAAATAATTTAATTATATGAATAATTCTTTGTGCCAGTTTTTATACAACAGTTGCCACAAAATGCATTATTGGTGTGCACAGCTGGCCCTGTTATAATGTACCAATGACCTGCAGGACACAGAGAAAAGATCACCGACACCAGTGTTTTCATTGAAAGCCATCAAAATTGTATTCAAATGAAAGTGTTGCATATTTTCAAAACGTATTAGCTATAAATTCAAATTTTGGGCGACGGGAGTACTGTGTTCATACTCAGCGTACAGCAGGGTGTGCCACTGAAATCAACAGGGAAAAGAGATGATTTTACAGGCAGCCTGTCACTGAATTGCCAGATGTTGTGTGACAGTGACTTTGGCAACATTGTTGTGAGGTAGCAGTATTCGGGATGCAACCTCTGACACCAGTCCAGAGGTCCATTATATGTATGGAAGTCTGGTTTATAAAAGCCACAGGAGAACCCCTAACTGCCACTAAAGATCACTTTATCTGATGATTAAGTTTAAACACACTGCACATATGTTTCAACCGGAATTTAAGGGAAGATGTAAACTGCTTAGGTCATTTAGTACTTCCATCCATCCATCTATAATCCAAACCACTTATCCTACTCTCAGGGTTACGGGGATGCTCGAGCCTATCCCAGCAGTCATTGGGCAGCAGGAGAGGAGACACCCTGGACAGGCCGCCAGTCCATCACAAGGCCAACACAAAAAACGTAAATGACTTTCACCATGTACGGCGTTATCAGAATCAGAACACTTTATTCATCCCCAAGGGGATGTGGGCAATTTTAACATCAGAGTAAACTAAGTGCAATATTGTGCTATCAAATGCATTTAAATTGTGTCACACCTGCCTTAAAAGTGTAAATTCACCCCCAGGTCTGAGCCTAACTCCACCCACTACATAATTTTAAAAAAATGCTAAAAAGTGGGCAAAAGGCTGAGAGGAGGGCAGGGCTGAGGAGGGGGGACGTGGATGTGTGAGACCGGAGTAGCTGGGGTCATCTGCCAGAAGGGCCCGGCATGCCTCCAGAGTTGCCGTTGCACACTGTCGTGACACCCCCCTCCACTGGCCCGCCTTCCGGCACGGCGTCTGCCACCACCCCGCGAAGAAGCTCGACCGCTGCGAGGTAGATGCGCCACAGCCGGACAGGGGAGGTGGGTCACCCACCTCTGATTAGAGGGCGTTAATTTTTTTTTTTTTAATTACGTAATAAGTCCCAACCGGTCGACCAGCAATGGCTTTGCAAGGTTTAGGACTGATTTAAAACAATAGATGGCGTGTTTGAGCCATTTTCAACCGATGAAATGCTGATTTTTATAAATTAGGCTCCAGCATTCCCGCAACCCTGAGCCGGATAAGCAGTTTGGATAATGGATGGATGGATGGTGTAACTACTCCCAAAGTTTTTCTTCTGGTACAGACAAAACTACGTTCCGACTGATGTTTGATAAGTGTTTTATAGTTTTCTTTCACAACTTCAAACACTGTGAAAAACTGAAATGAAATAATTACATTTTATCATATTATCAGTGCAAAATGAGTTTCTGCTGGCCAATAGCCATTTCTTAGCAAAATACCTTTTAGTGTCCATGTAGATAGCCATGTAGCTTGCCAACTAAAACTAGCATCAATGCCCTCTTGAAACTTGCATTCACATTAACTTGTGAAACAATAAATGAATTACACAAAGGTAGAATGATTAACAAACAATCAAATACCGTGTACGCCTTCTGGCTAGAAATATAGGAGTCATTACTATCTTTTAGTGTCGCACTAATACTCTTCTTTTGCAGACACTTTACTCTGTTTGTAACTTCAGATGGTTCAGGCAATGTACGCAATTCCTCTTAAATTAGTCAACTTGATCACATGACCAGTATCTTGCCTGTTCAGCATAGCTCACTTATCTGAACAGTAGGCGTCATTATTACCCAAAACATTGTGAAACCAAAAGTTATATTTACGAATATTATTTAAGTCAAGTCAAGTTAATTGTATTTGTATAGCCCAATATCACAAATTACAAATTTGCCTCAGTGGGCTTTACAGCAACACAACATCCTATCCTTAGACCCTCTCATCGGATAAGGAACAACTCCCTAAAAAAAACAACCTTTAACAGGGAGAAAACATAAGAAGAAACACAACACTTATTATACTAAAAAAAAACTGTTTCCTCTGGAAAGGTTTTTTAAGATATTAAGAAAGAAGCACATTTTCCTGCGACAGCTACAGATGGATTGTAAGAAATGTCAATATTAACACCAGCATCACCGGCATTGCTGTGTTTCATCACCATACAGTCATATCATTTAGTTTACAGCTCAAAAAACACTTTTAAGTGTGTAGTACCTCTGTGATTATTTTTGAAGCCGGAGAGGATTATTATCTGGTAAACTGAATTGGCCATATGCCATAAAATTTAGTTTGAATAAAGGACCTGTGTTTTGGCTTCACTCTTTGTATGAAGGCAAACAGTAACATATGTGGAGATGGCAGCTTATATTTATTTAGATTTTCTGGGGAATTGCATAGGTTGCATTTTCAAGGCAAATAGACACATCTCATTTAGATGCAAGAATATTCTTTATTTTTTTCCATTATGATGGGTGCTCCAAAAAACAAAAACTGTGTGTTTAAGAAAAATGACTGGCTATGATTGCAAGACAGAATGCACTGCCTGCAGTATCACCAGCATCAAGTTCAGTAACCGTATTGAAGGAGCTCCGTGAGATGTGGCTCCTCCCAGTCGATGGCCAAATGATGGAGGACTGCACAGGAGACTAGGACGTTGCTCGCTCTCTGTGAGGGAGTTCACAGGCCAAAGGAGACAGGTTTACGCAAAATGCCCTTCCGTGTATCAGCAGGATACAAGACACAACAATTGGGTTTATACTAAACTCGAGGTGCATATTAAACCGCAGCTTTAGAGGATACAGCAGATAACCAGTGTTATCTGAAACAAAGTCACATGGTCTCTTAAAACCCGATTGCTTTTAAGTCTTTTAAAAAGTTATCTTGCATCAGTCTTTGTTTGAAAGTTTTTTTTTTTATCTTTCTTTGCCAATTTAATAAATGGGTTGTTGCGTTATCATCTGCCATGGCTGTCCGTGTCTCCGCCAGGGAGCCCGGCTGTGGCTCAGACTTGCCACAGTATGATGCAATTCCTATGTGTTGTAGAACAATCCCTCTATCTCCCGGGAGGTTTCATGCCCGGTGGCAGACAAAATGCAAAGCGAAAACAAGACTTCCAGGGAACCAATCTGAAATGCAATTGTGTCATTCGTCCAATGTTGTCACACTGACCAAAATAAATCTATTGATATGTCGAAGGAAAAAAGTTAACTGGTGTCACTTTGAAAATATCGAGTCTCTTTTCCGTCTTTTTTCCCCTCTCTTAAAGGGATAATTTTCATACTTCCTGACAAACTGTGATTACTTAAAGTCCCCATGAATTCAAACTAGATATTTAAGTTTTGTGTTTGATTTTTTTTTAATCACATATGTCTTGCACTGATTGTCACCTATACGCAAATATCTGGCCAAACAATGACAAAAAAAGTCGTTTTGTAGGTACGCTTAATGGTATTTTTGAGTTTGTCAGTTCCTGGAAAACAATAATAAAACGTTGATGACTCATCCTGCACTCAGGGTTTATGAATTATATACTATACTAATACTAATGGTGTACTAATGGCATTGTGGAAGTTGGGAGAAAACAGACGAAAAACTTCTCTGACTACACGAACGTGTGTCATTTATTTCCTTCATATCACACCCTGCCCTCAACAAACATGGTGCTGCGTTACCATGGCTACCCACTGAACTATTGATTATTTATATCCATAAATACATGATGTGTCCGCTACAGTATACCAATTCTGCGTCCAATGGAACACTTTCTTGTAATTTTTATGGCCCTCCCCCATGACTATAAGTTCTGCCAGTTACGGACCAGCCCACAGGACCTACGAGCTATTTTTGTCACCCTGACTTGGGTGTCAGAGAGGATGAACATTAAAGAATCCTGTAAACAGGAAAGAAGAGGCACACAGCATAAGATCATGTTCAGCTTTACTGTAGGATTTAGTTTGCCTATTTTCTGAGTTTTACTCTTTAGCGGGCAAAATGTATAACAACATGGCAACATTCATATTTTGCAATAATCAAGACATATGTTGACCTAAGGATAAGCCACTTAAATGTCCATTTGCGACGCTTCTTGTTTTCTTATCAACTGTATCAAAAACAACCAAATACACAACCTAAAACTGCGCAATAAAATACAAACATTGTTTCTGTATTTCAGTTTCAGTTAAACAGAATTAATTTCCTTCTCTAATAACACTAAGTTAATCTCTACAGCAAAAAAGTCATGTTTCTATAAATAAGCATATTTTGTATCCACAACTATATAGGGTGTTCAGCTACAAGCCAGGCAGAATGTACATGAATTTACTTAGCTCTTGAAATGTTTAAAATATGAAATATGTATAAATCTCTGTATGATAAAAATTTTTTTAAAAATTAAACTCTTTTGGAAACAACTCAATGACTTTACCATTTTAACCCTAATTCCCGAAGGCTCCATTAATGCACTATTGTTTGCTGAGTTACAGAAACATCATAATTCACACTTTGGCCTAAAAAGTAAAACCTTACCTTAGTAAAACTGAGGGATGAGAGAAGCAGGAGGAACACAGGGTGATGTACAGGAGTGGAGGAAAGTGCACACAGGTGGACTATATCTTATGTAGAAGGTGCGATCTGAAAGGGATTGAAGACTGCAAGGTGTGACAGGGGAGAACATAGCTAGGCAGCATTGGATGGTGGTCTGTAGGATGACTTTGGAGACCAAGAAGAGGAAGTGAGTGAAGGCAGAGCCAAGGTCCAAATGGTGGAAGATGAAAAAATAAGACTGTTGTGTTGAGTTCAGGGAGGAGTTAAGACAGGCACTGGGTGGTAGTGAAGAGTTGCCGGATGGCTGGGCAAGCACTGCAAAAATAGTGAGGGAGACAGCTAAGAAGGTATTTGGTGTGTCATCAGGAAAGCGGAAGGAAGACAAGGAGACTTGGTGGTGGAATGCAGAAGTACAGCAAGAAAGAGGTTGGCAAAGAAGTGGGACAGTCAGAGAGATGAAGAAAGTAGACAGGAGTACAAGGATATGCAGCATAAAGTGAAGAGAGAGGTGACAAAGGCAAATAAAAAGGTGTATGGTGAGTTGTATTAGAGGTTAGACAGTAAGGAAGGAGAAAAGGACTTGTACCAATTGGCTAGACAGAGGGACCGAGCTGGGAAGGATGTGCAGCAGGTTAGGGCGATCAAGGATAGAGATGGAAATGTGCGGAAAAGTGAGGAGAGTGTGTTGAGAAGGTGGAAGGAATACTTTGAGGGGCTGATGAATGAAGAAAAAGGAGAGAGAGAAATTTGGATGATGTGGGGATAGCGAGTCAGGAAGTGCAGTGGATTAGCAAGGAGGAAGTGAGGGCAGCTATGAAGAGGATAAAGAGTGGAAAGGTAGTTGGTCCTGATGACATACCTGTGGAGGCATGGAGATGTTTAGGAGAGATGGCAGTGGAGTTTTTAACTAGATTGTTTAACACAATCTTGGAAAGTGAGAGGATGCCTGAGGAGTGGAGAAGCATACTGATACCGATTTTCAAGAATAAGGGTGATGTGCAAAAGTGTAGCAACTGCAGAGGTATAAAGTTGATCAGCCACAGCATGAAGATATGGGAAAGAGTAATAGAAACTAGGTTAAGACGAGAGGTGACGATTAGCGAGCAGCAGTATGGTTTCATGCCATGAAAGAGCACCACAGATGCGATATTTGCTTTGAGAATGTTGATTGATAAGTATAGAGAAGGCCAGAAAGAGTTACATTGTGTCTTTGTGGATTTAGAGAAAGCATATGACAGGGTGCCGAGAGAGGAGGTGTGGTATTGTATGAGGAAGTGGGGAGTTACAGAGAAATATTTAGGAGTGGTGCAGGATATGTATGAGGGAATGTGAAATAAGAATCTGTTGACTGTCGCTTTCAGTGCCGTGGGAAGTAGGGGTGCTGAGGGTGCTGCAGTACCTCCTGGCGTGGAACCCAATACAAATTGGGGGGGGGGGTTAAAAATAAATAAATAAATAGAATGTAACAAAAAATTGATTTTTTTTCATTTTATTCATTCGTCTATTCATTAAAATTCATTGGAAACATTAATGACTTGACTGTAAAAAGTAAGTGGCCTAAGCCATGATGACAACAAGCAACAATTGTCTCATGACAGCACCCGTCAGTGACTTAGTCAGGTCAAGTGTCTGAACACCAGTCCAAATGGCGCAAAAATGCATTTCTGAGTTTTTTGGGGAGCCCAATTTCTGAGTTTTTTGGGGAGCCCAAAAAAGACAAAAAGAGATCGAGCCTCGAGTTGGCGGATCAAGCGGAGGAGGAGGAAGCAGACTTGGAGCCTAAGCCGAGTAGGCCTACCAGCAGCAGCAGCTGCAACACCTCCGAAGCAACCGCCACACCTGCCCCGGGCCCAGGAGCCGCGCTAATTCAAGCTAAGGTCGTGGCAGTACCAGGACAAAATGCTAGCGTTAACGTGGTTTCAGTCGAGGCAATCAATCCACACCAACCAACCAACTTCAGTTTTCCTGGAAGGCAGTTTGGAAAAGAGACATTTTCTTGTTCATTCAATGCAAACTGGTTCCACAAATGGAGATGGCTGCATTATATTGAGGAAGGTGATCGTGTTGTCTGTTTTAGCTGTGTGAAAGCAGTGGAAAAACATTTCATCAATGAAGATAATGTAAGGTTCGACAGCAGTTTTGTCAAGGGAGGCTTCACAAACTGGCAGAAAGCCATAGAAAAATTCAACAAGCATGAAAAGTCTAAACTTCATAGTGATGCCATTCAAAAAAAAAATCGCTGCTCTACAAAACACCCCAATTACTGCCCTTTTATCTGACGCTGGCTGCCGAACTCAAGACACAGCAAGGCATGTTTTGGAACTGATGTTCAGGTCAGTGCTCTTCCTGGGAAAGAAGGGGTTGGCTTTTCAGGATGACAGAAGCCGTGATGGCATTTTGTATAAACTGATGCTTGAACATACCTACAACCTTCCTGGAGAAAGACAGTGGATTGAGAGGAGAGCTAACTGGCTCTCGGACATAATCCAGAATGAAGTCATTCATTGGTATGCCTGCACTAGTCAATGTGAGATTGCATCCCATGCCAGAAATAGTCCGTACTATGGACTCACAGCTGATGGTACCACCGACTCCGGTACAATAGAGCAGTTCTTATTGACGCTGCAGTATGTGGATGAGAAATTGGAGATTCACTCTGAATTCATTGGATTTTACAATGCCCCCAACAGCAGCGGAGAGACCCTGTTCAAGTGCATCAAAGATGTATTTCTCAGGCTGAACATCCCAATTGAGCGTCTCCATGGATATTGTTTTGATGGCGCCTCTAACATGTCAGGACAGTTTTCAGGTGTTCAGGCATGGCTAAAAGAAACATGCCCTGAGTCCCTCTTCCACTGTGCCAACCATTCACTTGACCTAGTTCTTTAGGAGGCTGCGCATAAGGTGGGTCTCATCGCTGATTCCGTGAACTTTGTTCAGGGCATAGCTGTGGTAATCTGTGAATCAGCAAAACGCAAGGAGCTCTATGAGTCCATGTTTGGCTGCAATGAGATAGTTACCATACTGGCCATATGTCCAACAAGATGGTGCATATGAACAATAGCTATCGAATGTGTGTGTAGTGCCTACAGAGAAATCATCAAAACACCGGAGCAGCTTAAGGATGACAAAAATGTGAGGGGAGAGACCAGAGCTAAGATTGGCGGCCTGCTCAAGCAATCAATGAAGGCTAAAACCTACTATGGCCTGCTCTTGTGAAGCAATATTTGAGCCGTGCGAGTCAGTGGCCAGGAGTTTGCAGCATACCAAAGCTAGCGCACTGGGCGCCCTTGAGTGTGCCGAACTGCTTGGAAGGTACATGGAGCCCCTTTGGGATGATACAGTGGGGGATAACATGCTACAACAAACTGTATCCACAGCGGGACTTAAAATGCCAGGTGAGCACAGGGTGACAAAAACCCCAGCCCGTTGTCGACACACAGCAGAGCCAGAGGCAGACGCACAATTTGCGCAACACTCATGGAGACGAGAGTTCTATGAAGCTGTGGACTTGGTCACAGCAGAAGTAAAGAGGAGATTTGATCAAGATGGTATGAAAACAGCAGCTCTCAGAGAAAAGGTGCTTATTAAGGCAACCTACAAGGAACAAATACTGGATATAGATTCCCTTCACCTCCCCTTGCACTTTGACAAAGCCCGACTGGAGATCCAGCTGAAAATGATTGGAGACCTCTGCAGTGATTCTCCCAAGACAGTAAAAGACATTGCAACAACCATGTCTAAACTCCATCCACAAACAAGGGCTCTTTTCAACAAAGTTGAAAACCTCATCAAACTCTGCCTAAGTCTCCCCATCTCAGCTGCTTCATCAGAGAGGACATTTTCCACTCTCCGCCGTCTGAAGACATGGTTACGCACAACTATGGTGCAAAAAAGACTTACCCTCCTTGCTGTGATGCATGTTCATGGAGATATATTGGACAGTTTGGACACTGATGCCCTCATGAGGAACTTTATCAGCACCAACCCGGAGAGAAAGGCCACATTTGGAGTTCTGCATGCAGGCCGGCAGTAAGGCAAGACAATTATATATTTCTTGATTGGAGATTGGCTGATAGGTCTATGTGTATGGGTTGATTTTTATATGCTGTCATCGTGCAGCCTGCAGTTGTGTTTGGAGATTGTGCTTTGGTTATAAGCATACATATTATGTGTGTTTATGTATTTGTTTGTTTGTTTTTATGCTGCCACCGAGCAGTCTGCATTTGTGTGGTGATGTGCTTTTATGTGTCATGCATAAATGAGTGTTGATGTTCAGCATCACGGTCAGCGTACAAGCACTCTGTATAAAAAAAGCAGCGCCCATAACATCAGGCCTGGCACCACCGTGTGTGTGTGTGTGTGTGTGTGTGTGAGAGTGTGAGAGAGAGAGGGGGGGGGGGGAGTCTATTTGTCCCTCAGCAGCAACTAATCTCACATTCTAGTCATTTATCAATGTTTTACTTAAGCGTCTAGGCTATGCACAGTCATAACATCAATCCTGGCAAAACTCGACCCCCCCTCTTTTTTTCTCGGCCCCCCCGCTCAAAATACGTTCCTGCGGCTATGGTCGCTTTGATGGCATGTGTGAGTCCGATAGGTTAACAACTTGATCATGTACGTTGCTCCATCATTTCCTGCTCTCCATTGATGGTCTGCAGTAACTTTTTAGCGAGCTTTCAGACCTGCAAGACAAACAAGTTTTATTGTTTATATTTTTTATATTTCCCGATTCATTATAAGTCACAATTCACATCGTAGTCTCTGTATGTATATATATATATATATATAAAGCACCTGACCTATGCCCACTCACTGCCATGATTTCCCTCACCCCGAGTCCTGTATCAGACAGTTTCTGTATGGCAGTGATTCTCAGGCTGTGGTTGGTATAAGACGTGTGTGTCCGTGCCGCTTTGCACGTCCTGGGTAACATCTGTCACAGCTGGTTTACTCCCAGGGGAACGGCGGTATACCAGAAGCTGTCTGTCGCAGCGGGCCATACCTGAGCAACGTGTGTGTGCCGCGGAGCCTCTTGCTTTTCATTTCAGTGCCCATGTTAACAGGTTAGAGCAGCCACACGGTCTGCATACCCTGAGCCGCGCTGCAGCCGCATTTTGGCGTAATGTCTATTTTCTCTGTGTGAGGCGCACGGTTCTCAGCAAAAATAGACAATGAAAATGATCTGTTGATAATCATATTAACATACCAGCAACAGTATATAACTGACACCTTTCACTATGGTTTCAATGTCTATATATGTAGAATATGTCACAGACGTGAGAAAAATATAGATTTTTTTCAACCATGTTAGCAATTGCATGTTAGGAGAAAGTGGAGGCTACATGGGTACAGTAGGATAGTCATATAGTCATGGGTACAGGGTATAGTCATAGCAGAAACCCCATGTAGGCTATAATTATAATATGTTAATAAGTTAAAAGAACATTAGCATCAAGTAAAGGGCAGTAGTTTTCAGTGCACTCTCTCTCTCTCTCTCTCTCCCCCCCCCTCTCTCTCTGTTTATGTTCAATGGCAGCCCAGTAATCTCTTATCTGTATGCTTTAACCCTTTTCTGGCAAAATGAAATTTAAAATCAAATGAAATGAAACATTCGATTGTGGCAACTATGAAAGGCAAACTCAATGTAGAAAGATAGGGCTGGCAGTAGCAGCGCAGCAGCAGCACTGTTGTCTGTGTGGACACCACACACATGCAAGCCGCAGCCGTTGTGCGAGGTAGCCGTCACGCACAGGTCAAGGTAAGCGGTGTGGACCAGGTCTTACCCTCCTGGGCTGCAGATAGACGGCTTTTGCACCAGGTGGAATTTTGCTCAGGAATTTTTCGAGAGATGCTACTGGGATGAGGGGATTTCCTCACTCCTTAAACATAGCGCCCCTCCGATTTTCTCTGTCTCTCTCGAGTGGGTCTCGAGTGGGTCTTGCTATTTGTGGAAATATGTTCATCTTTATAGTGTGAAGTCTGTTACAATCTAAGATCGATAATGATTGTTAATGTAATTAACAGTTATTATAAAGCGGAGTGATACATGTATAGTTAAAAGTCCAAATGCCGTTATATTCTATAGCAACCCTCTTGGAATGCCCCTTGTCCAGTCATATTACTTGGTTGGAACTAACTGTTGTCTAATATAACTTTGAAATACATCTGTGGCATTTTTTTTTTTAACCAAAAGTTTTTTGGTTTTACCAAACGTAATTTAATTCCCAGTGCTCCACAACCACCTCTAATGAAACAGGCTGTTTGGGGGGTCATTAATATAATGATGGCATTATTGATGAGCTGCTACACTGCTGGCCTTGCCCCTCCCTTGACAGACACAATAGCTGCTCAACCAGAGGATACCTTACTCTTGGCATGGGCGGCCTTTCACAAAAACTGGGTTTATAGTCCATGGGCCAGACGATATTTCGGTACACTCAAGGTGGCAAAACTTACTTATAATTTTTGAAAGGATCCATGTCTGTAGATGATATTTTGGTATGATAACCATTCCTGAGTGGCAGCTGTATCACAGTTATCAGCTCATGAAGTTAACCACCTGCTAAACTAAATTGCATTTTAGACGCTGGTGCATATCCTGGTTTAGCCTCATGGTCAGGACATTTTTCAATGTTCTATAATATTGTCTTTGGTGTCATTTTAAAGGGGACCTTCTTAGCTTTCATTCAAGCCCTGTTGTGGATATTTCTCACAAATATAGAGGTCACTTGAGCTCTTCAACCCGTCAATAACACACATCTTTCTGCAATTTTCGCCTAAACTATATACTTTCTTTTAGCCCTGTGGCATCTAGGAATATCAGGGACACAAAACACAAAAACTGGAATACTCACAGGACTGTAAAGATTCAGAAAATGTATAATATACCCATACTATTTCATTGTGTGAGGTGATTGTGAGCCTTAAATGAGAACTAGACCAAAGCCAGTTAGGTCACAAACTGGTATCTATACATTTGTTTAAATACACAATCAAAATACATGATAAAAGGAATACCATAGTGAGGTAATGAACTATTTTAATATTTTAAACAACATTGACATTTACATATACTTAGTCAATGATACATGTAATCCCATATCATTAGTGGGTATATGTAATGGTAATGGGTAGGGTAATGGGTATATGTGAATATGGTTACATTATTGTTATCAAGCTCTGGGTAACCAAGTCCAGAATCAACATCCTGTGCATCAATAGACTACTACCACAGTAATACCATCAGAATCATCACACTGTCATTCATCAAACTGCTCGTTTCTCTCATCATCTGACTCCCCAAGTTCAAAGTCCAGTTCTGGACCATCCTGCTGTTTTTGGTTACTGCAGGTCTGTAACCTGCACATGTCTGTGCATGGAAGTCCATTTGACAGGCACATGCAGCTTGGCATTTTGCATGAATGCACACACTTGCATGTTAGCATTTCCAAGACCACATCTGGTGCAGGTGGGGAGCGCAGCCAGTAAATGGCCAGCTTGCCTTCATCGTCTGTCCATCCATACTCAGTAGGGCTTGGCACCACAGGGTTAGCCTGCAGACAGCACTTCCATATTGCTGCCTGATAGTTGGCTCGTTGAACATGCATAAAGAGACAGTCTCTACATGGTGGCAGCTGGCTGGACTCAACCTCTCCCCTTTTGGTGCAGAAGAGCTGGTAATGCAGTTTGTTCACCTCAGCAGTGCTGCTATTAGCAACATACATCCGACAGGTGAACTGCTCAATTTTCTGGAACAGCTCATCACTCACATTCCATGTCTGTCCCAGTTGACTAAAAGTCTCTTGGCAGGAAGTGTGCTTTCTCACTATCTTCAGGGCATTCAGCTTCCCTCGACCAGCGAATGCACTGACAGTGTCGCAGCCTGTGAAGGCATGTAAGCCAATTAGGCTGTCACAGATGCTGTCTCCAAGTGAACTTGCCAGTTTGGTGATGTCGACAAACCGTGTGCGGTTCTGAGTCCCACACTTCTGGTAGATGGGACAGGTGATGTCCTTCTGGAAGCCAAGACAAAGCACCATGACATCAGTGTCCTCAGCTGTGATGATAACTGACTTTGAGCCCGCATTTGCTGCATGCAATGCATGCAGGAGCAGACGGGTGTCAGCTTCTTCATGTGTGGAGTGCAGTTCTGCTGCTTCCTCACACCCATCTTCTGTCAACTTGTAGCAGGTTTCCTCACAGGTCATGTACAACACCTTGCCATGCAGCATAGCTCTGTATCGTGGGAGTTTCCACTCTTCCACCAGAAACTTGATGAGACTGGTCTTGTTGGAGGAACTGCACAGAAATTTTCTCCACTGCTGGACGTGGTGTCCCCCTGCAAGATTCTTGTACTGGAGAGTGATGTCTCCACCCCGGTTCAGTCGTTCAGCATCTTTGATCGAAGTCTGGTGATAGACATCAAAAACAACATCAATCCTCCCACTCTGTGCTCCCTCATGGAGGACCTGGGTCAAGGCTGACTCTGCCACCTGTGCAAAGGTTTTGTTGTTGCCATTCATTTTTTGGACCAGGCTCATCCCATCAATGATGGAAGTAGATGGGATTGGGATTGGGGTATATTATACATTTCCTGAATCTTTACAGTCCTGTGAGTATTCCAGTTTTTGTGTTTTGTGTCCCTGATATTCCTAGATGCCACAGGGCTAAAAGAAAGTATATAGTTTAGGCGAACATTGCAGAAAGATGTGTGTTATTGACGGGTTGAAGAGCTCAAGTGACCTCTATATTTGTGAGAAATATCCACAACAGGGCTTGAATGAAAGCTAAGAAGGTCCCCTTTAAAATGATACCAAAGACAATATTATAGAACATTGAAAAATGTCCTGACCATGAGGCTAAACCAGGATATGCACCAGCGTCTAAAATGCAATTTACTTTAGGGGGTGGTTAACTTCATGAGCTGATAACTGTGATACAGCTGCCACTCAGGAATGGTTATCATACCAAAATATCATCTACAGACATGGATCCTTTCAAAAATTATAAGTAAGTTTTGCCACCTTGAGTGTACCGAAATAGGAAATTTTGGGCTCTGGCCCATGGACTATTAGTTTTCCTGGCGTGACGTCACTCTGAGGGGGCAATTGGTGCTATTTGGTTATGTATACAGCCTATTAAATAAAGACGTTATTTAAATGCCGTGAAAGCATGTAAATGGTACTCCTCACCAACAGCAAAACCCAAAGAAAGACTAGACATCTTATTTTCCACAACATTCCCTCTTTAAGCTCTCTTCCTCCCTCTTTTAAACTAAAAAACAGTGTCATGTCGCCCCCACCCATGATGTGTAGATTAGCTCCCACAATTAGTTTAGCAAAGCACTATAAAACTTCTGCCCATGTAATATGAGAAACATGATGATTGAGGTGACTTATTTATTTTGTTGCTTTATTTTCTATATTTGTGGATACTTTTTGTTAGATCCCCCCCACCTCATGGCAGACACATTTCTTTACACTGTGAGGGAAAAAATGAACCAAAGTTGGAATACAGGCAGATCTGTAAGTCCCCCACTCCGATTTCAATGAATTGGTGGGAAAAACTCAATTAGCAACCTTATGACCACTACCATCTATTTTCATTTGAAATACAGCACACACAACCTTAGGGCCAGGAGGAATGGTAGATACAGTACCTGGCATGACTACTGTCTGAATGGTATTATTGTAAGTTTAAGGTCAATCAAAAATTATTTCTCATGAATAAGAAATTGATCCGAGTGCATTCAACCAGAGATCCAAGATGTACAAGAAAAGTATCAAGTAATATCTGTATCTTTATGAAAGGGAAATACAAGTAATTAGTGGCTCCATGAATTTAAGTGTCACATGACATTTGATAAGCCTTGACCACAACACAGAATTACAAGACACTGTTTTACTTTCCACTGAGATTTACTGATCTGCCAGAAACTGAATCAGCGCCACTCAGGATTAAGGTAAAACAATAGAATTAAAAGTGGCACGATAGAATGACTGCGGGATTCCCCCTAAAGTAAATGAGAGCAGGCGCAGCACCACGACAGGATTTCGACTTGTTGATCCAAATGATAACTGTTTTAAAGTCATGTCTTGATGCGTGCTCAATAATCCAGGTAAGAAAATCACTCAAATCACGTTTCATCACTCAAGTGATGAAACGTATTTGTCAATAAATGTTGTATCCAGATGAACTGATTCAACTTTCTTTGGTGTTTTGAAGTCAAATGGTGAATGACAAATAGCTGAGCCACGTGAGGTTCCCCTCAACTATCCTTTCTCCATTAGTCATTCTGCTCCATGATGTACCACTTTCATTAGAAATATACCTTGGTTTGATTATAATATACACACATGATGGCATGCATGCACTAACCCTCTGTATTTATTTATGTGCAAGCATTTCAGCATGATTGTGAGAGGCAACAGCTTTGACTCGTTCCCTTGCTTTAACAATCTGTCATGAACTTTTAAGATGGGCTTTGTCACACTGCTGGCCATGCAGCGGCCTTGCCCTTTATTATTAAATGCTAAATTAGCATTAATTATACAAGTTTTCATGTTCTGCAACGTGTGACCAATTGAGAGTGTATGGCTGGCACATTTTGCTTGACCTGAGGTCTGGAGATTGTTAAGCCGAAGGTGAATAATAAGACCAGGCACTCTTTTTATTAAAGATTAACCTGTCCATGTTATGGCAGAATTTCAACCAGGAAATCATTATACATGTGCATCTTTTAGCTTTGAAACCTTCATGAAAGTTACAACAATGGAGTTTTTGGAGGGTGAGAAAGGCTGCTTGAATATATTGCTTAAAATACATGAATTGCATTATCCTTTGTGGTTGTTGTTTTTTCTTTATTTTAGTATTTTTGCTGGCCGTTCAGTAAAAATCAATTGTGTCAACTCTATATAAACTCTGTTAATGTAATTTTGATGGTAAAGGTGATGTGTCTTTCCCTTTCTTTCATAATTATGAATTGATATGATCCCTAAAATTATACCCTCCAACCTTTCTCCGGGGTCATGCCCCCATTACTGCAATTTCAACTTCCCAAACCCAAACATTTCTAAACAAATGAAGAATGCCGATGTGTCTTGCAATATAATACCCAATACACTTTATCTGCAGATTTCATGTGTATTATGTTGACATTTACATAACAATTGGGTTTCATCTTTTAGTGTGTGTGTGTATGTGTGTGTCTGTGTGTGTGTCTGTGTGTGTGTGTTTGTTTCAACCTCATTGCTTTTCTGTGGTGGGTGAAATAATCAGACGTATCAATCTCACACCCCGCGATTATGTTTTCCTATATAGATATGGATCAATAAAGAGGTTAGTGATGAAGCAATAGTGAGAAAGAGGAAGAGGCAGATTGTTAGGGGGGATAGCTGAAAGATTGAAAACCAAGCATGACACAAGAGCAGCAATATCAAAAGTTGGAGAATGCAGAAGTTCCAAAAGAGGCGAAAATAGAGACAAGCAACCAGGAAAAATAGAGAGGTGGGGTTTTCATCCAAGCCGTCAAATCTTTCATCACCAGTAGTGTGGTGGACACCTGCAAACACATTAAGCTCTTCAAGATGCCTGTCAATTCTGAAGACATGGCCATGGGACTCAGATTAGCCAGTCATAAAAGAGTGAATGTGAACAAAGGCAAGGCAGTCCTGTGAGGCAAATACAGAATGATGAAAAGGTGAGAGGCAGGTAATGCTGGATGGACTACTCTCAAACCAAAGAAGTCAACAAACGCAACTCTCTCCTCCTCTTGGTCTATTTCTTCATAAATTAAATGTCAAAGCTGTTAGGGAAAGTGTATGGATTTTATTTATCAGTCACAGCAATGATTGATGTAAGGTTGTTAGCGAGGACCTTACCTCAGTTAATAGAAGGCAAAGGTGGCACAAATTGACAAGTTGTAAAAAAAAACTCTTATCGAATGAACAAACCCAAACATACCAGGCATGGATAAGAATTTCTTAATTCCTCATCCAGGTGGTGTGGCGGTCTATTCCATTGCCTATCAACACGGGGATAACCAGTTTGAACCTCCATGTTACCTCTGGCTTGGTTGGGCATCATGTCTGCAGATGGGAAGCTTGATGTGGGTATGTGTCGTGGTCACTGCACTAGCACCTCCTCTGGTCGGTCAAGGTGCCTGTTTGGGAAGGGGACTGGGGGGAATAGCTCGATACTCCCACGCGCTATGTCCCCCTGGTGAAACTCCTCACTGTCAGGTGAAAAGAAGCGGCTGGCAACTCCACATGTATCGGAGGAGACATGTAGTAGTCTGCAGCCCTCCCCGGATCGGCAGAGGGGATGGAGCAGTGACCGGGATGGCTCAGAAGAGTGGGGTAATTGGCCAAGTACAGTTGGGGAGAAAAAGGGGGACCCCCCCCAAAAAAAACTTAATTCCTTAGTAATTGATGTAAGTGGAGATATGGGGGCTGTTGTGGCGGACACTAGGGGCTATGCCTCTCACCCAGCAGGACTGTGAGCTGGGGGCGTGGTTTACGTTCCCGGGCTCGCCGGGGCAGGGTTGTTCCTGCTGCAGTTGGTTTTTGGAGTTGAGGAATAAACATCAAACTCGCCTTGGTCTCACCCCGAATTGAACATGTTTGGAGCAGAAGATGTGTGTGAATCCACTTCGGCCACGCCGCCCCAACTCTCACAGCCGGCCGTTCTTGCCGCGGCTGTAAAGCTCCCAGGGTTCTGGAAGAGCGACCCGGCCTCGTGGTTCCAGCATGTCGAGGCGCTGTTCCACCTGCGTGGAATCTCCGCGGACGACTCCAGATACTATCTGGTCGTCGCTGCGCTGGATCAGCAGTCCACACGCCGGGCCATGCAGCTGTTGCGCGCCCCTCCGCAACACGATAAATACGTCGCCCTCAAACATCTTCTGCTCCGGAGGTACAGCCTATCTACCGCAGAGAGGGCAGATAGAATCCTTTCCCTATCCGGTTTGGGCGACGGGACGGCTGTGGATCTCATGGACAATATGCTGTCGCTGCTAGGCTCAGACGAAGGTGGGTTCCTTTTCCCGCACGTTTTCCTGCGCCAGCTCCCGTCTCCTGTGCGCGCGGCTTTGGCTAACTCCCCGTGTCTGGCCGCCGGTGACTGCCGAGGTTTGGCTGAGGAGGCCGATCGGGTCCTGCTGGCTACCAGACGGTTCTCTGTGCAGAGTGTGGCATCGGAGCCTCTGCAGCCGACGTCGGAGGACGCAGACCCGGCAGTGGTGGCTGGAGTGACTGCCCGGAGACGGCGCGGGAGAGGCCTCTGTTTCTTCCACCAGCGGTTCGGCGGCAAGGCGAGGCGCTGCGTCCCTCCGTGCACGTTTGAGACGGCGGGAAACTCCCGGGCCAGCGCTCAGTAGCAGCTGTGGGCGCTGGCGGACGTAGTGAGCTGCTCTTCATTAAGGACACGATGTCAGGAAGACGGTTTCGGGTGGACTCAGGCTCGCAAAAGAGCCTACTCCCTCCTGCTAAGACAGACAGGTCGGCCGAAGGCGGCGGCCCACAGTTAAGTGCAGCTAACGGTTCGTCCATTGCGACGTTTGGCACAAGGTTGGTGACTGTTTGCTTCCACGGGCGCCATTTTGAGTGGGACTTTGTAGTGGCCGCCATTACTGTTCCTATTATCGGCGCGGATTTTCTGTGTGCTAATGGTCTGCTGGTTGATGTTGCAAACCGCCGTTTAATTGATGCTGTGTCTTTCGCCACTGTTCCGTGCGAGACAAGGGGAGCCGGGCCGTTAACACACGCTAACTTTTTAGCATTAGGGGATGTTTTTCAGCGTTTGCTGGCGGATTTTCCATCGGTGACTACGCCTGCCTTTTCCACCGCGGTTACTAAACACGGGGTAGAACATTTCATTCCCACTCTGGGACCGCCAGTTTTTGCGCGCGCGCGGCGCCTCGACGCGGTAAAATTGGCTGTAGCTAAGGAGGAGTTCGCCATCATGGAGCGTCTGGGTATAGTGAGGCGTTCCAACAGCCCGTGGGCCTCGCCGCTTCACATGGTGCCCAAGGCGGATGGGTCGTGGCGGCCTTGCGGCGATTTTCGCCGCCTGAACAACGTCACCGCCAATGACCGTTATCCTATCCCACACATACAGGACTTTTCCATACGCCTGGCAGGTACCACTATTTTCTCTAAGGTGGACCTGGTGCGCGGCTATCATCAGGTTCCCGTGCGCGCAGAGGACGTGCCCAAGACCGCAGTGATCACCCCGTTTGGGCTTTTCGAATTCATGCGCATGCCTTTTGGCTTGAAGGGGGCAGCGCAAACCTTTCAGAGGCTGATGGACTCGGTGTTGCGTGACCTTGATTTCGTGTTCGTTTATCTCGACGACATATTAGTGGCCAGTCCGTCAGCTGACGAGCACCTGGCGCACCTGAAACAGGTTTTCCGTCGTCTGGACGAACACGGCCTGATAGTCAACCCGGCCAAGTGTCAGTTTGGACTGCCGGTGATTGACTTCTTGGGTCACCGCATTTCGCCGCAAGGCGCGGTCCCGTTGCCTTCTAAGGTGCAAGCGGTGGCGGAATTTCCCCGCCCGGTCTCTGTTAAGGCATTGCAGGAATTCTTGGGAATGGTGAATTTCTATAACCGTTTCCTCCCTCGCGCTGCCCACCTCCTTCAGCCACTTTACGAAGCCCTGCGGCTTAAGAAGGCTAACGACCTTGTCGACTGGACTCCCGAACAGGTCCAGGCCTTTGACGGAGCTAAGTGCGCCCTGGCTAACGCTGCCCTCCTCGCCCATCCCACACCCACGGCGTCCATAGCTTTAACAACCGATGCGTCTGACATAGCCGTGGGGGCTGTGGTTGAACAGCGTGTGGCGAATGCGTGGCAGCCACTCGCATTTTTTAGCCGCAAACTGCGAGATAGCGAGCGCAAGTGCAGCGTTTTTGACCGGGAGTTGCTGGCACTGCACCTTGCAACCCGGCATTTCCGCTTCCTGCTGGAGGGTCGCCCATTCACGGCTTATGTGGATCATAAGCCGCTGACTTTTGCCATGTCCAAGGTGACTGAGCCGTGGTCTGCTCGTCAACAGCGCCACCTAGCGGCGATCTCCGAGTTCACAACGGACATTCAGCATGTGGCCGGGAAGTCCAACCCTGTTGCTGATTGTCTGTCGCGTGTGCTTGTGTGTCCTGTGCACCTCGGTGTGGATTTCTCCGCTATGGCTGCCGACCAGCCCAGTGACCCGGACGTCCTTGCCCTTAGGTCAACGCGTACCGGTCTCAAGCTAGAGGACGCTGTGATGCAGGAAGGCAGTCCTGCCCTCCTCTGCGATGTCTCCACCGGCCGTCCCCGCCCCGTTGTTCCAGTGGCCTGGCGCCGTCGAGTTTTCGATTCGATTCACTCCCTCTCGCACCCTGGAGTTCGGGCATCGGTGAAGTTGGTCGGTTCCAAGTTCGTCTGGCCTGGCCTCCGCAAGGACGTCAAGGGGTGGGCAGCTGCATGTGTAGTGTGCCAGCGCGCTAAGGTCCACCAGCACACTAAATCGCCCCTCGAGCCGTTTCCGATCCCGGCCAGACGTTTCGACCATGTGCATGTGGACCTGGTGGGCCCTCTACCTTCTTCACAGGGTTTTACGCACCTGCTCACAATGGTAGATCGGACCACCAGGTGGCCAGAGGCTGTCCCTCTATCCTTTACAACATCCTCGGAAGTTGCACACGCTTTTCTTTCCTCCTGGGTCGCCCGTTTCGGCACTCCGTCAGATATCACCTCAGACAGGGGCCCCCAGTTCGTGTCAGAGCTCTGGTCGGCACTTGCGCGATCCTTGGGTGTGCAGGTACACCGCACTACCGCGTATCACCCTCAGGCTAACGGGTTGTGTGAACGTTTTCACCGGTCGCTGAAGGCAGCGCTGTGCGCTGCGCTCTCGGATGGTAACTGGGTGGATCATTTACCTTGGGTTATGCTCGGGTTGCGTTCGGCTCCTAAGGAGGACCTCGACGCGTCACCCGCTGAGCTGGTGCTCGGTCAGCCACTCCGCGTCCCTGGGGAAATTTTGCCTGGGAGTTCCGCTCCTCGACCCCGTCCGGCCGTTTATCCTTTTTTGTCCGACAGCACTCGGGTTCTAGGCCCCGTTCACCACTGTTTTCCGCGGTCGTTCGTGCCTGCGGAGCTCATGTCGGCTCGTTTTGTTTTTGTACGGCATGATGCTCACCGCTCACCCCTCCAATCCCCATACGATGGCCCATTTCGGGTTCTTGAGACGGGTCCTAAAGGTTTTGTGCTAGATATGGGTGGGCGTAGGGAGCGTGTCACGCTTGATAGGCTTAAACCGGCGCACAGGGTGGCAGGCGAAGTTGTGTTTCCGGCCCAGGTTCCCCGTCGGGGTCGTCCTCCTTCCAGGACCCCGGCAGTGTCTTCACGGGTTCAGCGTTCTGCTTCTCAGCCGGCTTTGGACTGTTTCACCTACTGTTTCGGCTGAGGGACAGCGCAGCCGTTATGGCAGGCTGCTTAAGCCTCCAGTGAGACACTAAGTTTCTTTCCAGGAGTCCCTTCTGGGTGTTCGGGGGGGGGGGGGGCTGTGTGGCGGACACTAGCGGCTATGCCTCTCACCCAGCAGGACTGTGAGCTGGGGGCGTGGTTTACGTTCCCGGGCTCGCCGGGGCAGGGTTGTTCCTGCTGCAGTTGGTTTTTGGAGTTGAGGAATAAACATCAAACTCGCCTTGGTCTCATGTGTTTTTCCTCATTCCTGCCACACTGTGTTGAATAATGGAGCCACCATGGACGTAACGGGATAACAGCTCAGATACAGATCGCCTCTGCTGATGTGTTCTTTTGAGTTTTCAAATGGTATGGAAAAGCTAATTTGTGCATGTTACACTGTCTCCCAATCATCCACCAGATGAGAAATCTTATAGGAAATCAAGAATCAGCCATCCTTCATCTGCACCACCAGTCATTAACTACCTCTCAGTCCTTTAAGGACCCCTTTTTAAATGTAATCCTCCTCTCCATGTTGTCCAAATCTTCGCTCCTTAGCCTCCTCGCCTCCCTTTCCTCTCCCATGTTTTTTCAAATGTTCGTGTAAATAATTTGAAGAACACAAAAGGAGGCTTGACTGTCTGCCTCTTGAAATCTGGTGAACAGGAAGAACACTTGACTTGTGCTAAGAGGCTGTCATTGTTAACGCAAATAACACAATTTGGATCTATTGACTTCTGGGAAAACTCCTGTTTGCTGTTCTTTTGCAGGTGGTGGGAGAGTGGCGTTTCAGTAAGATCCACTGTGACATATTTGTCACTCTGGACGTGATGATGTGTACAGCCAGCATCCTCAATCTCTGCGCCATCAGCATTGATCGGTGAGTTTGCCGCTGCACAGATTGTTCAGTCTGAACCCCTGTCACACTTCCTGCATGGATCTACAATGGAAATCTTTAGATTCCAATAACAGGAGAGAAATGCTACCTGCAGGAGTGGAGGGCTTGTCTGAGTGTGGTTTCTGATGCCGGCATATCTATTCAAACATTGCATTGCTCATCTGTGTGAATTAAAAAGGTGTTTAACATTACAGACATGAGAATGGATAATGTATTTCAGACCACGACATAATCCATTTTAAATCTTAATGAAGTAGACAGCATATAATTGTGGCATTAGGGGTGGATGTTTAAAGATTGTTTCTATTCTAGAAAGCATGTTTTGCTCTTGCTAATCTAGTCAAAGGCAACAACAATAATTCCCTCTCAGCATGGTATAGTTTACTGTCATGTTTCATTTTCTTTTTTTTTTCTTTTTAGCTGTGTTTTCATGTCAAATATATATGAAATTAAAATGCTCACCGCGATCATATGAAAATAAAAAGTGCAATTTCAATTTTGATTGAATTGATCTAATATGCTCTGGCATTTGCAATGTTACTTTCCCTAAACAATCTCAGAGCAGCCGAGAGTCTGTGTCTTGGAGCCGATTGTTGAAAGTATGTTGGTGAGAAACAGCATCAAGATTTACATTTCATTATTATTCACATGCCACAGGACTGGCTTGTTTATGTTCACAGAAACCAGCCAATGAAAAAATGAGAACAACGACAGCACTGAGAATAATTATTGCTGAGATAAAGGAACATTTTCAGGGTAAAACACTATTCTGTATATTGTATAGTTTATTTGGAGGGGGGGCAGGACATCTCGCTCCTAGATATTTTCATTAATGTCCCAGACAGTGGTTTATAAACTGGAGACTTGTTTTTTTTTTTTTTCTCCACTAGCTTTTGAAAAGGCCTAGTCATACTCACTATAGGATTACAAGTTATACAATTTAAACATTCCTATCTGTATCTGCATGCAAAAAGATAAATATATGTGAATTAATTAGCTGTGTTTGATCCCATCCTCCCATACTGTATGTCAATCCAGATTCAAATCCAGACAAGCTGCTTGAATGATTGCAGGTTTAGAGAGACAGTTCACCCCAAAATCAAAAATACATGTTTTTCCTCTTAGCTGTAGTGCTATTTATCCGTCTGGATTGTTTTGGTGTGAGTTGCCAAGTTTTGGAGATATTGGCAGTGTCTGCCTTCTCTAGAATGTAATACAAGTGGATGGCACAAAATCCACAGACCTTGTTGTAAACAGTTTCATGTAGGTTTAGTCCAGTCTAAGAAAATAGCTCCTACATGAAACTGCTCACAACAAGGTCTGTGGATTATGTTGAATAACCGGGTCATGATTTCTGGAAAGAGACATTACTGTTGAGTTTTTCAAATGTATTTTTTTGGCACTTTGAGCAAAACAAGCCGAGTGCCATCCAATTCTATTGTATTCGAAAGAAGGCAGACGTCTCTATGGGTGATAGCTCCAAAACTCGGGAACTCGCACCAAAACGATCTAGATGGATAAATAGCACTACAGCTAAGAGGAAAAACATGTATTTTTGATTTTGGGCTGAACTGTCCCTTTAAACCCTAAAGGCTTGGAAAGTGGATAAGGGAGAAATCAATGCGAGAGATGTTATAAAAGGCTGCGCATTTCCTGGGGATTTCAGCCAGTTCACTAATAAGGTTAGCAGATGTGTTGAGATTAATTGATATTGTCTTTCCTGTGAGAAGGAAAGACATTTCAGAAGGTGACACCCTTCCACTGTTTCTTATAATGTGAATTGAAGCCTGTAGCATGCAGCCATTAAGCAAAGGGTAGGTTCACTGTCAGAAAACAAGCTTATGAGAGATGCCACCCCACTTTGGTAATGTTAGACCTGCGGCACTGCCGTTTAGTCTTAAGCTATGTGGTCGGTATTTAACTCTTCCAAACATGACCATTTTATTTGTCACAAGATCGTGGGCCTCGTGGGAGATCAGAAAAGGTTACCATGATAGCCACATTTTCTTCCACATTGTCCAAAATAACTAACTCATGAGAAGAAGATGCCTTTGTTTCTCCTTTTTGTCTTTTTCCACATGTGATCTCTATCGTTCATAACGGAGAAAAAATCTGAAGCGTTAGCTGAAGCAAAAGTCCTCTTGAAGGAATACTTTGTCACTTTGAATCACAGCTGATTATTTTTCATCACCAGACATACCAAGGTATAAAAATAATCCACTGAAATTCAAAATGTCAGAGAATATCTTCACCCCAATTTTTTTTTGGTGTGCTGTATGTCCATGTCCATCTAATTGAACTTAAAAATAAGAAAGAGGGCCCCCCCCCTCCAATTCCTATGAGGTTGTCACCAGCTATAATCCTTAGCTTAAGTAAGCAATGGAAAAAAATGCCTGTGTACAAACCCAGTGAAGCCGCAGGTCAAAAATTTGGCTAATGGGGCATCCGGGTGGCGTGGTGGTCTATCCCATTGCCTACCAACAAGTGGATTACTGGATTGAAACCCCGTGTTACCTCTGGCTTGGGTGTCCCTACAAACACAATTGGCCATGTCTGCGGGTAGGAAGCCGGATGTGGGTATGTGTCCTGGTCGCTACATTAGCTCCTCTTCTGGTCGGTCAGGGTGCCTTTTCAGGGTAGAGGGGGAACTGGGGTAAATAGCGTGATCCTCCCACGTGTTATGTCCCCCTTGGCGAAACTCCTCAGTGTCAGGTGAAAAGAAGCGGCTGGAGACTCCAGATGTATTGACAGAGACATTTGGTAGTCTGCAGCCCCCCCCGCCCCCCGCCCCATCGGCAGAGGGAGTGGAGCAGCCACCGGGACGGCTCGAAGGGTGGGGTAATTGGCCGGGTATAGTTGGGGAGAATAAGGGGGTAAAATTTAAAAAAAAGCTTGGCTAATCTGTAGTGTAAAACTATAGCTATGTAAAATGCAACTTGATTGATTGATTGATTATGTAGGTTTATGGCCAGCATCCCTGCTACCCTGAGAGCAGGATAAGTGGTTTGAATAATGGATGGATGGATGTTCCTTTGGGTTTTTGGCTTAGTTCAATTTCACTTCTTAAAGAGTATACATTTTCCCATTAAAAGATAAAAGTTAGAGTCAGTCTAAAGTAGGGGTGTCAAACTCCAGGCCTCGAGGGCCGCAGTGTCTGCAGGTATTTGTTGCAACCGTGCACTACACCACCTGATTTAACTAATTAGCTCACCTCCTGGATCAAGGAGGGAAAGGAACTAGTTTAATCAGGTGGTGTACTGCATGGTTGCAACAAATACCTGCAGACATTGCGGCCCTCGAGGCCTGGAGTTTGACACCCCTGAAGTGATATGCAGACAGCTCTTTACGCCAGAGATGAAAACACAGTCCCCGTGTTGCTCTTTCAGATAGCCGCTTTGCCACCAGTTGCACATTCATTGCTGGCTATTCTCCTCTGCTGACTATTGTGACAAAGCCCGTCCATGCCAAAAGCCTAAAAAAAAATCCAACTTTAATCGCAACAAAAGAACTTGAAACATGAAACACATGACAGGGATTTCAAAACTGGAAAACAGCAGGAGGCATAACATGCGGAGAAATGCCATGAATTACATTGTTTGTTCTTCATCTCGGGTATCAAGGGTGTAAACGATACTGTCTGCACCTACATACCTCATTGTCCTTGATATTCATTGGCAAGTTGAAGTCAGATCAGTACCAACACACTGAACTACTTTGACGTGGCAGTGCTTTTGCTCTGTTGAACGCAGATCTTTTAGTGCCCGGACTTCCTGCTTTTCATGATTCTCAGAGCAATTTGGTTTTGGCATTCTTTAGTTTGTCAGGTGGCAAGTAATTGAGACAAGGAGAGGTAGGAAAGGAGGAGTTTGAGAATTTGAGGCGTGGGTTATGAGCAAATTTAAAGTCACAAAACCGTAAAATGGTCCATAAAAGTCCACGTTAAGACAGGTTTCTTCTCCAGAGCCCCTCCCCTTTGTCACAGGTGAGATACTTTTTTTTTCTTGCCACTTCTACCCAGTTATCATCCGACAGAGAGGCATCATGTCTCATAGTTGTTCTGACCAGTGTATCCTGTTGTGCTATTGGTTTCTTCCCACCACCTCTACAGTTACACAGCAGTTGCCATGCCAATGCTGTACAACACTCGCTACAGCTCCAGGAGACGGGTCACCGTAATGATTTCTGTAGTATGGGTGCTGTCTTTCGCTGTATCATGTCCTCTCCTGTTTGGACTAAATAACACAGGTAAGAGAGCCTACCAATACTGCTGAAATAAAAGCGGGCTTGTGAAAATGTGCCTTTGACATTGTAGAAGCATTGTTTTAATGCTAGTAGTATGTAAAATGTCAGAATATATGCACTATATTAAGTGGGAGAGTACTGCTGGCGTCATGTGTGGCTGCCGCTCGTCCCTCTCATAGCCCCCCCTTCCCATCCACCCCTGTATGTCTGTGTTATGTTTATCTGTTGTCTTGTTTCACCCCGTTTATTGTAAAGCGACTTTGAGTGTTAGAAAAGCACTATATAAGATTGATTTATTATTATTATTATTATTGTTGCTGTTATTATTATTATTATATAACATTTGTTTTGCACTCCACATTTTTTTCCACTCGTAGCAATATGACAACTTATAAATAATATAAATAACTTTCTCACTCATCTTTTTGTTGCATGTGCTGCTCATATTTCATTAATGTTTCACAGAAAATTCAAGGCACCACAGTAATTACATTTAGAGCTGCTACTGGAGCAAATCTCTGCTGTTGGCAGATAATTATCAGCTCATCGACTGTGTCAGAGGGATATAGAATTTGCTTCAGATTGGACCCAACGACTGACGTGCAGTCTTGAAGCCTGAATTTACCCTGTCTTCATTTCCACAGCTACTCGCAATGAGTCCCTGTGTGTGATTGCCAACCCGGCCTTTGTGGTGTACTCTTCCATTGTGTCCTTCTACGTCCCGTTTATCATCACTCTGCTGGTCTATGTTCAAATTTATGTGGTGCTACGGAAGCGACGTAAACGGGTAAACACCAAACCAAAGCAGCGTGCTTGTCAGGCTCCTGACAACGACTTGACCGCTTCACTGAAGGTGAGCAAGCAATATGGGCTCTGTGTACGACTAATGCACATTTAAAATTGTGATGGATGTGGACCTGTATTATGCTTGACCTTGATAAATGCCTCCCTGTACTTCTTTGTACATTTAGAAGCTAAAGCTGAATTTCAAAGTGGGGTTGTGGAGAACTGGTCGCTTTTTTTATTGGTTTGAAAGTATGAAACAAGATATGTTGCCACAAAACAAAGGAACCTGTTGCCCTTAAAAATATGTTGAAAACTAATGACGTGCTCACCATGAAAATACAATAAATCATTGTCCCAATCCAGCACAAATGACAAGCCCTGCGTCATTTTAACAATGTACTGTAGTGGTTATGGGGATACATAATTCCCCTTATTGAGCTAGTAGGAACATTGGTTAACAGCTGCTGTTTTCTCAGTTCGGGTTTGCAGCGATAGACTTCCGCTGCGAAGGCTTTTGTTGTTGTTGTAATGGTGGAAGGAATAAATGGTGCATGTTGTGTAGCCGAAAGAAAGTTGTCACGACTCCTGCTTGAGCTCCTCTACACTGGTGACCCTGACGTTTGTCTCTTGGTAGTTATCAGAGACAATCTTTCGAACGAACATGGTTGACGAAATCAACGCGGTTTCTCTCAAATTGCCAGAGTTCTGGGAGTCATCGGCAACGACATGGTTCGCCCAGGAGGAAGCGCAGTTTACCATCCGCAAAATACCAGATGACGCTACTAAATACTACTACGTGGTATCGGCGCTCGGGTGTTCGACTGCAACTAGAGTGGTGAGTCTCCTTACAAATCCTCCGGCGGCAGACAAATACAAGGGGCTCAAAGATCTCCTCTTGAAGATTTTTGAACTTTCCGACGCCGAGAGGGCCCACCGTCTCTTTTCTCTGCAAGGCTTGGGTGACAGCAAGCCATCCGAGCTCATGGACAAAATGCTGCATCTGCTGGGACCGGCGCACACACCTGATTTCCTCTTTGTCCAACTGTTTCTGCAACAAGTGCCTGCTCAGGTGCGGACCGCTTTGGCTAACACCAGCATTACCGATTGCCGCAAGCTAGCTGAAGAAGCTGACAAGTTCTTCCTGGCCAGCCAACAGCAGCACTGTGCGTCCGCGCTCACCCCTGCCCACCCCCCACACGCCACCACCTGGTGACTCCATGGTGGTCGCCGCAGCAACCCCCGGTCGGCGACAGGAGCCCGGCCTGTGCTTTACCATGCAAAGTTCGGGGCCAAGGCGAAAAAGTGCAACTCCCCGTGCAATGTCAGCTCATCGGGAAACGCCAAGGCCGGCGCTCACTAGTGGCCATGGGCGTCGGCGTGGAGGACAACAGGCTACTTTTCCTGCAAGACTCCATCTCGGGGCGGCGTTTCCTATGCGACACTGGGGCGCAGAGGAGTGTCGTACCTGCATCGAGTGTGCACGCCCTGTCGGGCGCTCACGGCCCTCCCATGGAAGCTGCTAACGGCAGCTCTATCCGTACGTACGGCACGAGGCACATTGACATGTATTTTAACGGACAGCGGTTCAGCTGGGATTTTGTCACCGCCGACGTGGCATTTCCCCCTCCTCGGTGCAGATTTCTTTTGTGCTCATGGGCTGCTGGTGGATGTCAGGAATTGACGCCTGATTGACACCGTCACCTTCGCTTCACACACGTGTGCATTCAGCGATACAGGCTCCGTCAGGCTGTCCAGCATGCTCTCCAATGAGGACGTGTTTCTCCATCTTCTCTCTTGAGTTCCCTGACCTCACTCAGCCCACATTCTTGTCATCTACGACCAAACATGGGGTTGAGCACCACATCATCACCACTGGCCCGCCGGTGCACGCTCGAGCTCGGCGCCTCGACCCGACCAAGCTCTCTGTCGCCAAGGCGGAGTTTGAGAACATGGAGCGCCTCGGCATCATCTGCCGCTCCAGCAGCCCATGGGCTTCACCCCTCCACATAGTGCCTAAGCCTGGCAGTGGGTGGCGTCCATGTGGTGACTACCGTCGGCTCAATGACGCAACAACACCGGACCGCTACCCGGTCCCTCAGATCCAAGATTTCTCCGCCCACCTGGCTGGGAAAGTGATCTTTTCCAAGGTGGACCTCGTCTGTGGATACCACCAGGTGCCCGTCCATCCCGCTGATGTCCCCAAAACGGCTGTGACAACTCCGTTCGGACTGTTCGAGTTCCTGCGCATGCCGTTTGGGCTCAAGAACGCCACGCAGTCCTTCCAACGCCTCATGGACTCAGTGTTGCAGGACCTGCCTTTCCTCTTTGTGTACCTGGATGACATCCTGGTCGCTAGCACCTCCGTGTCCAAGCACTTGTCCCACCTCAGAGCCCTTTTCGAGAGGCTCAGCCTGCACGGGTTGATAGTTAACCCGGCCAAATGCCAGTTTGGTCTGAGCACCATCGACTTCCTGGGCCACTGGGTCACCAAGGACGAGGCAGCCCTCCTTCCAGCTAAGGTGGAGGCCGTCGCAGACTTTCCACGCCCACACACGGCCCAGTCCCTCTGGGAGTAAATTGGCATGGTGTCCTTCTACCACCGGTTCATCCCCCAGGCTGCCGATCTCCTCCGCCCACTATATGAGGCTATGAAGGGCACAGCCCCCAAACACGCCGTGGACTGGTCTGCAGAGAGGGACACGGCTTTTAAGGATGTGAAGGCCGCCCTGGCTGACGCGGCGATGCTGGCACACCCTGTGTCTGGAGCGCCCATCGCCATCACAACGGATGCTTCGGACTATGCTGTCGGCGCGGTTTACGAGCAGTGGGTGAGCGGCACGTGGCAGCCGCTTGCCTTCTTCAGCCAGCAGTTGAACCTGAGAGAGCGCAAATACAGCACCTTTGATCGTGAGCTGCTTGGCCTTTTCCTCACTGTTAGGCACTTTCGTTTCCTACTGGAGGGCCGTCAGTTCACGGCTTTCGTTGATCACAAACTGCTGGTGTTCGCGATGGCCAAGGTGGCAGAGCCGTGGTCAGCCCGCCAGCAGCGACAGTTGGCCTACATCTCTGAGTTTACCACCGACGTGAGGCATGTCGCTGGGAAGTCCAACCCGGTCGCCGACTGTCTCTCCCGGGCCATCGCTGGTGCCGCCCATTTGGGACTCGACTACAGCCAGATGGCGGCTGACCAGGCCGCCGACCCAGGCATGCAGGCATGCAGGACCGCCGTCACAGGGCTGCAGCTGGAGGATGTGGCTTTCAACGACGCCGGCGCCACACTCCTGTGCGACGTCTCTACGGGTCAGCCCCGACCTGTCGTTCTGACTGCTTGGAGGCGGTGGGTTTTCGACGCGGTCCATGGGCTGTCTCACCCTGGCAGAAAGCCTTCACAGAGGTTGGTGGCAGCAAAGTTTGTCTGGCATGGACTCAAAAAGGATGTGAGGGACTGGGCTGACACCTGTGTGGAGTGCCAACGCTCCAAAGTGCTCCGGCACGTCAAAGCGCCCCTGATACCTTTCACGGTACCTGAGAGGCGGTTCGACCACGTGAATGTGGATCTGGTAGGCCCCCTACCCCCCTCCCGTGGTTTCACATACCTGCTCACCATGGTCGACAGGACCACGCGATGGCCAGAGGCCGTCCCGCTTTCGTCCACGACAGCGCCTGAGGTTGCCCAAACGTTGATCGGAACCTGGGTCGCCCGCTTTGGCACCCCATCTGACCTCTCCTCGGACAGAGGGCCGCAATTCACGTCAGCGCTCTGGGAGGAGATCGCCGCGGGTTTAGGGGTGAGGCTCCATCGCACCACAGCGTATCACCCTCAAGCGAATGGATTGGTCGAGAGGTTCCATCGCTCGATGAAGGCCGCATTGCGGACTACCCTCAAGGATGACCGCTGGGTCGACAAACTGCCTTGGGTCATGCTTGGGCTCAGGACGGCCCCAGTGAGGACCTCCAGTCCTCATCCGCCGAACTGGTCTACGGACAGCCATTTCAGGGGGGATTTCCTTCCCACTGCCACAGCTCCCTGGTCTGCCAGCTGCCAATGGACTGCGCTGCAGGAGGAAGCCAGGGCTTTTGCACCGGTCCCCACTTCTCAGCATGGCGGCTCTCAGTCCTATGTCCCCACGGCACTGCGGTCGGTGGAGTATGTTTTCATCCGTCACGACACACACCGCGGTCCCCTGCAGCCACCCTACGACGGCCCATTTCGGGTACGGGACACTGGAGATAAGCACTTTGTGGTGGAGGTTGGCAGCAGGCTGGAGCGGGTTTCTGTGGACCGCCTCAAGCCTGCTCACCTGGACTTAGACTGCCCTGTGGGTCTTGGCCTGCCCCCACGGCGGGGGCGCCCCCCCGGCCCTGCCCCCCTCCCCCGGGGAGCCGCCCCCTTCTTCCCTAGCCCCTCCCTTTCCCCAGTCCAGCTGTGAGGACTCTGCTGCTTTGCCTGCGGTTAACCAGCCCCCAGCTCCTGTTCAGCGGAGCCGTTGGGGCAGAGAGATCCGCCCCCCTCGCCACACTGACTTTTCGTATTAAGGCGAATTCTGGGGGGACGTGTGTAGTGGTTATGGGGATACATAATTCCCCTTATTGAGCTAGTAGGAATGTTGGTTAACAGCTGCTGTTTTCTCGGTTCGGGTTTGCAGTGATAGACTTCCGCTGCGAAGGCTTTTGTTGTTGTTGTAATGGTGGAAGGAATAAATGGTGCATGTTGTGTAGCCGAAAGTGAAAGTTGTCACGACTCCTGCTTGAGCTCCTCTACAGTACAGTATGAGAAGAAAACCCAGGGGCATTGATTTTCTCCCAAAAAGATCAAAACGATGGGTAATATTCAAGGCGAGGGATTCGGAGGGTAGGGTTCAGTTATCCTTAATGCATTACGAGTGCTTTCATTTCCCATTATTGTGACCTCAACCCTCTCAGCTCGCTCAGATTGTTTACATCATAAAGATTCACTTCAATCTCACGATAAAATTTACTGGACTGGCAGTTTTCTGTGTTAAAAGCCATAACGCAACAGTAATTACGATGGGCTTTTAACAGCCTTTTATCTGGTTATTGATTGTAATGACAATGAGAAAATCAATAGGATCAGCAACAAGAAACCAAGTGATGCTTTTCAGCTTGCATGCTACATTACTCATGGTCATGCATGATTTTGCCCTTTGTCGTGTGTGCGTGTGCGCGTGTGTGTGTGTGTGTGTGTGAGAGAGAGAGCGAGAGGGAGAGAGAAGGCAATTTTGTGTAACAGTAAAGACCAATGTAGAAAACACATTAATTATATGTGGCTTTGCAATTTTGTAAGGAATTCAGGACTCAGTTTTCAAAACACGTCAGTACATCAGTAAATTTGCTATAATTGGCTTGTGTTGTCTTGACAGAGAAGCATATCAACAGACTGTGGAGGTAATAACTATTGAGTCAAAGTATCTGATTTCTATGGAGCCTAATTATTTTGTTAATTGCTTGGATTCCTTTCTTAAATGGCATTTAATATTGCAGTAAAAGCATTATATTCTCCTTATTTGCTGTTTTCTCATGTTCTGAAAACTGTAGGACAAAACAAACGGTATCAGATTCACTAAATTGGATTTCAAAATTGACATAATTGGGTTTCGTATTAATTCCAGAGGTGGACGTAGCCTTACTTGATTATGAAGACTTGTGCTTAGACACCTTTAGCAGCTGAGCTCTGACTTCCCCCACATAAGCCCACGCCAACTCATCCCCAACCTTATCTTTTGCCATGGCTGTTTTTGTTTCAGGATAAGTGCACTCATCCAGAGGATGTGAGGCTGTGCACCATGATGGTCAAATCTAATGGGAGTTTTTCTGTCAACAAGAAGAAAGTGGTGTGTTGTCAAAATTCTCTCTTTTAAGCTTTTTTTTTCTAGAGGTTAACAGGGTTAGCGAATATTTGTCTTCCCTGTAAAAGATTAAGCAATGTGTCACCTTGAGTAGTTCCCCTATTTGTCAGGGAGAACATGGCTCTCTTTACAGCAGCTGTGAACAAAGCAAAACAAACTAGGTAATGCAGGAATCACATAACTATGCCTGTTTAATTTAGCCATTCCACAAGGAAAGAAGTTATGGGGATCAGAATCCATGTCTCCTCTGTTTATCTCCATCATTCTTCAGATATTCATCAAAGAGGTAGCCAATGAGGGGGAAGATCTGGAGCTGGATGAGCTGAACAACAGTAGCAGCAGTCAGAAACAGAGGCAGCAGCAACAGTGTACTCCTGGTGACACCCTGGCCACCGGCCACCAGCTACTGATGCCCAACAAAGGCAACGCTAGCCCCACCTCAGCACCCCCCAGCCCACCTGAAGGCTGCCTTAAATTGGAGAAGAACGGCAACACCACCAAGAAAGCCCTGGTGGATACTACACCCGTTGTTGCCAAACCCTCTCAAACGCAGGCCTTATCTAACGGCAAAACCCAGACCACCATCAAAACCATGAGCAAGAGAAAGATCTCCCAGCAGAAGGAGAAAAAGGCCACCCAGATGTTAGCTATTGTCCTAGGTCAGTTTATTCATTTCCTTTGTTTAAGGAGATTTCTGTTGTGCGTGTCAGTGTTCATGGATCTGCATTGTTATAAAATGTTCCACAATTTGGTTAGATTAGATTAGATTAGGCTAGATTAGGCTAGATTACATTAAATTTCAAGATATATGGGAAATTATTCTTTTGCTTAAAAGTATTATATGATCTGAAACCAGTATTTTGAACATACACATAACCCTGTTTTGTCAGGTCAAGTCAAGACAATTTTATTTGTATAGCCCATTATCACAAATTACAAATTTGCCTCAGTGGACTTTACAGCAACACAACATTCTGACCTTAGATCCTTGCATGCCTTGGGTAAGGAACAACTGTCTAAAAAAAAAACTTTAACAGGGAGAAAAAACAGGAAGAAACCTCAGGGAGCACAACAGAGGAGGGATCTTTCTCCTAAGACGGACAACGTGCAATGGATGTTGTGTTTACACAATTTACAGACTACAACATTGAAAGAGGATAACAGAATTATAGTGAAATTATAAGATATTTGAAGAATATGATGAAGAGGATGCCAAGCAGTGTCCAGATGCCACCGAAACAGCCTAGGACCTGAGCCATGTGACCCGCATCACCATGGAGACCTAGCAGGAGGACATACGACACATGCACACAGGGGAGACTCACATCACACCATTCACATACACGGGAGAAGAGACAAGAAAAAACAGTCACACATCGGAGTGAGAGAAGGATACAACATTGAAACAGTATATGGGTTTATAAGATATAAAAAAAAAATTCAGATGATTGCATGCAGAACAATTTTTTACTCTACTACATCACAAATTACCAGTATTGGTGCATTAGAAGTGTACAATATTACAATTCTTTTGTACATTATAGCTCATATTGCTTAGTTTAGGCAGTTGTCTTTCTTGAAATGAGCTCCCAACAGTGAAGTTCCCTTGACTGCTTGCACAGGTGTTGTTCTACTTCCTCCTGAATCATTGGTGAGAGCTGAAAGGTAGCCTGGAGAAAACAAGGAAGGCAGTGATGCAACAAAATGAAAGGACTCTGTTTAATGTCAAGGAGACAGTTGTCAATTACACGGCAACTTCCAAATACTAGCAAGAAAAAAAATACTGTTTTACCATTGATCTCGTTTTCTCTTAACTTTCTCCTGCTATCTCTTCACCAGCCCCTTAGCACTCTCTCCCTAGCTACCTCTAAAAATCCCCTTTCTTCTTTATTTTCACAGGTGTATTCATCATTTTCTGGCTGCCGTTTTTCATCACGCATATCTTGAATATGCACTGCACCAAATGCAAGGTTCCTGCTGAGATGTATAATGCTTTTACTTGGCTGGGCTATGTAAATAGTGCTGTAAATCCTATCATATACACCACCTTCAATGTCGAGTTCAGGAAGGCATTCATTAAGATCCTGCACTGCTGAAATGACAGTATCACCTGATTTCATCAGGCTGAGGGAGAGGTTATGAAGAGACATCTCTTCTCGTAAACGCCTCATCCCGTTGTGATGAAGGAGACACGGGGGGGAAAATCTGCAAACTGCTTTTAAAAAGTTACAGAGTCGAGTCGGAAGGGATAATAGGTCACTCTGTGATGTATTTGCAGACTAATGATCTTCAAAATGATTGAATGTAAATCAAGAATTAATGTCTGTATTGATGACCTTTTTCCTGGCGAAAAGAAAAATATGATATTGTTCTCTAAAACCATTACTTGTTGTTGCATCAGGACATGTGTATAGAACACACATTAAACAAACTGTGTTTGGTGCCAACAGCGAAATGCTATTTACTGTGTGTGTATGTTGTGTTTTTGACAATGAGACCTTTCTATAATTCATCTAGGTAACAACAAAGTCAGTGTTCATTGCAGTGTTATATCAGAGAAGAGCTCCTAATGGCAATAATTAATTATTGTTATTATTATTATTGTTGTTGTTATTATTTGCTGTACATGCTATTTCTAAACACATTTATTGTGATTTGCCCGGAATGAAAATGTGATGCATGCTACATTGCTCCTCCTACTTGACTTGGAAATAAATGGGTGTTTAACGAAATGGTTGTTTAGCCAAAAAAAAAAAGAATAATCACAAAAGATATCCAATAAATGAAGTTCTGCGACACTGTAATGTGCCATATCGATATTGCTCTGTTCCTCCAGACATGGTCTTTTTAGAGCTACACCATTTTTCAACAGAGAAGGTCACTGGTTCAGTTTCTCAGGGTGGGTTTGGAAAAATTTGAGAGCAGCGGCTGGAGAATGAATATTCCTCTCACAGCAGGCTGTTTTATCACTTACTCATTTTAAAGCACTAGTCACTAAAAATTAGACACAAGTACTTGTCAAACACCAGTCGCTATTTTGATTGTCACTATTTTATTGACTATCACTATTGACTTTACAATAGTGACAGTCAGAATAGCTACTAGTGTTAAAAGAATACCTACTAGTGTCTAATTTTTAATGACTAGTGCCTTACAGTGAAGAAATAATGAATCCGAATCATCTTTATTTGGCCATGTATGTTTTCACATACATGGAGTCATTGGTGTTTCTAGTATTTCAGGACATTCGGGGCTTAGCCCGAACCTTTTTAGGGGGTCGAGGGGGATCCTGCCCCGTACACTTGTTTGATAAAGAAGCTCTATTGTGATGCTTTTTTTTTTGCACTCTGGCACCTTATTTACATTCAAAGGAGATGTCTTAATCATTGAAAAATTTAAATGTGTACCTCAAAAGTTGTTTTTTACTTTTCAGATTAATTGTGAATTGTGAAGTTAAAAATATTAGTTGTCAGTAATTAGTATTAGTATTGAGTAGAAGCAGAATACTTCTCTCTCGCTCTCATACACACATACACACACACCCTTTTTAGACACAGTTAATGCGGTGCAATGCTGCACTGTTCACCTCTCCATCATCTGTCTGTCTGTCTCTCTCTCTTTTTATTTCCATCATCTGTCTTGTCTCTCCGTCTCTCTTTGCTACCCTCTGCAAAACCATGAAATCAAATTAAATGAAACTCATAATTAGATATCCCACCTAATGCAACGTATAGGCCTACACTGTTTTGAACACAATGGTCCCTTTGAAATATTACTGCAGTGTATGTTATTGAAATGTTATGGGTTTGATTTGCCTACAGTACAGCCAACCCATTATCAACCCTAATTTTTAATTTACTGTTAAAAGAGCAACATACTTTAATTGTTGTCAATGTGAAACACCTAATTACATTACATGATCTAAGTGTAATAGTATCAAAACAATACCCCCAAACATAATGGCATAATTTAGGCGGGGGGTGGCGGGTCAAGTTAATTATTTATTTACTGTAAATTCATTTAGATTTAAATCAATATGATGGTTAACTTTTGTTTGTGCCTATAGTAATGGAAATTTAGTTTATTTACGAGAAGGACAATAAAAGTATGCTGTGGGATCAGATGAGTATATGGCCAAACACCTGAGCAGGTCATTGTGATCTACACGTTTCGATGTTGTGTTTTACTGCTAAATTGACATTTTTATCTAGTTTTTAGCCACAATTTTATGCTGCACTTTCAGATCCTGGTTGTTTTACCTATGTAGCCGGGTGGTAAAGAACCGATCTTTCTTCCTGCAGTGAAATGTAATTCTGTACTGCCCCTTTAAGAGATTAAGCTCGACGCAGGGTTATAACGTCACACGCGCGACGCCTAGTGTCAGTCAGAGCGAGGACAGGGTGAAGCATGGTGGACAGAGATGCATAGCAGTCTGCATCGGGGTAGACAGTTTTGCTGTCGCTGTTCTTGGCCAGCCACGCTGAGGAGGCCATCTTGAAACGTGGCTGCAAAAGCCCACTACTGTATTTCATTTGTATATATTTCATTTGGGTACATTTTCATTTGTATATTTTATTTTCATGCAGTCGTGACCTATTTCTTTCTATTCTCCTATCGACCGCTGTCCACCTATTGAAGTGAGGCAGCATTCAGAATAAAAACCCCAAAATAGAATTTTGTGTTGTCCGGTGAGTTCATTACCCTAAGGACCCATCACACCTATATATTTTAACAAGGTAAAACACTTTAGTCATCAGAACTTTGGATCTTAAGGTACTAGTAGTTTTAAGTTGGCTATCAGCTGGACGTAGTTTACTGGGCCAACTCGACTGCTGCCAGCTTAACTAGGTTTATTTTTAGCCTGGTGGCTAGGCTAGCTGGTCAGTTTTATTGAGGACTTTGTGTTTTGCACCTTTACAGACTTTAATGCCAATTTTCTTGCTAATTGTCTGACAAAAAAAAAGACGTGTATGGATTGCTGTCCTACCTTTGCACAATTGAAGACTGATGTTACCTGACTGCAGGATAAACTCAGGGAGAGAGACAAATTGATCCTGAACCTATCATACGTGGCCACAGCACAGTCAAAACACTTCTTCCTTGGCAAATAGAGGGGCGCCAGTACATCCTAGCCCCCAGACCATACAGCATTAGCCCAGGACAACAATACCACTGTTCCATGGTCTGGAGGTGAAGTGAGCCACTCTACAGGCCTCTGTCCTGGGGGAGGACATGTGGCTCAGCCTTGGAGCAAAACCTAAGACCCAAGTTTGTTTGACTCCATCCATCCCAGAGCCTTGGGTCCAGATTAAGAACAGTAAACCCCACCAGGGTAATCATTGCCTGCAGCCACTCTCAAATGAGGCTTTCCAGCTTGGAAATAAACTTCAAGCTCTGGAAAATCTGACCTCCCCAACTTCCCCAGCACATCCTGATCGGGCTGGCTGTCCTTCCTCCTTATTGGCTGCTTCTCCTGACCTTCCAGCAAATGGATTTGACATTCTGACATCCAGTCCATCACATCCAGGAGCAGAGCACTCACCATTGGCTACTGCTCACCACCCCAGATCCCGAAAGGAAACCTCATCTGTTCGACGTAGGATGTTGAAGGAGGCAGTGTCCAGACACCCTGCCAGCTCTGAACTGGCCACCGGTGGCATCCTGCCTGGTGCTGTGTCCTCTACACTGGCTGGGAACCCCTATACACCGGTGTATGGTGATTGAGTGTGCTCTTCTACTGCACCCATTCCACAGCCACCTTCTGTTCTGATTGTGGGTGATTCTATCATCAGGGACGTCAGGTCCAACAGGGCTGCAATACATTGCTTTCCAGGTGCCAAGGTAAATTACATTCTGGTAGAACATCTTAGTTTGTTATCTCTACCTTCGTTAAGAAAGTTGTTATTCATGTTGGCACAAATGACATTCCACAGCAGCAGTCGGAGCGTTTAAAACCTGATTGTATGTCTGTTTAACCTTCTAAAATTTAGTAAGAGGAAGTTTTTATCTCTAGCCCACTTCCCACTTATGGCCGTGGCACTGGTCGTTTTAGCAGACTTTTGCAGCTTCACACCTGTCTTCAGTCGCAGTGCTGTCATTTACAATTTGGTTTTATTGACAATTTTAATATGTTCTGGGAACGCTCTTCTATTTTTAAACATGATGGACTCTATCCAAATTGAGCAGTCTCACGAATGCCAGCTGCAAACATGTTTTATTCCATTGTCTACAACTCTCATGTCCATGCTTTGGACAACAGCATTCGGCACCTGCACACAGCTGCGGACAGTTCCGTCACTAATCGACATCCACAGGGGCAGAGTGGTTTCAATTTTGGTTCTGCGATAAACTACACTTATTCAAGTCCTTTGCTGAGTCCAATCCATCATACTAATGACTGTCACTCTGCCATACTAATTCCTATAATAATAAACCATAGACACAGACCCCATAATCTCCCCATAACATACAGGGCTCTAAGCAATTTCTTACCATTTCGGACTTCAGTTATCAGTCCCCCACAGAGCCATGCACCTTGGACAATAAAAATTGCTTTATTAAACGTCAGGTCGCTAACTAATAAGTAATTTTTAGTTAATGATCTCATAAGTACTCATAACCTGGACTTCACCCTACTGACTGGATAGAAGTGTTGCAGTCACGCTCATTGAGACTGCACCTCCTGGCTTCAGATTCATCCATGCCACCAGATCTGATGAGGCAGTGGAATAGCTGCTGTCTTCTCTGATTCCTATAGCTGCAAGGAAATCCCCCCTCGGGGAATTCACGTCTTATGAATACCTTGCTTTTACTATACATTGTAATGCTACAATTTTAATAATTACTATCAGCCAAACTCTAAATACGGCTTTCTTGATGAATTTCCTGAGCTACTGTCTTAGGTTTCCACAGAGTATGATTGTTTCATCATCTCAGGTGATTTTAATGTTCATGTTGACAATCAAACAGACCCCGATGCTAGAAACCTAATTAGCTTATTGGAGGCATTTGCCCTCACTCAACATGTTTCTGGACACACCCACAATAAAGGGCATGCTCTGCACTTAGTAATGTCAATAGGACTTAATATTACTGTACCCTGTGTCATGGAAGTTGCTATTTCAGATCACTGTTGCTTATATTGTAATGTGTCTGCTTTTCCTGTACAACAGAAGAGCACTTGAACAATCAAAACATTTTTCCTTGACAATAATACAATTGAAACATTTAAGCAAACTGTGGCATCATGAACTGAGGATCTTGTGAAAAACTTCAACTCAAACATACGAAATATCTTTGACAACATTGCAACTGTTAAAACTACAAACATAGAAAAACAAAAAGCCCCCTGGAGAAATGGAGTGGTTGTTGAGCAGTTTGAGTGTTGCCAGGCAGAACGACAGTGGCAAAAGACTAAATTTCAGGTTCACCTCAAAATCTACAAAGATAGACTGAATAAGTACAACTAAGTAATTAAACAGGCTACACAGTCTTTTTTTCTCTAAAATCATTAATGAAAATATTAACAATAGTAACGTGCTCTTCTCTACTGTTGATTGACTTAATAGTCCACCATCTCCAATCCCATCAGAGATGCTGTCCACTGAAAATGTGAGCAATTTGCTATATTCTTCAATAACAAAATTATTGCCATTAGACAGAACATTAGTGCCTCAAGACCCAGAAATGAACCTGTGCTCCAGTTCTCCAGAAATACCTTTGGCGCCATATCTCACTTTGACCCTAGACCTTAAATAACTAGACAATATTGTTGGGCAGCTCAGCTCCTCTACCTGCTGCTAGGATCCTCTCCCTACCACATTTTTTAAGACTTTTCAATTGCTTAGCACCTGAGGTATTAGACATTATTAACTGCTTCCGAGTCAGGTATATTTCCTGCAGCACTTAAAACAGCTATCATTAAACCACTTCTGAAGAAGTGCAACCTTGATGTGACAGTTATTGTCAACTATTATATTCGGGGCTACACTCAAAACATTCGGGGCTTAAACCCCCCAAAAAATGACCTTGGGATGCCGACACATGGAATTTGACTGCATTTTAGTGGCTCTCAATGCACTTACACAGAATAACAGCCCAACAATCTTCAGGAACATATACAAGGAATAACTGTATAAAGGTGAAATTGGAAGACAGTAGTGCAATGGTGCAGTGTGCAAAGATGCTGGAATAAATATGTTAGCAGGTTACTTATATACATGAGGTAAGTGGATATGACAGAACATGCATGTATATGAACAATATACAGTATATACAGCATGCGTAGATTTATTATGACAATGTTAAGTGTCCATCAGAGTAACAGCCTGCAGAAAAAAAATGTGTTCTTGTGTCTGGTTGTTTTGGGGTATATTGCTCTGTGGCGCCTACCAGAGGGGAGGAGTTGGACTAGGTTGTGACCAGGGTGCGATGGGTCTGCAGTGATGTTGCCTGCCCATTTCTTGAGTCTGGAGGTGTGTAAGTCCTGAATTGAGGGCAGGTTGGCATGAATGATTTTCTCTGCAGCCCTGACTTTCCACTGTAGTCTGTCCCTGTCCTGTTTGGTGGCTGATCCAAACCAGACGGTGATGGATGTGCAGAGAACTAAACTGGATTACTGCAGCATAGAACTGAATCAGCAGCTCCTGAGGCAGGTTGAACTTCCTGAGCTGATGGAAAAGGTAGATCCTCTGCTGGGCCTTTTTGATGATTGTGTCTGTGTTTGACGCCCACCTTAGGTCCTGGGAGATTGTGGATCCCAGGAAATGGCCTGCCATAAGGAACAGCCAAAACACTTGAAACCACAGGACAGTGCTGTCACTCAGCAGCTAACTGTACAAGGCTGTGTCTAAATTCGAGACGTTTATGAACGTATCCAACCCTCCTCTCCCTTACGGTTTCTGCAATTCAAAAATATTTCCCTTTCTTTCAGCTGAGTGCTCAAAAGGCTTAAAAATGATCTTTGTTCAGTCATAGTTGGGTTCTTCTCATTGGTGTGTCATAGGTATTAGCTTCAAAATAAAAAAATGCCCAATGAAGGAAAATAGTTCTTTAGTTCCCCATTTTCTCCTCTAATTTGCCATTAAAGTTCAAGTGTTATGATGAAGCTTTTAATTTCCCTTTGTCTCATTGTGGCAAAACAACACACTCATCGGGGCCTGCTCTGTCAGATAGACTGTGACCCTGAAGGCGGTGTCTGGCTGGTATGATGTACTCGGTGACAAAGCTTAATGGACTTGCACCGTCTCTGAGGACATTAGAATGCCATTACCCAATGGCAGCCTTTGTGTGGGAGAGCCGAGACATGGGTTTGCTGATGCCGAAAAACAAACAAGCAAACAATCATATCCAAGAGCGTAGTTAAATAAAAAGCAATTTAGCCTGTGTGAGTTATTTTGCTGTGGATTGTTCTGCCTGAAATTTCAGAAGTCAAAAATTTTTAAAAAGTTTGTCTATAAGATTGTGTAAAAGGAATTCCATGTTTGAATAAGTATGTGATTTTACAGGGTTTTACATGCTGTGGAGCCTTTCTTTAACTGGCAGTCCATACATAGTATACACTTAAATTGGGCACCACACAACATAATTTAAGCCTCTGGGTTCTTCTAGACATGCTGTTTCCAAGAGGGGATGTAACTAGCTGGTTTCCAAGCAGGAGGCATATACCAACTAACTTGTATGTGCCTAAATGATCAAAATTATCATACAATACCGCCATAATAATTATAGAGCAAGTTATACAGCAAAGCCACTAGTACATACTGCGTGTGTATCAGTTGGTTCAGGTGTTCTTACAAAGACATCTCAGTGAATGAAAAAAAATCAAATCCTTGATGTGGAACAGAAGCTGTTTTGATTGACTCGTGCTTACAGGCATGTTTATTTTTTCTGATTCGTCCACGCATTTACTCAAGTGTGTACCTGTCCAATCAACACACCACAAAAGGCCAGATTTCCCCAACCGCCAGCATTGCTAGGGGAGGAAAACAAGACCAAGAGCATAAAAAATATTGTTTTCAAAAGAAACTGTCGTACAAAATAATTAATAAAAAAAAACTGATGTAATGTGCAGGTAAAGGCGTCTGCTCCATAAATTGCAATGTGGCTCCCAGTTCTCTTTGCCCATATTGGTCTCAAATCAGCAATTGTGAGGTCAATACACAGCAACTACAAAACAACAATTGGTACCAAGAGTTTTGTTGACATTTTATTGAAATGGCAACAAAAATTGTTCATTTTTTGTTTTGTTTTTTTTAAATTTACATCATGTGGATAGCAAAATTATCGTACAAATGCGATAAATATGGTTACTCTGACGATGCTATAGGACAATGCTGCACAGCATCATCACAGTAAATGTCTCTCACAGCATTCCCCACTAAAGTCTAGATTGTACATTACCCTTTTTTATCATCAATAACTTTGTTTTTCTACTCTGAAAATCTCAGTTATTCCTTCTTAATGCATTACATTTTTGCATATATTAAGAACTTAAAATATAAATATATTTTTGTCTGAAAAAGTGGTACAAAAATGATTTTTTTTCAAACTTATGAAAGATTACCTTTTGCAATATGCCACCAGGCTGAATCAATGTATGTAATGTCTGTGCCACATATAGATCTTGCAGACATAGCTACTCACATACTGAAAACCCATGGGAAAATGTCCTGAGCCAAATTATGAAACTCGGGGCAATCATATCTGAGCACCATACTTGCACTGTCATTATTCCAAATAGCTGTCTACTACTACTACTACTTTCGGCTGCTCCCGTTAGGGGTCGCCACAGCGGATCATCCGTTTCCATTTCTTCCTGTCTTCTGCGTCTTCCTCTGTCACACCAGCCACCTGCATGTCTTCCCTCACCACATCCATAAACCTCCTCTTTGGCCTTCCTCTTCTCCTCTTTCCTGGCAGCTCCATATTCAGCATCCTTCTCCCAATATACTCAGCATCTCTCCTCCACACATGTCCAAGCCATCTCAATCTTGCCTCTCTTGCTTTGTCTCCAAACCGTCCAACCTGAGCGGTCCCTCTAATATAATCGTTCCTAATCCTGTCCTTCTTCGTTACTCCCAGTGAAAATCTTAGCATCTTCAACTCTGCCACCTCCAGCTCCGCCTCCTGTCTTTTCGTCAGTGCCACTGTCTCCAAACCATATAACATAGCTGGTCTCACAACCATCTTGTAAACTTTCCCTTTAACTCTTGCTGATACCCTTCTGTCGCAAATCACTCCTGACACACTTCTCCACCCACTCCAACCTGCCTGCACTCTCTTTTTCAACTCTCTACTGCACTCCCCGTTACTTTGGACAGTTGACCCCAAGTATTTAAACTCAAATGCCTTTGTCACCTCCACTCCTTGCATCCTGACCATTCCACTGTCCTCTCTCTCATTCACACATAGGTATTCCGTCTTGCTCCTACTGACTTTCATTCCTCTTCTCTCCAGTGCATACCTCCACCTCTCCAGGCTCTCCTCAACCTGCACCCTATTCTCGCTACAGATCACTATGTCATCCGCGAACATCATCGTCCATGGAGACTCCTGCCTGATCTTGTCTGTCAACCTGTCCATCACCATTGCAAACAAGAAAGGGCTAAGAGCCGATCCTTGATGTAATCCCACCTCCACCTTGAACCCATCTGTCATTCCAACCGCACACCTCACCATTGTCACACTTCCCTCATACGTATCCTGCACCACTCCTACATACTTCTCTGCAACTCCTGACTTCCTCATACAATACCACACCTCCTCTCTCGGCACTCTGTCATAAGCTTTCTCTAAATCTACAAAGACACAATGCAACTCTTTCTGGCCTTCTCTATACTTCTCAATCAACATTCTCAAAGCAAACATCGCATCTGTGGTGCTCTTTCGTGGCATGAAACCATACTGCTGCTCGCTGATCGTCACCTCTCCTCTTAACCTAGCTTCTATTACTCTTTCCCAAATCTTCATGCTGTGGCTGATCAACTTTATACCTCTGTAGTTGTTACAGTTCTGCACATCGCCCTTGTTCTTGAAAATCGGTACCAGTATGCTTCTTCTCCACTCCTCAGGCATCCTCTCACTTTCCAGGATTGTGTTAAACAATCTAGTTAAAAACTCCACTGCCATCTCTCCTAAACATCTCCATGCCTCCACAGGTATGTCATCAGGACCAACTGCCTTTCCATTCTTCATCCTCTTCATAACTGCCCTCACTTCCTCCTTGCCAATCCGCTGAACTTCCTGATTCACTATCCCTACATCATCCAACCTTCTCTCTCTCTCATTTTCTTCATTCATCAGCCCCTCAAAGTATTCCTTCCACCTTCTTAGCACACTCTCCTCGCTTGTCAGCACATTTCCATCTCTATCCTTGATCGCCCTAACTTGCTGCACATCCTTTGCAGCTTGGTCCCTCTGTCTAGCCAATCGGTACAAGTCCTTTTCTCCTTCCTTAGTGTCTAATCTGTCATACAACTCACCATACGCCTTTTCCTTTGCCTTTGCCACCTCTCTCTTTGCTTTACGCTGCATCTCCTTGTACTCCTGTCTACTTTCTTCATCTCTCTGACTATCCCACTTCTTCTTTGCCAACCTTTCCCTCTGTATAATTTGCTGTACTTCCTCATTCCACCACCAAGTCTCCTTGTCTTCCTTCCTCTGTCCTGATGACACACCAAGTACCTTCCTAGCTGTCTCCCTCACTATTTCTGCAGTGGTTTTCCAGCCATCTGGCAACTCTTCACTACCACCCAGTGCCTGTCTTAACTCCTGCCTGAACTCCACACAACAGTCTTCCTTCTTCAACTTCCACCATTTGATCTTCGGCTGTGTCTTCACTCGCTTCCTCTTCTTGGTCTCCAAAGTCATCCTACAGACCACCATCCGATGCTGCCTAGCTACGCTCTCCCCTGTCACCACCTTGCAGTCTCCAATCCCTTTTAGATGGCGCCTTCTACATAAGATATAGTCCACCTGTGTGCACTTTCCTCCACTCTTGTACGTCACCCTGTGTTCCTCCCTCTTCTTGAAATATGTATTCACCACAGCCATTTCCATCCTTTTCGCAAAATCGACCACCATCTGTCCTTCCACATTTCTCTTCTTGACTCCATACCTTCCCATCACCTCCTCATCACCTCTGTTCCCTTCACCAACATGTCCATTGAAGTCCGCTCCAATCACCACTCTCTCCTCCTTGGGTACCCTCTCCACCATGTCGTCCAACTCATTCCAGAATTCTTCTTTTTCATCCATCTCAGACCCAACTTGCGGGGCATATGCGCTGATAACATTCAGCAATAAACCTTCAATTTCCAGCTTCATACTCATCACTCTGTCTGACACTCTCTTCACCTCCAGCACGCTCTTGACATACTCTTCCTTCAGAATTACCCCTACCCCATTACTCCTCCCATTCACACCATGGTAGAAGAGTTTGAACCCACCTCCGATACTCCTGGCCTTACTCCCCTTCCACCTGGTCTCTTGCACACACAGTATGCCTACCTTTCTTCTTTCCATCATGTCAGCCAGCTCTCTCCCTTTACCAGTCATAGTGCCAACATTCAAAGTTCCAACTCTCACCTCCACATGCGTACCCTTCCTCCTCTCTAGCTGCCTCTGGACATGCTTTCCCCCTCTCCTTCTCCTTCGCCCAACAGTAGCATAGTTTCCACCGACACCCTGCTGGTTAACAGTACCGGTGGCGGTCGTTGGTAACCCGGGCCTCGACCGATCCGGTATGTAAGTCTTATTTATGATCCGCATATTTGATTTGGCAAAGATTTTACGCCGGATGCCCTTCCTGACGCAACCCTCCCCATTTGTCCGGGCTTGGGACCGGCACTAAGGATGCACTGGCTTGTGCATCCTCAGTGGCTGGGTTATTATTCCAAATAGCTGTACTGCACATAAATAAATAAATAAATAAATAAATAAATAAATAAATGTATAAATAGGCAGGTGCTGCTGCATTTGCTTGTCACTGAATTATTTATTGTTACTTAATACTAAATGTACTTTGCAAAATGTATTTTATATGCTTTACAAATGTATATAGCCAAGTATGTTCATGTGTAAATCTTCGATTACATAACACATTTTTATGTGATGCTGGTGGATGGAATATAGTTGTGTGTGTGCGTGAGTGCATGCGTGCGTGCGTGCGTGCGTGTGTGTGTGTGTTTTCATGATGAGGTAAGTGCATTATCTAGCTTACATATCATCACACAATGCTGAATTAATTGTCTATACAGGCCAAAACAGTCACAGGAGAATCAAAGCCACAACTGAAACTGAATTCATGCATAATCGTTCACTCAAGCAGGCACAAGGCACAATTACCAAAACAACCAAAACAGGTATGTTATTTCACTATAGATTCTTTGTCTAAATATGTCAGCCTATAGGAGCCTATAGGAGCCTTAAGGAGCAGCGTCTCCGCCCCCCCCCACTTCATTGTTGCTGTGGGGTTCCTCCATGTTTCTGATTGGTTCAGCAGCAGGTGCTATATCTGAATTCTAGTCAGGCTAGCCCTCATGTCACCCCTTAAAAAGTTCCTAAGGGCCCTAATTCAAGCAATTCTCTGTCACTTATCCACCTCCTTTCCATTTTGGTGCAACCACTAACTAGCACGTACCCTGTCACCAACAGACTCACACTACATCGCCAGTCTGTGACAATCTCTATACTGCCCCTTAATAAGGCAGCTGAAATGAGCTTGCAATCGTCTGTCTATTCTACTCTGATTTATGACATAATACCCTGTGACAGATTCTGCCATGAGGTCTCGTGACACCAGAAGCAACTTTGGTGATGAACCAGCTAATCTTGGTAGATGCTTGTGTTCAAACAAAAATCTGCAGCCTGCCACTTAATTTCTCTTGAGAGAAAACTTCCTTTTGTTTATCATCCCTTACTAATCCCATCCTAAAATCTCCAGCTGCTGTTTTTCCTCCTCACCTCCATGCAGTCCCAAGCTATACTGCATGTGATGATTGGCATGTCTAAAAATAGTCATGACAGAGTAGAAGGCAGAGGATCTTTTGTGTGTACAACATGTTCAAGCACTTGGGGTACTCTTAATTAACTAAATCACAATGGCTTGCCTACAGTATTGAAAACTATTAACTATGGAGACCCTGGAACCAAGTCTTCTAATGGAACTGAGGTCGAAGCCTTCGGTGAGATTGCTATGGGGTCATTAGCTCACCCCATTTAGCTCCTGCCCAAGCCCTGAGAGCTGTGTGCCAGGCTAGATGGTGGGTATTGTGATGTTCAGTATTAGAGGAATACACCTTTAAGGACACAGGGAATTATGGGATAGTAAACAGAGCAGCCACGGGAGCGGGAAGGTAGACGAGGGTCAGTCGGATTATGTGCACGTTATGCATGGAGCGAAATAAACATGCCGAAGTTCCACGGCTAATTCAGAAACGGTGTTATCATCTGTGAGAGTGAAAAGTAGGTCATTACAGGTATGTCCCTCAAATGAAACCTCATAACCTCTCAGAGGCATGACTTACGTAGTTATCTTCACAAGTCAAACAGTTGGCCTTGCTCTGTCTGCCCAGGAGGCACACAGTGAAAAGGTAGGTTTTACTGGCGCATTTTAAATGCTACCTATTTTCCTGTTAGCTGAGGCTCATAGATAAATACAGCCAATAAAAGTGGCAGCAGGTAACTTTTTGGATTTCAGCAACATATTTTACATTAGTTGTCGCAAAAACAACCGAGGACCTTTTCTTTTTTCATAGCATAGCACATCTATTTACAAGCCATAGTTCAAAAGAATATTGCTGAAGAGGAGATGCCACTATGGTCACAGGCAAGGTAAAGGAAAAATGCTGTATTTATATGTGTGCCTCAAAGTACTCCCCAGGTTTTGTGCCTAGCAGCAGATGAAACGCATATGGAAAATAAGGCTTCCAGGATTCTGACCTGAATGGCAACTGTGTCATTCTCCCCTAGACATCAAATTATGTGACCAAAATTAATGCAAGGATCATATTGTAGCATTCACCGTTATTTGAAAAACACACTTCAAAACTTACAACTGAGCATTGCTTTAGTCCTGGCTGTTGTCGGCCACAGCCACGCCGTACACATTGCCATTAAAACCCAACTCACAGGTCATCTCTCTATCTCTAAGGATCCGACCCACTAACCCTTGACCCGGCAACAGTGTACCCCCCCCCCCAAAAAAAACAGCAAAACATCTCCCCTAACTATGTATAACCAACATTTATACCCCCCCCCAGTAAACCTGAACATACTACACTACCCCCCCACTGCCCTTATTAAAGTTACTGACCTCGAGGACAAAGTCTCTAAACCTCAGAGGAGTTCTCTGCCGCCTCCTCAGTCGCCCTGTAGGCGTTCTGCCCCCTGGCCGGTCCTCCCCTGGCTCTGGTCAGGGTTGCCCCCCCCCTCCCTCAAGGAGATGAGCTGGGCACTGGGGCAGCAGATTGGATCCCACTTATTGTATCATCAGGGCTGGCTGCTACAATTCTCCCCTTCCCCAGATGTCATGGCGGACAACACGGGTGTTACCCCCTCCCCTCCAGTTGCCTGAGGCATTGCAGAGCCCCTATATGGTGCCAGCTGGTCACAGTGTAGCGCCACTTTGTGGCCCCATAGAGGCAACTGTACCTGATAGAAAACCTCTCCTAGCCACTCCAAGATCAAGCAAGGCCCCACCCAGTGGCTTTCCAGTTTAGGGCACCTGCCCTTCTTCTGGGTCGGGTTGTAGACCCAAACTAGCTCCCCAGCTGCAAAGTGTTGCCCCCTGGCATCGAGGTCATAATTCCTTTTGTGCCGCACCCTCACACTCTGTAATTGCCTCTGGGCATATGCATGTGCGGAGTCCAAACAGTCTTGAAACTGCCTGGCATAGCTTGGACCTGCAGGGGCAGATGATACATCCGGGGTCCGTCCAAAGGCCAGCACTGCAGGGGTCCTCATTTCCCTGCCCAACATGAGGAGGGCTGGTGTTGCATGCAGTGGAGTCTGGACCGCAGAGCAGCATGCCATGAGAACCAGGGGTAAGTGCATATTCACAACATGACCCCCACCAAAACTCAATGTGGCCTTCCCCAGGTCCAGCTGACAGTGGTCATCTCTCAAAAAGTCCAGACCCAGAACGCATGTGTCCTGCACCTCTGCTACCCAAACTAGATGTCTAATGCTTCCCCCCAACCATCAACATCAGCTGTCCCCTCCCCTTCATTGGTGCAAGCTCACCATTTATTGTACGGAGCTGAACAGCTGTGTCCTCCAGCCGCGTCCCCAGTGGCACCACCTCCGGCTGGACCACCGTGATTGTTGACCCCATGTCCACTAAGGCAGTATATGAAACACCCTCGATGCAGATAGAAATGTGGCAAAAGTCTGAAATAGAAGTCCTTCCCACCACGAGAACTTCCTGCCGCTCGTTCCTGCTGTGACATGAGGCCCGGCTGACATGCCTGGGTGGTGTACGGGACATTGGTGTGGGGGTGCGCAGCGTCCCACCTACTGCGACCCTGCATCATTTCCCGTCATCTTAGCCCGGGTAGGGCAATTCCTCAGCAGGTGTCAAGTCTGGCCACAGCCCCAACAGAGGTGCGTCTGTGTCTGAGGCCATGTCTGTTGGTACCCGGCTGGAGGCAGGGCCAGCCCCCTGATCATTTCGGTCATCTCTTCCAGCCACACTGGCTTTTGGGCAGCAGTCTCGTACTCTCTCACCACTCCGCTTCCATCACCATCTCCCTTTCTAGCGCATACTCCAGTGATTCATGCAGGGAGCATGAATGAGCCAGCTGGTTATGGGCATGCAGGTCAGGTCAGCCGGGGAGAGTGCCCTGATAAATTGGTCATGGGCCAACTCAGTTTGCACCGTAGATGGTATGCGTGCGTACTACCGTCTCATCAAACTCTCAATGTCATTAGCCAGAGTACGCAGAGGCTCACCCACATGTCTTAAGGCCAGTATACACTTTGCGAATTTGGACCATCTCAGACGAAAGATGACTAAACATGAAAATATCTTTGTTAGTGGCTTCAAAATGGTGGTACTACATCGCACTGTGAGACAAGTTCAAAGACGGCCGTTATTACAGTCTTGTGACCGAAGACAACCTGGGACAAAAGTCTGACAGTGTCAGAAATTTAGGATGACCATCTCATAATGTGACTGCTACGACCTACGTTTACTAACCAACCAATAGAAATGCAGCACGAAATGACGCACTGATTAATGCGACACAGAACCGTTGCTGGTGCTAAACACAAACAAACAGACTGTTTGCATCTGTGACCCAAATGTGATGGCTTCAACAAAACGAGCAAGAACTATATGTGTTTCTATATGTTTTCACATGAATGCGGCGTCTACTGAAAGGACTCGATTCCTGTTTGGCGTCATTTCTTTAATAAACTTTATTTACACAATAGAACTTACAAAATGTTCACAATTTCAACAAGGCAATGCATGCTCGATGTATTAATAAATCATAATATATAAAAAATAATAAATAAAAGGATAAATAAATAAAATAAATGCAGACATAAACAAAATTAAATTAAATTAAATTGCAAATCAAATTAAATCAAATTCATTACACAAGGCTCTAGTTTTCTCAGCTTTAGAGCTTGTGCAGCATTTCAGTATGTCCAGGTAGGATTTTAAGTAAGACATGAAAACAGTGAGGTTGGGTTTCTGGTTTGCAAATTTGCCGGCGAGTATGTGGAATTTTGGTAATAGAGAAACAAGATTAATGACATACATTTTCTTGACAGGCATTTCATTATCAAAGAGACCAAATAAAATGAATTCAATTTTTAGTTTGAGTTGAATATCTAATTTTCTATTTAACAACAGATTAAGGTCATACCAAAAAGCTTGACTAAAGGCACAGTCCCAAAATAGATGCGTTATCGTTTCATCTGTGTGGTGACAATGAACAACGAGGATCAACATTTAGCCTGTATTTTAGAATAACAGAATTAACTGGATAACATCTGTGCAATATTTTCAAAGACACCTCTCGCACCTTATTTGAAACAACATAGTTCTTGGCCAATAACCACATTGGAGGTCGTCCGGGGTCGTCCTCTGTGTGGAGTTTGCATGTTCTCCCCATGTCTGCGTGGGTTTCCTCCGGGTGCTCCGGTTTCCTCCCACAGTCCAAAGACATGTAGGTCAGGTGAATCGACCGTATTAAATTGTCCCTAGGTATGAATGTGTGTGTGTGTGTGTGTGTGTGTGTGTGTGTGTGTGTGTGTGTGTGTGTGTGTGTGTGTGTGTGTGTGGGCCCTGTGATGGCCTGGCAGCCTGTCCAGGGTGTCCCCCCACCTGCCACCCAATGACTGCTGGGATAGGTTCCAGCATCCCCGCGACCCTGAGAACAGGATAAGCGGTTTAGATAATGGATGGATGGATGGATGTTGCTCCACCAGCAGCGTAGGTTGATTATGCGTGCTGATGCGGCACGCACGCTGATGACGTTTTATGGACTTGCGTCGTAGCCTGTTATTCAGTGTTATCATCGTACAGTCTACATACATCAAACTTGATGTCGTACTCAAGTTTATTAGCTCCATATCGCATAGTGTGGCTTGCAATAAACTTATAGGATTGCTAAAATCTCACAGTCTGTAGGAGGCTTTACTCGGCCATGCAGCTCAGATTGCAGGAGCTCCGGTCGAGAGCACTGTCCAAATTGCCACTCCAGCGCGCTGGTTAACTTGAAGATGCACTGCTCATTGCAGACTCATGTACAAACTCAACCCAGCCCTATACAGACACCATGGTCTCTTTAGCAGAGCATTATGGGCAACCCCACCAGCTGGCGTTAAGGTGCATCACAGAACTAATGGAGGCACCCAACATCCGTAGCCACGACACAGCTACCTTTAAGAGATTTGCCCTGAGAGTGAGAGCCTTGGTGAGCATGCTTGACCAGCTGGGAGAGAAAGGCCATATTGAGCTTCAGTGTAGTTCCCACGTCACTAGGTTGATGTCCAAACTCCCACAAGACATGCAGGCTGAGTTTATGAGGTACTTGTACCCCCTCCATGTCCGTATCCCTACTCTGTTCGACTTCTCTGACTGGCTGCAGTTCGAGCTGAGGATTCAAGAGTATGGTTACAAGTCTCAGCATAGAGAGGACAAAGATAACACCGAGGCGAAGAGGGAGAGACGGAAGGACTCAAATTCTGGTAGGCCAACCACAGTCCTCCATGGGGCTGAACGGACTTCAAGCGGCCCTGCCATCCCAGAGTTCTCATTCACCAAGGCATGGGTCAAGAGTAACAGACAGTGCTGGCGTTGTGGCTGCTCTCACCAGGCCACACAGTGCAGACTGAAGAACCAGTGTAAGAGATGTGATGGCAGGCATCTGGAGGCTCTCCATGACCTCAACACTAAGCCAAACCAAGAGAACACCTCATGCCTAGTGAGTACCGCTAATGAAGTGCTTTTCCTGGACAGGAAGTCCAGTTGCAGTCAGGTGCTCCTGAAGGTGGCCAAGGTTGTGGTACATAATGGAGAGCAGGCCATGGAAACTACTAGATGATGGATCGGAGTGGACCATGCTCCTTCCGGTTGCTGCTAAGGAGCTAAAACTTCAAGGGGAGCCAGAGCACCTTGCCTTGAGGACTGTTTGCCAGGATCTCAGAGTTCTGCATGGCATGTCCGTCTCCTTTTCCATTTGTCCTGCCAGTCACCCCCAAAAGACTTCAAAATCCAGAGGGCCTTCACTGCCAATCAGCTGGGACCGGTGGAGCACTCACAACTGTCAAGACACTCCAGTGCAAATATAAGCACCTGAAAGGCCTCCCCCTGCAAACGCTGGATCGCGTCTGTCCCATGGACCTCATTGGGTCTGACTACACCCATCTAATTACCCCAGTACAGCCAGTCTGTCTGGGACCACCTGGAGGACCAGCTACTGTGAAGACCAGGTTGGGCTGGACCATCCAGGGGCCCGCCAGAATCATCCGCCAGCAGCTCCAGCCACAGCAGTGTCTGCATGTAGCCATACAGTCACCTTCTGATGAGCTCCTTCATCGTGTGGAGAAGCTATGGCAACAGGACGAGTTGCCCTACAGGAGTGGAAAGATGGTGACACGATCAAGGCAAGACGAAGAAGCAGTGCACCTGCTGGAACCCGGAACAGTGAGGGTGAACATTGATAGACTACATCGTTATGTCACCCCCCTGCTGCGTGTGAAGAACATGCCCTATCACCGTACCCACAAGGACGATGTAATGGCAAGTTTGCAAAGCACTGAAAAAAGCCTGATGAAAGACTCTTGCCGATTTAAGGTGTTTGTGGGCACCAGAGTCGCTGAGATCCAGGAGCCGACTGAAGCCCAAGCCTGGAGGTACGTGGACTCTGCAAACAATCCGGCAGATGACATCACCCATGGGAAGACCCTAAGGGAGCTGGCTGAGAAGAACCAGTGGAGCCGCGGCCCGGCATTCGCCTCAGCGCTGGCCTACCAAGCCAGAGGCTGGGCCTTTGGAAGGCACCGAGCTGTGTAAGGTTGCCTTCTGCAGCTCTATCACTACTCCTCCTCTTCCTAACCTATTCGATGCCAGCCTGTTTATTTGTTTCAGGGACATAGTAGAGGCTGTTGTGCAGTCACGTCATGGGGCAGCAAGTAACCAGTCCACTCCAGATGCAAAATACTATCAGGGAGCTGAAAGAGACCTGCTGAGACAAGCCCAGACAGACTGCTTCGCTGAGGATCTCCAGCACCTGTCAGACAACAAACCTGTACCCTCCACCAGCCATTTGATCACCCTAGCTCCTGAATATGACAACCAACTGAAGCTGATCCGGGTTGGAGAAAGACTGCGTCATTGTGACCTGCTGGAGCCAGAGACCATTCACCCCATAGTCTTGGACCTGGCCCACCAAGTGACCAAACTCATCATTCAGGATGCTGACCGAGATCCTCGTCATCCCGGCTCCGAGTAACTCTTCGCAGAACTCTGTCGAAAGTACTGGATACTCCGCGAAAGAGAGGCTGCAAAGCGGCACCAACATGCCTGCCCTGATTGTCAGAGATGGGGGATGAATCCTGCAGTACCACAAATGGCAGACCTACCCCCTGCCCGTCTGCAGCTGTTGAAACCACCTTTCTTCTCTACAGGCATGGATTGTTTTTGGCCCTTCGTGGTTAGAGTTGGATGGCGTAATGAGAAGCATTGGGGCATACTATTCAAGTGTCTCACCACCCGTACTGTCCACATAGATGTCCTGAGTAGTCCGGACCAGGATTCATTCCTGATGGCCCTCCGCCGATTCATCTCACGCAGAGGAAAACCAGTGGAGCTTCTATTGGACCAGGGCACAAACTTCAAAGGAGGTGAGAGGGAACTCCATGACTCGTTTAAGGCTTTGCACCCCACTCTAAAGTCAGAGCTGGCCGAACATCAGGTCAAATTCATGTTCAACCCTCCAAGTGCACCTCACTTTGGTGGTGTATGGGAGAGGGAAGTTAAATCGATCAAAGCTGCCCTATATGCTACAATCCAGATGCAGACTGTAACAGAAGAAGTTCTGCGCACAGTACTGACCGAGGTAGAGGGCATCCTGAACTCAAAGCCCCTGGGGTGTGTATCCAGTGACGTCACAGACCCGGACCCAGTAACACTGAACATGCTCTTAATGGGGCGGCCTGACCCCTCGCTGCCTCAGGTGGTGTACCCGGAGTCCGACCTGTTGAGCCGTCGTCGCTGGAGACACACACACAGGTCCTGGCTGATCAATTCTGGAGAACATTTTTAAGGCACTACCTTCCATCTCTGCAGACACGTGCCAAGTGGCAGAAAGAGACGGCTCCTTTACAACCTGGCGTTGTCGCCATGATCGTGGACTCAACTCCCAAGAGCGCTTTGGCTTATCGGCCGCATCACCAAGGTCATCCCAGGCGCAAATGGGAGGATCAGGACAGCGGAGATTCAGGTGAATACCAGGAACTACACCCGGCCAGTTGCCCGTCTAGTCCTACTTCCTGCCATACCTAAGACAGCACCAGAGACCACCAGTCCTTCTCAGGGACAGCACATTTGACTGCAAATTTGGGGGCGGCTGTTAGAAAGGTCCCAAATGTGTGTGTGTGTGTGTGTGTGTGTGTGTGTGTAGCTCACCAATTTTACCGCCTTCCGTTGCGGGGCGGAACTTCCCTTTAACCTCTACGAGAGCGTCGGACTTGTTTAGGGGACGGACCGAAAACCAGGGCGAGGTTAATGTAGATTACCGTAGAAGATTACCCCGTCTCCTGAAAGACCTGTTGTGTTCGTGTGCGTCCGGAGAAATGTAAGTTGTGCTGTTTACGTACCAGATATAATGTCGCTGCTTTGTTTGGTTTCTGTAATTAATGAGTAGTAGAAAGGCACCGAGCTAACGGTTAGCAGCGAACAGCTTTCACATTTGTGCTTATGCTTCCGACAGTACTTAGAAGTTGTAATTATGTATAATGTTGCCAATGATTGTTACTTCATTTCAGAACCACACACACACACACACACACACACACACACACACACACACACACACACACACACACACACACACACACATACGTCTACTTGTCAATAAACATCGTTGAAGATAACATCTTTGCATTCTCGCCGATGCACCACAATGGTCACATACTCCTAATTAGCTATAGTTACAGTCCAAGCTATTAATCCTCCAATACACTTATAACCCAGGGGGCAAAACCCAGTTTTGGGGGGAAAACGCGGGTCGGATGCTGTAAAAGGTTGTTCACCAGAAATCATATCTAGGACCTTCAGGGATCACAACCTGGGTGGACAACCCGAAAAATGAGTTGCAGGAAAGCTACAGGGAGCGTCCAAAGTTGCCCACCCTGCCTGAACACAACCATTTGAGGTAGATAGGGTTAACATTTTAACGAATAGATATCTTCATGAAAATCACAGTGTTGATTACTCACATTGAGACAAACAAAAAATGTATGGAAGTTTTATGAAAAATGTTTTTTTTACCAGAGTAAATGACACATATATAATTAAGTATGCACTAATTTGCAGTCGTTGCCTTTGTATTTGTCTGAGATGAAGAAACTGCCAGAGACAGCTCCGGAGGCACACGAAGTTTTGATCGCAGGTGCATTTGTAGGGAGGAGAGTAAATGGAAACCACAATGGTGTCTCTCCTGACATGATTCTAGAGCAGACGTATAACGCAGATGCCAAAGAGGCCAGTGGTCTGGATGGTATTACCCTCAACCCTGCTGCCAGGAGGAAGTGGATCTACACAAAACCACTGACTGCAGCCGTTTCTGCAGAGCTCAAATCTATGCTGCACCTCCATACCTCAAGCCCACACCATGAATCTGGCAAGAGTCGTGTCAACAAGGATGCAGAGATGGTAGTCAAGGTCACAGCAGCAGTAGAGACCAACCCATTCACAACAGCCACATCATCCCTGATCAATATATCTACTGGTGAGTGTGCAGATGCTATAGTTAAGGACAACCTGTTAAGTGTAAAAGAAATTAGTTTGAAGGCACTATCTGAGTCACTTACCAGTCATCATAAAAAGACAAGTGTTGTTAAGCTTAACACTTTCCACACACAACACATGAAACCAAAGAAGTTTGGGGGGAAAATCTGCACCACTGGCAAGAGCAATGAAGTTACTGCCCTTCTGCGTATGACACAGATCATTGCTAGTGGTGGAGAACTCAACATTGTTGAATTTGTAGGCAACCACGAGTACGGTGACCTTCCCCCATCCCTCTTCAAGGAAGATGGCAGTATGAGAACTGGCACCAAGTCCAGCCTTGTAAAGGTCCTGAAAGAGGAGACCAAAGTAACCATCAATGCTGATCTACCCCAAAACATCCTCAAGACAGCAGTACTTGTAGATGCTATGTCTGCCATAAGACACTGGTCTTTTCACAAAGATGAACGATTTGGAGCAATCGCTGACAGATAAAAACACCTGCTGCTGACTGATGTGCCTCATGGTACTGAAATAATACACTTCTGTTGTGACAGATACAGTGGAACCAGTATCAAGTCAGCTGAGCAACAACACAGATATGCTCGATCCAAACCAGCCAAAGTGTATGAAGTCAGTGAGCAGTACACAGCTCCAGATCCACATTAGTTTTTTGCTGTGTCTACTAACAAAGCAAAATTGCTGAGCTTTCTCTGTGAAAGATGGTGTGAGGAGGAGCAACTGGGGAGTGATCTTGACCCTACTCATCTTTACTTGGGTGGTGGATTCAAGGAAGAGACAAAGAGTGTGGTGCTCTCCGCAGGATCTGTGATGGATGTTCCTGCTCTGGAATCAACAAAGCAGGAGGCTAACGCTAGGATAATCCTCCACACACTCTACACTGTCCAGAATGAGGGAGTTGAAAGAGTTATCATACATGCTAATGACACTGATATCATTACAACGTGTCTGTACTATGGTGCAACACACATGAGTGATCTACCAGAGATGTGGGTTAGAACAGGTCAGAATGCATACCTGCCTATACATGAGATGGTTGTAGCTCTGGGACCTTCACAGTGTCGTGCCATGCCATTCATCCACAGTCTGAGTGGTAGAGACACAACTAGCTACCCATATTTCACTGGGAAGAAGGTATGGTTCAAGAGCAGCATAAGTCATGACATCCCTGCACTTGAAGACTTTGGTGAGAACCCTAGCGATACCATAACCGATGACCTTCTCAATCAGGCGCGGGACCTCACCATATCAGTGTACACATCCACAGCTGATCAGTTTGAGGGGGCCGATCTGGGCAAATTGAGAGTGTACAAGTTTTTGAACAACAAGTCAACTCTATTAAAGCTTCTACCCCCAACAGAAGATGCATTTATGCTACACCTGAAAAGGGCTGCGCTGGCAACTATCATTGACAAGAATGCACATATTGCCAAGCCAGAAATTCCCCCATGCGCTGAATTTGGTTGGTCTCTTGTTGATGGACATGCAGTTCCTGTTCTGGCAACAAAGCCAGCCTGGCCTGTCTCAATGAAAACAACAATCTCATGTGCATGTGTCAAGGGATGTCAGAAGAACTGTTCATGTGCAAGGAAGGCAGTTCCGTGCTACATCGGGTGCCATTGCCAAGGACTGGCGAGCAAATGCAGCAGAATACATACTGCTAGAGTTGAGAGCAGTGATAGCAGCTGTGACTCAGAAAGCGAGTGAGAAAACATGGGCAAAGTTCTATAAAAGATATCTTTAAAAAGTCCTGCTTTTCAAATTTTGGGCTAACTTTTTGTGTTCAGCATATTGTGTTCAAAGTATAAATTATTTTGTTTGTTTCATGTGTATACTAAAGCATATACCCATCTTATTGTTGTCCTTTAAGGTCCTAGATATTATTTATTTATTTATTTTAAATAATTTGTTATAGTTTTGGCACAGATAATTATTTTGTGTTCAGTAAGTATATTGTGTTCAATGTATAGAATAAGAAATACATCTTACATTATTTACAGTTACAGGAATTTTGTTTGTTTCGTGATTAATTTAAGGTATAGGCCCATCTCATGTTTCTACTGGGAACAAACCAAGGTATAAGATCAGAGCATATTTTCTAATTTGTCTCAATGTATCTTTACTGTGAACTCTTACAGAGATATTCATTCACAAGGAGGATTGGGCAATATGACCCAACCAGCTTAAATGACTGTTTTCATATGGGGGAGGGGCATGTTTGGGCCCTCCCTGTAGCATTTCAGCAACTTGTTTTCCAGGTTGTCCACCCAGGTTGTGATCCCTGAAGGTTCTAGATATGATTTCTGCTAGACAACCCTTTACAACATGTTTTATTCATTCACAAGAAGGATTATGCAATATGACCCAACCAGCTTAGATGACTGTTTTCGTATGGGGGAGGGGCATGTTTGGGCCCTCCCTGTAGCATTTCAGCAACTTGTTTTCCAGGTTGTCCACCCAGGTTGTGATCCCTGAAGGTCCTAGATATGATTTCTGCTAGACAAATCTTTACAACATGTCTGTAAAACCATTTCCTCCGGCTATGTGATATTTATGCAAATTAGCACATACTTAATTATATATGCGTCATTTACTCTGGTAAAAAACATTTTTGAAAAAACTTCCAATACATTTTTTGTTTGTCCCAATGTGAGTAATCAACACTGTGATTTTCATGCAGATATCTATTGGTTAAAATGTTAACTCTATCTACCCCTATTGGTGTTCATAGGCCCGGTGGGCAACTTTGGACGCTTCCTGTAGCTTTCCTGCAACTTGTTTTCCGGGTTGTACACCCAGGTTGTGATCCATGTAGGTCCTAGATATGATTTCTGGAGAACAACCTTTTACAGCATCCGACCCGTGCAAAAATCAGTTTGCCCCCTGGGTATATACTACTACTACTACTACTTTCGGCTGCTCCCGTTAGGGGTCGCCACAGTGGATCATCCGTTTCCATTTCTTCCTGTCTTCTGCATCTTCCTCTGTCACACCAGCCACCTGCATGTCTCCCCTCACCACATCCATAAGCCTCCTCTTTGGCCTTCCTCTTTTCCTCTTCCCTGGCAGCTCCATATTCAGTATCCTTCTCCCAGTATACCCAGCATCTCTCTTCCACACATGTCCAAGCCATCTCAATCTTGCCTCTCTTGCTTTGTCTCCAAACCGTCCAACCTGAGCGGTCCCTCTTAATATAATCGTTCCTAATCCTGTCCTTCTTCGTTACTCCCAGTGAAAATCTTAGCACTTTAGCAGTGCCAAGATTTTGCTAAATTTTAGGATTGCTAAAATCTCATAGACTGTAGGAGGCTTTACTCAGCCATGCAACTCAGATCGCAGGAGCTGCGGTCGAGAGCACTGCCCAAATTGCCGCTCCAGCACGCTGGTTAACTCGCCGTAATCAGTTCTCTCGCTAGGATCCAACAACTGCAGACAAGACAGCGCGTTGTCCGTCAAACAAAGCGCAAGCTGGAGGGCTTTCTGTTCATCCGACCAAGCGCTCGCCCTGGCTATCTTGATATTCCTCTATCTTGATATGCACTGAAGGCTCCATCTCCAGCAGTAAAGATAGCCAATGCGAACAAGGCAAGTTTCCAGTCAACAGATAGCTTTAGCTCTCCGGCTCATACAATGTCCATACAGCCCATTTTTAAGTTTACTTCTGACACCAGTTGTAGCATTCACCGCTATTAAAAAAACCCACACACACACACACTTCAAAACTTACAATTGAGCGTTGCTTTATTCACGGCTGTGTCGACCACAGCCACGCCGAACCCGTCTCACTGGTCATCTCTCTCTGAAGACCCGACCCACTAACTCTTCACCAGGCAACAGTGACTCCCCCCACCCCCCTGAACACCAAAACATCTCCCCCAACTATGTACAACACTTATACCCCCTGGTAAACCTGACCATGCTACAATGTGTTTGAAGAAAAAAAAAGTTTGACTGGTTCCACTTCAAGTAGCCTAGATGGTTGCTTGCATAGTTAACCTCAAATCTAACCCCAAATTTTATTATGTTGAAGGCACGTGAAATATATATATATATATATATATATATATATATATATATATATATATATTTTGTTTTTTAAAAAAACATGTGTCTCTTCCATATGCATTCCATATGCTCTGTATGAGCCCGGTTGAACTAATTAGGGTCTATAATGAAAGCAATACTGCATGTAAAGCGTCCGGGTAGTGTAGCAGTCTATTCCGTGGTTGGGCGCCCCTACAGACACAATCAGCTTTGTGCATAACTGTAGTCCACTGACTTCCGGTTTCTACTGCAGAAGTCATACAAGTTTCCTGTTGACGTGTGCTATTGACAATGGCATATGTTTTGCAATGCCTGCAAGATTTACCATGGATAAATGTCAACGACATGCACAGAATTGTTGACAAACTCTCACCTGCACCTACCAGCAAACGGGTGAAAAGTTTCAAGTTTTACAAAACAAGTTACGTCCAAATTACATTTATCCATGGTAAATCTTGCAGGCATAGCGAAAAATATGCCATTGTAAATAGCACACGCCAACAAACAGGAAACTGCTATGACTGCTGCAGTAGAAAGCGGAGGTCAGTGGACTGCAGTTATGCACAGAGTTGATTGGCTGTGTCTGCAGGTGGGAAGCTGGAGGTGGGTATGTGTCCTGGTTGCTGCACTAGCGCCTCCTGTGGTAGGTCGGGGTGCCTGTTTGTGGAGGGGGGGTACGGGGACTGGGGGGAATAGCGTGAACCTCCTATGCGCTACGTCCCCCTTGTGAAATTCCTCACTGTCAGGTAAAAAGAAGCGGCCGGCGACTCCACATGTATCGGAGGAGGCATGTGGTAGTCTGCAACTCTCCCCGGATTGGCAGAGGGAGTGGAGCAGCGACCAGGATGGGAGGGGAAAAAAAAGGGGGGGTATTGCATGTAAAGACCTTCACATAGGGCAAGGAATTTAAAAAAAAAGGTTTGTGCTCAGACAAGTTAGATAAGAGGTACAACCTTGAAGAAAATTTAAATCCAAAAGTACAAGCAATTGCAACACTCTTAATTAAAAATTAAGTTTTAGTAGAACCACATTAAAAGAGATGGCATTTCAGTCAGACACCTTCATGAGACATTTATTTTCCTCACCCATTAGAGAGTTCAATCAGTTCCTCTTATAGGAATATACTACAAAATAAAGATCTTGCAAATGTTTGCGCTAACTGCTGTGGTGAACATTTGAGGTTTGAGTAGGAGAATATAGTTTGTAATGTTATAAGAGAGAGAAAAACATGTTCTATGAATTCCAGAAAAAGAAACCTTTTAAAATGCATGTAGGTTTAGAGAATATTACGCTTGATGATGAAGAATATTTACTTAACTGCACATAATTTTGAGTGGTGTGCAATCTAAATGATGTATAAATAGGAACAATAGAACTAGTATTACAATATAAGAAGTGACTAGCAAGTGGGGGTGGATGCTCTACCAGCATCAGAGTCGATATCTCTGTTTTGGAGCCATAGGGTTGTGAAAGGTGAAGACAGGCTTGAGAGAAAGAGAGGAGATCACAGCTCTGGGAAAGAAGCTATTCTTGTTCCTGGTTTGCTTTAATCTATTCGTCAGGAATAAATTCCTGAGCAGGAAAGCTTGGAGCTGACCGTGAATTAAATGGGTCATTGCAGATCTTGCGCCCTCTGGTACATGCCATCAAAGAAGTCCTGGAGATGAAAAGGTTGCTTATGATGTTCTTCTTTGCTGATTTGGAGACTTATAAGTGAGTCCACTCAAAACACAACAGTTTTGTTATAGAGAATAATACTGTGATTGCTGTGTAGACTTGTGCCATCATTGTCTGTGGCAGGTTGAATTTCTTCAGCTGCTGCATCCTCTCCTGAGTCCATGTCACACTTCCGCTTGAGCTCCTCTGTGGTTCCCAGGAACTTGAATTGCTTTACACTATTGGCTGTTGAACCATTTACGAGGCGAAGCAGATGGGGGAGATTTCCTCAAGTTGACCATCATTTCGCCTATTAAGAACATCGAACTCTGGGTCATTGTAAAACAATTACTTGACCTCCTGTCTACCTTCACACTCAGCGTTGTTTGTGCATTAAGGTCAATCCAAATTGTGTTCACACAAAAACTTCAGCAACTTTACAGAGAGGTGCTTGGGTGTGCAGCTATTGGTGCATGGAAGATCGAGTGAAGGGAAAGAGCACACATCCCGGTGCTGTAACTGATATCTGTCAATATAGCTGATGTTTTCTTCCCCAGCCTTTCAGCCTGTTCTTTGTCTATCAGGAAGTTGATAATCCAACAACATGATTGGATCAGCCATGGTAAACTGGGAAAACTTGGCTTTAAGAGGGTTTGGTACAATAGTGTCGAGTGCAAAGCTGAGATCGACAAACCACTGTCAAAGAGGCTTCAGCAACCGGACCTGTGGATGTTAACCAGGTGTTGATTGGAGCTGAAGGTGAACTTCAGGGGGTGGCTAAGGCCAGCAAATAAATATCTGGCCACTCCTGTTGCCATCCCACCATCTAAAGCAAAAACAAAAGCTGACTTTTGTATTAGTGGTCAGGTCACGTGACAATAAGCACTTCATGATAACCTTATTGGTCTCAGATCCTACAGTTCTTTCATGGCACTTGACAATTATAGGTCATAAGCTTGTTTCCAGATAATTAATTAGTTAATTAATTAATTACTCCAGCTGTCTACAAATACCCAAATCATAGTACAGTAACATGAAAAGACTGCAAAGATGGTTGTAACACAATAGTTTTAAGTTCCTATAATTTCAAACTGATTATTATTCCATTACAGCATATCCAAACAGTCATTTGCAATTATTTACTTAACTATATCTCCTCCTCTTGGTCGCACTAAGTTATATTGTAAAAAATGCACACCAAATTTTAAGGACAATTTGAGGGCCATCTCCCAAAAAAAACAGTCGACCCTCTCTGACCACCCCTTTCAAAAATATCTGTAGCTGACACTGACGTAGCTGGTTTACCCACTCTTATCTATTTTGCATTTTTATACTTTGAATCTTTTTTTTTAGGGTGAACACATTGCTGATTCCTAGTACATAGGCTTTTAATCAGTGATTAAAAAAAAGTTTTTTGGCCATTAGTTAAAGTAGAAAACCTCTAGGCAACACAGTGTATCTAAATATTCAATCACCATGAATCATTAAATTTTTAATTGCAATGGAGCTATCAAGAGGAGAGCATAGCAGGTCTGTAGACCTGCAGTTGATAATCCCTTGCAGGTTTGAACAAAATTCAATGTCATTAATGTTGATTAAATTGTTCAATATTGTTTAGGAAAATTTAAAAAAGTTAAAAAAAAAATTTTTTTTTAAAAAGTAAGAAAAAAAGTAGTTCAAGTCTTGCACTTGATTTTACCTGTATGGGGTCCTACTAAACACCAAGCAGTAGCATAGTGACACATACTACTGCATACTACAGCATAGTACCATATAGCATACTGCATAATACTGCATACTGCACAGTATTGCATGATACTGCATAGCACTTCATAATGCAGCATTACACTGCAACATACTGTATACTACTGCATAGTGCTGCATACTACAACATAAATGGCACAGTACCAGATATTGCTTTGGTACCACATAATACTGCATTCTACCTTGTACAACTCCACACTTCTGTATAAAACCACATAATAACACATAATAGAGCATAATTCTGAATAACACTGCACACTACTCCATACTGATGCACACTACTGCGTACTACCACATAATATTGCATGCTACTGCATACTACCACTTACTACTACATAATTATGCATAATACCAAATGATACCGCACGTTGTACTGCATAATACCACAAAACATTTCGAATTTTAACATACTATTTACATTTAATGTTCATGGCTTACATTTAAGATTTAGATACAACTTTACGTTTAGACAAAAATTTAAATGTGCATAAAAAGATGTAAATTGTACATTCTTTGGAGTTAGGTTAAGGAAATGCTGAATAGGGATAAATTGAAATCTATAGATGGAAATGCAGAAAAAAGGCAAGTCATTTGAAACACAATCCTTTCACAAAAGGCACCCCATATAAGCCAGTTTAAATTTATTTCAGTGAAGTTAAAGATGAAAGTAAGCATAATTTGAAAATATTTCTATACATTTCAATCCTGAAATATTTTCAAAAAATGTTTTGGGGTAGTATGCATTAGTATGCTGTATTATGCGGTAGTATGCAATATTATGTAGTAGGATGTAGTGGTAGGAGTTTGTTGTAGTATGCAGTGTTAAGTAAGACCCAGGTGTAGACAAAAACACAGCTGATGTGCTGCTTAGCACTAGAACGACCGGGATTTCACTCCTACGGTAAATACCCAAATTGAGATATCAATGCATTGGTTAAGTTAGTAAGTCTGTTAGGAAATGACTAACACCAAAATTAAAATTTTAACAACTATAATACTATTTTTAAAACAATTCAAACTTTAGAGACATGGTCGAACTTGAATAGCAAAATTGAAAAAAATTACCTGAAACACAAAACGGAAAACACATATTGATAATCTAACAAACATAACAAGGCATATAAAATGTGAAATGTAAAAAAAGAACTGAAAATAACCATTAAAACGGTCCCAAAACAATGACCGGAACTTAAAAACTTCTAGAACAACCATGGGCAGTCAAAATGACCGACGGTTTTTAAACATTATATTCTGTCACGATAAAAACCCAATTGAGATATTAATGCATTGCATATGTTAGTATGTCTGTTAAGAAACGACTGACACCAAAATTCACATTTTAACAACTTTAATACTATTTTTCAAACAATTTAAAACACAAATAGACATCGACGCAAGCGCACCATCAGTGTTGCGCCTAGCGTGCGCCATGGGGGCAGCAACTTCGGTGATCACATTGTGGGTTGTCCTTTTCCCAGGGTGATCAGTTGGCAGGAGGACCTTCCACACCATCTCGTCTTTCCCTTTTCCACACCCAGATCTGGAAGACCAGCTCCGTCAGCTGTGGGCAGGACTTTCGTGTCTGTAGTCTCCGGTGGAAGCGCAGACCTCTTTTTCCTCGGTGGAGACTCACATTCATCCTTGGATGAGGATGAGGACGACCTTTTTTCATCCACCCAGGAGTGGTCCCCATCACTCTCAACCTCCGACAGCTCGCCTGCATCGGAATCACCGCTGTCCAACGCCTGTAAATACTACAATGCCTCGATGGTAGTCATTGTTTATCTGAAACGGCGGCTGTACCCAGACATGTTGGAAATTATCAAAAATCAAGTTTAGACTATTACTCTGCACTGGAGAATTCTAGTGTGTTTCTAGGACAGAGCAATGAGCATCGCAAAGGAAATGACATGACCAACACGCATCATAAATAGTGGACAACCGGACATGATGCGCGCCATGACACGCAAATTACACGCGGTCATTTTGACTACTCACGGCCATTTTAGGTAGATCTTATAACTTTTTTGTGCAATTGATTTAAAACTCATTTTAATGCAAAGATAGACAATTTTAGGAGCATTCAGGGAGCGGCAGGTCTGTATCTTTTTTTCTTTTTCCTCACAAAGTTATTTAACTTTGAAAATCCAAAATGGTTAAAATGACCGCCTTGGTCATTCTAGTACAAAGGGACTATTCTAAATCAAGTCATCACCATGCATTAATGTCTACAGGGGGACTGAAATTGTCTTTAGCCTGTTTTTTTTTTGTTTTTTTTTTCCTGTTTTCTTTTGATATTCTGCTTGTTGATTGATTGGCAGCAGAATGTCTGAGTGGATGTAGGGGAGTTGTCTGGTGGGGTTTATGAATAGAAGATGGGTAAAGATTCAAGCATCTCTCCTGAGGTTGGGTGCAAATTGCACAATAATTTAGAGCAGATGTTATTTGCTCAGATACATAGAGCTATGGCCATAGCCACCTTGGAGGTAATTGTCTGGGAAATCTTTTTTCTGCAGTGTTTGTATTGTAGGAACAACAGTGAGTACAGGCCTGCCTGCAGGTGTTGAATTACTGTAGAATTACGGGATAATCATCATCAAGCTGTGACACTGCAATCTACAATTCCGCATAAATGTTCGAAAACTAATATCGCTGCCGCTCTCTACTAAAACAGAAAGTGTAGTTTAAAATGACTAGTCGCCAGAAAAAAATAGATATTTTTTTCATAAGGATGTCGATAATGAAGCTCAATGAAAAACAGCATCAATTCAGCAGTCTGAAGTTCAAACAGCCAGCACCACCAACAGTCCAGCAACCCCCTCCACGATTGCTAACGTTAGCACTGGGGTGGTGGTGGGAAGCTCACCGTTCAGAGTATGGACAGAGGAGATGTGGGCCAAAAAGAAGGAAGCATACCCCTGGCTTGACTGTAAAGATGGGGAACTGGGGTGCAAGCTGTGTTCATCCGTTGTTGATCTATCAGTGTTCAAATCAAAGGGTTCCCAAATGGGGGATGAATGGCGTCACTACACTGTAGTGCACAGCGGAAAGGATGAGAACGCAATTTTGACTTCGCTGAGAAAAAATATCATTAAACATAAACCGTCCAATAGCCTCATTGCTGCTGAATGTATACATGAGAATGCCTGAAAAACAGACCCTAGTGAAAGTATGTGATAATATGAATGCATCGTACCTGAAGGCTACATCATGTGCCATATTCCAGTCAGTTTACTATTTAGCATGTAACAATAGGCCATTTTTCTGATAATTATGGATTACTTGAGTACAACGGGAAAATGGGATTGACATTGGCATCACTTTACACTCCAGATGCAGCACAGCACAGATTACAGACCATATAGGTTCAGAGATGCGTAAAAAAAAATCTGCCAAAGAATCCAAGCCATAGAACGTAAAATTTCAATTCTTATGGGCGAATCAACAAGCCTGGGATGTAAAACTACACTGATTGTGTACCTGAAATGTGAAGCAGACAAGAGCTGTGACCCGCATTTTATGTTTCTAGATTTGATTGAGCTTCCGAACCAAAGAGCCAACACAATTATGGAACATTTGTTGAAATGCCTCAGTGCACACGGCTTCGATGACACATACTTGAAGAAGCACTTGGTTTCATTTGCAAGTGATGGTGCAAGTGTCATGTTGGGGCGAAAATCTGGTGTAGTTAAACAACTGTCTGAACAATATCCTAATATCTTGACCTGGCATTGCCTAAATCAGTGTTTCCCAACTGTGGGTACGCGTACCCCTAGTGGTACGTGGGTGGTCCCCAGGGGGTATGTGAAAAGATTTTTAAAATGAAAGGAAAAAATTTTTTTACAAAATGTACAGGAAAACTAACCAAATAATAAATGTAGAATCTGTAATAATGTACCCAAAACTGGGACAGTTAAAATTAAGTAATAATTTGCTGGCTATATTATTATTGGCTATACTTTTTTGTAATGCGCGACAGTTTCCCACCGGACTTTGTCAGCCGTCACTCTGCTCACGAGCACATACTGGCACGCTGTTTTTCTTGCTACCTAGCAAAATATCAAGCCTCTTTCAAATTTTCAGTTAACATTATGGATAAATGGCTGAGTCGAGCGGGTTCATCCAGCAACAACAGCACAGGTGATACTGCTGAATCCCGGAGAACCCGTTCAGAAGAAAACGAAAATGTAGAAGGTAAAGCATCGTCAGTTTGGTGAACAATCTCCGGATTTATTGCCACAACTACAGAGCCGCCGCAGCCAATGTGTTTCCTCTGTGGCGACCTGCTTTCGAATAATAGCATGAATCCGTCCCATTTACATCACCACCCCAGTAGTAAGCATCTCTCCTGTGTGGGTAAACCTGCCGAGTTTTTCCATCAAAAGCTGGCTGAATTTAAGAGAAGCCAAGAAAAACTAAAGAAAGTGACATCAGTCTCAACCAAGGCTTTGGAGGCGTCATACGCTGTGTGCTATTTGTGGCTAAATCAAAAAAGTCATTTACCATAGCTGAAGAACTAATCTTGCCTGCTGCTGTCATTCTCACAGAAACAATGATCGATAAGAAAGCAGCTGATGTCCTGAAGAAAGTGCCATTGTCAAATAATACTGTGTGCCATTGGATTGACAACATGGGAATTGGCATTATTGATCAAGTGTTGGAGAAATTGAAAGAGTCAGGTACGTTCGCTTTGCAGTTGGATGAATCAACAGATGTCAGTGGGGAACCGCAGCTGATTGCATTTGTGCGTTACAAAGACACGAGATGAACGAGCACATTCTGTTTGCACAAAACTCATGGGGAGAACTCCCGAACAGAACGTTTTTAAGCGTTATTGACATTTTTTTTTCTCTCAACACAAGCTGGATTGGAAATCCTGCTCTCATCTGTGCACGGACAGCGCTGCGGCGATGGCCCACATCAAAAAGGTAAACCCTAATGTTACATGGATGCACTGCATGATCACTGTGAAGCATTAGCTAGCAAGGGAATGAGTCCAGAGTTAAACAATGTTTTGAATGATGCCGTGAAAGTGATCAACTTCATACAGTCCAGGCCTTTGAATCATAGACTGTCTCAGTCAGTTTGTCAAGACGGTGGGTCAGAACATGAACAGCTACTTCTTCACACCGATGTCCGGTGATTATCCCGAGGGAAGACGTTACAGCTGATGTTCAAGCTACGCAATGAAGAGGGAATTTCTGTAGGAGCACACGCACCCCCTTTTGGCTATATTCGATGACGCTGACTGGGTATCTCGGCTGGGATACCTCTCCGATGTTTTCAGCAAACTCAACCAGCTGAATCTCTCTCTTCAAGGTAAAGACACACATGTTCTTAGCTTGTATGACAAAGTATGTGGATTCATGAAGCAGATCAAGCTTTGGCAGAGCAAATGTGAAGATTGGGATACAAGTTGTTTCCTGCAGCTGGACACACACATTGCCACTGGTGAATGTGACAGAGCTACAATTGTGAAAATAGTACACACACATTTATCCAAACTCAAGAATGAGTTCAACTCCTACTTCCCTGATATTGTCAACAAGTCTTCCAAACTGGACTGGGTGCATAATCCATTTGTGACAGACCTTAACAGCAGCATTCCCGACACTGCAAGAAAACCTCATAGATGTGTCCTCAGATAGGAGCCTGAAGATGAGGTACTCGAGCACACCACTGATGCAGTTCTGGTGTGTTGTAGAGAAGGAGTATCCTGAATTGGGGAAACATGCCCTGAATGAACTGTTGCCCTTTGGATCCATATACCCGTGTGAGGTGACATTCTCCACTATGACCTATGAACATCAAAATTAAACTCAGGAACAGGCTGAACTTGGAGAATAACCTGGTAACAGCTGTTGCTACAACCTCCCCCAGACTCACAGACTGATGAGTGAGAAACAGACTCAAGTGTCCCATTGAGTGTCACATTAATTGGTGAGTTTAAGCCTTACTTTTTTTTAAAGTCTATAAACAATGGCTGTTATAAGTAATATGATTAGTTATGATTGAATATGATTAAAGTGTAACATTAATTGGGGAGATTGAGTCTTATTTTTTTATAAACATTTATAATTAATGATATATAGACTAAATAAAATACTGTATATGTATATATAAATTATATACATTAATGATATATCCTGGTGATCAGCACAATTGATTGGGTAGTAGGGGGTACTTTAGGTTGGCTTGAAATGCTTTGGGGGTACAATACTCAAAAAAGGTTGAGAACCACTGGCCTAAATCACTGGCTGGAGCTCGCTGTGGGTGACACTGTGTCTGACGTCAATGGTGGTAACCATTTTCAGGCATTTATGGACAAATTATACACTGTACAGCAGATCACCCCAAAATCAATGAGAATTGACAGAGTGTGCTGCCGAGTTGCAACAACAAGTGGGAAAAATCGGCCGTGTGTTTAGCACGAGTTGGGTGGCCAGTTCCTTCCACACAGTGTCTGCTGTTTGGAATAATTTTGAGTCACTGTGTGCTCACTTTAGCTTTGCGAAGACAGATGAGAAACGATCGACCTCCAACAGGAAACTGTATGAAGGTCTGTTAAGGCGGCTCACTTCAAAGCAGTTCCTGTTAGATTAGCACTCATGTATGACACACTAAACAAGCTAGCCCTGCTATCAGAATGCTTACAAAAACGCACAACATCAGTAGCCTATGCAGACAAACTGAGCAGACGTAGCATCCGGTTCATTGATGGACTGGCAGACTGACCAGGAACCAAAGTCCTTGCAGCTGAAATGGCAATATCAGCAGGCAGGTTTGGCACAGTTGGGCTGACACATAACTCGAAAATAGTTTCCATCAATCGTCAACAGTTTATTAGAAGTCTAAGCAATAATCTGAACCATCGAATGTTCACCACTGCATCAGGGCCAGCAGCAACCTCCCAGGCCGAGTCGGAGTATGTCCGTTTGACTGCACAACTGAAAGTCCTGGAATGTGACAACTGGCCACCAGTTTTGGAGAGGTGGAAATAATTGAACTCTGTAAAAGATTCAGTATGCCAACTTTTAGTGCAATTGATGGATTCAGAGACTTAATCGTGAGCAATGGGGATGCTCAGGCCTTTAATTAATTGCACCAAACTCATCCCATGTAGCAAGCACTGCAGAGTGCGACTGGGGATTCAGCCAGATGAATTTAATTGTCACCCCGATCCACACAAAGTTACTGATTGAACGGGTATCCGCCTTGATGTTCATCAAACTACACGGGCCACCTCTAAACCAGTGGGATCCAACAGGCTATGTGACAACTTGGCTGAGATACCATCGCTCGGCTGAAGACACGAGAACGAGACCTTCAACCAAATCTCTCAAAGATTCTCCTGACCCAGTGTGGCAATTTCTTTGACTTTTTTGAGCAGGACGTCCTGTGTCAAAATAAAAACATCAATGGTGAATAACACTGGTGAGTTTTTTTAGGCACGGCCTGCTGTGCTTGATGTGTTTTATGGATTACAATCTCAACTTCAAACTTAATTAGGCCTATACTGTGTTGCCCAATTGAAATGACTAAGTAAACCAATGATGTTGAATATAATAATAAGTAGTGGCAATGATTTGACTTCCCCTCCGACTTGGAGCTACTGCAGCCTGTAATTATAAAATTGCACATACCTGACTGTATGTGTTTGGTGTAGAATAAATTTGTGGATCCTTTTACAGTTGGTAAACAGTGATCACGTGATTTAGTATGCGTGCACATTTTGGCAGCAAAAAATTGATTTTATTATTTGTGACTATACAATTTTATGCTATAACCTCTTATTTGTGCAACAATATAAATTCTATTTGTTATGATAGCCACTTATGTATTTATCTAGACTCGTTTTATTGCTTGTAGCCTCAGTCTTCGCCTGTTTGCACTGAATGGTCTTTTCCCCGATGGAATGCAGTAGAAATTAATACCTTTAGTTTTGCTAGACTGGTTCTGGCAACCCACAACACAACAAGATGACATTTTAAAAATGTAAATATCAATCGATCAAAAATCCACTTGCACTCTGCATTGATTAGAGATGGAGAAGTTGCCTCTTTGCTGCCAAAATGCGCACGCATACTATGTGTGACGTAGGTCATAAAATGGTCTATGAACTGGGCTGATTCGTGTGTGGTTTGTGAATGAAGCATGTGTCAGCACGCAGCATTCTCTGTGACGATGTCATTAAAATTGCGTCCCCCCACTAAAAAAAAATCCCCACTACACCCGTGCCTTTATCCAACTATAATCTATAAACCAGTTATTAATAATTTTATGAATAACTGGCTACAGTTATGAATACAATTCATTTACCTTGTCGACCATGTAACATCTCAGTGATGTCCTCTGGCTCTGAGATCTCAGCTGACTCATGGAGATCCAACAAGGCCTCAGCACCTTCTGGGTGTTATAAACAAGATTTGTAAACCAAATATTCACAGTATCGACTACAAGTTCAGGATGGAGAAGTTAGCTGTACATTGGTCAAGTTTACATATTTTAAAGTGAACTGCCACAAAATACTGTTTTGTTTTTTGTTTCGTTTTTTGCCAAATCAACCTGAAACATTGCCTAAACAGACAAAGACACATGAATGAGGTCTTACTGAGATGAAAATAATTTTTTCCCAAAGGTTAACAATTTATTTAGCTTACAGTTTTTCTCGTTTATGTAGCATGAATCTGAAGTAAAAGAATACATAACAAAATGTACAATTTCAGTGCCCATAGCACTCATATTTCACCTGAAATATATATATTTTTTGTAGAAGTGCATCATTGGGATTTTTGAGAATGGTGCGATTTATTTTATTTTATTTTTTGGATCCCCTCCTTTTTTTCTCCCCAATTGTACTTGGCCAATTACCCCACTCTTCCGAGCCGTCCCGGTCACTGCTACAACCCCTCTGCAGATCCGAGGAGGACTGCAAACTACCACATGCCTCTTCCAATACATGTGGAGTCGCCAGCCGCTTCTTTTCACCTGACAACGAGGAGCTTTGCCAGGGGAACGTAGTGCGTGGGAGGGTCACGCTATTCCCCCCAGTTCCCCCCCCCCCTGAGATTTGTTTGGTGGCCTCAGCAGTGGGTCACAAACAAAAGAAAATTCAGCGAGTGGCAAAATGTTGCTGCTGCAGTTAATGTAGTGACTGCGACAGAGAGGACAGTGCCAGAAATATTTTTTTTAAAAAGTGGTCAGATCCAAAGGTGGAGGCAAAAATAAGAATTGCATCCCACCATCAGAGTGCGTCTGCTACTGGTGGGGGCAAGCGCACACCTGAGCTCATGCCGCTGGAAAACCAAATAGCCTCAATTCTCGGGGAAGCAAGTGTGTGTGGCATTGTGTCGGAGAAGGAGGGAGACACGGACATGGCTGAAACCACAGATGACCCCGGTAAAGCACTGTTTTATCTTTTATTACATGGCTGTGTAAACAATGAAGAGACGTGAAAAAGCACAGTGGGCTTATTTGTTGTGTCCGTTAGTTCTTCCAGAGTCGGGACCGGTCGGTGGCGAGGAGGTTCCCGGCGAGGAGAGTCCTGGCGAAAGGGCTGTAGCCGCAGAGCGTCCGGCTGTCCCCAGCACCAGTGCGTCCTGTGCGCATGGCGCATCTGGAAGTGGTTGGGTTCTGACTGACGCTGTCCTACAGACACAAAGAGACACCATCAGTGCAATTAATGGCATAGCAGACGAACTGAAACAAATAAGAGCTGTGATGTGTAACATATCAACCGTGATGTGTGAAATATCATCTACATTACATTGTCAAAAATGAACCTTAATTGCTGTCTTTTTACAAATGCCGCATTACATTCTCACGGATCCTTGCTCCCTGTTGATGGCCTATTTGTCGGGGAGGGGGCTGTGTGTCAGGGTCCTCTTTCTGGGGGGAGGGGCCCAGGAAAGAGAGGAATGCCAATCCTCAGTGCCATGTTGTACAGAACGCCACATGCCCTGATGATCTTGCAGACTTTTGTCGGGTGGTACAAAAGTTTGCCCACTTGAGGCATCTAAAGACTGCCATTGGCATTTGAGGAGGCTGATGGCACACTCCACAACTGAGCGTGCATAAGCGTTAGCAGCATTGTAACGCATTTCCTCTGTGCTCTGAAGATTTGGAAACGGGGTACGGAGATTTGGAAACGGGGTACGGAGCCAGCGCCTGAGGGGGTAGCCATTGTCACCTGCAGCTTCTAACGGAAGAGTAATTATACATCAGGCTTGAATGGTTAGAATTTCTACAATACGTTGTTTATTAACTTACCAAGAAGCCAGCCATCACGCACAGCACCTGCCTGTAATCTGTTCCCTACACTGCTATTTATCAGGATAAAGGAGTTGTGTTGAGCCAGGCCATCGTGCCACTATATTCGTCAGGACCATGTTGAAGTCACATATGACTTGGGCAATAATGAATGCACATGCTTTCGATTAACATAGAAAAATTCATTTTCATATAGAGCCCTTATAGCATATATGAGTGCAGTCAATTGCACCGATTACATTTGGGAAACTGGATATTGCTGCAAATTGCCTTTTAATGTTGGCCTGTTCTCCCACAGTGTAAGGCAACTTGATGTATCGACTACTCATATTAATGATGCCATCCAAGACGGCAGGCGTTATTGCACTCAGGGAAGGCTGCGGTATCCCAGACTTAAGGATAAAATTTAACAGAATTATATCATTCCCAAAAGGGGCTTTAGGCAGAAAGGTAAACATTAAGTATTGTTAATCGTATCAAACACATACCTGTCGGCTAATTCCCGTTGGTAACAGGTGGTTGCCAGAAACCCCAGAGTGGTTAGTACCTGTATTTGTATTGGGATGGCATGGTTCTGTCGGGTTAGTCTGTCTAATGCTGGACCCAGTTCAGCACATAGATCCAAGAGCACGGCTCTAGGGAATCTAAATGGGCTTATTAGCCAGTCATCATCATGGGCCAAGAAATCTTCGTGGTCCCTGAACACTCGTTCCCTCCTAATCCTTCCATTCGCGTAGTCCTCTAGCAGTGCCAGTGCATCCATCATGCATCATTACACACGAGTGTCACTGCAGTATTTATATGTTTACATTGGACAGACTGATTGCTTCACACCTTGCCAAAATGATCGCATCAATCAGTGGTAGGCTTATTCATCACCCTGGGACATCATTTGAAGATGGAAGTTTGATAGGTGAACACAATTTCTTTTATTTATGTCGGTTTTGTTATTTTAGCACAAGTACAAACAACACTGCTGGTTTGAATGTTTATCATAATGTGGATCTATAATTAGCGTTTGATATTAAGTGAAATTACATGTGTGAGAAGCATCATTATACAATCTGGCTTCAATTAAGCACCTCGCCATCTGCGTCGCCAATTCCCCCTGTCTCCAGAATGTTCGTAGGCATGGGTCAGAGTTTACGTACAGGTGCGCAGTGGCGTCCTTTCAGGCTCTGTTTTGTGCGTACGCAACGGTTATAAAAGAGATCCCTGGACACCTTGAGGACGTTGTCACACTTTTCTCTCCTGAGAGGGTATCTGAGACAGAGATAAACTTAACAGCACATTTGTTAAAGAGGGAAATACTATTCTGCTTCAGATTTGGTTGCCTGTTATCTGCAACATGCAGTGGATACTCACAGCGTGTTGAAACAGCTGGAATGGTGTTGTTTTTTGTTTTTCAGACTTCTCCCTCATTGGTGAAACTGCAGAAGCTCGTTAACTGAGATTTCTAGTAAATGTAGCTGGTAGGAGTTTGGGATATGAATAAAATCCTCAGTCAGTGTACTTTAACATTGCGGTATCGATATATATTGTGCTGTATGGTACAGTTTCAGGAAAAAACAAACAACAATCGAAATGTTTATGAAAAGAATAGCCAGATGAACAATGACCATACTTTACAGAATAAAGCACTTCGTCACATTGACGCAAAATTCATATTAATACGACTGTATACAACTTGTCGACCCCAACCTAAGTTTTGAGAGTCTTCTCTTAATGCTTTCTGGAATGTTCTTCAAGATGGAGGCAGGGTGGTTGCTTTCTGTATGGACATACTGCAGCATGTTGTTGGGCTTGATGTACGGCTTGTTAACCACCTGGGAAAACCTCTCAAAAAACAAAGCATAGTCAGCCAGTAGTAAAATGTGCAACCTATGCCTAACTGAAAAATATTTTATCATTTGCAAGCCAGAAATGTCCACATTGAATAACAGGAATGAATTGGCCAGCAGTTGCAGACATGGATACTATAAGCACCTATTTTGTAATTATAAATAAATCATGACAATAGACAAACACCAACACCCCCCCCCCCCACCACTGGACCGTTACCGAGCACATGTTTTTGAATTTTTTAAGGTAGGCACCTCTCCCTTCCCCATTGGACGTTGTGCACGTGATGTGCATGATGAGGCAGTAAATGGTATGTCCTTTCCCGTGTAGCTTTATTGACAGCTGATGATTGCTTATGGCATGAAACAGGCTTGTACTGTCTCATGAAGAATTTACTTGACTCACTGGGTTAATTTGCTCCTTATTTGTTGAGCACTTTCCCTACCGTTGAGTGTTTCTTTTAACAAAGTTATATGTATATAAAATCATCATCATACATATAATAGGCGTTTTTCATCCATTGGTGTGAATATGTGGTATAATTTATAATTTGTGCATTCCTTTTATTTATTTGTGTATTTACATGGATCACTGAATTTCATTGATTTAATTTCATTGTGACGGCACTATTTTTTTGTTTAAGGACAAATATTCCCCAACTAATTTCCATCCTCATCTTCTTGTGAAATGCAGTCATATTAACGTTGACAAGATTAAGGAGGTCTAACTCTCTCATTTTTTCCCGGTTGAAAATCTGTTTATCAGAGTGAGCAATTCTTTCTTTCTCTGATTTGCTTTTAATGTCTTTTTCGTCTCCACAATGAGACGGGGACATTAGTGGTGTATTCACAATGAGCAAATGAAAAACTAGATGACGTACACAGTGTTGGACTAATAATCAGAAAGGATGCTTTATTGTTCCATGGTAGATGACCTGTATCCACCATTAAAGGCACTGTTTGAAATCAGGCTGTCTCACATTATATTTGCAAATGTACTTTTCTCCCTTTAATTTCTGGAATTGGCCCCAGGCACCATCCCCAATGTGTAAAAATGTTATCATAATCCTATGATCAGAAAGAAACAATAAGTGCCCTAACACTGAATCTACTGTTAAGTCAACCAGTGCTCCCTGAATGACATGAAATTTGAATTTGGCGCAAGGTTTATAACATAATAATCTGAGGTTAAATTGCATTAGGGGAGCCCTCATTTTTTTCTGGTATGTTTCACTCTTGTGCTCTGACTGTTAACCTATTTCCACTGGGCTGAATTTTTATATAGTGTGTATACAGACCATCATTAATATCCAGTGGAACTCAAAGAAGGTTGAATCAGTTCATCTGTATACAATGTTGTATCCAGATGAACTGATTCAACCTTCTTTGATTTTCTTACCTGGATTATTGAGCATGCATCAAGACATCCAGTGGAACTGATTTTAGTAACCTGGTGTTGTTGAACTAATGATAGGGACATTAAATATTTATACACTGATGAGCCAAAACATTATGACCACTCACAGGCGAACCGAATAACATTGATCATGTCCAAACAGGGGCACATGTCAAGGTCTGGTAAGTGAATAATCAGTTCTCATAGTCAACGTTTTGGATGCAGGAGAATGGTCAGCAATAGAGAGCTGAGTGACTTGGCCAAATTTTTATGGCCAAACGACTGGGTCAGAGCATCTCTAGAACAACAAAGCTTGTGGGGTGCTCCCAGTTAGCAGTGGTGAGTACCTACCGACAGTGGTCCGAGGAGGGAAAAACCACAAACTGGTGGTAGGGTGTTGGGCGCCCAACGCTCATCGATGTGCGAGGGCAACGAAGGCTACCCCGCCTGGTCCAAACCGACAGAAGATCTACTGTGGCACAAGTCACTGAAATTTTTAATGATGGTTACGGAAGGAATGTGACAAAAAATAGGGATGGCGTGGCTCAGGAGGTAGAGCGGATTTTCTAGTAATTGGAAGGTCGCTAGTTCGATCCCCAGCTCCTGCAGAGAGCGTGTTGAGGTGTCCTTGAGCAAGACACTGAACCCTTCTCCTGATGAGCAGGTGGCATCTTGCATGGCAGCCTCCGCCATGAATGTATGTGTGAATGGGTGAATGTGAGGTATACACTGTAAAGCGCTTTGAGTGGTCAGTAGACTAGAAAAGCGCTATAAAAATGCAGTCCATTTTCAACACAGTGCATCGCACCCTGCTCTGTAGCTGCAGACCAGTCAGAGAGCCCATCATGACCCCTGTCCACCATTGAAAGGCAAGGCAAATTTATTGTAATAGCACATTTCAGCAACAAGGGGATTCAAAATGCTTTACATATAACAGAAAAGGCATCAAGACAAAATGTAAAAGCAACATAAGGCAATAAAAAGACATTTAGTATTCAAAGCATCAGAGCTTGGACCAGCTGCCTCAAACAGTTTTTACTCCCAGGTGGTCAGAATACTGAACAGTAGGCACCAACTTTCATTGATTTATTATTTAGTGGGATTTCTGATTTTTTATTTATTCAGTTATTATTCGTTATATCCTTATATATAGTTTTAAGGGCTGAGACAGCTAGGGCATATGCATTTCATTGCAGTTGAAGGTACAAGGTATATTTTCCATCCATCCATTCTCTTAACCGCTTATCCTGCTCTCAGGGTTGCGGGGACGCTGGAGCCTATTCCAGCAGTCATTGGCCGGCAGGCGGTGAGACGCCCTGGACAGGCCACCAGGCCATCACAGTGCGGACACACACACACACACACACACACACACACACACACACACACACACACACACACACACACACACACACACATATGGACAATTTAGTATGGCCAACTCACCTGACCTACATGTCTTTGGACTGTGGGAGGAAACCGGAGCCTCCAGAGGAAACCCACACAGACACAGGGAGAACATGCAAACTCCACACAGACGACGACCCAAGATGACCCACCAAGGTTGGACGACCCCGGGGCTTGAACCCAGGACCTTGCTGTGAGGTGATCGCGCTAACCACTGTACCACCATGCTGCCATGATATATTTTATATTTGGTATTTTTATATTTATATGACAATAAAGTGAACTTAAACTTGACTTGAAAAACAAATAGAGAGTAAAAGTTACAGTCCATTCTAAGATGATAACCAAAAGCTTCAAATTTGATTTAATAAAAGGCAGTGGTAAACAGGAAAGTCTTCAGCCCTGTTTTAAAAGAACTGAGAGTTGTAGCAGTCCTGCAGTTTTCTGGGAGTTTGTTCCAGATATGTGGTGCATAAAAACTGAAAGCTGCCTCTCCATGTTTAGTTTTCACTTTGGGGACAGAAAGCAGACCAGTCTCAGACCATCTGAGAGGTCTGGATGGTTCATAGTGCAGCAGAAGATCAGAAATGCATTTTGGCCCTAAAGCATTCAGTGCTTTATAAACCAAGAGCAGAGTTTTAAAATCAATTCTTTGATGGACAGGAAGCGAGTGTAATGACCTCAGAACTGGAGTGATGTAGTGATGTGAGCCACTTTTTTTGGGGGGTTTTTTTGTGTGGTTTTAATAAGGACTCGAGCAGCTGTGGTTCTGAATCAGCTGCAGCTGTTTTAACTAATTTATAGAGAAACCAGTGAAGATGCTGTTACGGTAGTCGAGTCGACTGAAGATTAATGCATGGACAAGTTTTTCCAAACCCTGCTGAGACATAAATCCTTTAATTCTTGATATATTCTTCAGTTCATAGCAGGCTTTGCAATTATCTTGATGTGGCTATTGAAATTCAGGTCTGAATCCATGACTACACACAAGATTTCTGGCTTGGTTTGTGGTTTTTAATGTTACCGATTGTAACTGAGTGCTGACTTGAAAGAAAGAAAGAAAGAAAGACACTTTATTTTTGTCATTGTACAATTTTTTTTTGGTTACGATGAATTCATCCTCTGCATTTAACCCATCCTATTGTATAGGAGCAGTGGGCAGCGGCAGCACATGGGGACCAACTCCAGTTCTTCTTTCCAATGCATTGCTCAGGGGCACAGACAGGAGTATTAAACCTAACATGCATGTCTTTTTGATGGAAGGAAATTGGAGCACCCAGGGGAAACCCACACAGACACGGGGGGGAACATACAAACTCCACACAGAAAGGAGCTGGGATGGCATAGGGTTTGAATCCAGGACCTTCTTGCTGTGAGGCAACAGTACTTTTTTCCCTCTCTTTTATGATGAAAATACATGTCACACCTCTTTTTTACATATTTACACAAATATACCTGATCATTAGAACAAGAAGAAAAAGCAAGATAAGAGACATTCAACTAAAGTTTAAAACACAGATAGTTGAGACAAAAAAATAATGAGGTAACCTGTAGGCTTTAGTATGGCTTCTAGCATACAGCCCCCCCCCCCCACCAAATCAAAGAAATAAAATATTAAAACTATTATGTAGCTGGCTAATAACACTATGGTGTAAACAATTTCACACACGATGCAGGGACCACAACGCACACACGGCTGTTCATTTCCATGCTTTACTAGGAACTCTTCTTCTGTTGGTTACAACCCAGACAACAGCAATATAGAATAAGGTGCCACCTAGTGGTCACTGGTAGAATAGCCTCATCCCTACATAACATCTCCTCCCAACTAAAATATGTTGTACATCAACAATGCAAAAATCACTTCCCGGAGCAAAGATTAAGTGACAAAGGCGTAATGTTACTTCCCAAAAGTACATTCAAAACAATGTTATTTTCCGGTATACATTCAGACCCCGTATTTGTTTCCCAATATTTTTATACTCAAAAGTCTCAGTCTCTTTACCACATTATCAATGTGTTTACTCAGCAGAGTAACGTGCAGGTGGTTTAGTATGTCTCACCGGATAGCGCGAGTGTCTAACAGTCTCCGCTATCTTAGTAGGTCCAGCACCAGCTGGTTCACTGGATTGAGGTGTCTCCGTGGGCTCGATAGCCACTGGAACTGGATTAGTGTTCTCATCAGTGTGAGATGCAGGGGTACCGAGGTGACGTGTAGTACCACCAGCACTACGTTGAGGTGACATAGGGAAGCTGGTAGGAAGGTGGACTGCAGAGCTGGCAGCGTCCGCGTGTGCTTGCTCTGTTCGAGTCAACATCTGATCCACATGGCGTTTCCACACTCCCTGTGCTCCCACCTTGACCTCGTATGACACTGGTCCCGTTTGAGTCATTATAACTCCTTGTGTCCACTTTTCCTCCCACTTCCGGTAATCACGAACAAGGACAGACTCACCGACTGCAAAGTGTCTGGCCTTGGAGTGTTGTTGACGGCGTTGCTGCTGTGAGTCTTGAGAGCGATGAACAACCCCAGCCACACTGGGTTTGAGAAAGTCCAGTCGCGTGCGTAGCATGCGCCTTGTGAACAGCATAGACGGCGGTTCCTTTGTCGTGGCGTGCGGAGTGTTGCGATACGTCAACAGGAATGTGTCGAGCCGCTGTTGCACTGGTGCGGCGCCCCTGGAGGATTTGAGGGCGTGTTTGAAAGTCTGTACAAAGCGCTCGGCCAGGCCGTTCGTAGCAGGGTGATACGGCGCTGAGCGAAGGTGCTTGACTCCATTGGCTTTCAGGAATGTGGCGAATTCCTCAGAACAGAACTGGGGTCCATTGTCGCTTATGAGAATGTGAGGAAGGCCGTGGCGACTGAAAAGGCCCCTCAGTACTGTGATGGTCTTGCTTGCTGTGGTGCTATCCATGATTTGCACCTCGGGCCATTTAGAATGAGCATCTACTACCACAAGATACATGTGTCCTTCAAATGAACCAGCAAAGTCCACGTGAATCCTTTCCCAAGGACTGGAAGGCCACATCCATGGATGTAGAGGGGCAAGACTCGGTTCTCTCTGACTACGCTGGCATGAGTGGCAGGATTTGGCCTGGAGCTTGATCTGAGAGTCAATACCTGGCCACCAGACATATGACCGTGCCAAGCTTTTCATCCTCACTACCCCTGGGTGTGCTGTATGTAGCTCGTTGAGCACCCGGGGCCGTAGCTTGGGTGGCACTACCACTCGTGTGCCCCACATGAGGCATCCCTGTTGGATTGTGAGGTCATTTTGACGAGTCAGGAAAACAGACAGTTCAGTATCTGTGTTTTTCGTGTTTGGAAAATGTCCAGTAGTGACCATCTCTAGTACGCGGGACAGTGTAGGGTCAGATCTAGTGTTGTTTCGGATATCAGTGGTACTGATTGGTAGTGTGTCTAACTGTGACATGTAAAACACATCTACGGTGTCTATCTTGTCATCGTGAGTGTCCGGAAGTGGCAACCTTGACAGTCCATCTGCATTAGTATGTGCTGAAGCCTTACACTACTCTATAGTGTAATCATGCGCTGACAAGAGGAGCGCCCAGCGCTCCATGCGGGCTGCGGCCATCAACGGCGTACTCCTCACTGGACTGAGAATGGAGGTCAGCGGGCGATGGTCTGTGAGTAGAGTGAACTTGTTACCATAGAGATACTGGTGAAACTTACGTATGCCAAAGACTATCCCCAGCGCCTCTCGCTCAATCTGGGCATAGTTCTGCTCTGCTTTGCTGAGTGTTCTTGACGCATAAGCGATAGGTTTCTCTACACCATCAGGCATGACATGAGAGGGTACAGCCCCTACCCCATAGGGTGAAGCGTCACAGGCTAGACGGAGGGGCAGCTCAGGGTTGTAGTGGGTTAGCACCTTCTGAGATACCATGAGCTCTTTCACTTTTCGGAACGCTGCCTCACAAGCTGTAGTCCACTGCCATTTCTTCCCTTTGTGCAGCAGTGCGTTCAGTGGTTGCAGGATGGTTGCCAGGTCCGGGATGAAACGTCCATAGTAGTTTATCATTCCGAGGAGCGTGCGTAGTTTGCTAACGTTGGTGGGTGCCAGTGCCTCCACAACAGCGCATTCCTTCTCTGGCGACTTGTGGAGCCCGGCAGCATCGATGATATGACCTAGATACTCTACTGACTCCTGGAAAAACATGCACTTATCCTTTTTGACATGGAGACCATACTCCTCCAGTCTCGTGAGAACGTCGTCCAGGGCTTTCAGGTGGGTCTCTTCGTCTGGCCCACTAACCAGAATGTCATCGAGATAACAGTGCGTGAATGGCAATCCAACGAGCACTTGATCCATAGCCTTCTGGAACAACGCTGGTGCCGACGCAATACCGAAGGGCAAGCGGTTGTAGCAGAAAAGTCCTTTTTGTGTGGAAATAGTCAGTAGCTTCCTCGACTCCTCCACTACTTCCATCTGTAGGTATGCGTTTGACAAGTCCAGTTTACTGAAGCGTTGACCTCTAGCTAGCGATGCAAAGAGATCCTCAATGCGTGGAATAGGATACTGGTCCACACAGAGTGCTTGGTTGAGGGTGACTTTGAAATCACCACAAAGTCTCACCGTGCCATCCTTCTTGTTGACAGGAACTACGGGTGTGGCCCAGTCACTATGCTCCACTGGTGAGATCACGCCAAGGTCAGTGAGGCGGGTCAGTTCAGCCTCTACTTTGGATCTCAGAGCATAGGGCACATTACGTGGTGGGCAGAATTTGGGTATGCTATCAGGTTTAAGAGTCACTCTCGCCTTAATGTCTTTCATTGAACCCAACCCATCCGAGAACACAGCAGAATGCCGCTTTAGTACAGCATCTAAACTGTCTTTATTTTCAAGTTGTACACCATACACAGTTTTTAAGTCTTTCCAGTTAAGCTTAATAGCTCTCAGCCACTCTCTACCAAATAGTGGAGCTGCATTCACTTTTACAACATACAATGGTAACTCAGCTGTTTGCTTATTCAGGTTTACTTTCACATTAATAACCCCTTCTGGTAACAAAGGTTCACCTGTATACATCCTAAGGACTACATCAGTAGGCTGCAATGGCACCTTTTTCATTGTACTTTCATACTGTTCCCATGAAATTAAAGATACCGCAGCCCCTGTGTCTAATTCCATTTCAATTTTCTTACCATTTATTTCAGGTAACACAGATATACGTGAATATTTACCCTTACGAAACAGTGCATAACATGTCAATTTGTTATCATTGTCAGATTTAGTCCCTTCACTTGTACTTTAATTGTCACTGGCCTCCACACAATGCACTTTCTTCTTCTTGTCTCTCCCACTGTGTTTGGATGTGTTGCTTTTGCCTTTAAACTCCGGTTTCCCTTCTCTGTATTTCCTCTCTCTGCCAGTCATTCTTGGGTTTACTTTTACACATGCGACCAATGTGGCCTTTCCTGCTGCATTGATGGCAGTCTCTATCTTTATACCAACAGTTATCATCACTATGATTTGTCTTTCCACACCGCCTGCATTTGGCATGGGATGTTTGAGAGAGAACGGCATTTACCTTTAACGAGCCGCTCAACTGTTGTGCGTCACGCGCCACTGTTTCTGCTGAAACGGCATAAGTGACCGCTTTCTGAAAGGTCAAATTGTCCTCGGTCAACAGGCGCTTCTGAACCGTTTCACTTTTCGGTCCACAAACAAACCTGTCCCGTAGTGCATCCTCTAAGTAGCCACCAAACTCACAATGCTCGGAAAGTCCTTTAAGCACAGCAACATACTGAGCCACCGACTCACCGTCCTCCTGATTCCTCTTGTGGAAACGGAATCTCTCTGCTATCACTATCGGTTTGGGGGCGAAATGTCCTTTCAACACCTTTACAATGTCACCATACTTCTTCTCCCCAGGCTTATCTGGAGCAATCAGACTGCGCAATAATCCGTAGGTCTTTGGCCCTATCACACTCAATAGAACCGGCACCTTCTTAGCATCCCTGATCTCATTAGCCAGGATATAATTCTCAAAACGCTCAATATACGTTGCCCACTGTTCACCGGATTCCTCAAATGGTTCCATACCGCCAATAATTCCTGCCATGATGCGTCCTTCTGGATCCTTTTCCCTTTCTTCTCCGCTACAACTGCGTGGATGACTTCGTCCAAACAAGTAGAAAACTTCCCTTTTCACGGCTACTTTGGTGCCTAAAAGTTTCTACTCCACATCTCGTCGCCAATTTATATTATGTAGCTGGCTAATAACACTATGGTGTAAACAATTTCACACACGATGCAGGGACCACAACGCACACACGGCCGTTCATTTCCATGCTTTACTAGGAACTCTTCTTCTGTTGGTTACAACCCAGACAACAGCAATATAGAATACAGGTGCCACCTAGTGGTCACTGGTAGAATAGCCTCATCCATACGTAACAAAAACATAGACAAGACGGAAAATAGTGAGGTGACCTGTAGGCTTTGGCATGGCTTCCAGCCTACAGTCCCCTCCACCACCACCACCACCACCACCACCAAATCAAGGAACTTAAACAAAAAATACACATATACCACCCCCAATACACCTTACCCTACACAATACACCATTTAACCAAAATCTAACATCACCCTCCCTTCTTCCCCAATCACAATAAAAGCTCCCCTCCACAAATCCCCCAATAAATTCTTCTCCCCTGACATGACTATACAACATATCAACATCTCTTTCCATTATACTCTTAAAAACATTCCACACCTCAACGCTCCTCTTTTCATAATGGGCTATATTCCTCGTTGTCTTGACAACAAACCTTGCATGGCTCAAAACACAATTTAATAAATTCACATTACACCCTTTCACCTTACCAGTTACTCCAAACAACTACAATTCTCTCCATTCCAATTCTCTCAACAAACCCACCTCTCCAACATCTACTTATTAATTCCTTCATTTTCGGGTTGTCTCCCTCCGGCTCACATCATTCAACAAGCTCATGCATAAATGTTTCCACTCCCACACCACACACATCACTTTCTTTCTCCACATTCACATCAAACTTACTAATTATTAAATTATTGAATACCCTATTTATTATGCCTTAATAAAAAGTCAACATTTTCACTGTTCCATTTCACCCTCCATATCCTCCCTACATCCATCTCATTCATAACCCTCTCCCACACTTTCTCTGCAGCCAGTCTTCTCACTTCTTCCCCATCATCTATACATCACTCTCATTTTCACACTCATCAGACTTACTCTCCTCTCTCCTTCTCCAACATACATTTCTATCCCCCCCCCTTCCTCATCCAACACAGCCTCTCTCTCAATCATACTGACCCATTCTCTCGGCATCCCCCCTCCCCCTGATCTTTCAAAATCCCCTCTACTGTACCCAACCACATTTCATCACCCCTTCCCCTCACTTCATTTACCACTACCTGTGCCCTCATAAACCCTGGTACATACTCATACACTAGATCCCTTATCTTCTTAAACCCCGCTCTCCATGTCACCCTATTATAAATTGTGTTCCCCTCAAATGTGACTTTTGGATTTAGATACATTGGTTGTTCCCACATTTGCATACATACTGCACACATTTCACAAACTCCCCACGCTCCCAACACCTCCTTGTAAAAAACTCAGACACTCCACTCAAAATAACTTTCTTCAGCTGCATATACACTCCACCCTCCCCACACCCATTATAAATTATAAACAATTACCCATTACCCTCCCTTAAAAGCACTTTCCATATGTGATACCTCTTGTTTCTTAAATATCTAACCATCATTTTCACCCTAAGTGCTTTCATTTTTACCCCTAAATTGATTAACTTCAACCCACCATCTTCATACTCATTTTCCATCACCTCCCTTGCTATCCTAACTCCCTTCCCATCCCACAGAAACTCACTCGCCATTCTTTCCACCTCCTTCAACACTCTCTCAGGCACATCCAACACATTCATTACATTATCTCTTTGCACTGTATATCTCTCCGTTCCTTATCCTCTATCCCTAAATTCACACCTAATACCCTAAAATAATCCTTCTCTTTTAATCTTCTCCCTAAATCTTCTCTACCTGCCCCAATATGCATAACTTCTGACTTATCTATATTTACTTTAGCCCCTGATGCCCTATCATACAGCTCTAAACTTATCTAATACCTCAGCTACACTTTCCCTGTCCCTTACTGTAACTGTCGTGTCTCCATAGTCATCGGCATGGGGCTAATTTTGTCCAAAAGCCGCTCTGCAGTACACTTTATGTCCCTGGTTCTGATCATCATCTGGTTCCGGGACATCAGCTTGGGAAGCAGCAAATAGAGTGTCAATAAGTTTTTTGTCCTCTTGTATTTAGTAGTGTGTATAGATTATTTTTTCAAGCTCTGTGATTTTCTGGCTGAGCTTGGCACAGCTGGTGCATTCAGTGGATGGAGAAGGGAGGGGAGGCATTTTTCCCAAAGCAAAACAAAGCCTCCAGCTGTCCAACTTCTGAGAGCATAAACCTGGTTTATGCTCTCTTCAACTTTCACTGAATAGGATCACAATTTTGCTGTTATTTCAGGTCTCTCCTATTGTACTGTCTTAAAGTTCTCTTCAAGGTAATTGATTCTGTCATTAATGGTCCCTCCACTTCTCTTTTTGAACCTGATGTTGAGTTGCCCGAAAAATTTCTCACTCATTTTTTAAACAAGGTGGAGAATATTAGGTCTCAAATCCAGCCAGGCTCTTTTCGTTCCATTCCCCATGTTAATTCTGCCTCTTTCACCCAATTTCAACCAATTACAATTTCAGTGTTGGAGACTACAGTCTCCAATATGAGCTCCTCCTCCTGCATCCTAGACATCATTCCCACAAAGCTACTCAATGAGGTATTTTCCAGTATCAGCCCCGTTATTCTGCAAATTCCTAATAATTCTCTGGCCTCTGGTTCTTTTCCAGACAGTTTTAAGCATGCCATCATTCACCCATCCATCCATTATCTGAACTGCTTATCCTGCTCTCAGGGTCGCAGGGATGCTGGAGCCTATTCCAGCAGTCACTGGGTGGTAGACAGGGGACAGGCCACCAGGCCATCCCAGGGCCCACACACACACACACACACACACACACACACACACACACACACACTCACATACCTAGGGAAAATTTAGTACGGCCAATTCACCTGACTTACGTGTCTTTGGACTGCGGGAGGAAACTGGAGGCCCCGGAGGAAACCGACGCAGACACGGGGAGAACATGCAAACTCCACACAGACGACAACCCAAGATGACCCACCAAGGTTGGACTACCCCGGGGCTCAAACCCAGGACCTTCTTGCTGTGAGGTGACCACGCTAACCACTGTGCCACCGTGCCGCCATCATTCATCCATTGCTGAAGATACCTAATTTAGACCCCCTGATCTCCAAATTGTCTTTTTTTTTTATCTAAGGTTCTGAAGAGAGCAATTTCTTCTCAGTTGATTTCTTTTATGAACACTAATACTGTTTTTAATAGTTTCCAGTCTAGTTTTAGAGCACTTCATAGTACGGAGACAGCTCTAGTTAAATATAAATTTTATATAAATAAAATGATTTATCATTATTATCAGTCACAATATTTACTAAATATGACCACTGTTTGCTGTTATTTCAGGTCTCTCCTATTGTAGTCACAACTTTCATAAAATTGTTTTTGTCAAGTTGCAAAGTTGTTCCCTGGCGTTCAGTTGATATTATTCATTATTTCATTTGTCAATGAGTCATCACCCCTAAGTGAGTGTCATTACCTCCCTGAATAGGATCACTGTTTGTTGTTATTTCAGGTCTCTACTATTGTACTGTACGACTATCTTCAGCTTGATTCTGTCAAGTTGTCAAGTTGTTTCCTGACATTCAACTAACATTAATCATTATTAATTATAATCATTATCAATTCATTATTTCATTTGTCAATAGGTCATCACCCTTAAGTGAATGTACTATCTTCAGAAGTCTTTTCTGTCAGACACTGTTTGAAGCGTCAGTCTAGTAAACATATTCCAGTGCCTCAAACGTCGATTTATCCACATCAATTCCTCAAACTCCATGACCAGGAGAGAAAACAATACCCACAAAGAAAAGCCAGTCTAGTTCCCAAGGGCAGCAGGACTCACTGTGTTTCAGTCTCACAGCCTTGGATTGACTGTCTCTTCTCTGCAAAGAGATGAAATTTGAAAACTCCATGAAAACCATCTTAACTTTTACACATAATCTAGTTGTTAGAGTTGAGTACTGCTCATGGATAAGTAGCATAAAGCAACAAAATAGTCGGAAAACTTGGAATTTCAAAGAGCAAAGCGGAGAGCAAGATCAAAAGTGTCTGCACTGTAGCATGGGCGGGAGGAAAAGGTGAAAGCAACTACAATGGACACACAAGTATCGGAACTGGACCTTGGAACAGTGGAAGAAGGTCACCTGGTCCTGGTCCGATGAGTCCCTTTTTTTTTTTTAGACATTTTTGATTGTCTTTATAATATGACAATTTTAAAATTATGAAACGTTTTTCATGACAACCAACGCTCTATTAACTAATGAAAAGCGCATGTGATATATGGGGTTGCTTCGACAAGTGCTCCACTTTGTGGTAGTGATGGGCAAAGCAGGGTTTTTCAGTATACTGAATCATTAGAATCAGTCCATTAAAACATTCATTATTTCATACGGACTATCTCCACTGCTTCAACAGGAACGCATGAAAAAAAGGAGAAAAAAACCAGGAACGCACGTGAAGAGAGATGTAACATCATAAGAGGCTATTTTTTCATCCGCCTCCATAATGGGCGTCCGTCCGTGTTGCGTAGCAGTCTGTTCCATTGCCTACCAACATAGGGATCACCGGTTCGAATCCCCGTGTTACTTCCGGCTTGGTCTGGCGTCCCTACAGACAATTGGCCTTGTCTGCGGGTGGGAAGCCGGATGTGGGTATGTGCCCTGGTCGCTGCACTAGCACCTCCTCTGGTTGGTCGGGGCACCTGTTCGGGGGGGAGGGGGAACTGGGGGGAATAGCGTGATCCTCCCACGCGCTACCCCCCCCCCCCCTGGCGACTCCACATGTATCGGAGGAGGCATGTGGTAGTCTGCAGCCCTCCCCGGATCAGCAGAGGGGTGGAGCAGTGACCAGGACGACTCAGAAGAGTGGGGTAATTGGCCAAGTACAATTGGGGAGAAAAAGGGAGAGGAAAAAAATCTGCCTCCATAGTGATGTCCTTATTACCTTATCCACAAAACTCACGGTGTTCTGAATGTGATGTTTATTACTGCTTACCAGCGGGTTAAGAATAGATGCCAGGAACTTAGAGATGTTATAGGTCACTGAGTTAATCATACTAACAACAGGCCGTAATGGCACATCCTGTTTATGTATCTTAGGTAAATCATACAGACTAGGTGTAGCTTCCCCTGGGTGTATAAATCTATGATCTCGTTTCGGGGGCTCATAAATGTATGTTGCTGAGTAATGTCATAACGTTCTCATGATAGTCTGTCAGGTTTAAAAAACAGTGCACCTACTTTTGCCCGCTGGAAGGATGATGATGTTATTGTCTTTACTGAGAGTTATGAGTGTATTTCTCTTGTCTCTGCTAATGTTGCACGGCGGCGGCTTCGCACATGGCAAGCTGAAACATTTGTTCGCAGTTGCTCCACTTCCGGGTCCGTAATGTTGTTGTTACGGATCGCTGATTCTGTGGCTGCGATCAATTCAACTAGTGGGATTTGCCTCGGCGTGAGAGAAAAATTCCGCCCCTTCCCAGATAGAAAAATTGCTGTGGCCCGGACCGGTCCCACACCCGACACTTTCATCCGGCCCACATACCGTGTGGAATGATGGCACTTGGGCAGTCCGCTCCTGTTTGCCAGATCTGGGCCAGAACCAAGCCATAGCAATGCCGCTTGTCCCACATATTTGCCAAAGGTGGCCCATATTTGTTTTGTGATATTTGGGCCATAGTCACCATTTACCACACGGGTCATTTCAGGGTCACATCCAGATCACATGTTGTCAAGAGCACCGCATCTTTGCCAAAAAAAAGGCCCACATTTGAGTCGGCATATTTGGGCCATATTTGCTATTTATACATGTGGGCCACTTCAGGCTCACACCCATTTTGTCAGGGCCAGAAGAAGGTCGTCAGTGCCGCATCATTGCCATTGCCTGAAGTGGCCCACATCTGGATGCTATCTGTCGCAAGTCACGCAGGCGGCGAAAGGCACCCTTGCTGATCAGACAGATTCTTCACCTACTTGTCCACTTCACCAGCGTGTGTCTGGCGTCCGTCTCTGTCTGCCGCTGAGGGCACCGTCCATTGTCTGCCGATGTGTCTGGTGTGCAGCGAGTAGGTCGAACTTCTTTTGCTGTCTGGTTTTTGAATTTCCGTGTTGTGCTAGACGGGCCTTCTCCGTGAACTCAATCACATGTTGGAAAGTGGTCTCATCTAGACGCAACGTGAGTCTGTTGGATCTGCTCCTCTTTGGCTTTCCAGGCGTTGATGGTAAAAATTAGTTTGTCTCACCCGTTCATTCAGCAGCTAGCTCTGTGCCTTGTTTCACTGTTTCGGTTGGAGATGTGTGTGTGTGTGTGGTCCCAGTTTCACTGCCAATGAAAGACGTATGGTTTCCGTCGGTATTGTGCACACAATTGCTCATTACCTTCTCTTAAAGCAGGTTTACTGGGTCAGTGAACCACTACCAGGCTCTCTGCCTCCAGCTGACACCAAAAAAGGCTAACATGACATCTCACCATGCAGATTGATATATTAAACAGAAAAATGTTTTTGATTGTAATGAAATTTTCACCAAAGATTTTAAATGTCTTGGGATAATGCATTGTGTACAACAAATCAAAAATGGGACTTCTGATGATTTTCTCACTCGAGGTTTTCAAATGTTAGTTTCCAGCTGTAATGTTTTAAAACATACATGAATGAGTAACACTGTTTTCTCTCTGGAAGAGCCCAGTGATAGTGTGTGCCTCTGGAAGATGCTGAGTAACATCCCTCACCTCCAATTCAATAATGTATGTGAGAATGTGTGAGAGTCACACCACCTGTTGGACAGTGTCAGGGAGTGTAAGACACAACCGGATCAGCAGATGGTTGAACGTGATGTATGAAGGGAAGTGGCAGGCTGTGAGGCAAACAATTGTCGTTCACTTGCAGAGGCTGGATGTAATTTCTCCACTGACACTTGAAGGACAGAACAATGCGTTTTAGAGGAAATGAAACATAAATATCTGAATGCTCTTTATTTCACGACTCTCTATTCTGTCCAACCTGCACCTTGAAGCAGTCTGTCCAAAGAGAGGTGGGTTAGGGCATTACAACAGCTATTGCATTTAGCCTACAATAGTAATACTACTTTTATTTTGTTTGGTCTCCATAGTTATTAAAATGCAAAATGGTCTCTTCTTTCAATAAGTTGTTCTTTTTCTCTACACTCAGTGTATTTTCAAGAAAGATTTGGATATAGGCCTACTAATACACAAATAAACATCCCTGCAGGATGGGAGATGTTGTGCATGGCTGCTACTCACATTTTGAGCTTGCATATTTGTGTATTATATCTAATCCTTGAAGAGGAATTGACATTTTTGTTGTGTGAAAACAGAATGACATCAAATAGCTTTTGTTGTTGTTGTTGTTGTTGTTTGTTTGTTTGTTAACTAGCTGTTCATATAAGAATTAATAACACTAACCAGAAACTAGAAATGAAAATATTAGGAGACAAAACCTGGAATTTCTTTAAAAATAAAAATTGACTTCCTAATCTTGTAGAAAAAAATGACATTAGTTTGTGCTTTCATAGGTAACCATGAGTAAAGTCATTATCAAGTGCTTATATTATTGTGTTTATAAGCAAATGAGCAGGAAATATGGCCAACCGCCTCCATAACACCCCCCCCCCCAAATTGCTGTACAATTAACAGCAATCGCCCGAGTAAACAGCATGAATGAACGTGACATTGGAAATCAGGAATTTCCAACTTGAAATACCGGAGTTTTGAGTTGTCTTGAACGCAGCATTTGGGTGGCTGCTGGTTTGCTGAAAATACACTGAGCAAAAAAAAATGTAAACGCAACACTCGATTGTTTCAAAGATTTTATGAAACTGAAGTTCATAAATGGAAAGACATCAGCTGAAAATTATTAATTAGGCATTTATCTATCGATTTCAAATAATTTTGGCAGCAAATGTACCTCTTTTGGTCACAGACACTCCCCAAAATACAAGGTGGGGTCGTGGAACAGAACTGAGAGTCGTTATCTAAAGTGACCACCATTTTCCTCATACAACACGAAACATCTTCGCATACAGTTGATCAGGTTATTTATTGTGGTTTGTGTAATGTTTTCCCACTCTTCAATGGCTGTGCAAAGAAAGTAGATATTGGCGGGAACTGGTATACGCTGTCATATGCGCTGGTCCAGATCATTGCAAGCATGCTCCATGGGTTACATGTCTGGTGAGTATGCAGGCCATGGAAGAACTGGAACATTTTCGGTTGCCAGGTATTCAGTACAGACCCTTGCAACATGTGGCCATGCATTATTATCATGCTGAAATATGAGTTGATGGTGGTAGATGAATGGCACAACAGTGGGCCTCAGGATTTCATCCTGTTATCTCCCTGCACTCAAGTTGCCATTAACAAATTGCACCAGCATTCCTGCAATCAGCATGCCAATTGCTCAGTCGCTTAACATCTGTGGCATCTCTGGTATGATGTGCAGAAAAAAACTCTCCTTGCTTTACCACACCATTCCTATTCGCTCTGTTTTGCATGCTCATAATGTGTGAGAATAGTGTACAGCAAACAATCGTGCTTGGGCTCTGCAAAGAAACAAAGTACAGAGGAGGATAAGGACCATTAGTTAATAAATTGAGTCCTTTATTTTATTCTCAGAATTCAAATAAATTTTACACATGGCCCTATTCTGTGCAATGACAGTTTTAAGAACATTAAACCAGTTTTTTTTTCTATTCTGGGGCAGGCTTCATGGAGACAAAGATAGTGCGTCTTCACATTCATTATAATGATGGCCTACTTTGTAAGCTCAAAGAAGTAATGGCATGGAAGAATAACAGAAAGAAAGAAATAAGGGCGGGGTCCTGTTAGACATAATTAAGGAGAGAAAATATGATTGCTGGTTTATTTATATTAGCAGATAAGGGACATGCAACCCTATTCACCATGTTATGTTACAGTGTTACAATGTATATAAAAATGTATAGGGTATGCATGAAGTGTGAGGGTACTGAGAAGGGGGTTCTTCTCTGGTTAATGGAGATAACAGTGTGATCCACCATTAGTCATCTGAGTCTATATGATGATAACACAGAGAAACAGAAACAGGATGGATAAAGACTGAAAAAGGATATGCTGGAGAATAAAAGGCCAATCAATACCTGCTGCTGGGTAATGGTAAAATGAGGGGTTGTTTTGAATCACAGTACATAGTTTTATATCAGCTTTTATTTTATATGGGGATAGAATGTTAATTGAAGATCACTTGAATGCATCCGGCCCTTTTAAAACTGACATGTATTGTTTGATTTTGTCATTCTTTGTAGCTTTAGTGTGGTAAAAGCAATGTAATTGCTCAATCCATATAATATTCTATACAACATTCATATAAGATTCAAGCCTTTATTGCCTAAAAACAAAATGAACGTTTTCAGTTGGTATGAACAGTAATTGCTGGTAGCAGTTGGAAGAATGCCTAAATTAACTGAACTTTCAAGCCAATCAAGACCTTTGAGTATTTTGAGTAATTTGGGTATTTCAGGTTTCTGATACATTAATCCTCAATACCTCGGATTCAAGCAGTGCAGTCAATGGTTCAGTAGGGAGCTCATATGCTCCATCATTGTTACAATGTCAGACTGGATATGTATTGCTATGCTACCAAACTTGTGCGAGACATAAAATACTGTATGAAAAAAGATCCAGGCCAGCATAACGTCACTTTTTTTTATTGCTGCAAAATGAAAACGTTATAATGTTCTGTGGTAGTGGGGTGCGGTTTAGAGTCGGCTGTAAGCAGATAGAGGAGGCGTGGTTTGCTGGAGAGCAGACGTTTCTGTTTGCAGGGAAACTGATAAGTGATCAACCTCAGGTGTGCCTAATTGACAGTCTGTGTCTATACCGCAGTGAATCTGGGTCCTGGACTGACGCGGACACAAGTGAGACACAGAACTAGAGAAATTGACTGAGTAGGGAGCCACACGCCGTGCTGAGAAACCAGAATGAAGCAGTGGCTCCATACGAAGAGAGAGACTTTGTAAAATAAAAGCCCGTGTCAAACGCCTATAATGTGTTCGCCTGTCCATCCAGAACTCTCCAGTGGCAACAATCTTCCCAAATGTACAGAGCCTGGGAGTGGTCAAATGTTGTTGTTTGTTTTGTTTTTCTTATTTTGAGCAACCCTATTACGAATTTGAGGGCACAAAATCTCATTTTGCATTTTATACAAATCTTTGCCTCATTTTGAGTGTACTGTAGCGAATTTTGGGGGGCAGTCCGAGAATCGCCACAGCCGGGACGCGAACCTGTGTCTCCCACACCGCTTGCGACAACGTTAACCAGTCGACTAAAGGGTCCAAACCCGTTAGCCAACGTGTCTACTTATCCATGCACGTTACACTACCCCCCTCCTTCGGGAAGCGCGTCCCCGCGCTTAAGGGTATCAGCTCCTTCACGCCTCTGGGCGCATACGCTTCCGATGGTCTTACGATCTCACCATCCCACTTCTGACACCAATGTAGCAAATTCGGGGAGGCAACCACAGGAACTGCCACAGCCGGGCAGCCGTATTTCCCGCAGCGCAGGAGACATCGCTAACTGCTCGACTAAAGGGTCTGTTCCCTTGGCCAAGGGCTACCGAGTCTATTCATCCGTGATCGTTACATTTTCCCCTTCCTCTGGGAAGGACATCCCCAGCCGGACCGTCACAGCCGGGGCGCGAACCAGTGGCTCCCGCACCACGGGCGACAATGTTAACCAGTCGACTAAAGGGTCCGACCCGTTAGCGAGTTTATTTACCCGTGTACGTTACACTACCCCTCTTCTTCGGGAAGCGCTTCCGATGGAGGGGACCGCCACAGCCGGGAAGCGAACCCGTATTTCCCGCACCGCGGGAGACATCGCTAAGCGCTCGACTAAAGGGTCCGACCCCTTAGCCAAGGGCCAGCGAGCCTATTCATCCGTGATCGTTACATTACTTTGTGAGCACAAAATGCTATCTTGCGTGCACAAAACATTCTTTGCAGTGATTATGTAAGGAGTATTTTAATGGTATGTCTCTAGAGTAAGTAAAAGTAAGTTTATTTAGTATAGTGTGGGAGTGCAGGAATGAGGAGACGGAGAAATCGAGTCGAGTCAATTCCTATTACTTGCCACACAAAACAACACCGATACAGCGCAAACTCTCGTGGCAACCAGCTAACCGCTAGGCTGCTGCAAACATGGCTCCACCCCGGAAACTCTAAGCAGTGCCTACGTCAGCACTCTGAACGTCTGCCTTAAAGGAGCAGCAGCCCCTGGTGAATCGACCCTCAATTGTGTATCACCACAATAGCGCCTTTCACAAAACAAGGTCATAAAGGGCTTCGCAAGAGTAAAACTGTTAAAAATGAGACCATAAAAACAGTAAAAAAGAAAGAAAAAGCAACAATAAAACACAAGCAACAAAAGACCATAAAAACACAAATTTATAAACACTGGACAGCACGAAGTGAGACAAAAGCTAGTTTGAATAAATGGGTTTTACGAAAATATATGGTCAATAGTTGATCTAATGGATCCTAGTGGTAATTTATTAAATTATGAACAATTCCAGACAAAACATACTTTCAAGCCTTCCAAATAAGACTTTACTAAATTACATAAAGCACTCCCCAAAGAATTTGTATCTCTGATAACAAATATAATGACTCACCAACCTATACAGCCACGATTGGCCCCACTGTCAATTCAAGGGTTTTTAATCTTGGACAAAAAAATGTGATAATCATTTAATTAGAACTGTCTCACTGCAAACTTATTCCCTGAAAGACAGAACAAAAATGACATTTTACACAAATTTGATAAAAATTAAATTATTAAATTGAGAACAATGTATCTAACATTTCCTACCCCCCCCCCAAAGCGAAGGAAACACACTTCAAAATTATGATTAACATATATCCCTCAAAAGAACTACTTAGATCACGGTTTGGTTTTGACGATAATTGTGATGTTCAGTATTAGGGGAATACACCTTTAAGGACACAGGGAATTATGGGATAGTAAACAGAGCAGCCACGGGAGCGGGAAGGTAGACGAGAGTCAGTCGGATTATGTGCACGTTATGCATGGAGCGAAATAAACATGCCGAAGTTCCACGGCTAATTCAGAAACGGTGTTATCATCTGTGAGAGTGAAAAGTAGGTCATTACAATGATATATGTTCATTTTGTGAAAATGACATAGAAACTACGGACCATGTATTTTTCTCATGTGGTGTGGTACTTGTGTTCTGGCTTGACGTTCACAAATGGATAAAGCAACGGATTTTGTCCTTTCCAACTTCGATTTCTAGAGTCAATATAACATTTGGTATGATTTTGCAAAACAAAAACGTTGAACTCTGTTGTAATGTAATCCTCTGCTTAGCCAAATTCTTTATTCATAAAAATAGATACTTTAAGTCATCACCTGTGATGAGAACTACAGTGCCCAGCATGCTGTGTACGTAAGAGGAGGGGCACGCAACCATATGTTTTAGCGCGGTTCTGTACTGGGGCATTCTGGGGATTATCCGGGTCGGGGATTGGAAGCAGATGGCTGAATAAAGCACGTTATTAATCGCGACTCCCTTGCCTGTCGTTTATGCACATGACATGGTGTCAGAAGATCTTCGAATCCACTTACCTCAATAATCGGGAACGGAGTTGGTCCGGTGAGACGAGGAATGGCAAAATTTAATCCCCCCGAGGCATTTGATTTCACGCAACCGGCGGCATGGCCGATTTGGATTCAGAGGTTTTCCCGGTTTCGACTAGCAACCAAGCTAAATGCGGAGGATGGTGAGATCCAATTCAATTCCTTGATATACGCAATGGGGAAAGATGCAGAAGCTATTTTTAATTCGTTTACGTTCGAAGAGGCTTCTCGCGCTAACGATTATGACAGGGTGGTCAGTAAATTCAACGAGCATTTCGTACCACGGAGAAATGTAATCCACGGACGTGCATGTTTTCACCGGCGCTCGCAGAGATCTGGAGAGACTGTCGAGGCCTTTGTGAGGAGTTTATATGAGTTGGCAGAACACTGCGAGTTCGGGGCATTAAAGGAAGTGCAAATTCGTGATAGAGTTGTGATCGGAGTTGCTGACCGGACGTGTCACAGAAGTTGCAGATGGAAGATGAGCTCACGCTAGGAAAAGCGGTGCAAATGGCCCGTCAGTTCGAACTGGTTAAACCGCAAAATGCGGAAGGAATTACAGCTGGACTGAATGCAGGTAGCAAAGCACAGGGCGCCAATACCAACCGCGACCGCAGTAACGCTAGCAACCACTACAATAAGGGCGACGGAAACGCACAGCGGCCCAAAACAGCCTGCCCCCCATGTAATCGCGTGCACGGGCAGCAGCAGGAATGCCTTACACGCAACAGGCGTTGCAGGAAATGCGACAAGCTGCGACATTTTGCTGCCGTATTCAAAACCAGAGACGTGAGGGAGGTCGTCTACCAGGATGATGCGTATGAGGGCGAAGCGGAAAGTGAAAGCCGCCCCTACTTCCTCGGTTGCATAGAGGGGATGGATTTTGAGAAAAAGTGGCAAGTGGAGTTACCGATCTGCGGCAAGTTGGTTAATTTTAAAATCGATACGGGGGCGGACATCACTACCATGTCACAGACTGCACATAGGTCACTGCCTGAACGGCCACAGCTGGTTAAAACATCAATCGACCTGAGAAGCCCAGGGGGAGCACTGCAGTGTGCGGGGAAATTTGTGGCGTGCACGGACAGACGGGGGAAGATGCACAAAATTGGGATTTTTGTGATAAAAGGGCCAAATGCCAACAATCTATTGAGTCGCAGAGCTGCATGTGAAATGGGCCTAGTTTTTAGAACAGATCAGGTTAGCGAAGATGTTTTCGGGGACATTGGATTGCTTAATTGTGAACCTGTCATGATTGAGCTTAAGTCCAATATACAGCCTTATGCCCTCAGGATGCCACGCAGGGTCCCTTTCCCTCTCATGCCAAAGGTGGACGACGAGCTGCAACGCATGCAGTCCTTGGGGATCATCACAGAAGTGACCGAGCCCACAGAGTGGTGCGCACCCATGGTGCCCGTAGTCAAAAAGAACGGCAAGATACGGATCTGTGTGGACCTAAACCAGGCTGTTAAGCGCGAGCGGTTTATGCTTCCCACGCTGGAGGACATTATGCCCAAGTTAGCAGGGGCAGGGGTTTTTACAACGCTAGACGCATCGTCTGGCTTCTGGCAAATTCCACTAGATCCCAGATGTGTAAAACTAACCACTTTCATTACTCCCAGAGGCCGGTTCTGTTTCCAGCGGCTCCCGTTCGGCATCACATCGGCACCGGAGATCTTCCAGAGGGAAATGTGTATTCTGCTGAGAGACCACAAGGTCACGGTCGTCGTCATGGATGACATACTCGTGTACGGCAAGGACCAGGACGAGCACGATAGAAACTTGGAGGCGGTACTGCAGACAATCAAAACATCGGGGCTGAAGCTCAACCGGGAGAAATGCCGCTTCAGCAGGAGTGAGTTGCAATATTTCGGGCACATCATCAGCAAAGACGGCATCAAACCAGATCCAGGCAAGGTGAAGGCCATCTCAGACATGCAGAGCCCCGAGAATGTCCCTCAGGTGAGACAGTGGCTGGGTATGGTAAATTATCTGGGGAGGTTTCTACCCGAACTGTCATCAGTGCTACACCCGGTGAGTGAGCTGCTGAAGAAAGACGCAGAGTGGCAGTTGGGGGAGCCCCAACAGCTAGCCTTCACCAAGGTAAAAGCAATGTTGTCTTCCACTCCTGCCCTGGCATACTATGATGTAGCAAGGCCCACCATTGTGAGCGCGGACGCTAGTAGTTAGGGGCTGGGGGCAGCACTGTTGCAGGTTCAGGGGGACAAAGTTCAGCCTGTTGCCTTCTGCTCCAGAACTCTCACAGATGCATAGAAGAGATACTCTCAGTTAGAGAAGGAATGCCTTGCAGGAGTGTGGGCCTGTGAGCGGTTTTCCCGTTATCTGTTAGGTTTAGCTGAGTTTAGCTTACAGACAGACCACAAGCCCCTGGCCCCCCTCATTAATGCATATGATCTGGACAAAGTGCCGCCAAGATGCCAGCGGCTTCTAATTCGTCTAATGCGTTTTAACCCCAGAGCAGTGTATGTTCCGGGTTCACAGCTGGTTGTGGCCGACGCCCTTTCCAGGAACCCACTCCAGGACGGCCGCGGGGCAGACACAGACTGGGATATGCATGCGCATGTCAAAGCTGTGATCGAAACCAAACCGGTGTCGAGCACGAAGCTGGACATGTTAAAGCAGGCCACGCGTCAGGACGACACAATGCAGAGGGTGATCGGGTACACCAGAGAGGGATGGCCGAGGCACGTGCCCTTTTATCTGCATGGCTACCATGCTGCGAGGGCATCGCTGTCCGAGGCAGACGGGCTGCTCCTGTACCAAGACAGGATTGTAATTCCCCCCGCGTATCAGGAAGACATCCTACACAGGATTCACGAAGGCCACCAAGGCCTTACAAAGTGTCGTGAAAGAGCCAGGATGTCTGTCTGGTGGCCCAGCATCGGATCGGACATTTACCGGAAAGTTACACAGTGCACATTCTGCCAAATCAATAAGCCCTCACAGTACAAATAGCCCCTACGTACAACACCACTGCCGCCCGGCCCATGGCACAAGATTGGGGCAGACCTTTGCGAGCAGGATGGAAAAAACTACCTTGTAGTGGTTGATTATTATTCCAGGGACATTGAGATCGCCCAGCTACGGACCACCTCCAGTCTACAGGCGATTGAGCAGCTGAAAGGTATGTTCGCACGATGGGGCGTCCCTAGGGAACTCATTAGTGACAATGCCACACAGTTTACGTCAGCCGAATTTAGGCAGTTTTGTAGGAACTATGATTTCCGCCACACAACCTGCAGCCCCCACTTCCCCCAGGCAAATGGAGCTGCCGAAAGGGCCGTCGGGACGGCCAAAAGAATTTTGCGGCAGCCTGACCCTCACCTAGCGCTGATGTGCTACCGCGCCACACCAATTGCTGCCACAGGTGCGAGCCCCGCGCAGCTCATGACCGGCCGCTAGATCCGGACCAACATGCCTGTGCTGGAGAGGAAACTCCAGCCACAGCTCTTCGACCACAAGGAGGTGGAGAAGAATGACAGAAGGGCAAAAGAGGCTTATAAGTTTTTCTTCGACAGGAGACACTCTGCACGTGCCCTAACCGAACTGCACTCAGGTGAGAGGGTACCATTCAAACTAGACGGGCAAAAGGGGTGGAACATGCCCGCAGTCGTGGTGAATCCCTCAGGGGAACCACGCTCCTACACGGTGCGTACGGAAGACGGGGCTGTCTTCAGACGGAACCGCAGACACCTGCAATTCGTGCCTGCCCCTGCAACTGTTGCAACCCAACCAGCCAGAGACAGCAATGACTTGCAGCAGGAACAACTCAGCCCACCGGTCGCCACCTCATCGGGCACTCCCACGGAGCCAGACGTGCCAGCAAGGCCCTCTGGGTTCACCATCACCTCCAGTGGCAGAGTTGTAAAACCCCCAAAGCGGTATGATGTTTAGATACTGAGTGAGCAATGGGGCAGAATAATCCCCACACTCAGTCGAAGGGCTGGGCAGTCTACCCCACCCTTCAGGTTAATTTTTGAATTTTGAAGTGCATGTCTTCATTGTTAGCTGGTTACGCTGTTAATCAGCAAATTGCTAATATGGTATTGCTGTTGCTATGTTTTATAATCTAGCAATGTTATTGTTTCCATTGGAACATACATGTTCTTTAAAAGGAGGGAGATGTGATGAGAACTATAGTGCCCAGCATGCTGTGTACGTAAGAGGAGGGGCACGCAACCATATGTTTTAGCGCGGTTCTGTACTGGGGCATTCTGGGGATTGTCCGGGTCGGGGACTGGAAGCAGATGGCCTAATAAAGCACGTTATTAATCACCGCGACTCCCTTGCCTGTCGTTTATGCACATGACATCACCCAAATTTGTTGTTTTTTTAAATGAATTTAGATTATACTTGAAATCTTTAAAACTAATGACCGATACAAAAGCTCTAAAGATTTATGAGGTGTTAAGACATTTTCCCACTGAATCAGAAGACTGATATCCTTATTAATTCCCTCTTGTATGATGGACTATGTTTTATTATTTTCAATTAGTGTATGTCATGTATTTAATTTATTATTGTTTGTACCCTTATTTTCATAATACATTACCGTATATTTGTCATGTGACATTCAATCTCTACGTACTTCCTGATATACTGTATAGAAATGTTTACATACTGTTCCGTTTGGAACTTTGGATATACACTACCGTTCAAAAGTTTGGGATCACATTGAAATGTCCATATTTTTGAAGGAAAAGCACTGTACTGTTCAATGAAGATAACTTTAAACTAGTCTTAACTTTAAAGAAATACACTCTATACATTGCTAATGTGGTAAATGACTATTCTAGCTGCAAATGTCTGGTTTTTGGTGCAATATCTACATAGTTGTATAGAGGCCCATTTCAAGCAACTATCACTCCAGTGTTCTAATGGTACAATGTGTTTGCTCATTGGCTCAGAAGGCTAATTGATGATTAGAAAACCCTTGTGCAATCATGTTCACACATCTGAAAACAGTTTAGCTCGTTACAGAAGCTACAAAACTGACCTTCCTTTGAGCAGATTGAGTTTCTGGAGCATCACATTTGTGGGGTCAATGAAACGCTCAAAATGGCCAGAAAAAGAGAACTTTCATCTGAAACTCGACAGTCTATTCTTGTTCTTAGAAATGAAGGCTATTCCATGCGAGAAATTGCTAAGAAATTGAAGATTTCCTACACCGGTGTGTACTACTCCCTTCAGAGGACAGCACAAACAGGCTCTAACCAGAGTAGAAAAAGAAGTGGGAGGCCGCGTTGCACAACTGAGCAAGAAGATAAGTACATTAGAGTCTCTAGTTTGAGAAACAGACGCCTCACAGGTCCCCAACTGGCATCTTCATTAAATAGTACCCGCAAAACACCAGTGTCAACATCTACAGTGAAGAGGCGGCTGCGGGATTCTGGGCTTCAGGGCAGAGTGGCAAAGAAAAAGCCATATCTGAGACTGACCAATAAAAGAAAAAGATTAAGATGGGCAAAAGAACACAGACATTGGACAGAGGAAGACTGGAAAAAAGTGTTGTGGACGGATGAATCCAAGTTTGAGGTGTTTGGATCACAAAGAAGAACGTTTGTGAGATGCAGAACAAATGAAAAGATGCTGGAAGAATGCCTGACGCCATCTGTTAAGCATGGTGGAGGTAATGTGATGGTCTGGGGTTGCTTTGGTGCTGGTAAGGTGGGAGATTTGTACAGGGTAAAAGGGATTCTGAATAAGGAAGGCTATCACTCCATTTTGCAACGCCATGCCATACCCAGTGGACAGCGCTTGATTGGAGCCAATTTCATCCTACAACAGGACAATGACCCTAAACACACCTCCAAATTGTGCAAGAACTATTTAGAGCAGAAGCAGGCAGCTGGTATTCTATCGGTAATGGAGTGACCAGCGCAGTCACCAGATCTGAACCCCATTGAGCTGTTGTGGGAGCAGCTTGACCGTATGGTACGCAAGAAGTGCCCATCCAACCAATCCAACTTGTGGGAGCTGCTTCTGGAAGCGTGGGGTGCAATTTCTCCAGATTACCTCAACAAATTAACAGCTAGAATGCCAAAGGTCTGCAATGCTGTAATTGCTGCAAATGGAGGATTCTTTGACGAAAGCAAAGTTTGATGTAAAAAAAATCTTATTTCAAATACAAATCATTATTTCTAACCTTGTCAATGTCTTGACTCTATTTTCTATTCATTTCACAACATATGGTGGTGAATAAGTGTGACTTTTCATGGAAAACAAAATTGTTTGGGTGATCCCAAACTTTTGAACGGTAGTGTATCTATGTATTTTTGGATGGAATGTATATTTGCCATGTTTGTTTTATAATGAACTTTCTTCAAGAATCTGTACATGAATATGAACAATGTTCAATAAAAATATATATAAAAAAAGGGGTTTTCCGCTGCTTTTTGATGGCGTCACCGGAAACTGCAGCTCTTATGTCGCTAGGAAGCGTTCCACAGTGTGGGAGCCACAACTTCAAAGGCACTATCGCCGTTTGTTTTCAAACGAAAGCGAGGGACAATCAGTAAGCCCTAGACCAGTGTTTCTCAACCGGGGGTCCGCGGACCCCTAGTGGTCCGTGGTGTAATTGCAAGAGGTCAGTGAAAATAAAATATCTTTAAAAAAAAGATCCTATGACATTTATAGAAATAGGATTATTTTACTCAAATGTGACTGAGACCTTTATCTACCTAAACTATAAAGGGTAACAGGACTTTTTTCTCTAATTACATCTGTTTCACAAGTGTAATTTATTGTATTTTAATAAGAGATCGCTCCCGTTTGCATTGTTAAAAGTTACTGCATAAAAATTCTGTTGTTACATATATGTGAAAGTTATTGCATAAGAATTCTGTTTTGTTAACTATATCTAAGTTACAACTGAAAGCTTTTATTTTTGCCCCAAAGAGTGAATAAATGCTATAATGCAATTTAAAATGCAGTTTCTACTGTTTCTATCAAATTGCAAACCCCCTCCCCCAAGATCAGGTGGAGGGGTCCTCAGGGTAGATCAAAAATACGCAGGGGGTCCAGGACGCGATATTATGAACCCTACATAGGCCTCGCCAAAATCCCGTTTCTGGCTTTGTCACGTGTGCGCCACCGTAGCAACGCGAAAATATGTTGTTATGGGGTTAGCGCTCATCAAGGAAACGCTGTACACCCACAATTTAACCTGTCTAAGTTATCCACAATCAACATTAACGTTTTTAACTCAATCTTTGCTTGCTCCACGTTTGAGCATAGGATACTTCACCCCTTATCATGACTACAAACAAAACAAGCTCCTATATTGTGGTAATATGACTTTTACAAGTCTTACACATTAGCGCCACCTTCAGCTCTTGCACATTAGCGCCACCCTCAGGAAGATGACATATTTGACTCTGTCGTGATGTAATACTCAATGTAACCTTTTAGCTGGGGTTCATTCTGATTCTTTGTCTCATCAAGCCTCAAATGCATCACAATTATAATACCAATAACGTATCCAAGGAGCAGAGGCAGACCTTGTAACCTAAAATTGTTAGGTTAGTCAACTTAAGGCTATTCTTTCCCTCACAATCATAATTTCAACCCCATGGTTCACTTTTTAGACGACTCATAAGTTATGTAACTTAATATTTTGATTATTTTTAATCAAAACCAAAAATAATCTAGACTTCCTGCTTAATTTCGTTTTCAGGGCAAACACTTAAATCATAAGACAAACATCCTAGTCATGTCTTTCATTTCATTTACCAGAAAGTTTACATTTTCTACTATTAGCCTAGGCCTATAGTGTATAGTGCACAGTGTTGTATAAAGAAGGCCTGCTGAAAAGCTATAGGCTACTTGGGTAAAAGTAATGAAGTATCAGACATCGAAACTACTCAGCGAGGGGAAGTTCATCTGGAGTGCGCGTTTTGGCATGTTAAACCTCACTTTCCTTCACAAAGTCAACTCTACTTGTGCAGTAAGTTAGCTAGCTGGTAAATAGTGAGATTGCTTTTTATACACAGGTAACAACTTACTGATCAGCTTTCTTAAATGTGAGAAAGTCTATTTATTAGATATATGTTCATTTTCAGACAACTAACGTTACTTACCTCCGTTCTGTTGTTGACAGCCAGCAGTCCAAAATTACAAAAGCAGCCAGCTGTCCAAAATTGCGAAAAATACAAAATTACAAAATTGAAGGTAGCTAACGTTAGCTTTGCTTCGCACCGAGTTGATAGTTGATTGTTTCCTTAGCAACGCAGCGGAAATCCGGCGTCCGTTCGCGAGATTTGGGACAGGGTACGGGATTTTGGCGAGGGCTATGTAGGGTTCATAATATCGCGTCCAGGACCCCAAAAAGGTTGAGAACCACTGCCCTGGACGACCTAAGCGACCTACTGGTGATATACGCATGGCGCAGGTCGCATATGTACACAGGCGCCTGACCATGCAGGGCTCTATATGTTGTAGTGCAGAGTGCCGCGCACTGATACTAATTCGGAAGTCGATGATGTGGCGGTGGAGTAACTGTCGGTGATTCGTCCGGCCATGCGTTCGGTGTAAGTTTATGTATGCAGCACGGGTTGTCGTGTCATCTCATGTAGCCAAAGTCAATTCTCTGTATATTCATCAGCTAAGTCGAGTTTTCCCGTCATGTAAAACCGTAACATGGTGTCAGAAACCGGTTTCAGTTCGTAATTTTGCCGCAGTTGAGTCGAGAGAACGGAGTTTTCTACTAGCTGAAAGCTAAGCTAGTGCGTACGGCGTACAACGAAAGGTAGCCATCGTCTGAAGATGAGCCACTTTACGTTTCCGTCGCCGCTAGTGCTGACAGGCAACTTGGGAGACAGCTGGAGACGATGGGAGCAGCGCTTCCAGATATACATGACTGCGAGTGGTGCAGATCGTAAGGAAGAAAAGGTAAAAGTAGCCATTCACTGCACGGACCAGGCGAGGAAGCTCTCGGAAGTGTATAACACTTGATATTGACGATGAAGAAGAGACTGTTGAAGAAATTCTAGCAGCTTTCAGAGCCTATTGTCAACCTAAGAAAAACACAATCTTCGAAAGACATCAGTTTTAGGTTACTGTAAGTTGGCACTTGTCTGTCTTGCTCAGTTAGCTCACCGCCATACGTTTCAGTACTTGTCAATATGAGCGACAATTTGCATATTATAGAATCGTTACGTTCTGACCCGTTTTTTTTCGGAGGACTTGAAGAAAAAAAGATTATTATTGCAGGAAGACGTCCAACTCCCGAACTTGGTATCACAAAATCAACGAAGAATTTCGTCCGTCACTTTCAAGCTACCACATACGAAAAACATACATGGCTCGCTGGCTGCCCAAAGGTTAGCAAAATATTCTGTTGGCCATCTCTCCTTTTTTTCTGCAGAACGCACAGTCTGGACCACAGCAGTTTATGGCGATTTAAACAATCTCCATACACTCACAGCAATGACAAAACACGAGCGTGCTCCTGCACACATACAGTAAAGGTCAATATATTTGCCCCCTTTAGGAAATCAAAGAAAACCTTTTAACTTTTCCATGGAAATGACCATAACCAAAAGTGTTTATAGTTTAATTGCTTCCAAAAGAACAAAGACAAAATCTCCACTAAGCTTAAGATATTTTACTGATGTGCTGAATTGAAACAAGAAAAAACAAAAATGACAAGGCCAAAATTATTAGCCCTCTGACAATTAATAGTCAATAGTGTAACCTTTTTGACTCACAACTGACAACAACCTCTTATGGTAGTTCCTAACTAGGTTGGCACATGTCTCTTGAGGGATCTTAGCCCATTCTTCCATGTCAGATTTTTCCAGCTCATCAAATTGCATGGTTTTCCAACATGAACATTAACCTTGAGCTCCCGCCACATATTCTCAATAGGATTGAGATCTGGGCTCTGGGAGGGCTACTCCAGGACCTTGATTTTGGTGTCCTTCAAAAAGTCTTGGACCAACTTGCATGTATGCTTCAGGTCATTGTCTTGCTGGAAGACCCAGCAGCGACCCAAAGCCAGACTGGCAGCAGATTTCTTCACGTTATCCTTCAAAATGTCAACATAATCGTCTTTCTTCATGATCCCATGCATCCAAACAAGGTTCCCTGTGCCTGAAGCAGCAAAACAGCCCCACAGCATTATGCTCCCACCACCATGTTCAACTGTGGCAACTGTGTTTTTAGGGTTGAAGGCCTCTCCCTTCCTTCACCAAACAAAATCAACATCCATGTGCCCAAACAGCTCAAGTTTAGTCTCATCAGACCAAAGGACTGCCTTCCAAGACTCTTGCCCATGTTTCAAATGTTCACGGGCAAACTTCAGTCTGGCTTTGATGTGCTGCTGTGTGAGCAATGGAGTTTTTCTTGGACGATGACCTCAAAGCCCACCACGATGATGAGCCCACAACAGTCTTCCTTGAAACATCAAGTCCAGAAGAGGCCAGTTCAGCAACAGTCATCTTGGCAGAAATCCGGGGATTGTTGTTGACATCTCTGACTATTTTCCTCCTCAAAATTTTTGAAATCTTGCACTTTAGACCACGCCCAGGTTTGTTTCTAACAGAATTTGTCTCCTTGTGCTTTGCAGTGATGCAGCGTACAGCTGTTCTAGACAATGTGAAATGCTTGGAAATGGCAGTATAACCTTCCCCCTTAAGATGAGCATCCACTATCATCTTTCTGAGTTCCAGACTGATTTCTTTACTTTTTGGCATGATGAAATTACTTCTTACCAAGAATTTAAGTGTAGTCCCTCTCAATCAAGTGTTCAAGTGCAACTAGCCCAGTTCATTGGAGTCCCTTATGTAAAGTTCAGTGCTGATTGATTGCTCAGGTGTGGTTTGAAAGCTGATTGATTGCTCAGGTGTAGTTTGAAAGCAAAAAAATCACATGGGGACTAATAATTTTGACCACCTCAATTTTCACTACATTTGGTATAAAGAAAACCTGAAGATTTATTTTACATTCCAAAATGTACCAAATAGGGTCCTTGATATTGATGAATGTTTTACTATGTAAAGTTTTATGAATGATGCAAACATTGGGCAGAATTTTAGGGAAATGTTCCATAGTTCCTTGGGGGCTAATAATTTTGACTTTAACTGTACAATGTCTAGTAAAACTTCAGACATTTGGCAACACACGAATCGATCATCAGTTGAATGAGGGCGTGCGAATACCCACAGAGCAACATAACGAGTGCGTTAAAAAAACAGGGACATGTTAAAGAGACCCTTGGACATCATTGTGTACCTCGAACCCAGGAGCAGGCATTCTGGGGACACTCAGAGGGGGAAGGATCGGACAATCATGGTAATTATATTGAGCTCATGAACCTACTCCGAAAATATGATAAGAGACTAGCCCATCATTTGGAGACATGCAGTGTATTTTCTGGTATGTCAAGCCACATCCAAAATGATCTGACGGAATCTGTGGGGAATATGCTGCTGAATGAAATAAAATCTGAAATCAAAGACACAAGCTTTGTAGCGATACTAATTAATGAAACCACCGATGTGTCCAACTTCGCCCAGCTTTCTACAGTCTGGAGGCATGTTACCAAAGAGGGGCTGGTGGAAGAGAGATTTGCGGGGTTTTCAGACGTCAGCACTTACTGAACAGCCACTGCCTTAGCAGAGCATGTTTTTTGCCATTGAAATGGAATGCGGCCACAAGCTTGTCAGTCAAACATATGATGGGGCCGTAGTCATGTCTGGCCACCTGAATGGCTTGCAGGCCAAGGTTAAAGCCCGATCCCCTTGTGCTAGTTTTGTGCATTGTTGTGTGCACGTTCTTAACTTAGTGCTGTCACAAGCGTGCAGCACTATCAAAGACTAAGATTTTTTTTCCAACTTTAAATGGGCTAGGCTCGTTTTTTACCACTTCTGTGAAGCGCACCAAGGCTGTTGATGACATTGTTAGGAGGCGATTCCCCAGAGCTGCTCCAACAAGGTGGAATTATATATCTCGATCAGTGAACACCACAAAAAGAGAACATAAAAAATAACCCATTGACTGGGATGAAACGTCCATTCTTTCAGCAGGGGATTTTTTGCAATATTTCCAAGATCCCAAATTCCAATTTCTCCTGGAGCTTTTTCTGATGTTTTTTTTTTTCTTTTCTTTTTTTTCTCTCACACCGACGTACTTTCCAGTATCCTACAAACAAAGAGCTTGGACATTGGGTATTGTGTGAGTCAAATGAAGAGAACATCAGAGCAATTGCAAAGACAGCGAGAAGAGTTTGACTGTGTTTTTGCACAGGTAGAGGAACGGGAGAACGCAGCCAAGAAGAGCAGAGGAGATTCTGCTGACAAAAAGGCTGCTTATCGAGATCTTTATTTCAAAGTGTTGGACACTATTGGTTTTTCCAAATGCAGAAGTGGCTTTCATCTCTGGAGAAGATGGCGTTTCTTGGGCTATTGGACTTTTCTAAATTTCAGTTGTATGAGCAGACCTTTCCAGAGAGCACACTTAACTCTTTGAAAGAAACATATGCACAGTTTTTCAATGACGTCCTTTTGCGCAGCGAACTAAAGTATTGTATGCATCACCTCAACTGGCAAAGAGAAATGTCTCTGAATTGACGTCTTTCATGCGCTCAAATGGCCTTTGGGATGGCATGGTCCAACTATTCAGACTGTGCGAATTGTTTTTAACTGTGCCATCTACCACTGCGTCGGTAGAAAGAATGTTTTCGTCATTGAAAAGGATCAAGACCTACCAACGCAATGTTGTTGGACAGCGGCGTTTGACTGGCCTGGCAATGATGTCGATTGATATAAGAATACTGCACAGAATGAAGACATCTGACAGCTTTTATGACAAAGTCATCGCAGAATTTACAAAGAAGGATCGGAGGATGGACTTCGTGTACAAATAAGGTAGGACATTGTGTGTATTTTTGAGCGTTTTTTGTACCATGTTACATAGCTGCTGCGGTTTCTTCTGGTCTGCCGAGGCCGCCACTTGTGCTCTGGTCCGCTGTGGCTTCATGTTTGTTTATTATGTGGTACTGATGTGTGTGTGTGTGTGTATGTGTGTGAGAGAGAGAGAGAGAGAGAGAGAGAGAGAGAGAGAGAGAGAGAGAGAGAGAGAGAGAGAGAGAGAGAGAGAGAGAGAGAGAGAGAGAGAGAGAGAGAGAGAGAGAGAGAGAGAGAGAGAGAGAGAGAGAGAGAGAGAGAGAGAGAGAGAGAGAGAGAGAGAGAGAGAGAGAGAGAGAGAGAGTGAGTGAGGGGTGCGAGCGTGTCATTTGCAGTGGTGGGAGGGGGTTGTTCAGGCGGTTGTTCGTGCTTGCGTGCATGCCCGGGGTGTGTGTGGGCGAAGGCTCGCCACAGGGGTACACCCTATGTCAGAATCTAAATTTCTCCCAAATTGCTTGTCAGCGCTAGCAGTGAAGTTAACATAAACTGGTCCATCTTTAGATGGTGGCTCTTTCGTTGTATGCCGTATGTGCTAGCCTAGCATTTAGCTAGTAGAAAACTCCATTCTCTCGACTCAGCTGCGGCAAAATGACGAACTGGACCGACTTCTGACACCATGTTATGGTTTTACATGAGAAATTAAAGAAAGATGAAAAATTAGTATCATGCAAAAGTTATCTGCTTTTACAAAAGGGAAAAAGCAGCTTGGTCCTTTAGAAATTGAGGCAACAAGAAAAATTGCATCTGTCTGCATCCATGTGGAACGTGTCATTGGCCTAGTACGGAGACCATTTACAATTTTACAAGGAATTTTACCAACAGACTACCTCAGCAATAAGGCTAGTGCTAGTATGACAACAGTGGATAAAATTACCTTGGTTTCTTGTGCATTGACAAATGTGTGTGACGCAGTAGTTCCTTCAGACTGATACACCTTTCAAGTTTTTTTATTATTCATTGTATAAAACTTTATAATGTACTTTTTTAAGATGCAAAAACATTTAAAAATAAGGACATTTCAATTTTATTAGACACTGGCAGAGGTACCCGGCATTGCCCGGGGAAAATGTTCTCACCAAAACATCTGATCTTTACGATATAATCGATGATGAAATATAGGATAATTTATGATATGATACATGTACCCAGTGACTGCTGGGATAGGCTCCAGTATCCCCGCGACCCTGAGAGCAGGATAAGCAGTTTGGATAATGGATGGATGGATGGACATGTTATCATTGTAAGTTAATCGCCGTAAATCACATTTCAGTGGCCTTACGCGTACAAAATAGGTAGTGATTGTACAGAAAACAGCTTGTGTTCTATTATAACAGGTGTCTGAAATTCTGATTTGATCAGAAATGTAAAGCGCTTTGAGTGGCTGTTGCAGCTAGAAAAGCGCTATATAAAATGCAACTTGATTGATTGAGTCTATCACAATAGAGAAATTTGTGACAGAGCTCAGGCGAAAGAGTAAAGACTGAATTTGGCGTCTCAAAAAATGACACAGAGTTAAGGTTCTGTTCAGTATGAATGACCAGCGCCTGAAAGGGAGACTTTTAAGAGAATCAAATCTTACATTAGAAAAGGCCATTGACACATGTTGTGCTGCTGAGACTGCTAAAGCACAAAGTAGCGTCCCAGGTGAGCTGTACATGCAGTGCATAAAAACAGAAAACAAAAGGACAGTCAACCATGGAATAAAGGACAGAAACAGCCAGTTCAATACACAGAACAAGGGACAAAGGAGCACATGTAGGAAATGTGGAACATCACACAAGCTAAAGCAATGTCCAGCATATGGTGCATCCTGCCGTAAGTGTGGAAAACAGAACCACTATGCAAAGATGGGCATGTCAGGCAAAGCACAGCATGGAAAGACAGTACAAGAAGTGAATCTTGAAATAGATGCCCTGTTTATTGAAACGGTGAACATTAATCAGCTAGATCCTAAAGTTGACAAATCGCGGTACTCTGAGGTAAATGTAGGCAATATGTCTGTCAAGTTCAAATTGGATACAGGAACAGAGGCAAATGTCCTGCCACTAAGGATGCTAAAGTTCATGAAAAGGAAGGCTAGGCGTGAATGGAGAGCACACCTACTACTACAGCCCACAAGAACAGTGCTGGTTGCATATGGAGGGATGAGACTGAGGCCAGAAGGAAAACTCAAGCGCACCACACCCAAGGCTCAAGCGAGTCTGCCATTTTATGTATCCAGGCATTCCTCCATACCCATCCTAGGGAGGGAGGCATGTGAAGATTGGCATCTGGTAAAAAGGGTGAACACTGACACACTGGATGTAAAACATCCAACAACAAAAGAGCAGCTGGTAGCTCAGCACCCAACTGTCTGTGAAGGTGTGGCGGAGTTCTCTTGAGAGTATCACATCCAGACGGACCACAAAGCTACACCAGTCATACATGGCTGCAGAAAAATACCACTGGCAGTAATGGACAGACTCAAAGCCACTATGAATGATCTGTCACAAGCTGGTGTGATTGCACAGGTAACTTAGTCAACACCATGGGTGAATAGCCTTGTAGTCACTGAAAAGAAGATACAGGTTTGCTTGGACCCCAGTAATTTGAACAAAGCAATACTAAGACAGCATTATTCAATTCTTACAACTGATGAAGTTTTGAGCAAACTTGCTGGTAAGAAAATATTCACAGAGCTAGACGAAAAGGATGGCTACTGACAAGTAAAGCTAGACAAGGAGTCATCACTACTGTGCACATTTAACACACCATGGGGGAGATATCGGTTCAAATGCCTACCATTTGGAATATAGTCAGCTAGTGAAGTCTTCCAGCAACGCAACTATGAAACATTTGGAGACCTCCAAGGAGTTCACGTCATAGCTGATGACATGATCATCGCTGCATCTACAGAGAAAGAACATGATGAGATAATACAGAAGGTGATGGCCAGAGCGAGAGGCTAACGTGAAATTCAACAAAGAACATACAGTATAAGGTGAGCAGTGTGAACTACATGGGCCACATTGTCACTGCAGAGGGTGTTAAGGCAGGTGAAGAAAAAGTTAAGGCCATTGCTGAGATGCCACCACCTACTGACAAAACAGGACTACAGCGAATGCTTGGCATGATAAAATACCTAGCGCAGTATATCCCTGGAGAGGCCACCATAACAGTGCCACTAAGACAGCTGCTAAAGAACAAACAAACACAGCCCTCATCTTGCACTTCTCACCCTGAGGAACACACCTGTTACAGGCATGGAGTACTCCCCAGCACAAATGCAAATGGGCAGAGTCCTCAGAAACACTCTACTGAGCTCCAGCACAGTTCTCCGTCCAGCAGTGCCCAAAGATGTACAGTACACTCAACTCTCCAGTCTACAGAAAAGCAGCAGCAGCACTACAACAGAGGAGTAAAGCGGCTTCCAGAACTGCACCCAGGTAGTACTTTTCACATGGAGACAGCACAAGGTTGGTGCCCAGCTGTGGTCACAGCATAAAGAGGTGAATCACAGTCCTATGACATAGTGACATCTTCAGGAAAGCACTACAGACACAACAGATGCCATCTGAGGAAAACACCACCCAGCACTCCGATGAACTCAGAAACAGACCTATCAGATGAAGGGCAAACCAACACACCAGACGCAGGTACAGCAGAGTGTTGACATCGAGCTTTCATCCTCGTCAAGGCCTGCTCAAACCAGGAGTGGTTGAGTTATTCGACCACCTGAGAGGTACAAAGACTTTCTGATGAGCCGGCGATAAGAGTCGCGCTCCAACTATGCTCATTAAAATATATATAAATTAATGTTCAAGAAGGAAATGTGATTTGAAATGTTAGATTATTTGAGCAGCAAGTTCATTTTTCTTATGTTAAAGCAAATGTGTGAGTTAGACAGTAACATTAATGAGACACAAAGTTCAGTCCGAAACAGATCTTCATTATGGCAATGTTGAAATGTAACTTTCATATTAAGAAAGGAGGCTGCAGTATATAGTGCCGTGCGCTGATACTAATACGGAAGTTGATTATGTGGAGGTGGAGTAACTCTGTTGGTGATTGGTCCGGCCATGCGTTCAGTGTATGTATGTGTATGCAGCACGGGTTGTCGTTAATAAAGTCATCTCATGCAGTCAAAGTCAAGTCTCTGTATATTCATCAGCTAAGTCGAGTCTTCGGTCATGTAAAACCATAACATATGTGAAAACAAGAACCTTAAAATGAATCCTAAACTTGACGGGAAGCCAATGTAAAGAAGATAAAATGGGTGTAATGTGAGTCATCCTGCTGGACCTTGTCAACAGCCTTGAAGCAGTGTTCTGGTCCATTTTATTTGTTTTTATAATACTAAGCGAAGCCAAAGCTTTGGCAGCATTGGATAATTTATTAAAAACATGCTTTGTCTAAAAGGGTTTTGTCATTTTTTACTTTTGTTATTTTTTTTCCATACCGTGTCACTTGAAAATAAATGCAAGCAGTTAAGATGTTTTTGAAGACAAATTATTGGGTTAAAGTAACTATTGATTGTGATAGTTCAAACAAAGCCTGTAAAAGAAAGGCATCCACATATTTCCCACCCGCTAAAGACAAAGCTTCCTGAAATGGCTGCTAAATATACTGTTTAACATCCTGTTCAGCATGTGAACAGTTCAGTGTTGTATTCCAACATCATCTGTTTTCTGGTGTTCTATACCCTTGACATTTTCAGGTTGGTGGCATTGCCTTATGCAGCAGTACAATAAGTCAAGTCGGAACATTCAATACACAAGATTCAGTATGTGTTATTAAGCACTTGACTAGCTCAAAAATTATTTGTTTGTTCATTTTGCCCACCACTAATCATTGGCACGACAACAAGCACCAACCTTGGGGATTTGGCGAGAGCAGCCAGGGCTGTTTTTCCACAGTCATACTGCAGAGTGAGAGGTTGCTAAGAGATGACAGGGGTGAGAAATGTTTTCCACATCATCACTGTGGAAAAAAATACCCCTCTTGAGACGTGATGGATCACTCACAATCAATTACTCTGGCAAGGGCAAAGATGCCAGTTTAGAAGCTTTCCTATTCCCTGCTGATGCAACAGCTGGGTCTTTTGACATATTACACAAATGGTTGCCTCCCTTCATTGGCTTCCTCTCCATGTTAGATATGACACGTGCTTCTGCTGAACTATAAAATCCTAAATGGCCTTGCCCCATTATACCTGTCTGATCTCCTTTAACTGTACATTTTCCATCTCGAGCTGTCCACTCTCAAATACAGGGCTCCTGTGTGTACGCAAAGTTAAAAAGAAGTCAGCTGGTGGCAGGCCCCATTGGGCCCCATTCTTGTGGAATCTTGTTGCAGATACACCTCGCAGCCCTATGTTCCCTCAGCCCTGTGGGTTAGCTATTGAGTAGGTTAGCTATTGGTTAAGGTTAGGTTAAGGTAAACGTTGGGTTGAGGTTAGGTAGAGTTTGAGGTTAAGTAAAGTTAAGGCAGGTTAGGTTAAGTTTAGGTAAGTTCAGTGAAACAGGATTAAGGGAATATAGGGCTGAGGGAAGATAGACATGCTCTGCCTCTTCTTGCGTGACTTCCTGTTCCAAACTGAAATTAGGTTTGGGGTTTCGTAATCCAATTACTGGATGACATAATGTGTCCTACGTGCCATTCTGGATATTTTAGGTTAGTTTAGTGTTCATCTCTGTTCTGGGTGGAGGAGAGCGATGTGGATGCCACAAATATATATCTGTTAAACTGTCATTGGACTGTTAAGATAGCAGTATTATTAAATTGGTTCATTTCTACTTTTCGAGTTGGCGAACAACTGATGTATTTCAAATGAGCTTTGCTGTAGTTTAGGTGAAACCATGTATTTCCTCTTAATTTGCAATGGTTCACAATCTTTTTTACTCATAAAACCTCTTTTATATAACAAAAAAAACAAACATTTTGATATGTCATCATAAAAGGTGCCAATTCATATTCATATTAACAGTGTATACAACCATTTCATTTTGCACCAGAACAAAGGAGGAGACAGTCATGGACATAACCAAACCTCAGTCTCTCTCTACCTCCTTCTCTCTCTCGCGCTCTCTCTCTCCGGCTCACCCCCCCCCCCCGTCTCGCTGTACCTGCTGTCTGTGTTTACAGGTGTGGGTATGTTGGAAAGAGCTCACCTACCTACACAGCTTCTGCTTGTTTGATAGTATTTAAGCAGCATGTTTTGAGTAGTCTCGTTGCTTGTTTGCCAGGTTATGTTCCTGGATATCAGCCACATCCTTTAGTTCAAACTTGCCCGCATGATTTTGGCTCTTTGTGTTTGATGCCCCTTTTGCCTCTGGTTCAAGTCAAGATTTTTTCTGTTTAAATCTAACTCCTGTGTTGTGTCCGCTGCCTGGATCTGGGTCCACTATGTCGAACTGTTACAGTACAAACAAGCCATCCTTGGACCCAGCTGAGCCAGACGCCTGTGAGAAATGCTCTTGCAAGTCAGGGTAAAGCTATTGGACAGTATGAGCAGATTTTACATGATGTTATGGACACACTGCGAGAGCTTTTGCTTAATGTCTCCAGTCTCACCATGGAGGCATGCCAGTCTCCTCTACCAGCTGCTGTTGAACCCCCTGCTGCTCGAGCTCAACTCCCGCTGGGTGTTCCTCCAGCCCGTGAACCTAACCTGCCAGCACCAGAACACAACCACGGGGCTCCATGGACCTATCGGGAATTCCTTATGCAGCGTTCACTGGTGTTCAAGCTCCAACTTTAGTCATTCCCAACAGAGCAGTCCGCATCGCTTACCTTTTAAACCTTCTCAGTGGAAGAGCTCTGGCCTGGGCAACTCTGATGTAGAAGGGGAAGTCTGCAATTTGTTCGTCATACACCCTCTTTGTTCAAAAGATGAAGACAGTTTTTGAGCATCCAACTTGAGGATTGGAGGTGGCGGGGAGACTGTTTACCAACCACCAGAGGCTCCGTAGTGTTGCTGACTACATGATTGAGTTCTGGACCTTGGCGGCTGGTAGCAGCTGGAACGACAATACACTGTTGGAAGCATTCCGGCACGGCCTCAGTTCTTGCCATACTAGTCACTCAGCAGTTGTCTGACAACTCGCCTATCGTTCGGCTAGATAACCATTTGCAGGAACAACGTAGGGAAAGGGCCTCCAGCTCTCCAGTCACAACTCTGAGACAGTATGTGTAGTTTTCACCCCAGCGCCACTGGACCCACTCACAAGGAGCCAAGGAGGGTGGAGCTAGTGGATCCCAAGCCTACGTAGCTGGGTCAAGCCCGTTTGACTGTAGCGGAATGTCAGTAGAGAATGCAGAGCAACTGTTGTCTCTACTGGTCACTTTATTTGTGCTTATCTTCAGTGTCCAGTAAAAGGCGGGCCTCGCCTGTAGTGGAGGGAATACTCGTGAGCCCGACGACATCTCTCCACTCTAAAAAGACCCAGTTCCAGCTTCACACCACTTTCACTGTGGGGGGCAGGCAGGCAGGCAGGCAGGCAAGTCCCTGTCTTTATTTGCTCAGGCAGACTTGTGCTGATAAAAACTTTGTTTATTTGTCAGTGGCCCAACAGTTGGGCATCTCCACTAATGTGTTAACTAAGCCTTTACAAGCATTGGTGCTAGATGCTCACCTTATTAACCATGCTACACATGTCACCGAGCCTGTCCTTTTGTTAATTTCAGGCAACCACCAAGAAGTGATCCAGCTGCACTTTATACAGTCACCCCATGTTTCTGTAGTCCTTGGGAGTCCCTGGAAACACATCCCCCACATTTAACTGTGGGAGCGATAGTCAGTCGATGTTCCTACTGCCATGGCCACTGTCTGAGATCCACTAATGTGCCCACCTTGCCCGCTTCCCCTTCATCAGTAGTGGTGCCTGAACTCTCTCTAGTATACCTCCAGGGTATCACGATCTGAAATGTTTTTCAGTAAACAGTGGGCCTGTTCACTTCCTCCCCACAGACCTCCTGCCCTGCCTGGGGCTACTCTTCCTCGAGGGTGGCCTTACTATCTGTCCAGCCCTTAAATATATGCTATGGAAACATACATTATAGAATCTCTTGCTGCGGGGTTGATTTGGCTATCCTCCCTCCCTGTTGTTTCAGGATTTTGCTTTGTAGAAAAGAAGGACAAGAGCGTTCAGCCTTGTATAGGACTAAATGAAATCACAGTCAACAATAGGTACCCACTTCCACTCATCTCATCTGCCTTGAAACTCCTACAGGGAGCCACCATCTTTTCTAAACTAGACCTCCAAAATGCGTACCATCTAATCCGCATGAGGGAAGGAGATGAGTGGAAGACTGCATTTAACATGCCCTTAAGCTATTTTGAATATCTGGTCAGTCCGTTTTGGCCTCACTAATGCCCCATCCATCTTTCAAGTGCTAGCTATGCTGCAGGACATGCTTAATAAGTTTGTTTTTGTATATCCTGAAATATTAATTTTCTCAGTTTTTCCAGGAACATGTCAGTCACGTCCGTCAAGTTCTTCAACGCTTGTTGGAAAAAAACTTTTTGCAAAAGCAGAGAAATGTGAATTTCACCAGTCTACAGTGTTCTTTCTAGGCTACCCCATATCTGTTAGACAAGTGTGTACAGATCCAGTGAAGATCACAGCAGTCCAAGGATGGTCAAAACCCACGTCCTTGAAATAACTGCAGTGTTTTCTAGGTTTCCCATGTTTCTACCATAGATTCATCAGGAACTATAGCACCCTGGTGGCCCCCCTCACTGCACTGACCTCTCACTCCTCTGCGTTCTACCTGCCACTAGCGGCAAATGAAGTCTTTGTGGAGCTCAAGCAATGCTTCAGTTCAGTTCCTGCTCTAGTTCACCCAATCTCCAATTCCTTGTGGAAGTGGATGCATCTGATGTTGGGGTGGGGGCTATCCTCTCTCAGTGTCAGGGGCATCGTTGGGCCTGGTGTCCGAGGCTACAGCCTGGAATGTTTTATGCCCTGGATCTAAAAAAAAAAGAAGTTATTTTTACAAAAAAAAGTATAATTAAAAAGAAAATAGCCCCATCTATTCATCTATCATTCTGATCATGCATTAAAGCCTGTGAAAACAATTTGATATCATTGATAAAAAACGCAAGCACGTTTTGGGTCCTGTGTGTGTCATTAAAGCAGCAGATCTACTTCAAACTACTTGGCACGCACACATTGTTTTGTGTGTGTGAGAGAGAGAGAGAGAGAGAGAGAGAGAGAGAGAGAGAGAGAGAGAGAGAGAGAGAGAGAGAGAGAGAGCGCAAAGGAAAAGGGATGAGGCTATGAAGATAGATATCAGATGGAGAAAGCACAGAATCCTCTGATTACACTGATTGCGTCTTTTAATGACCAGAGCAGGAGAGAGAAGGAGAGAGCAGAGGTGATGAGTGCAACAGACAGATGCGACACCAAAAGAACTACTACAGATGTGAAGAAGAGAATATCAGATAAACAGATAAGACAGAGTTAACACAGCTTGACACAGTTCAAATTTGTCAGTGTCTCACATCTTGTATTCATTTCAATCTGAAATAACTTGAAAATGGTGCAATTCGGGTGAAAATCTAAAGCCTTCTGGGCTGAGTTTAGCCCCAAATTTTCAAGATCCTAACATGCCTCTACTTAGCGTTCACCCACAGGCCAGAAACTCCACCCATGTGCCTTTTTTTCTTGTTGCCTTTCTCCTGCAGAGAGAAATTATATCGGCAAAAGAGAATTTATTGGCAAAGCTGGCTTTGGAGGAGTGGAGACACTGTCTATACTAGGGAGCCAAACTACCATTTATTGTGTGGACTGACCACAAGAATCTTGCTTATATCTAGTCAGCTAAGAGACTTAACTCTTGTCAAGCTATGTGGGCTCTGTTTTTCAATAGGCCTTTATTGTTGTTGCTGTTGAATTTAGGATTGAAATGAGTCGAAGAAGCCCACCATTCCCATGGTAATGCGGGAAGACGGCCCTGCCAAATCGTCTGTTCGTCTCTGAAATAGTCCAGTGCCAGGTTCTGCAGTGGGTGCACAGTTCCAAAGTCACCTACCACCCGGGAGTTAATCATACTTGGGTTTTAATCCGTCGCCGGTTCTGGTGGCCATCTGTGGTACTAGACACTCACTCCTTCATTGCTGCTGTCCTGTCTGGGCCCAGAATAAGTCCTCCACTCAGGCCCCCTCTGGGTTTTTGTGCCCCCTTCCCATCCCGAGCCACCCCTAGTCCAATGTCAGTTTGGACTTTGTAACTGGCCTACCACCATCTAATGGTCAAACTATTATCCTGACGATTGTAGATTGCTTCGCTGAGGTGGTGCACTTTATTCCCCTGCCTAAACTTCCTTTGGCTGAGGAAATGGCCAAGTTGCTAGCAAAAATTGAATGCTCACCATGGAGTCTGAGCATATATGTTCAGACTCCATGGCCTTCCTCTGGACGTATTGTCAGATTGAGGTCTGCAGTTCGTTTCACAATTCTGGAAGGCCTTCTTCTCTCTCCTTGGAGCCATGGCTAGTGTCTTCTTTCACCACCAGTCAAACAAAGCGTGCTAACCAAGACCTGGAGTTTGTACTTAGCTTCGACTGTTCTTCTAATCCCATTACCTGGAGTGACAGATTGCCTGGATAGAATATACCCATAACTCCCTCCCTTCCTCTGCTACTGGCCTTTCCCCATTTGTGTGCTCTCTGGGTTACTAGTCCCCATTATTCCCTGCCCAGGAGGAAAAGGTTGGTGTTCACTCTGCTCAGGCCTTTGTGAGTCATTGTTGTTGGACCTAGTGAAGAAGCCACTCGACACTGCTTTGCACCTCTGAACAGTATCAACAGTAGGCTAACCGCAGACAAACTGGCTCCCTGTTATAACCCGGGTCAGATTATATGGCTGTCCACAAAAGATATTCCCATTCGTGTTGAGTCACGCAAACTTTGTCCTAGGTTCACTGGCCTGTTTCCCATCTCCAAGGTGATCATCCCACTGTAGTTAAGCTAAAACTGCCCCGCACTCTCTGGGTCCACCCTTCGTTTCACATTTCCCCAATCAAGTCAGTTGTCACAAGTCCTCTAGCTCCTCCCCCCATCACCCCCCCCACTCCTCAGCTCGTTGATGGCCACCTTGCCTACACCATAAGTCGTCTTTTGGATGTTTGACAACGTGGGAGGGGAATGCAATATCTAGTCAACTAGGTGGAGTATGGCCCGTAGGAGAGAAGTTGTGTCCCTGCTAGACATATCTTAGACAAGAACCTTATCTCTGACTTTCGCAGACAGCACCCTGGCTGATCGGCTGGGACCCAAGGTGGCATCCGGGGGGGGGGGGGGGTACTGTCATGGATATAACCTCTGTCTATCTGTCTGTCTGTCTGTCTGTCTGTCTGTCTCTCTCTCTCTCTCTCTCTCTCTCTCTCTCTCTCTCTCTCTCTCTCTCTCTCTCTCTCTCTCTCTCTCTCTCTCTCACTCCTGGTGTGGGCATGTCAGAGTGAGCGCACCTACCTGCACATCTGTTACTTGTTTGTTAGTCTTGTTGCTTGTTTGTCAGGTCATGTTCCTGAGTTTCAGCTACATTCTTTAGTTCTGTCTTGTCTGCATGACTTTGGTTCTTTGTGTTTGATGCCCCTTTTTGCCTCTGGTTCAAGTTAAGACTTTTTCTATTTAAATCTGTTCGATTGGGTCCACTATTTTGAACCATTATAGTGGCAGGTCAGAGAAAATTAATATCCTGTTTCCCAGCTTATACCAGTTGCAAAACCCCACTTGTTAGCTCCCTGCCTCTGTCAGATGTTACAGCCCCTTAGCATTTCAGTGATTTTTTTATGTTATTACTATGACTATAAATATCTGAATCACTTCCCGCAATTCTGAGGAACATTGAATGGTAGCATTTGACATTTCTACTTTTATTGTTGGACTCGGTAAGATTCTTAGCCATACACAAATGTTGGAAAATGTCAGTGATATATTAATGTTTTTTTTTTCTTATCTAAATAATGGAATTTTCCTTGAATTGATTCAGCCCTTGTAAAGAATTGAGAAAAATGCAGATTCGATACTGTCATTTATTTTTAAGTATGGTAAGAGTTTTCTGCAACTAATGCATGATAAAAAAAATGTGCAAACAATTTTTATAGTGCTGTGCAATTGCCTGAGACCCTTGAAAAGAGTCTGCCACACATGGAGTGCCTTATTATTGTGCCGTTTATGGTACTCTACAGTATAAATATGTAGGATGCAACTTAAAAAAATACATCATAAAGAGTGATGAACCCCCAGTTTCATTCCCTCTCGCCCACTCAGTTACTTTAAACAATGCAGTCAAATGGGTGTGGCGAGGCACAGTGGAGAGGGGAGGGAGGCCTATCAACACTTGCATGCACTTCCACTACAGAGAAGATGGAGATCAGCGATTTAGGTGATTTAGCGCGTGAAACAATTGCATTTCATGCACTTATTTGTGGGGTTTATGTTATTTTTTTCTGCAGTCTTAAATTTTACCCAGGTACTAAGTAATGGACAGGATTAGGAACGAGTATATTAGGGACTGCTCAGGTAAGATGGTTTGGAGACAAAGCAAGAGAGGCAAGATTGAGATGGCTTGGACATGTGTGGAGGAGAGATGCTGGGTATATTGGGGGAAGGATGCTGAATATGGAGGTACCAGGGAAGAGGAAAAGTGGAAGGCCTAAGAGGATGTTTATGGATGTGGTGAGAGAGGACATACAGGTGGCTGGTGTGACAGAGGAAGATGCAGAGGATAGGAAGAAATGGAAACGGATGATCTGCTGTGGCGAACTCTAATGGGAGCAGCCGAAAGTGGTAGTAGTAGTAGTATTAAATAATGTTTTCAAAAACAGATTTTAATGTTTTCAACCTCTTTAAGCTACTTCACAAAGGCTCCAGTCACAAGACACGATAAGAGATAAGGTAACTGCTGTTTTCAGTGTAATGTTTATGTCTGACATTCCTGTCTCAGCATGGGAATCAGACTGTCATGGTCTTAATTTCTATGCTAGAAGTTCCACTACCTCTCCTTGTTTACTCATCTGGGCCACATTCAGCGCTGTGGCTCCGGATGAATCTATCAGTGTCTTGTCTGCACCATTCAGGAGCAAGGCCTTTATTATGGGGATACAGCCATGTTGGGCAGCCAGGTGCAGAGGTGTGGCTTTCCCCCAGTTTACTGCATTGACATCTGCATGATGTGAGATCAGCTGAAGGACACTTTGGAAACTGACATTGTTACAGGCCAAATGAAGTGGTGTCCAACCACCACCCTCCTCTGTCACATTGGGGTCAGCTTTGGCAGCCAGTAGCTTGGCTACTACCTCCTGCTGGCTATGATGGCAAGCTAGGTGGAGGGGTGTCCAACCATTCTCACCCTTAGCATTCACACAGCCAGCCTGGCTCTCTAGCTGGAGCACAGTGTCCTGGTGACCCCTGAAGGCCGACAGGTGTATGGGTGTCCAACCCTGCAGGGTTCTGGGGTTTGGGCTGGCTCCACATGATAACAACTGCCTGCAGATGCCTGTGTGTCCCTTTAGAGCAGCCAGGTGGAGTGGTGTGTAACCTCTGCTGTCCACACAGTCGATCTGTGCCCCATTCTTCATCAGCTGTCTGACAACTCTGTTGTGACCTTGCTCAGCTGACAGGTGCAAGGCAGTGCAAAGAGAGCAGTCAGTGATGTTAGGGTCAGCCCCTTTAGAGAGGAGGAGCTTGGCAATACTGACATGGCCATAGGCACAGGCTAGGTGGAACGGTGTCCTCCCCTGCACTTCCTCTCGTATCCCAACTACCTCTTCTGACAGGCGTGACAGCAGCAACCGCACCACAGATTCGTGGCCATTCTGGCAGGCCAGATGGAGGGATGTCCAACCAGCTTTTTCCTTTGCATCTACCACTGCTCCTCTGTCCAGCAGCATCCGCACGGTCCTATCATCACCAATCTGGCAAGCAAAATGAAGAGATGTCCACTGGTCCTTGTCTCCTTGGGAAGCATCTGCTCCATGCTTCAACAGAAGGAATATGATGTCATGGAGCCTGTAGAGAAGAAGAATCATTCCTAATGTACATGCTGTATGCAATTACAGACTGAGATCATGACTTTTTAAAGAGGTAGTAAAACTTTGACCACGTTTTTTTTTTTAACTTGTGTTGGTTACCCTTCACAGGTAAAACTGATTGGCCTGGTGATAAATTCAACAAGAAATAAGACTGCACACATGGGGATCCAGCGTGTTAGACCAATAAAATATGAGTTGAGTAGAAAGGCTGACACACTGGTGTCAGCCAACTAAACTCTCTGGGTAGACTTGTGAGAAGCTGTGGTGTGATGTTCTGTTACAAAACTGCCACTTTCAGTCTAACCCAAACACCATCACTGCCCTCTTCATCTACACCCCTTTTTTGTCCTTTTTATAGATGTGAATGGACAGAGACAGGCTAAAAACAAGCTGTTCTCCTCTGCCCACCTTTCAGTCTTAGGTTTGAGTAGAGGTGATGCAAAAAAAAAAAACTTGAACGTGTTTGGTTCATGTTACAAGAACTGTCAGATAATCTTTTTATCAAAGTAGTTGGCTGCTTCAGGGCACTTAACTCATTCGTATGGAAACTGATGCAAAAATGGTTTCTGAGATGTAACATTTTAATGCATACCTGTGCACTACAGCAACAATGAGAGGAGTATAACCTCTGGTACTAGGACAGTTGACGTTAGCACCAAGACTCAAGACATGTTGGACACTCTCCACATCCCCACTGGCCACAGTGTAGTGGAGAAGACTGTTGTTATCAGAAAAAAGCACAGCTGTGTGTTCGCTTTTCACCGACTTTCTGAAATTGCCAAAGTCCTTCTTCGACAAGAGAAAGAGAATGCCATCCTTCCCATGCTGCGCATCTGTGAAACAAAAAGATAGTTAGTTGATGGTTTGAGAGAAGATCAGTTAAAAATGGCAAAGACAGAAATCATCGAGTTGAGTCTGAAACAGAACAAATTTGTGAATGATGCATAAACAAGTTGAATTTTCTCCATATTGTGCTGAAATACTGCAGTGTGCCTGTGATTCATAATGGCATTAAACCATCATGCTTTATTACAACGTCTCGACGTCAGTCAATATTAGTTGCAAGAAGGAATGTTTTACACCCATATAAATCATAGCAGAGATCAGTGTGATACCAGAGATTGTGATTTTTTTTTTCAACAAATGTAGTTTATTATTTTTGCCTAACATGGATTGGATTAATAAATGAGCCAAACATCTATCACATTTCAAACAAAAGGATAACGGTAAATAGACGTTGGAGGCCAAGTTAGCATATGCAGCTTTTACTCTGTTTTTCTGAGTAAATGACTCCGCTTTTTTGTATTCTGTTAAAAATGTAAATATCAATTTTAAATGTCAGCCCTGCAGGCCTTGTTCTGCAATGAGCACAATTTCCCATCCACCTCAACCTATAAACTTACCTGAGGGAAGGTCTGGCATCTCAGGCACAGCAAACTAAATTGGAAAAGAAGAAAAATGTTACAAAGATTAATCAACTTAAGTGATTATTAAACTAGTATATCAATCAAAAGGTACTTTTTTTCAGATAACTGCTTTCTAACAGCTGCAGCATGTACTGATGGTAAACAAAAAGTCTTGCCTAACATGTTGAAAATATCTGGTGCTGAAGGTGTGTTGATGTGTCCTGAATCTGGAAGCGTCAAAGTACTATTGGAATTTGACTGAATGGGCAGATGACTTACAAAACCTAGTGACATATTTTCAGTATGGATTGAGAGAGAAAGTGAATGAATGAGAGTCATGGTGTGAAAGATACAAAGTGATAGAAAGGTAGATAGATACAAGACAGACAGTTTCCACCTACTGTGTTAATATACAGTAAACCTTTTCCCCATTTCTTCTCTTACAATAGCACCGGTCCAAAAAAAAAAACATATGTTTGTGTGTGCGTGTATATATACATATATATATATATATGTGTGTGTGTGTGTGTGTGTGTGTATATATATATATATATATATATATATTATATATATATATATATATATATATATATATATATATATATATATATATATATATACAACCCACTTTCTGTGCAGGGGACACCAGCCACGGGTAGTCCATTTTCTTTTCTTGGTTTCCATCTCGTTGAGGCTGGTTCCCTCCTGGTGTCTTTATAACTTCACTCAGCGCCTCTGTTGTCTTAACAGTATCTTGAAAAATAAGCAGATGACATTTTCCTGGCTTTGTGTTCTCAGAAGAACACTACAAATCAACAATTCTCCTTATGCAAGAAAGTACACATAATTTTGAACTACTTTTCACTTTTTACAGTTCTTCCTAAGTAATGCCGTGCACTAAGTATGAAACATTAAAAAAAAGTGTTTCATTTAAGCTCCAATGTGTAGTAGTCAGAATAAAAACACAAGTTTCAGCATCTCTTTTTCTGCCAAGCTCGCCATTTCTTTTAGTTTACCAGGAACCAGGTGGCAGATTACAATGCTTAATTTCATCAGTTACAAGTCATGTGTGTAATATCATCCTCTAAATAAAAGGATTCAGTTCCCTCTCCCAGCAGAAAGAAGGTAATTTCCCTAATAGCATCACTACTGAAAATGAGCTTTCATGTATAAACTGCAAAACAATTCTCACACAGATTTGAAAATAATGGCTGTGAACTGGAACCATAAAAAATTGAAATCGCCACTGCGTATGAATAACATGACTACTTGAGCATTAATTGCCTGTCTGTCTAAGGGTAACCTGCTGACTCTTGTGTAGACCATTTAATCTCATTTAATTTGAAAATCTCAATCTGGTGACGCATAAAATGGAGCAGCTTGATGTGTCTCCTTGTTTTAATGCTGAGAAGGTAACAACGCATTCACTGTGAAATTAATAACCAGGAACTATGAACTGCAAAGGCAGGGTGACAGTGTTATGGACTGATGTGTATAAGGTATGTGCAGCCACAGTATCTGTACATGTGACTATGAGTGTATGTGCTTGTGAGCACACTTGTGCCTCATGCTAACAATGCATTTATAGGTGGCACTGACGGCAGCTTAGGTGTTACTGAAACACATTGTTATTGATTTGCATTTACCTGAGAATGGTGGCCTCTTCTTGTGGTCCAGGTCCCAGCATTGCTGCATTATGCTGATCAGCTGAACACACTCATCAGGCTTGTCATCCGATATCATCTCCACATTTGGCCTTTTTCCAGCTGACACCTGTATCAGTACTTTAGTCACACTGCTCCCTGGGTTCACACAGCAGAGGACAGGTGAGAGGTTCAGCAATGAATCACAAATGCCAGGAATGATCTCTAATACGGATTGGGTGAATATGGCAGGGCATGGTTTGGGCATCAGTTTGGAGACGGAGAGTTAGAGGTGGCTCACGTGGGCGAACAAGGAGCACTTTTTGGGGGGGGGGGTGGAATATTTTCCCCCTTTTTCTCCCAATTGTATCCAGCCAATTACCCCACTCGTTCGAGCCATCCCGGTCGCTGCTCCACCCCCTCTGCCAATCCGGGGAGGGCTGCAGACTACCACATGCCCCCTCTGATATATGTGGAGTCACCAGCCGCTTCTTTTCACCTGACGGTGAGGAGTTTCACCAGGGGGACATAGTATGTGGGAGGATCATGCTATTCCCCCTGTTCCCCCTCCTCCCCAAACAGGCGCCCCGACCGACCAGAGGTGGCACTAGTGCAGCGACCAGGACACATACCCATATCCGGCATCCCACCCGCAGACAGGACCAATTGTGTCTGTAGGGACGCCCAGCCAAGCCGGAGGTAAAACGTGGGGATTCGAACTAGCGATCCCCATGTTGGTAGGCAATGGAATAGACTGCTACGCTACCCAGACACCCCAAGAGCAGCTTTTTACTATTAGTCTCTTCTTATTGTTTATGTCTAGGTTTCAGCAGGCAGAGAGAGAAGCCCGGGAAATGTCCACACACTGGACCATATATATGCATGTTGTTTTAAGAATCATATAATTGCTTTCAACACTTGGCAAGGGATAGTTAAATAATGTGAAGTGTCCCCAAAAAGGGAATTGGGGACTGATTGAATGCCATGTTTAGATAAACTCATTTGTTTAATAAATGCTGTGTAGTTTCATAATGCTGGTATCTCAGGGTGTCGTTCCATTACGATGCCTGATTTGTGCCACTGTAAACATTTGTTCTTGTGGATCTGTTTACTGTGGTCCTGTTGGGTAGCTGAAGGCCACATAATGATAATTAAATACTAACCAATGTCAATCACATTGTTTTACAATTAATTATCTACTGTTACTGTTGACATATGTGAAAAGGGATCTCACTAAGTAAAAAAAAAAACATCTATCAGGCATTTTACTGTTTTAAGTAATGTGGTCGGGGACATATACTCTGCAGTCATTCTTACCTGAGTAGGGTTTCTGCTGTGTCAGAATCTCCCACATCACAATTGAAAAGCTACAAATTAGAGCAGACAAAAGCACTTTAATCTTACTCTTCTCCTACTGTGCATGCCTCATTCAATTACATCTAAAAAGATGTTGAGAAATTATTAGTGTTCTCCACAGATAAAGGGGTAACCCTGTTTAAAGATTGATGAGTTTGAAGGACAGTTAGTCAGTAAAATCCCCAGTAAGAAAACGTCAGTGTTTAAAGGTTTTGAAGAATGAAAAAAGAGAAAAAAAATAAGAACCAGGACAGAGTGTCGTAGATGTGAAACACAACTGTTGTGTGACTTTGTGAACAGGAATCGATACAGGATAATTGTGTTAAGTTTGTAATTGGAAGCAGGTCTGGTATGGACTGTACATTTTCAACAGAGTAGCTAATGTTGTGTTTCATTGTTGCATAATGTCATGATTGGATGTTCCACACTGAGGTTGTAAAATAGATGCTTTTACACCAGTTCAATGTCGCTAAAGTTAGCTAGTCTGAATCCTGTTTTCAGCTAACCAACAACCCTGTAAAACAAGCTGACACATCAGAAACACTCTATGAAAAAGATCAATTTCTTTAAGCAAATTATGATGTTAGGGTATGTCTTACTGATACCTCATGGACCATACCAAGTAATAGAAGAGAGAATAGTGAAGGGGTGAAGAAAAAAAAATGTTTTGCCAATTTTGGCTTCAGTGAGAATTATAATGTTAATTTAAAAAAAATCTTTAACTTCTTACAACAGCATACATGTTTAGATGTGATCACTCAAACATTTTGGACAGGTTACAGACATCCCCCCCCCGCCCCAATCTACGCACATGGTACAGCCAGACGTGATGTAAAACGTCATTGGTGAGTCAGTCAGAAGACAGGTTCTTGATGTGATTCACATCTAAAAAAAAAAAAGAAAAAAAAAAGGTCTGAAAGTGGGAATGAGAGGCAAGTGGAAAAAAAGGTGTGTGTTTGCTTGTTAGTGGAGTGAAAGAAATGAAAGCACGTGTGGCAGACAGAGTCCGAGGAAAAAGAGGTGACAGTGCTGATGGTGTGAGGATGGTGTTTATCGCCATCAGCGTTTCACCTGTAAACATCAAAGGACGTTCCTGGAGGCTTGGGGCACTGCGTGAAGGTCTCAGGAGGAACGTAACTTATGTTCCCCCTTGCTGTGAGATGTTCCATGAACTTTGTTTTAAAACCCTCCGCCCACGTGATCAAACCAAAGTCCGAGATCTTTTTGGAGGGAAGAAAATCAACATCAAAGCTTATCAGAGGTCCTAATTAGCATGTGTTGCATTGCACGGCTCATTAGAATGACATTAACCATCACATCTGAAATGGCCTCCAGCTGCTTGAAATTATCAAGAGATACTAAGTAAAGTGCCAACACTCTTTACATTTAGTTCTATGCAGTAACTGTGTATTTCTGACCAAAGTTTCACTCACTTTGACATGAAGGTGATCGTCAAGTAGGACGTTGGACGTTTTGAGGTTGAGATGGAGCAGGGGAGGTTTAAGGCTGTGGAGGAAATTCATGCCCATGGTAACCTCATGAATCATCTGGAATTTCTTGGGCCACATCAAAGTGTGACTGGCCAAGAGATTATCCAAGGAGCCGTTACTCATGTACTCCATCACCATGGCAGATGGTTCACTGCACAGCCCGTAGATGGACACTAGATACTTAAATTTCACTTTGGCTATCACAGAAACCTCGTCTGTACTACTCCTGTGAAAAGAGAAATAATGGTCCCTAAGGGGGATTATTTTGGCATTGAAAAAGTGTCTGCCTGTTGTTCTTCAGAAAAAATGCAGTATTGCTTGGTACAGTTCAGAAAAAAATGGAAAAAAAATTGTGATTTTCCACATTACCGAAGTACTGCCTCAGTACTTCAATGACCTCATCTAAAAAGCTTTGCTGTGAAATTTGAAAGGGCTAAATTGTTGATATCTTGCAAAATAAAACATGCTGTATGCCATGGTTTATTGTCAAAACATCAAGTCTCACCTGTAAGGGCTGTTTGCAGAAAGACTTGGGTCAATTTTTTTGAGGGCACACTGTTCGCGCCAGAGTTTGAGCTTGACTCGGTACACCTGGCTGAATCTGCATTCTGCCACCTTAATCCAGTCAGCCTCGAAATCGTCTTTCCTGAAGTTCCTGTACTTCCCAGAGGCTCCGTCAAGACAAGCCATGGGGTCAATGATCCTCTCTGACACAGCCCACACACTTGCTCTCTAATTCCCACAGAAACAGGGATTAGCCTCCAGAGCAACAGTGATTCGGTCTCAACGTGTCTCGCAAAGGGAAAAGAAAGGAGGTGATAGCAAAGAAAGACAACTTGGAAACATTCATTCCCATTTAAGCGAAGGGTAAAAGACAGGCTGTGTCTCAGGAGCTGGTAACTATTTGGATAAATGGGAGGAGCTGTGGTCGAGAATTTGTTGCACAGCAATGTCACAGGGCCGGTTTCAAACTGGCTGCCAAGACTGCTGACCCAGCTTTCAGTCTTAGAGAGGAAACCTGATATTCCAGACGTAATTGCTGTTCTGTCTCACCGCTCAGTTCCAGGAAGGGTTCAAAATCATCTGAACGATAAACTTGGCACTTGGAAAGAAAGTATGTGAATTATGACTATCAACAGACTGTCAATGGCCATGCCAATTTATTGTATACCACAGTATATGGCAGATATGTCCTGAGTTATTTGTGTCATTGTGTCAATACCCCGGTTAATGGTCAATTAACTATTGTTGAGTCGCTCTGAAGCAAGGCACTTAAACTTCAGCTGCCTCAGTGGATCTACAATGTGGTCAAAGGTTTGGCTGTTGTGGTGGTTCAGGGCAGCATCCATGTGTGTGTGTGTGTGTGTGTGTGTGTGTGTGTGTGTGTGTGTGTGTGAGAGAGATAGAGAGAGAGATACAGTAGATGGAGAAAAAGTGAGAAAGACTAGATTGGGGTACTTACAGTATTTGTTTATGCAGGCTTATTGTCTTTGAAGATGAGACAAAATAAAGGAGTGATTTCAATAGTATTACACTACACCTCCCTAGTACTAGTAATAATAATAATAATTACATTTATATAGTGCTTTTCTAGACACCCAAAGCACTTCACATTGAAGGGAGTAACTCACTTCAACCACCACCAATGTGTAGCACCCACCTGGGTGATGCACGGCTGTTATTTTGTGCCAGAATGCTCACCACAGTCTCTCTGCACTGAGAGAGACTGTTTTCTCAGGCTTCAGTCAGTCAGTTCCCCACAGTTTGCTGTGTTGCGTGCATTGGATTTGGTGGAATGACTCATGTACTGTACAGCCTTGTAAATTGATTAGTTCAGTCACTTTATTATCCCAGATGGGAAACTTGACTTGCAGTCAGGTGCACAAGATAAAATAACAGAGTACAGAAGTGTTTCTGCTACATACAGTACATACAATACATACAATATACAGAACACAAGTGCTAAATTACATGTGCAGATTTATTGCACGGGGAACAAAGGGGTTTATAGTCCTACTGCCCTTGAATCGTGGTACTCTAAATCTACACTGGAATTGGTAAAAAAAAAAAAATCTAGTTAACCTCGAAAGTGACTTTAAAGCATTGTTGGAGAGCTGCATTTATTATGTTTCTGTACCGCCTCAAGGGCAATAAGCATCACTGGACTGCAATTTTCTCATACTTATCATGCACAGTCTGGTTTCAGGGCCCTATCCTGCCATTGTCTTGCTGTGTGTGTGTGTGTGTGTGTGTGTGTGTGTGTGTGTGTGTGTGTGTGTGTGTGTGTGTGTGTGTGTGTGTGTGTGTGTGTGTGTGTGTGTGTGTGTGTGTGTGTGTGTGTGTGTGTGTGTGTGTGTGTGTGTGTGTGTGTGTGTGTGTGTGTGTGTGTGTGTGTGTGTGCGTGTGTGAGTGAGTGTGAGAGAGAGATTAGCACTTCAGGGGTGGATTTGAGTGCCTTGCGTGATAACGAAGAGTCTGTGGCATGTGGATTTCCCATGTTTTAGTACCCACTCTGTCAAAACCCACATTAGACTCATTGCTGGCTATCTTAGATTGTTTACGTTCACCTCGCTGGTTCATTAAAGCAGTGTCATTCAGGAGACAGGGCAGGAAACAATCTGACCCACAGGCGGGCCCCGGGGCGGAAAAGGCGCTTCATTCAGAAAGATAAGAAAATAAAGATGCCCCCTCCCCTGTCTACTCTTATCCCCCCTGCTTTATTGTTTTTCAGGCTTGTCAGTTTTAGCATGCCTTCCCTCAAACCTGTAGGGTCACATTTATCTTACCTGGAAGAGTTTTCTGTGGAAACTCTGTGCAAAGAGATGAACACACACACACACACACTTTCACCCCCCCCCCCCAACACACTGAAATGCACACTTTCACACACAAAACTTAAATCGTCCCTGAGGGGCATTAGTGGATGTAGAAGTTATATAAAGATGTGGGACATCTCCCTTAGGGCTTTCCCTTCTCAGCTGATAGCACATTTACATTCAACATGGTTTCTCATGAGAGCACCGTCCAAAATCTCCGCTACAAGCTCGCCGCAGCAAAAAAACACCTCAGGGAGTGGTCATCCACTTCTCATTGTTTCTGCCTTTTCTCCCCTGCAGGGTGGGTTTTGAAAAGCTTCCATTATTAATAGCAGTGTAATCCTTTTAGATTTTGTCCCATATGAATCAGAATGCTCACTGGTGAGGACTCAGCAGGCGTTTATTGTCCTCTGATAGCTCCCAGCTGCCTCTTTGTTTAGTGCTTCAACTCTGAGACACATAGCAATTTTAATTAATAAATCTCCTTCGGTACAATTTCCCCCCCTTTCTTACAGATCCACTGCTTTTCCTTGTGGGACTGAAGTGGGGAACTAATGCAAATCCGTTGTTTAATTTGCATACAGACCTCCCGGGAGCCACGCGTCTCCATTGTTGTCAGACCACTGATACTTCAAATGGAGAGTAAACCCATAAATGTGATGCTTCAACCAATTATAGATTTGATCTTTTAAACCACAATACAATGCCATAGATCACTGTAGTGGGGTGTCAGTTGGCAAGGTTTAATCTTGTTCAGCTGAAATGGGAGAAGAAAAGCCCGGCAGACTAGCGAGTAATTAAACAAGTAAGTAGTAGGGGTATCCGGGTAGCGTGGTGGTCTATTCCGTTGCCTACCAACACGGGGATCACCGCTTCAAATCCCCATGTTACCTCCAGCTTGGTCGAGCATCCCTACAGACACAATTGGCCGTGTCTGCAGGTAGGAAACCGGATGTGGGTCTGTTTCCAGGTTGCTGCACTTGCGTCTCCTCTGGTCAGTCAGGGCACCTGTTTGGGGGGGAGGGGGAACTGGGGGAAATAGCGTGATCCTCCCACATGCCGGTGAAACTCCTCACTGTCAGGTGAAAAGAAGCGGCTGGCGACTCCACATGTATCAGAGGAGGCATGTGTGGTAGTCTTCAGCCCTCCCTGGAGCAGTGACCGGGACGATTGGAAGAGTGGGGTAATTGGCCGGGTACAATTGGGGAGAAAAAGGAGAAAAATCCCCAAAAAAAAAAAAAAAAAGACAAAAAACTAAAAAAGCAAGTAAGTAAACGGCAAAAAGGACTATTATCAAGTACATGGGGAGATTACAATTTATTCTGAAGTAGTTTCAGACTTACTCTCACTGGTTCAGGTGGAATAGAGCCTGCTGAAGTCCATTGCTTGGTATTTCTAATGGTAATCAGCAATGCTTTTCACAAGTTCTTTATCCCCCAACAACTGACGGCCCCTCTCTCCATGCATAGGGACTTAGTAATAGATGCATTAATGTTCATCATCAGCCATATTTTCATGCTTCACCAATTCACACTGTTCATTTGTGGCTGACTCTCAGATTGATTTGCAGGGAAACCAGGCACTAGTGATCAGATTCCTGATGGGCTGCCAGAGGTCTGCCTTCATTTATGGGAACCACGCCTCATAAGTCAGCCAATAGCAGGTTCCACCACATTGGCTGAGCTGACTGGAATGGAGCTGCAGGCCTTTTTTCTGTTGCTCATCGTGTTCTCTGAGAAATAGCATGCATAATTCCAGCGGTGACTCCTTTAGCTGTGTGCAAGTATGAAACATCACTTCACAAAATTTAGGAATGAAGAACTCTGAGGGGAATATAAAGACGAATCTACAACAGTAAATGTGTTGGGGAGCATAAACAGTGTAGGTTGTGAATTTAATACCAGAACATTAATTGGTTCTCATGTTTAGAGAAAGAATCAGCCATCCATCTAGATCTCTCAGCACGGTTAACTTTTTTTTTTTTATCAAAGCAGCATCTTATGCAGCTTGTGTGTGAAGCATATTACTACAGTATTGTGAACATGATAGACACGATAATCCATTCGTCTGAAGTATAGTATAGTCAACCAATTGTTTGTGAAAGGATTAAAATATGAACTAAAAGTGACATTGAATCCCACTCTTGTGCATCAACACAAATAATTAACCTTTAATCCTAAAGTTATATAGTTTCTGCTGTGATACAAAAAAAATATCATTTCATTATGCCTAGTCCTAGGTAAGATGATTCAAAGTTATTCACCAGAGGTGTGGATGTGAGTCACATGACTTGGACTCGAGTCAGATCGAGTCACTACAACAAGGACTCATGACTTCACTTGGACTTGAGCCTTTTGACACCTTCTCCAAGCCCAATGATAAAATTCTTTCAAAAAGCATGTAGTCAATCAACTCTTCATTTCCACAATTACAGATCCCGCATTCATGATTTGCGGTAATGTATTGAGTATCACTCTGGTGTTAAAATTTTGAAATGGCATTACATTTGATGAAGAACGTATATTAACTTGGCTACGACTTGAAACCCTAAACTTGAAACCTAAAGTTTGAGTGCCAAGACTTGAGAATTATGACTTGAAAAGCAACAACTTGGTCCCACCTCTTTTGTTCACAGTGGCAAATGGAAAGGATCAGTTCTGGCTGACCTGTTGTTTTTTCCTCGGTGTTGTGCTGTATCTGTTGATACTGTAGCTAATCACCAGTAGCTTCAAGATAAAGGATAAGGGAAAGTGTGATGTAAAAAATAGAGCAGTTCTAATATAATTATAATAATACAAATAATTATTTACTCCACACAACGTGATTAATTTTGATGCACTTTGGACTCCTTATAATGATCCAGAATTACTCCCATGCCCTTTAGGAGACAAACTGCCCCTGCAACAAAGTTGAATTTATCTGCAAGAGGCACCACATATTTCATCAATTTTATTGAGCACAAGCTATTTCTCAACGTAACCTTTCATTTCACACGCTCATTAAAATGCCATACATGATGATAAAACTTATTTTAATTGAACATTTAAATAGCAAAAAATATGCAGAAGGGAAAGTCACAACAAATACGAATAGGTAAGGGTTTTACTTCCTTCCGAAGTTTCTTTTTATGAGTGAACTTATATAGTTAGCTTGCATCATGCTCCAAATGCATACGTTATACTAAGCAGCAATAATCACCTTCCAGTTTCAAAGCTAGGTATTGAGCAAAGTAATTTGTTGCCAACAAGGGGAAAAAAAACAAGATCACAGCAGCTTTTCTACTTGTGGCTGCTGTTTTGCTTCTGTTCAGTGTATGATAATAGACCGCCACTGGCTGGGTGTGAAATGTGACTGCAGCAACAGCGTCACATGAGAGAAGGCAATTAGATTACTTCATATTGTTTAGCCGGGTGAACACTGTACATGATTTCCCTTAAACACCCTCCCTCCCACGCATGATGACTTGATTGACTGCTCTTGTGTTTGTTGACTAATGCAATTGGCCCCCACTATTTAAGTGATGATATGGTGACCAATAATTATGACCAATAAGGTGGTTCCTCTCTGGTCACGGTTGAATTGAGCCGCCTTCTCTGTGAAAACCGCCAGCATCTCTGCAGCAGGTGTGATGCAGAGCCGCTGGAAGGACCAGCCGGTTGGCCCTACGGCGATAAGCCAGCCACACAAGCAACAGACTGGCTGTCACAACAGAACAGGCAACCACCAAGCTGAGGATGACCAGGACTAGGTCCACTTCTGCAGGGTCTGAAAGTCATATATTAATACACATAAATGAAGTATGTTTTCACTATATTTCCAATTCACCCCATGTTTTTTTTGGATAAGGACACTGTGTTCAATCCACCACCATGGCTCCTGTCACCCTCAACCAAGTTACTCTGTAATGGCTTTTTGTGACCAACTTGCACAGAAATAAACATACGTGCAGAATCACACACACACACACACACGCACGCATACACCGCCACTTTGCAAATGAAGGTGTCATTTTTGCCACACTTCAGTAAAATGGTATGCCCATCTCTAATTTCCTGTATGGCATCATCTCCTTAACATGTCATCTGGGATTGATCACATTGTGTTTAACAGGCATGGTTAATAATTACCTATCTCCTCTGGGAAGGTAGAATTCTCCATTTCTTTGAGCATGGGACCAAAGGAAATGCGATTCCTGGGATCGGTGACAGCAGCCTTTGGATTCTCTGAGGGGAAGGCACTCCTCTGCAGAAGACACAGCTGTACAAAGACAGATGTGTTTTTGTTTTTTTTGAGCATGATACATGATAGGCTACAAAGTCATTAGCTCTTCTGAGGGAGGATGGTTTTCTTGGATATCACGGAAGGTTCAGGGTGTATAATTCATAGTACAAGCAACAGAAATGATTCAGATGTTCTTCACTGATAAATCTGTCTAAGACACTTTCATATTATGTTTTGTTTTTGTTTTTTTTATCCATGTGAAATGATGGGAAATATCCATTACAGAGGCTTGGGGCTAAAACTGCAAAGGCACGGTCACCTTTTGTTTTGCAGTTGGAATGGGGGATGGATAAAAGATTTAGGTTTGATGACGGGTTGTCGGGAAGTGGAATGAGGAATGAGGAGATCAGAAATGTAACGGGGCAAGATCATGCAGTGCTCTAAATATAATCAAGATCTTATAGATTGTTCTGAATTTTATGGGAAGCCAATGGAGGGATGCAAGAATAGGGTGAATACAGGACCTAGATGGTTAGGTGTTTTAGTTTGGAAGCCAGGCACTTTGGTGAAGTCTGAGAAGCCAAGACTTTTTCCTCTTCTTTCGGCTTATTCCCTGTTTCTCAGGGGTCACCACAGTGGATTTTACAGTTTCCATTGGTACCCTGTGAGGGCACAGCACCAATGGTGTCCATTGTTAACCCGGGCCTTGACTGATCTGGTATGGAGCCTCGACTGATCCGGTATGGTCTTATCAATCCGCATACTGATTTGGCAACATTGTACATCGGATGCCCTTCCTGACACAGCTACTAACTCTATGGATGGGGGCACAGGTAAAGTGCTGGATGCCATCCCAGTATTCATAGACTTGCGCCCATGCCTGTCGCTAGCTGAGAAGCCAAGACTGAGCTGACATATTTCATATAAGGTACTGGCTCTATAATGTATAGCTAGCTTTAAAGCAGGGACAAAATGATTGTCTTGGAAATATACTACACACCTTTGTCATCAAAAATAGTGACAAGAAAAGGGCATTTTCAAGGAATTCCGAGAACCAATCAATAGATCCAATAGAGAGAGGAATTTAGTAGTAAAAAAAACTTAAAGAAACACCGCAGGGTACATGTGTTTCCACTGCCTATGGTATCCAAACCAGTCCCCTCTCCCACTCAAAACCACATATTAGTAATCATCGGCTAACTGATTGTAAACATTGGTATGTCTAATTCCCTGTTCTCCTATGGTCCCACCACTTCTCAACCCCTGCAGTGATTGGGGAGGGTGTATAGACTACCAGCAGTACTTCCTCCAATACATGTAGAGTTGCCATTCGCTTCTTTTCACCTGCTGGTTTGAAAGGTTTCACCATCATGTAAATGGAGGCTCATGCTATTTACCCCCAGATGAACCCACAGCTGTACAGATGCCCCAAAACCCATGTTAACTGCAATGGTGGGACATGTTGACTTTAGTGGCTCTGCACACCTGGCAGCAGTGCTGGGATGCTAGCTTATAAGTCTGCTGTGCCACCTGATTGCAAACATTTTCTAGCTGGCTGTTAGCAATGTTGAGTTTAGCCTAACCTTTACAAGGAATCAATACCTTTTGAAAGCCTAAAATTTATAAAGAGAGTCTGTTAGTATCAATAGCTAGGTGGTGTTCGTTGCCATTTTACCCAGACAGAAACATTGACATGACTCTCCAAAGTTTGCTCTTTGAATCACCTCTGCTGTCTCACACTCCTGATTCATATGACTTAATTTTCCCCCCTCAGCCATGGTTCTCATTCCCATAGCTGCCAGTAGCGGCAGTTGGTGTCAGTGCACATCCATCCATTGCTCTCTTGTGAGTCTTTTAATTCCCAGAGACCTTATTTGACCTTAGGAGTACAAGAAATACTAACTGAATGTCAGTGGCCCTCAGTCTCACTTTTCCCTATTCGGTACATCTCTGTTTGTCTGCCTTTAAGAAAGATAGGTATGCCTTTAACCACATGTATAGCCCCCTTGTGACCCCAACCAATGCCTCGCCCCTAGTTTCCACCACAATTTCACATTCAGTGAGCTCCACGCTCACCTTCGCCTCTCCAGCTTGCTCTCCCCATCATCTATGCCCCTTGCCGAGTCAGCTGGTTTGCTCCATATCTGTCTCCCTTCCTTTCAGGGTCAGGGTCATGCCTACTGTGTTATTTAGACAGAGCCGCTCTCTCACTCGCTCATACTCCCATACCCATTACTCACTCTCTTCACTCATCTCATTCTCACCCGCTCACAGTCCGAGTGGTTGCTGAGGCAAACGCTGAGATCACAGTGTAAGTACGCTACTGAGGAATTAATCATTTGGAAAAGACTGATGGTGAAGGTGGCACTGCTTGACAGGATGCTGGGCAGCAGCTTGATTCCCACTGACTCCGCTGCTAACCTGAGGTGCCACAACACACACACACACACACACACACACACACACACACACACACACACACACACACACACACACACACACACACACACACAAACACACAGCAGAATGCAAGGAGTTAATTCTCCAGAAACAATTATGCAAATTGACTTGGAGTGTATATGATCTTAAGATGAAAGCCTTGAAGAAGTGAGATGCAGTTTTTCATTCACATGACTCAAAACATTAATGTTTCATGTGTAACACGATGTTTAATCAGGCACTGTAGCGTCATTCCCTATGGCCCCTTTCGGTAACAAGTAGTGTGGAATTTGAATTTAGCATCATGACCCAGATTTTTGAGATGTTAAATCATTGATCTCACATTTGGCATAAGAGGAGATTCAGATTGGTTTCAGGACTCCATTGAGTGTTTTACCTTTTTTACTGCATGTCATCGTTTAACCTGGAGCAGAAACCCATTTTAAAGAAACCTATCTCTTGTGTCAACATTTTTCCTTGTTCTTTCCGTTTTCTCTTCAGATACATACAGTGACTGTCAGCAGAAAACCGGCTTATTAACCTGACAGATTTTGAAGGTTGTGCCTTTGAACTGCTCATTCATCATGTGTGAGAGGGACATTTCATGTCTTTCCATCTCAGTGATGCTGGCTCCCAGAGATAAGACTGTCAACCTGTAGCAGAATTACTTGGTAGAAAATAATCAACTCTCAAAAATAATATTTCAGCTCCCGTGATTGATAATGGGTTGCTGCTAGAATGCGTTTACATTTAAAACTTTTGCAAGCATTGACATGTTTTTGTTGAGATGGCTTAAGTGGTTTATTATATGAATAATCATAGCATGCATGGTCATTTAGTGGCTGCTATTAGTGTAGTGTTATAGAAATTTCACCTAATTTTGAAAAATTGGAGCCTTGTTTCATAGCACAGCAGACATTAAAAGATGCAAATTAAAAAAAAGAAAGAAAGCTTGCATCTCTTTTTGTTCAATCAGTAACAGATCATTAGCCTAGAATGACATCCTGTATTTGACAAAACCACCTTTCCAGATATTGTTAAAAATGTCTCATCTATTTCAGCCACTTGGGTGGGCTTGATATACTTGAAATACTGTTTACCCTGCTTTGCCTCTGCAACTTAAAGATTGACTGTGACGTGATAACACAACCTGCTTCTCTCAATCACACACAGTCACCTTTGTGAGGCAATACGGATTTCACATTTTGATCCTGTACCTGGAGAAGAGGCAGCAGGTGGAGTTGGTGAGATCAGGCTGGATGGTTGGGGACAAACAGCAGGACTTGACCTCCAGATTGACCAGGCTGTTGTTGGTCCTCAGGTTTATAACCACCCTGACGTTCGCCAGGGCGGGTACCAGGTCTCCAGGCTGCACGCCTCTCTCCAGGTTCACACTCATCTCTGCTGTGTAGTTCCCACTGCCACACAGCTCATCTGAAACCTCTGTTACACTGGCAACGGATTCAAACACGGAGGTACATTTGGTTGGGAGGTCAGTGAGGATATCATTTTGCCTGCTGCTTGCATCACATGACCGCTTTACATGTGCATATGTTCATAATAGACTCATACATGCTCATAACAGCACATGAACATCCTGTTTGGTTTGGTTTGCTGTGTTTTTTGTAAGTGGTGTGTTCACATATACGTTCACGTTCATGTACTCTCTTTAAAAAAGCCAATTCGTTTTAAACCGCCTGATGAAAAACAACTTTGGTAACCCAGTCCAGCTGACATGAACATGGTTCACGCTCAGAGAGGCAAAACCTTAAAGTGGTCAAAGCCATCTAATGATTTCAGAGAGGTTTGGCTTGGGTAGATTGTACATAAATAGCATTACATATAGCCCTAACACAGGCATGATACAATTGTTTTAGTTTTGTTATAAAAAAAATATATTGCTGGGGACCTGACATTCCCCATCTACATCTGAGAATTTAAACTGACATCAGGTTTTCAAAAGCTTGGTCAAAATAGTGTTTATATTACTTTTTTTTTGGGGGGGGGCCCTTTTCACACCTTTTTCTCCCCAATTGTATCTGGCCAATTACCCCACTCTTCCGAACTATCCCAGTCACTGCTCCACCCCCTCTGCCAGTCCAGGGAGGGCTGCAGACTACCACATGCCTCCTCTGATACATGTGGAGTCACCAGCCGCTTCTTTTCACCTGACAGTGAGGAGTTTCGCCAGGGGGCCATAGCGTGTGGGAGGATCACGCTATTCCCCCCAGTCCCACCCCCCCGAACATGTGCCCCGACTGACCAGAGGAGGTGCTAGTGCAGCGACCAGGACACATACCCACATCCGGCTTCCCACCCACAGACATGGCCAATTGTGCCTGTAGGGACACCCGACCAAGCCAGAGGTAACACGGGGATTCGAACTGGCAATCCGCTTGTTGGTAGGCAGTGGAATAGACTGCCACGCCATCCAGACACCCAGAAAAAGTGTTTACATTACTAATCACATAATAACATGGTAAGGTGGTTGAGAAATTTCATAGCTACCCAGAGAGGTAAAGATCAGTTGAGGGCCTTCTTCTTTGTTTAAGTCTGGGAAGCTGTGATCCAGACTCAGACTCCAGTAGTGACATCTTCCGCCCAGACTCTTGAACTCGTTTGTCATCTCCAGAAGAAACAGAGTCTGAGCCAAAGGCTTTCTGTGCTTCAAGGGCCTCAGCTTTGGCTGTCTGACCGTCTGACTGGCCTTTTGTTTTGAGCTTTGCCAGGGAAGTATAGTCTGTAGTCTTTTCAGGGTTTTGTGCAATTATTACCCTGCGTATCACTTTAGATAAATTCGCTTCTCTGACAATAATATTCGGTACTTCAGCACTCCCTCTGGACACATCTCTCTGTGTTGATGTTTTCTCTAGAGACTGAGTCTGATCAGTTGACTGCCGAGGTACAAAATTATCTGTTACAACCATCCGTCTATATGTCACTGGCGAAGTCCTGTCTATGTTGCTGTTATTTCTTTTTGTTGTTTTTTTGAAAATATGATGGTTAACACCACCTTCACTGGTAGATGGTTCTGCATTAAAAGCTGCAGCATGCTTAAAAGCAGTGGTTAGTTTTGCAGTCATTCCAGAGTCAAAGTTATCTCTGGTCTGTGATTTGATCTCTCTAAACACAGTTTGCTCAGAGTTAAATGAATTTGTTCCATTGCTGACCTGCACTTCATGTGGGTCGACCAATGTAACATGATTAATGTTAATCTCTGCTTTTGTTTGGATTGTGTTATCTGACACTGCACAACTGGTGGTTTTATGGCTGTTGGGTTCTGCAATAAAAGTGTCCCCTGACGGGGCACCTTCAGTTCTTGTGTTAACTGATGTAGTTGGGATTCCTGCAGGTATTATGTAGTCAGCCAGAACTCCAAGTATCATCTGAGTTGTTGACGTCTTGTCAGGCAAAAAATATTTGCCATGTAAGTCTGCTCTTTCCAATTTGCTGCTGTCGTGTACTGCAGAGTACCTACCAGGCATAACACGGCTGGCTTCAGAAGCTCTGTTTTGTATCTGTGTTATGATGACTTGTTTTAATGAAGGACGTTCAGAGCCTTTATCATTGGTGATACTTGCATCATGCGTTCTTTCAGCCCTGTGGGTGCTCTTCACTATAGACATACCTCTTTGGATGCCTTGCTCATACTCACTGATAGCATATGTTGGTGTGGTCATTCCAGACTGTCTTTGGGTGACAGTCTGTATGGAGATTTTGTGGTCTTCTGCATTCTGTATACTTGTTGTGGTGTTTGCATTTTGTGTTGGGTCAATCTGACCAATGGCTTGAGTTGAGTGAGGCTCAGATGAAGAAGGCTCAAACTGGTATTTGGCCTGCACCGTATACAGAAAACTCTTCGCTTTAGATGTGGCTTGTGATGACTTTTCAGCAACAGCATGTCCACTGCCACCAGTGCTCATTTCTTCTTCATGAGGGTCTCCGGACATAATAAAATCCCTTCTATTGGCAGTTGATGCCAGTGACACGTGATGGCCAGTCTTTGCTGTGATTTTTTCTTCTTTTGAGAGAAAATTTAATGGTTCTTCAGCAATTTGCTGTTCTGACAATGAAAAAAGATTTTCGTTTGTTTCACTAGTGTTCTCAGCTGCGAAGATACTGTTAACGTCATATTCATTTTCAAAATCAATCTCTGCAACAGACTGACCATGGATCCCCTCAATAGGTTGTAGTGTAGGCCCATAGTTTTTACTCATAATGGTTTCTAAAGTGGACAGGTTTGGATAATCCTCATAAGTTTTCACTTTATCTTTGGTTTCATCATTGCCAACTACCATGGACGAGTCAAGCTTACTCTTACCAGGTTTCTTTATCGTATGATCATGATCCCGCCCCTCAATCTGTGCTGTAAACACAGAATCAAGTTCATTCATCTCATTGATAAAGTGCTCAGGCTTTCTTATAGTTTGTGCTATGAAAATAGAGCTATTGTCTTCAGCACTAGGCTCCGTCATGTGTGTATTGATCATATCGACATTTTGTACTCTAGAAGCCTCTATGGAAAACACATGGCCATCCCCTACAACATGTTTCTTCTCATCAGCAGTCCCTGACAAGGACCCAGCATGGCCATGTTCATCACTGATGTGTTCAGAGATGGGATGGGGACTCCCGTCTGCTCTAAATGTACTTCCCTCAGAGACAAATCTGGTGAGGTCTCTCTGACTACTGGCACCAGGTAAACTGTCACTGCCAAATAACAAAAGCAATAGTAATGGTAGGTTGCTGCTGGATGGAGATTGCTCTCTTTTCACTTCAGGACTTATTGGAGCCTGAGGACCCTCTAGGGGGCTTTGGTTGTTATCATTAGAGACATACAGAGCATCTGGATGAGTGTGCTTTTTGGAGTGTGTAAATAGGCATGGGGGGCCTGGAGACATGCTAAAGGAGAAAGAGGACTGTCTTCTCTCAGGGGGAGACTGACTTTGTCTAGGATCTAGCAACAGGTCCACGGAGACTGGGGCCTCTGAGGACAAGTCATCCATAGCTGGTGTGCGCTCGGATGAGTCAGTATACATCTGTAAAGACAGGACTGGATCCAGTGAAGTGGATATATACACGTTTTTAGAAGTGATTGAGTCCTCAGCAGTGGAGGCAGATATGTGAGCTGGAATGATGTGTTTTGTTTGCTTCTGTGCAGAAGTTACAGTAGTGGTCTGCGAGAGTGAATTTTCCTCTGACACTAAGTGCCCAAACTGATGCCTTTGATCTAACATGTCGTAAATAATTGATAAATTGTGAGTTAATGTATTTACTGTAAAATGGGTCTGGGCTGTCAGCACTCCAGCGGTGATTGCAGACTGTGGAGCAGTGAGGGTATACAGATTACTAGCATTTTCAGATGCATATGTGGTTGAATTAATGGTTGCTGTGCTGTGTTTGTGACTTTTTGTCTTTGAATTATCTTGAAATGGAGTGCTAATTCTATATGAGCTCTGATAGACTTTGGAGATTATTTTTGGAATGGCAGTCATAGTAAATCTAGCCACATTGTCTTTATGCTGATTGCTTTGTTTCTTCAATAAAGATTTAATTGCATGATTTGAAAATGTAGCCTTATGTATAGAGAGATGTGGGCTGACTCCTGCATATTGCTTTTTAGGCAGAGAAACTGCCCTTGATAGTTCCTGGCTCTGATTTGTGAGAGCTTGTAGTGGTCTGTTAGTATTTGTTCCTCCACTGGAAAATGATATGTGTTTTATTTCCACATATTTTTCAATATTTTCCCCCATATAAATGCCCTCACGCCCTGTGGCTTCAGACTGTTTCACTAAACCATGGGAGGGCAATGTGCTGGTAAAAGTTTGTGCTCTGCCTCTGTTCACCTCTTTGGAGTTGACGGTTGGTTCAAGGAGAATGTCCTGCCTTGCATGTGTAGTCACGTCATTAATGCCGTTTTTCTCAATTTCTGTACTCGCATTCATGTCTTCCTTTGGACCTGTCTCATCTCTTCTACTCAGTTCCACTATGTTTGTCAAAATGTCTTTCTGCTTTATAATATGAGAATTCTTCCCCTTCATGTTTTCCTCATCACTGGATTTCTCTTCATTTGTTCTATTCTTGTCCTCTTCTGTTGTGCCTTCTTTATCTGTTACAACCTCATATACACTTTCATCTCTCGCTTGTGTTGCAGGTATGTCTTCCCCTTCTGTGGCCACTCTGTGCTCTTCTCCCTCACTCCTTGTCTTCACCTTGTCTTCCTCCATCCTGTCTTCTTCTCTCTCTGTATTTTCGCTAAGCTCTTCAACAGCTGTCTCTTTCTGCCCCCTGACTTTTGTCTCTTCATGTCTCAACATCTCCCCTCTCATAATGTCGCCCTCAAATTCATTCTCTTCCCTGGTCTGTCTCTCCTCTTCTTCCTGATCCTTTGGTAATTTCTCCAGCTCTCCCTCTCTCCTCATTATAACTTCTGTCTTTGCACCCAGCGTCAAGTCTTGCTCATTGCTATCTCTCGATATCAAGTCATGGGCTATTTTCGATGGACGGATCACATCCCCATTGCAGTATGCAGAAGTCTGATGTTGGGGTCCTAAGCTATCCTCAGTAGTTTCTCCAGGATTCATCTCCAGTGTAATTTTTGATGGACTTTTCTTGAGAGTCCCTAAAAGCCTATTCATTGTTACTCTTTTGGAAAATGGCCTTCCTGATGCCGTTGTTAGCACTGACACAGACACATCAGTGTCATCGAATTTCAGTGCATCAGCGTTTGTTGCAGTTGAGGATGGAGCGTGCTGCTTTTTCACAATTGACTTCACTGGCAGAGAGAGATCAATAGATGACATTGTCTGTTTTTTTGCGACGCTGAGTTCCTGAGGTTGTTGCCTCTCTGTCATGTGTGTTATTTTGGTTACTGAGACAAGCTGGCTGCCAGCGCCCTCTGATATCAGATTTAATAGGGGCTCTGTGGGCTGGATGCTGGGTGAGGCTGGCAGCTGGCCAAAGCCACTGAACACAGACATCAAAGATTTTGCTCCTGTCAGAGAGTGAAACACATGGTTGCTGATGGCAGAAGTGGTCGACCTCCTCAAGTGGAAGTCTGTTGTCGGGTGTGATTCATCATTGTGATTCGTGCCTTCTGGAATGACATCTTCTTTACTGCTGTTTAAGTCTAAGATTTGGTCTTGTAGAAATTCATTTTCAAAGTTTGCCAAGTCTAGCCTCTGTCCATTATTTATCTTACTTTTGCTGCCAAATATCAGTGTTGACTGTGGGTCCCTGATGGCTGGTTTTGGAAATATGTGATTCTCTCCAGCGTTCAGTTGGTTTGACACATTATGAAACAAACTGGAAGAGTGATTAAGTCCTATGGTTTTCAATATTGGTCTCTCACTATCAAATGATTCACTGAGGTAAGGTTTTTTAGTTTGTGTTTGCATTTTGAATGGCACCTGAGGAAGAGCTGTATTGAGATCAAGAGTTTTTGTTTGTGAAAAAAAATCAACTAGTGAGTCATTCAAAATAGTTTGACTTTGACTTGCTTTTATATTAGTTGAGAAAAGAATGTGAGTTGAATTATAGTTCTGTCTAACCAAATCCTCATTTAGAGAAAGACTGGACATTTTGCTAGAATAGGGAATCTCTCTATTTATTATTTGTTCTTGTTCTCTAATTGATTGTTTAATGATGCTGGGTAGTGTGGTTATTCGATTATTGATATCTAAATCAGGTCTGTCCAAAGTGACAGTGTATAAAGAGCCTGGAACGAACAACAAAGGCAGAGCTGTAGATTTCTGTATGGAGGCTGCTTTTCCATCATCTGCGCAGTTCAAACACAAGCTGCTTATATTTGTCCTCTTCACCAAACCCTCTGCTTTGTCACCTTGGGGACTGGATTCTGCTGCACCAAACAAATACTCTTTTCTCTCCTCTTCCAAAAACACCTTCCCATCCCCGCCTTCAAATCGCACACCATTGTCGTTATGAGGCTCAGCCAGGTTATCACTTATAGGAAGATGGGATTTAGATAGTACTGAAACTTGCAGGCCTCTGTCAGCAGATGGGAAATTAATGGAATCTGTGTTGCCTTGCCAAAAGGAGGTCTTCTCTCTGTCTGTGGACAAATGAACCTCAGGCTCTGATGTGTCTTTCATCATTGATTCAAATGCAGCTTGTGTGGATGAGAAAATGACCTCGTTATCATAGATCAATGGGAGTTCTTGTTCATTGTGGGGACTCATGCCTGATAGATTGTCCTCTGTCAACATGAGCAAATCTGGCCTGCTGCTGGAAACAAAATGGGCTCTGCTTGGTGAGGCAATTACGGCAGATGCCTCTGTGATTTGTGTTTCCCCATAAGGTGGCGAAGGAGTGGTGTGTGAGAAAGTTGTCCTAGGAAATTTCACATTCAGAGAAACCACAGTGTGCAGATTTCTTCTCTCTTCGGCTGTTGCTGCTGTGAAGTGACCTGTGAGGTTTTTCCTTCTCAAGAGCTCTTCTATTGTGACTGTCGTGGCTTCTGTTTGCTCTCTATGGTACTCTTGCAAGACCTCATTTTCAGTCCATGCTAGAGAGAATAAAACAAGGGTAACACCTCTTTATGGAGCAAGTTACCCTATCTTAAAAGCAAATGCTGTGAAAAACAAAGCAAAAGTGAGATTATACCATAACTACTGTGCTTCAGTGGTGTGGAGTCACTTATTTAGAATGGGGAGAATTCGTGAAAATTGCCCCACTGTCATCTTTTATTCCTAGGTATTTGATGTTGGACCACAAAATGAGCATATCTAGTGTTAAGGTAATTCCACGGTTAAGCCCAAGAACAGATAAAGTCGCAATATATTTCATCAAATTAATTCAATTTAATGGCGCAACAGGCATATACATATTTAACAAACTGCTGATATCACCACAGATACTGAATGAATCCTCATTCATCTCGATCTTGCAAATCTGACATGTATCTTCCCTCAACAAGTTCTTGATTTCCAGAGCAATGTGAAAATTGGTGGCTTCCATCTTATTTTACAAAAATCCCATTATCAGTATCAGCATTTAGAACCAAGCGGGTTTGCAAATGTAGATGGCAAGAAGAAATTATTGAAAGAATATGTGATGGACAAATTGAATTAATTTCATGAAGAGAATTGTAGTAGGCAGGAAAGATTAACACAGGTTAAATTTGATAGATATGAAGCAGGGCATTTTAGTCCATAGGCTTGGGATTCACTCAGCTAAAGTCAAAACAAATTTCTAAAATAAACCTTTGATTTATTTTGCAGAGTACCCATGATGACTTAAGATACCTGCTACATTACCTCATAAGACATATTATCCTTTCCTTGTGAAAATGGGGTAAATCAAAAATCTATTTCATACAAAATGAAGATGCATGAGCACATCCTATGATAGCACTTCATATGTGGCAGGGCAAAAGGGCAGCAACTCGAGCACTCTTTGGACCCTATCTACACGTACATGTGTGATAATATGGCTGACATGCAGGTGTTAACTAAATGATATAGAGGACAGACAGCCAGGCAGTTGCCTGAGAAGCATGAACTGGGTTGTTGGAAAGGATGGCACCTACATATTTTCGTCTTATCCGATGATATATCTCAAATCCAATGCAACATTTATGGTTGGCTTGAGATTCAAAATTAGACAGATATAATTAATAAGAAAGTTAATATGTAAAACAATCTTGCAAAGGTTCATTGTAGATCATTAAAGTTTTTCTGTTAACACTATCGCAGCTATGGTTCTATCTGACAATGACCCTTTTAGATATCTAGATTCAAAACAATATCCTCTTGCTAATTGTCATGAGATAAAGCACAGTACAGCAATGTCAAAAAATTAGGTTACAGAGGCCATCAACAATTCTGATATATTGTCGATTGGAGGAATGAAAGAAAAATGACGATACTACAATAATCAACCATCCAAATCTATTACAGCTAATGAAGCAAGTGAGCCAATAATAATGCAGTAGTATGTTCACAGGTAGATTTAAAGACTGTAAATAGCATTGATAAAACGAAACAGTAATAATGGGTTTCTTTCATGATCTACTCCTAAGCAGCTTTTGAGGAAATACTGTCTTTTGATTAATTATTTCACCTTATTTAAAAAGGAATGTAAATGGTGTACCAACTTTAGCTCATATATAAAGTTCAAAAGCAAATACATACCTGTAAGCATGAAAACAAACAGTGTGAAACAGGAAAGCCACCTCATTTTTCTTCACTTCATTGATTACAGTTGAAGCCTCTGTGAATAAATGGCCCTGTAACTGTGATATCCCTGGTCTGAAGACTTACAGAGGAGATGCCATCTCTTACTGTGAGCTTCTGTCCTCTGCAGCTCATGTGTACACAGATTGAATTTCTCAGACAAACAAGCATACTGCCTTCTTTTTTCCCTCACTGAGGAAGAGGCATGCCCTAGGTATCCATTTCTTGGTCTTAGATGTCAATATGTAATAATTCTCCTCAAATGGTGACAATATTAACATCAGTCTTCTAGTGGGGACTCACCATATGCAGGGATGAATAGGTTTCATTTCGTTTTGTTTCTTTATTTACACATATAAAAAAGATACAATATAATTTTCAATGTAATGTGAGGGAGAATTGCCTAAAACCCTGCAAAGGGGTGAAAAGTGGCACTCTCCAGGCAGCATAATACAGGAACTAATTACAGCAATGTAGTATACACAATTTGTATGTCTGTCAATCATTTTTAGACGGTAAAAAAAAAACAGAAATAGTTTAGCATAGCACTTGCCCAAAATGCCTCCCATAAACACCCATGTTACACAAGTATAATGAATCAGTCATTGTCATAACACACACACACACACATCTGTGCAAAAAAACAAATCATTAACCTTCACAATATAGTGATACCCCTTTTTAGCTACTAACATCCTTACTTTTGCCCATGTTGCTGCTAGTACACTACAAACTAACACAGAATTATATTTCACTTTTGCAGTGGTTTGGTTTAATATCAAAGGGACATGCCAAAGTATCCCTCGTTCAAGAAGAATCAATGAAATTAAAAACTGACAAAACCAAGATGTGATGTATGAGCGATGACATACCCCTTACATCCTTTGCTGTCTTTCTTATGTGATTAAAACTGCCTTGCTAACATGGTTGGAAATGGTATTTACTGCTGAACAACACTGTACCGCATAATGACACATTTTGCAAAATAATTCCCCTATAAGTGACATTTAAAGCTGACAAACAGTGCCAAAGATTTACACTCACGTGTGCAGCCTTGGGCCAAAGCAACCTTTCACTCTAATCTGCCCTCCACTTAAAAACCCACCAAGATGGGTTTTGAAGTGGAGGACGGTCTTATCAATGTCAAGCCTCCAGATTCCAACTGTTCCCTACACAAGCTGAACTGTTTTCAACTTCCTCCTGGGTAATGTTCTTTTTTATTAGTTGCTTATTTTTTCCATGTATTATTCTGCATAAAACAAAAGAACAAACATTTGGAGATACGGTTCACTATGAAATGGTACTTGAAAAGTGAAATGGCATCATAAACTTGTGGTGGAACTGACCACACCTACCCCATCCTATTTATATATTCAAAGTAATTAGCCATACATAACCAACACAGAAACAAGGGCAGCCAAGAAGGCTGCTAATGTTTATGAACCTTGATTATGTAGTCTGAGCAATTAGGAACAGAATCTTAACCATTTGAAATAAATATTTTATTAGTCTCTACTCAGGCTTAGTTTAGTTTCTTACCAAAAAAAAATTACTTTCATCATACATTTTCAGTCATGCACCAGCTATGGGAATTTTGATATTCATCCAGTCCTCTTATAATTCATAACAGAAATGACTTGTCAAAAGGCTGGCAAGCATTGTACTTGTATGGGATAGTATAGCAGAGGGAAGATACTACTGTAAAGCTTCCTGTAGTGACAGATATTTAGAAAACACAAGTGTTTAATACATTCTAGGGCCTAAGGGCACAAGAAACCCTTCCAAGCCAATTTGTCCATACTGACCTATAGTTATCTGCAGCAGTGATGGTGATATCATTGAACTTTTGTTCTTGAAGTACAGAGGTCGAAGGATATCCAAGGATAAAACATTGTAAAGACAAAGAAACAAAAAATAACACAAGGAATAGGAAAATTAATAATTTGACAGTAAAGAAACTGACTTGTGACTCATGTCTTGTTGTCATTGACTTGGTCATGTGATAAGCTTCATACAGGAGTGGAGTATCTCAAGGCCATGGAGTTCTCGCAGTTTGTTTATATGTCTGCAAAAAAACAACAATGAAGATTACAGTATTACTTGTGAATGCAAACACAAAGGCAGTGTCCATGGCAGGCTGGAATTCAGCTGAATCCTGGCCTGCCAAGAGTTTGCAAACTACTGCAAACTACTGCTGCTGCCATTTCACATTATTAGGGGTAATATAAAACAATTACACCCTTGTGTCTTATTGAGGAACCCTATGTAATATAGCTTACAGCTGAATGTTATCTGTAAATTAATGGCCCAAGACACCATGTGAAACACTACATGTGTGTGAAGGCCCACAAAGATGTATGCTACTCAACATGGAGTGGTTAATTAAAAACACTGTTGCTGTTCCCTTTCTGTCCAGCAGTTGCAACTAAACCCCTTACATGTTTAAAAAAAAAAAAAGAAAGAAAGAAGTGACATCTTAGCAGCAAGTAGGGGCACATAGTTTACTGTGCTCACCTGCAGCCTTTGGACTCATCCATGGCATGACATAAATCATATTACATGAATATACTGTAAGCTGCAACAGTTAAGTGTGCATGAAAAGTCATCAAACTATGTTGGTCAGATCTTTTTTTCTCTGGGAGGCAGAATCCATGAGAGGTTTGTGTTTCAAAACCTTTCCCAAGACTTACTTAGCCAGCGAGTCAGGCAAGTCTACCCTTTCTGTCAGTCTTCCTGTTTTACAAGGGTTTGGTATGTCTTTGGTTTGTTGGGAAATGTTTCAGAAGTATGTTACTTATATACTTCTATGTTCATATATATTTTCAGTAACCGATATAAGAGTACAGAATTATTTTTTGCTGGTGGGGATGATTTACATGCAAGGATATAGGGGTCAAATCAAGTCAATTTTATTTGTATAGCCCAATATCACAAATTACAAATTTGCCTCATGGGGCTTTACAGTGTTGCCCCCTTGACAAACGTGACAGGAATCTGTTTTTCGTTTGGCAACTTTATTGTCCCCGGTGCTCTTATTCTTTTCTGTACACTTGAAGCAACCGGACTCTTTTTGTGCAACAGATACAACAAAAACCTGCCCATTCTTGCCACCCATAGTAGAGCCATAGCCTACCTCTCAAAGGAACAGTGCACATCCCCTTCTACTGACTCTCAATGGGAAAAAACACTAAATAAATATCAGTAAACAATGAAATGAAATAAAATATTAACACTATACAGTCTAGCTCGCAGCATCCTCCCCCACTAAAAAAAATAAATTTTACCAAACATTTTTTTCTTTCAATGACCATAACTTTGACATAGCCTCTTATAAGAAACTGGAACACATGGAAGGATGAAGACAGGTGAATAAGTCACAACAGTTTCTAAGTTCAAATTACTCTCTAGTTCTTTACCAAATATTCCTACTGCATATTACAGTTAAATGGATACAAAAGTGAAGATCTAGCAACAGGATCATGCTGTTCATTGGAGGTCCTCACAACACTGCTTCTCCAGTGTCCACTCAGCAGGTTCTCATCATTTGGTAGGTCGGCTGACCTAGTTGGTTGTAAGTGTAGTTACATGTTGGCCGTCTGACCCTTGCTGGTCTCTCCCTCTGCATCCCAGCTTCCATCTGCTCGTCTTCAAATCCTGATGCTGCAAAATGTTCCTCTTCTGAGTCCTCTGTGTTATGTCCCCTATGCTCCTGCTCTTCCTCATATATTTATCAGATACACGTTCATGTCCAGGTACCTTGCTTTGTATTTCTGTTCTAGGATGGAATACCTCTGCTTCTGCATTAAGGCAAGGTCCTGTCCGTCTTTCCATCCACAGACTATTCCTGCTCATCAGAACTGTCTATCATTCAGGTCAGAATCCTGTATTAGTTCTCTTTGACATGATCACTGTCCAGAGGATCAGCAGCCAACAGGTGATACATCTCCCTATTGACCTGCAGTCAGCCAGTATGAGGGGCACCTGCCCTTGATTGGCCTGTGATTAGGTGCACCTGTGCTGGGGACTATTTGACCCGGTGCTTTGCAGACATACTTCGTCAAGTCTTGGAGAAGCTTAGTGTCGGTCTGCTGATGCTCGTGTTCACTGAACCCTCGTCTGCCTCCCCTGTGTGAGAGTCTTTCACTTGCCTCCTCTCTGTGAGAGTGTTTCCTTAGTTTAGTATTTTATGTCTATTCTTGTTTGCATTTTTGCCTGGCCTGTTTGGCAGTGGTTTTTTGGTTATTGTGTGTTTGCCGAAGTCCAGTAAAGCGACTTAGTACTTACCAACTGCCTCTTCTCTGCAATTGGGTCCAAATGCACGGTGTTACACTCTTGGTGTTTTGTCTTTATTTCTGCTTCTTTTCTCTTTCAGATGTGGGTCACTGGTCTTTAGCTGATCAACCATATATGGGCAAGGTAGAAGGAGATTCCGATGTATCACACGTGTCCTCCCCCTCCTTTCTTTGACCACATATGTCTGGTCTTCACAATACTGTGCAGCATTCCTGGTCCCCCTCTTGGTGTCAGGTTCCTTACCAGGACATGATCGCCATGCTCGAGGACAGAGCTCCATACTCGCTGGTTGTAGTTCCTCTGCCCTCTAGCTGCTGCCTTTTTCACGTTTTCCATTGCTATGGCGTAAGCTTCTTGCGTGGTTTCTCTCCATTTCTCCACAAATCCAGCATGTGACTGTTTTCCCTTTCAATTCTTTCTGTGGAAACATCAGGTCAATTGGTAGGGTTGGCTCACATCCAAAACGGAGGAAAAATGGCAAAAACCCATCGACTCATGCACAGTTGAATTTATTATCGTGGACCACTTTATTAAGGTGTTCTTTCCAGTTTGACTTCTCAGTTTCTGTGTGTCCGCAAAATATTCAGCAGTGTTCTATTAAAGCGTTCTGGATTTGCTTGAGGGTGGTACGGGATTGTACGTGAGTGCTTGTGAAAGAGGTTGTTCTCAAACTCTTTTCCTTGGTCATGGTGTATCCTTGATGGGAAACCAAAGCACATGATAAAATCATCGAAGATCTTTCTTGCTGCCATTTTACTAGATTTGTTCTTGGTTGGCTATGCCTGGGCATACTTTGTGAAGTGGTTGATAAATGTATATACTCTTCACCACCTCTACTTTTCTCCAGGTGCACGTAGTCAATTGAGAAGTTCAAAGGCTGCAGGAGCCTCAATACCCTGGATAGGTGTCCTGATTACTCTGTTTATTTTTTTTGTTTAGCACAGCAATACACCTTAATGCTCCATTTCCTCCATCTTGGGCCAGAAAAAAAAATGTAGTCTGGCTAGGGCAACCATTCTGTCAGCCCCTAAGGGTCCCATCTCCTCATGCAAGTGCTTATAGATACAAAGTTTGAGTGACTCGGGAATCACCAGCTGGGTTCTGGACACTGTTGTTCTCTATAGAATTCCGTCTTTATCTATGTGTGAGTGAGGCCATTCTCTCAGAAGCTGTCGCAGGAATCGTTTCGTTCAACTTGTCTTTGTGTCTTAGGCAATTGTAATAGTTCTTCAAGATCGACACTGCCTATTACTGGGTCTGAGTTTTGAGCAGCTTTATCTCCCACAGACAGAGGTTGGCTTGACACTGCAATGCTGCTTTCTTTGAGCAGCGTGTCCACATTGCAGGTCACTGCTGAGATCCAGTTGGTTTCTTCTCTTCTTGCCACCTTCAAGGCTTCACCCACAGACTGCAAAACATCCTGCTGGCACTCATCTGTGCACTCCTGAATAATCTCATCAATGGTCTTGGTCACCTTGATAAGAACTCTGCATCCCAATTTGCTGATCTGGGTCTGTACTTCAGGGTGAATCGGTAGTCTGCTAACTCAGCCACCCACCGATGTCCTGTGGCATCCATTTTTGCCATCTTGGTGACATGTGTCAGTGGATTATCACTGTACACAGTGAAATGTGGTGCATGAAACGGGTAATCTTGAAACCGTTCTGTGATGGCCCATTTTAGAGCTAGAAATTCCAATTTGCCGGAGTGTAATTTACAATTTCTCTTTGCTGTTGTTAATGACCTGAACCCGTACGCAATGAAGCTCACGAACCTTCCTTGTTGCTGATACAAAACCGCTCTCAGGCCCTCCTGAAGCATCAGCGTGTATCATAAATGGTTTCTCCAGATGAGGATATACCATGATGGGTGGGTTTGACCGCTCATCCATGATCTTTCCCAGTACTTCTCTGTGGGGTTCAGTCCATTCAACTGGATGGGATGGTGGGAGCTGTGCTGCTTGACGGCCACCTTTCTTTCTTTTTTTTCTAATTCCCTTTGTGCTCAGTCTGCAGCTTTGCTAACAGTGCATATAGAGGCTTGGCCTTTCTGGCAAAATCCACTATATAGGGCTGGTAATAACTGAGGAAACCCATCAGCTTTCTCACCACATTGAACGGTGGTTGGTGTCTCCTGCTTCAAAGCTTGCACTGCCTCTGTCTCTTTTGGGCTTATTTTGTATCCCTCTGCTGAGATGATGCGCCCAACCTGGCACACTTCTTGCTTGACAAAGGCACTTTTTTCTGGCCTCAACTTGATTCCTGACATTCTCAATGTGTAGTTCAAAGTCACTGCTGAATACCAGCACATCGTCTAAATAAGGGACACAAATCTTATCCCTCAGGTCTCGTAGACATCCCTTCATGTAGCGCTGAAAGGTGGCAGGTGCATTTGTAAGGCCAAATGGGATCCTTATCCATTCATATAGCCCCCATGGTGTAATGAATGCAGTGCATGGTTTGCTACTCTCGCTCACAAAGCTGTGGTGATAAGCCTTGCCCTGGTCCAACACTGAACCAGGAGTTGCCCCGTTGGTTATCCAGGATCTTTTGTATCCTGGGGATTGGATGACATCAGGTAGCGTTTTCCCATTCAGTTGGCTGTAGTCAACACAAGCGTAGACTCCCATCCTTTTTTCTGACACACACCACTGGCGAAGAATCAGAGGAATGTGATTTAATTTTATTTGTATAGCCCTATATCACAAATTTGCCTCAGTGGGCTTAACAGCAACACAACATCCTGTCCTTAGACCCTCTAATCGGATAAGGGAAAAACTCCCTAAAAAAAAAACCTAGGAAGAAACCTCAGGGAGAGCAACAGAGGAGGGCTCTCTCTCCCAAGATGGACAGCGTGCAATAGATGTGTTCATTATCTTTCAATTGTATGTCCATTTTCAGGTCAGGGATGTGTCCCAGTCGTCCCTAGCAAACGCATCACACTCTCCCCAGAGCATCTGCTGCACCCACTGTCGTTGATACTCTGGCAGATGCATTAAGTCCACTGGAGGACCCCAGGGCCCCTCTTCTGATGCTTGGCTGGGCTGTTCAACCTGGGGTTCAGTATTGCAGGCAGCTGGCTGGGGCTCTTTACAATCCAGTCATTTTAGGTAGCTCTTAACTTTTTGTGCAATTGATCTAAAACTCATTTTAATATAAATATATGTAATTTTAGGTGCATTCGGGGAGTGGCACTCTATATATCTTTTTTTTTTTTTTTTTTTTACAAAGTTACTAAACTTTGAAAATCCAAAACTGTCAAAAGGGCCGGCTTGGTCGTTCTATTAAACGTCAGACAAAAGCAGCTTGATAATGGCGACTGGAAAACAGTCATGAGCTAAGTTTGCTAGGTAGTATAGTCTCGTTTTTTTTTTTTTTTACACCGTATAAGAATAGCCTACTACTTACAGCATTCAGGTGATTTTATCGTGCTTGTTGTGCCACCTTGGTAGGCCAATTTCAATTTGCATATTTGGCACAGTGCCTTGTCATTGCTCATTTTATAGTGTCGCCACATAGCTGAGGTCTTCAGCATTTTGTTTCCCTTTAACAGCCAAGCTGAACTGAAGCATGATGTCACTGCTGTGCACGACACCACAGCTGAGACAGCATATATTTACAAATGTTAACAGTGCAATTAAAAAGTATAAATATAGGCTCCAGCATCCCCATGACCCCGAGAGCAGGATAAGTGGATGGATGGAAATATAGGACAAGAATGGGCTGACAAATGTTATTTTGCAGTTTGCCTTTATTGATAGCCTACATTTAGCAAAAAAAACCCAGGAATCCAAATCCCAAAATTGAAACCGAATACCTACCCAACGTACGAATATCCGCATACTCAGGTATTCGGGTCGAGCCTTATTCTCTTGTAGCCCTGTCTCTTAGCTGTAACAAAGCAGCTCAAACTTGTTGTCCAGCCTGCTAGAAAGCTCTCGTTTCACTGTCTTATCCCGCATGCACGTAATCTTGTGCAATCTGACTAGCAGCTAAAGACCTTACCCCATCAATTACTGGAGTCTGGGATCATCTTGTGTAAGTTTGACGGAGAAAGGGTGAAAAAAGAATGCTACCAAAGGCATGGAACGTAGAAGATTAAAGCGGATGGAAAAAGGTAAATGAAGACAAAAAAACCATGAGGCTGTTCTGCTCACAATTAACTTCCCTGAGTCACATGATACAAAAGGTCACATGCTTAAATGCATGAACTGATGTACTACCAGCAGGGTGAGATAAATCAAACTGAAGGAAATAATGTCCTGATGGGGACAGAATACCCAGGTTTCGGGCAGACTTTGTGAGCATGACCTGGGTTGATCCCACCTGGATATTGAGCTGCTGTTGTAAGGATGGACTGGATGGGATGACAAGGAGCTTAGTCTTAGGTATGTTAAGCGGAAGGTGGTGTTCTTACATTCATGCAGAGATATCGGCAAGGCATGATATCTGTGCCGAGACTGTGAGGTCATCTGGTGGGAATGATAGAAAGGGCTGGGTATTGTCAGCATAGCAATGGTATGAGAAACCATGGGAGCAGATGATTGCATGAAGTGAGGTGATGTATATTCAGAAGAGAAGGGGACCAAGCACTGACCCTTGAGGCTCCCCTGTGGATAATCCATATGGTTTGGACACTTCTCCCCTCCAAGATCCTCTAAAAGATTTCCCTGAGAGGTAGGACATGAACCAGTGGAGAGCAGATCCTGAGGTACCAAGCTCAGTGAGTGTGGAGAGGAGGATTTGGTGGTTAACTGTGTCAAAGGCAGCTGACCAGCAGCTCTAGCCAAACATAGTGATTCTACTACAGACAGGAGTGCAGTCTCAGTAGAGTGACCCCCACTTAAAGCCAGACTGATTTGGATCATACAGATTGTTCTCAGAAAGGATTTCAGAGACTTGTTTAAAGACCATGCGCTCAAATATTTTTGATGGAAAGAGTAGGAGTGAAACCAGTCTGTAATTTTCAACCTGGGCTGGGCTGAGTAGGTTTTTTTGGAGGAGCAGGGTGACCCGAGCTTGCTTAAATGCAGTAGGGAAAAACACCTGTTGTAAGTGAGGAGTTGATGTGTGTAACTGCAGGGTTAAGTGCAGAAGTAATGGTCTGTAGGAGGTTGGACAGTATCGGGTCCAGTGGACAGGTAGTGGGACAAGAATCCAGCAGAAGCTTGGAGACTTCCTCCTCGGTCAGGGGGAAGAATGAGGTGAGTGAGGCACTGTTAGCTGGCAATGGCAAACAGAGTTGGTCAAACTCAGAACTGGTTACTAATGGTAGAAACCTTATCAGTAAAGTATGAGGCAAACGTGTCAGAAGTGAGCAGAGTGGAGGGCAGAGAAGGAGGTGGATTGAGGAGTGAGTTAAAAGCAAAAACATTTTTATAGCATCAGTGGTGCCACAGATCTTGTTCTGATAGTAAGTGGTCTTAGCTGTTTTTAAGCTGGAGGAGAATGATGCTAGGAGCCACTGATAGTCACTGAGGTCAGTGGACTCTGGTTTTATGCCATTTTCTCTGTGCCACTGAGCCCTGCCCTTTGCTCTCTGATGACCTCAGTGAGCCATGGACTGGGGGGCATTATGAACATGTTTGGATGCTAGAGGTCAGAAATTAAGAGGAGACTAGTGAGGAACAGTGTGTCTGTAGCCTCATTGACAGAATGAAGAGAATTCATTATGAGGAAGCATGGAAGCCAAGACCTTATTGGAAAGCTGGGTTGGTATAAGGGACCAGAAGTTTTGATGGAAGGAGACCATTTGTGCAGGAACATGACGACAGTCAGATTTGCTGTGGAGCAGTTCCGAGTCAAAATCAGATCAAGAGGGGGCATCCGGGTGGCGTGGGGGTCTATTCTGTTGCCTACCAACATGAGGATTGCCGGTTCAAATCCCTGTGTTACCATCGGCTTGGTTGGGTGTCCCTACAGACACAATTGGCCGTGTCTGTGGGTGGGAAGCCAGATGTGAGTATTTGTCCTGGTCGCTGCACTAGCACCTACTCTGGTCGGTTGGGGCGCCTTTTCGGGGGAGAGGGGGAACTGGGGGGGAATAGTGTGATCCTCCCACGTGCTATACCCCCCTGCCAAAACTGTTCACTGTCAGGTGAAAAGAAGCAGCTGGCGACTCCACATGTATCAGAGGAGGTGTGTGGTAGTCCACAGCCCTCCCCGGCTCAGCAGAGAGGGTGAAGCAGTGACTGGGATGGCTTGGAAGAGTGGAGTAATTGGCCGGATACAATTGGGGAGAAAAAGGGGGGATAAAAAAAAAATCAGATCAAGAGTATTGCCTGTTTTGTGTGTGGGAGGTGTGGGGACCTGTCTGAGGTCAAAGGAGGACAGAAGAGACAGGAAATCCGGCGCTTGGGCTTTGTCAGTAAAGATATTCATGTCTCCCATGACAATCAGTGGTGTGTCATCATCAGGGAGGGCTGAGAGTAATATGTCTAGTTCGACTACAAAGTTCCCCAGTTGACACCCTGGTGGGTGGTATATGACAACCACAAATGGCTTAATAGGAGCAGTAACCATGATTGCATGGTATTCAAAGGAGGAGTTATTTCTTAGCGGAGAACTCTTAGTGAATTTCCAGTCTGAAAATGAGGACACCCGCACCACCTCCATGCTCAACAGCATGGGGTGTGTGTGAGAAAGCGCAGTCAACAGAGTGTAGCCGGTGTGTTTGACGTATCCAGGTTTCAGTCAGGGCTAGTACCTGAATGTCTGACAGATAGTAAGTGCTTGGATAAATTCTGTTTTATTTACAGCCAATTGGCAAGTCCATAAGCCAAAAGTAAAGTAGGAGTTAATAAGAGGAGGCTTCCATCCATTCATTATCCAAACTGTTTATCCTGCTTAGGGTCACGGGGATGCTGGAGCCTATCCCAGAAGTCCTGAGTGAATAGAGGTTCTCAGGGTTACATTGTCTGAGACAGATGCGTTTTTTTTTCGATAATCGCTAATGACAGGGATATCTTTGCAGCACATGGTGGGTGAGGCAGGTAAAGAAAATAGTAGAAAAGTGAATTACCAGTTAGTGACGTTGCTCGGTGGACTCACACAGGTTGACTCACAGGTCTTTACCTAATTTGGTCTTAACACAATGAGAGCTGACACACAAGGGCTTGATGCTGACACTACAGCGTGGCTGTGTGTTTAAATACCAGGAAGTACCACAGCTGAACCTGCCCCCTGTCTTGATTTTCACAACAAGGGTAGCAATAGAGGGCACGACCTGTGTCAGCTGACCCACCTATTGGAGCTCAGAGTGAAACTAGCAAGTGCTCAGCCTAACAAAGGAAGCAACAGAAAGTGTGACCCATGTCTGTTGACCCAGCTATTGAAGCTCACAGTGAAACTAGCAAGTGCTAAGCCTGATAACGGCCTAAATCTGAATCAAAACTTAAAACAAGTTTTAAATCACTTGCCAACCGACTGCAATGTCCTATGTTCAAGATCAGAGCTTGTTCTACTCTCAAGCCACTACTCTCCGACTCCGTGGCAGAGACCCTCATCCATGCCTTCATCACCTCCCATCTGGATTCTTGCAATGGAGTCCTGTCTGGAGTACCTAGCAAAGCCCTAGACAGTATGTGCAGAATTCAGCTGCCCGGGTGCTCACCCGCACCAAACCCTGGCAACACATCACTCCCATCCTTGTCCACCTTCACTGGCTCCCGGTCAAATCTCACATTTCCTATAAAATCCTCCTCCTCACCTATAAATCTCTCCATGCCCTTACCCCCCAGTACCTGTTGTTGTACTTAACGGTTAATATATTATTCAAATTCACTTTACCAATAAAAAAAAAGCTGTTCTTTAATGCTGGGATAGGCTCCAGCATCCCGCGATCGTAATTAGATAAGCGGCTTGGATAATGGATGGATGTTCTTTAATACCATCAACTGTGATTCTGTGCTTCTTTTTTTTAAGTATCAGTTTAGGCACCAGTATCGGGGAGAACCCAAACGATACCCAACCCTAGCGCAGAGATACAGCCCATTTGCACTGATTTACACAGTTACTTAAGTAACAGTTAAACTGAATGAGATATCTATAGTTGTTCCAAAAATTCCTGGTCCATATATCCAAATGTGTTTTGGCCCGGTGATGGCCTGGCGGCCTGTCCAGGGTATCTCCCGGCCTGCCGCTCAATGACTCCTGGGATAGGCTCCAGCATCCCCACGACCCTGAGAGCAGGATAAGCAGTTTGGATAATGGATGGAGATATACTTATAAGCTCCCTTATTGGTCATTTGTCTCATTCCCTTTTAGGGCAGATACAGAATCAGTCTACTAGGCACCTTGGCAACTAAACTGTTTATGGCATATAAGCCCTGCTTGAAAAATAAAAGAAGAACCTACATAACATTTTAATGCTGTTTTACGTCACGAGTGACGTGTCACACATAGCGAACATGAAATTTGGGTCTTGATGACCACAGACTTGTGGTGAAAAGCAAGAAAAACTATACTACATGTGACATACCAATTCAAGTTAAATCCTGACAGAAATTATGCTATGTTTGAAAGCAGCAACCAATATCGTTGACTTGAATCCCAAGAGGCCCATTGACATTAAAGCTTTTGGTAGCCTTTGAATGTACTAAATGTACTTTACAGCACTGGCCATTCCGTTGAACTTTCACTTGCAGCCTTGCAAGAAAGCATATGCTTACTGAAAACCAAAAGATGGAAACTTTGTGCTTATAAGCACGATTACAGCAATTCTTCAGGTACATGTCTTAAGCAAGGATTATGATGAAAAAAAAAAGATTAGTTATAAGTTTGCGTTAGAGACGAGGCCCTTGAGTCAGGCTATCTTTAACTTTACCAGGTCATTGCCAATGGCGGCCCAACCAGCTGCTAATGTATCAGTATACTTTGTGGCTGGGTCCTACAACATAAATAATAACATATGACTGAAAGAGAGGAAGGAGGGCACCTGGGTTCAGCTCGACACAGTTTCCCCAGAGCGATTGCAGCGTTCTGCTGTACAGCCGTATTCTTGGCATCCCCTGCAGCGTGGCGCAGTAATAGCAGCACAATATCAGAGCCCAGCAGGTTGCTGGCCATTTCCTCCACCTCCACACAGTGGCCTAAACATAGGCCCGCGTTCCCCAATACGGCCTCATCGCAGCTGGAGTCCAGCAAATGACGTAGTGTGCAGAGTGCTGTGTAGAAAATGATTAGCAAACATGAAGAGAACACTTTCCTTACACACTCACACGAGGCACCAGTAAAAATGTTGCCCCTCACAAATTATGTAGTCTGTCCCTTTACTGCCGGCCAAGTATTCAAGCTAAAATACCAAGCTAATCTTTAACATTTAAATTGCTTCTCTTAAATGTTTGATATGGCTTGAAATTTTGCTCAATATTACCAAGTTAGACGACACTGTTGATCAGTCTTCTTTTTCCAAAATACACATGCTACCGCTGCATTAGCTTGTCTATGTTGTATGAAATTTGTCTGTCAGGAGTTGGAACCTACATGTTTTCGGTGCATTCTGAACCATGCTTGTTTTGAATGGAACATAGGATTTGCAGTATGAAAAAAACTGATCACTAGATGATGCTACATCCACCAATACTGAAGAAATTAAGGATAACCATTTTTACCACTAACAGAATTATCTTTCATTGAATAATAAAATAGATGATTAAAGTAAAATGAATATGGCAATAGTTTCTCACTTTTATCAGACTTCACCATCTCTTGGCGTGCCAAGTGACTGACAGCTGTGCATACTGCAAGGGACTTAATAGTATATTTAGTAGTAGATGGCCCTGCTCCCTGGATTGAAGAAAAAAAAAAAAAAAAAACATAACATGACAAGACATCCAACAAAAGTAATATCGGCTTGCAACTTCTAAAAATCAGCATCAAGAACTTTCCAGTCCAACAGAAAATAAGAAAAAAAAATCACAAGTTTGAAATGATTGGTAATTGGCAATAATTTGGTAAAATTGAGTTACAAAGATACAAAAAATATACAAATTTTTGTCCATAAAATCTTAGAAATCATGAATAAAATGCTTATATTGCACAGAAAAAAATGTTTTTGACAGTATATATACCTATCATACCATTACTATAACTGTGACAGTTAACAGAGAATGTCTATTAGATAAGACTGTCTTTTAGATCGGATAAGATAAAATTTTCAATGATTGCTATGGGGATAATGGATTATCAGATCAGCAGAGAGGGAAACCAGGATAGAGAGAGGGCTGAATATAAAATAAGAATGGATAACACCAACCAAATAAATGACTAATGTAGCAACTACATGCAGTAAAATAAAATACATCCGCATGGACCTGTACAGTGGAAGGAGTGCATTTTTCTTCAGAATAGAGAGTTCAACACAGCACCATGATGAAATTCAGACTTGAGATATTCTTCCATGCTAAGGGAAAGTCAGTAAATGCAGAGAGGACTGGAAATCTGTACCTTTAGTAAGCATTGCACGGTACTAACCATACCCCCCTGGACGACATGCTGAATGGCAGCAGGTGACTGTGGGAGGATGTTGCTCAGCACACCTATGGCTCTCTGGAGGACACAAGAGGATAGTGGGAAAAGAGTCAGAGGGACAGTGGGAAAATATTAAAATGGTAAGAGAGCAGAGGTGCAAGAGGTGACAGCTAGGGGATAAAGAATGATGAACAGAGAAGAATAAAGAAAAACCACTGCAACTAGAGATAAAGAATGAGAATGTGTGTGTGCGCGCCCACGCGCGCACAAAAGATGGTGAGAAAAAAAACGTGTCACCAGAGGTAAAGAAGTGACAGAGGGAAACAAGAATTATTAGCAGAGATAGAAATATATACGGCAGTTTTTGTTTTAGTTTTTTTTAAGTCTGACTGATATCAGAACAAAGTAAGGTGGTTAAAGTCAAAATAAAGTGTTTAAATTCAACTTTTTTTCTCCTGGTCTTCATTGAAAATAGGTCATTAGAGCGTCCGGGTGGTGTGGCAGTCTATTCCATTGCCTACCAACATAGGGATTGCCAGTTCGAATCCTCATGTTACTTGGGCTTGGTCGGGCATCCCTACAGATAAAATTGGCCATGTCTGCGGGTGGGAAGCTGGATGTGGGTATGTGCCCTGGTCGCTGCACTAGCGCCTCCTGCGGTCGGTTGGGGCACCTGTTTGGGGGGAAGGAGGAACTGTGGGGGAAATAGTGTGATCCTCCCACATGCTATGTCCCCCCTGGCAAAACTCCTCACTGTCAGGTGAAAAGAAGCGGCTGGTGATTCCACATGTATCGGAGGAAGCATGTGGCAGTCTGCAGCCTTCTCCGGCTCAGCAGAGGGGGTGGAGCAGCAACCAGGATGGCTCGGAAGAGTGGGGTAATCAGCCAAGTACGATTGTGGAGAAAAATGAGGGAAAAATCCCCCCCCCCCAAAAAAAGAAAATAGGTAATTAAAAATGATCAATAATTATCAATATTGACTGAAATGAAACATTTTATCATTATAATTTTTTCAGCTATATCGCCCAGCCCTAGATTACAGTGAGAATAGGGAGAAACTGACTTTCCAAAAAAAGGTTCAGGTACAAAAAAATGCAAACACAGAGTGTGGGCAGGGCAGGTGTTTGCATTCTCTTGGTAGCTCAGAGAAAAGTTTTTGACTTCATAATTAATTATAGCTGTTTTTTCCCCTTTAAAAGTGCAACCGTATGTGTTAATAATCTTGTAATTTTTGGATATGTTTTTTTGTCTCTGTGTTGCACCGCTGTGTCCTGGGGGAAATTACGTTTCGTTTCATTTCATGTGCGCAGGTGCATGAAATGAAATGACAAAGTGTTTCTGATTCTAATCTACTTGAATCCGGACTTCTGTTGTTGAGCAGTGTGAATAACAACAAATTAAAACAAGCTATACAATTAAATTCAAATAGAAAGTTAGTGGATAAGCAGCACATTTGCCAACATCTGCCATTTTCAAACAGCTTCCATGAAAATCGCTAACTATATTTGCTGCATAGTATGCTAAGGAGTGTGGGTATGAGTCAAGTCGCTTGGAGTGCGGGGCGTCAAGCAACAACAAAACCGACTCAGCTGGCCCGGCTACTGTGTTGTTGAATGAATAAATCTGTGGTGGGGAGGGAGTGTGAGTTGTGTTCTATGTTTCCATCAGTACCACTGAGCAGTCCCAGCTGATATTTACTAGTCATATTTTGCCAAAAACATTTCACATAGAGCCTTTTACATTTAACTTACGTCTTCTTACAAAATAGGAGGAATAGAGAAGTTATTTAGCAATTTGAATATGCTAACAATAAGCGATGGGAAAACTACTAACCAGGGACAGATCTAAAGAGCGAGCACTAAAGAAGAGTCAGAAAAAAGACGGGAAGAGATGGAGGACTCTATGTGAAATAGTTACTAGTACAGATAATAAACCTGGAGCCAAAGCTATAACGCTACACTTATCCGCCACAGTGACGATAACAATCAACCATAATAGGCAGGTTTCCATTGCTGTTTTACGTAAAACAGGGGCCATTTTTTTAAAAGTCAACAAAACACCATTGCGAATGGTCTGTTTTCATTGTGTGATGTTATATGATTAAAGCTGGGTTTTCTCCTATTGCGATAGTCTCCAAGTCATGTCAAATCAATTTTATTTGTAAAGCCCAACATCACAAATTACAAATTTGCCTCAGTGGGCTTTACGACAATACAACATCCTGTCCTTGGGCCCTCGCATCGGATAAGGAACGACTTCCTAAAAAAAAACCTTTAACAGAGAGAAAAAATAGGAAGAAACCTCAGGGAGAGCAACAGAGGAAGGATCTCTCTTCCAAGATGGAAAGATATGCAATGGATGTTTTGTGTACCGAATAAGACATAATTTACAGAATACAAAATTGAAAAAGAATAACAGAATTATAAGATATATGAAGAATATGATGAGGAGGATGCCAAGCAGTGTTCAGATGCCACCAGAATAGCGTAGGACCTGAACCATGCGATCACCATCACTATGTAGACCATGTAGATGAGTTTATTAGTGGACTTATGGAGGGCAGCACTTTTATTGTGATTGAGGAAGGAAGGGAGGGTGAGGTTGGATTTTTGTTACATAGTGTAGTGTGTATGGTACATGTGTATTTTTTTTCTTTAATTTCTTTGATTAGGTGGGGGGGGGGGTCTGTAGGCTGGAAGCCATGCCAAAACCTACAGGTTACCTCACTATGTTCTGTCTTGTGTACTTGTGTTTTCATTTTGAATTATTGTCCTCTTTGATTCTACAGAATTCGATGGGTTTGTGAAATATTTTATTTCCCTATTGGTTTAATATATGTATGTTGTACTTTGAATGTTTTTTTCTATAAAATAGAAGAGAAAAATATAGCCGCAAGCAGCGATTAACGGGGTACAAGCAGTATTGCAGCTGACAATTTTGCTGGCGGAAATTGGTGGGAATTGGGTGTGTTAGATTCGGGAGCTTTCAAGGAATCAGAGGAGAAAAGAATTTCTCAAAAAATTCCATTCGGAGCCAGAGATATGACCCAAAACGTCAATGTGTTTATTGTAGCGCCCCCATGTGTCCGATCTGTTTCATATTTGGTACATGGCTTCTATGTGCCACAAAGAACAAGTCTATTAAGAGTCATGAAAATCAGCCATTCACACTAGCAAATATTAGCTACTGAATTTTGATTGGCTGTTTGGTGGCCATTTTCGCAATCTAGCCAATCGGCACTTTAGGTAATGTAGCCAAATGGGCCCAAGTATAATTATACCAAATTTCAGATTTTTAGCTCATGTGGTTTTTGAGATATTGACATGTGTCAGTTGTAGCACCCCCTATGGACGAAATTTCACAAAATTGGGCGTGCTTCCAAATAATGTTGTGGTGATTGTGCATGACAAGTTTTGTTAAGTTTGGACATCACTTCACTAGATAGAGGCAATACAATCACTATAGGCCACACCTTAAATTTTGATTGACATGTAACTTCGAAATGGAAAGGCATATCAAAATTCTTTCACCAACTTTTTTATCAGCATTGTCTGGAGATGACACATACCAAATGTCATGCGAATCGGATGAACAGCCTCAGACAAGTTCATTTTACTTGCACTTCCGGTTTTTTTAAAATGGCGGGAAATATGGCAGAAATTGGCGGGAATGGGTGCGTTAGATTCAGGAGCTTCCAAGAAATTAGAGGAAAAAAGCATTTCTCAAAAATTCCATACAGAGCCCGAGATATGACCCAAAACGTAAACGTAAATATTGTGGTGCCCTGCGGAGACGGCAATAATAATAATCCTTACAATTAGTTCCCGCAAAAACATGTAGACCTGACAGGAGGACAGATTACCCACACACACAGGGGAGACTCACATCACACCATTCACATACACGGGAGAAGAGACAAGAAAAAATATTAGTCACACATCAGTGAGAGAAAGATATAACATTTAAACAGGATAACAAAATTGCATGGCTTTATAAGATGTATAAAAAAATGTAATGAGGAGGATGCCAAGCAGTGTCCAGGCAGCGACCACTGTCACCATGAAGACCTGGAAGGAGGACAAACTACACATGCACATGGGGGAGACTCAGATCACACCATTCACATACACAGGAGAAGAGAAAGGAGACGACATCATTCAGAGCGAGAGAAAAGATGTGAAAGAAGAGAACAGTTTGCAATAGTCAATAATCTATATTATATAATCTCATCAGCAGAACAGTGCTTGGTAAATTCATTGAGACAGAAACCAACCCACCATGCAGTACAGATCAGGAAGTATTCAGTTTAAAGGCAACTAATAGTAGGTTAAGGCAAAAAGATGAGTTTTAAGTTTGGATTTAAAGGACTCAACAGACTCTGATTGTCTGACAGCAGCAGGCAGGTTATTCCACAAGAACGGGGCCCGATAGGAAAATGCCCTGCCACCAGCTGACTTCTTTTTAACTTTGGGTACACACAGGAGCCCTGTATTTTTAGAGCAAAGAGCTCGAGATGGAATGTACAGTTTAAGGAGATCAGACAGGTATGATGGGCAAGCCCATTAAGTCAGCAGAATCATCTTGAAGTCTGATCTAACATGGATAGGAAGCCAATGAAGGGAGGCAAGAATTGATGTAATATGGTCAAATTTCTAGTTTTAGTTAGAATTCTAGCAGGCCCTGTGATGGCCTGGCGGCCTGCCCAGGGTATCTCCCCGCCTGCCGCCCAATGACTGCTGGGATAGGCTCCAGCATCCCCCCAACCCTGAGAGCAGGATAAGCGGTTTGGATAATGGATGGATAGTTAGAATTCTAGCTTCAGCATTTTTAACCATCTGAAGACTTTAAGTACTAGCATGTGGCAGACCTGAAAACAGAACACTACAGTTATCAAGTCTGGATGAGACAAATGCATGTATTAGTCTTTGCATCAGCCATGGACAGGAAAGACTGAATTTTAGCTGTTACGTAAGTGAAAAAAGGCAGTCTTGGTGACTTCTTTAATAATGTTTATCAAAGGAAAGGTTGGGATCAAACTTAAGACCAAGATTTTTGGCTGCCACACTTTGTGAAATCACAGCGTTGTCAACTGTTTTTGTTCCTTGATGAAACTGCTGTCGGTGTGTAGCAGGGCCAATGACTAACATCTCCACTGGCGTAACATATTTATTATGGGCCCTGGTGCAAGCAACCCTCGTAGACCACCCCCCCGTCTCTCTCTCACACACACACACCACCACCACCACCACCATAGGTGGGTTTAGTAAGTAATTTTAGTAATTTATTTGTATAGCACCTTTCACAGATATACAATCACAAAGTGCTTCACAGCATAAAATATAAAAAATAAAATAGAAATATCAAAGTAACAGAAAAATTTTACACAGATTAGTTATTGTAAAGGTCAGTACGTCAAAGATTGGCTACACTTCAGAACCACGGAGAGTGGACGCACCACGGACAGAGTTCGGAAACCTAAACAGACGGTCTCTAAATCATATCAGTCAACAAGGCAATGAAACAAGTCAACAAAGCAACTAGGCTGTAATATAGCTAATAGCCTTGTCATTCGACAGTAACAGGGGAGCACACATCAGACTCAAAACCTGGTAGATTGCATGGTTGGGCACGCACGCAGCACACATTGCAGCTTTCCTTTTTTTCCTTGCTCTCCTTCCTCTTTTTACATCCACTTTTATGTGTGTAACTCGTGCTTGCTTGCTTGATTTTATTTTTCTAACGTTACTTAGGCAGGCTAGATAGGTAAATGATATTGCGCGCTAAACAAGCTATCATCACATGCTCAAAACAGACACGTAACATTGGACTAGGGCAATGCATGCAGAAATATTGACGGCCCCCCCCCTAGCGACGGGCCCTGGTGCCACTGCACTGGCTGCACCACCTATATTTACGCCAGTGAACATCTCAGTTTCACCCGAATTTAAAAACAGAAAATTTAGTGACATCCAATTTTTCCCAGCAGCCAAGCAGGCCTCTAAATTTGTCATTTGAGTACGATCATCAGCCCTCATAGGCACATACAGCTGAGTATAATCAGCATAGCATTTGAAATTTATTCCTCGACTGCGTATAATTTGGCCAAGAGATGAAATATAAAGAGAGAAAAGTAGAGGGCCAAGAACCGAGCCTTGAGGTACACAATGTCATTAAATGTCAATGTAATATTATTATAGCAGACACACTGTGTTCTTCCAGATAAGTAGAACTTAAGATGGTAAACAGCTATGCTAGAGACACCAAAATGACAATATATTCTGTCTAATAGTATACCGGGATCAATGGTGTCAAAGGCTGCATTGAGGTCCAGTAGAAGAAGCACAGAAATGGAATCAGAGTCCACAGCTAGTAGAAGATCATTCACCACTCTGGTCAGAGCATTTTCAGTGGATTGATAGGCCCTGAAAGCTGATTGAAAAGGTTCATATAGATAGTTGTCTTCTATCCATCCATCCACCCATTACCCAAACCGCTTATCCTTCTCTCAGGGTTGTGAGGATGCTGGCGCCTATCCCAGCAGTCACTGGGTGGCAAAAATTGTTGATACACAACTCTCTCTAGTAATATTAAAAAGAATGGAAGATTAGAGACTGGTTGGTAGTTATTAAGAGACCCTAGATTGAGGTGTTGTTTCTTAAGCACAGGTTTGACCGCAGCTGTCTTAAAACTGCTGGGAACAGTACCAATATTAAGTGATACTAAATTAACAATGTCCAGCATTGTGGGTCACAGGAAAGGCCACAGGTCTTTAAAAAGTTTTGCTGGTAACAAGTTAAATAGGCAAGTAGTTGGTTTAGAAGCTGACATGAGCTTAGTCAAAGTATCAAGAGAAATAATGTCAAAAGCTGTAATAACAGGGACTATCAGTGACTCACTGAATAGATATGAATTTGGTAAGACAGGATCTGCAGGAGTAGCTGGAGTTGAAGAACTAATTTTATGAACTCCTCAACCTTACTGCAGAAAGTCTAGAAACTCAGGGCCATGACTGGTGAGCAGCTAATAGATGGCTACTATTTTAGCAAATTTAGCTACAGTGTCAAAGAGAAATCTGTGATTATGTTTATTAATATTGATTAAGCGAGAGAGATATGCTGCTTCTGCAGCAGCTAAAGCATGCTTGTATATCAATAAACACTCATGACAAGATGTAGGTTAAAAAAACTTCCAATTTTATTTTTGCCATTTACGTTCCAGTCTCCTGTAGGCCTGCTTAAGAGCATGTTTCTTGTTGTTAAACCAGGGTGTAGGCATCTTCAGTCGAGTAACTCTGGTAGTGAGGAACTACCATTGTATTGTATAATTTCCCTGAGACAATGATATAACGACCGTTTGTGTCTGACACTACATTGTGATGCTCAAAGGAAATATTTTGGTTAATAAGAGTTGAGACCTCTCTGGCTTTGGCCTGGAAAGTGGAATGAAAGTGCTGCCCAGCCACCGTGACATAAGGCGAGAGTTATTAGAGCCACAAATATACACTCACCGGCCACTTTATTAGGCACACCTGTCCAACTGCTCATTAACGCACATTTCTAATCAGCCAATCACATGGCAGCAACTCAATGCATTTAGGCATGTAGACATGGCCAAGACGATCTGCTGCAGTTCAAACCGAGCATCAGAATGGGGAAGAAAGGTTATTTAAGTGACTTTGAACGTGGCATGGTTGTTTATGCCAGACAGGCTGGTCTGAGTATTTCAGAAACTGCTGATCTACTGGGATTTTCACGCACAACCATCTCTAGGGTTTACAGAGAATGGTCCAAAAAAGAGAAAATATCCAGTGAGCAGCAGTTCTGTGGGCGAAAATGCCTTGTTGATGCCAGAGGTCAGAGGAGAATGGCCAGACTGGTTCGAGCTGATAGAAAGGCAACAGTAACTCAAATAACCACTCATTACAACCGAGGTATGCAGAAGAGCATCTCTGAATGCACAACACGTCGAACCTTGAGGCAGATGGGCTACAGCAGCAGAAGACCACACCGGGTGCCACTCCTGTCAGCTAAGAACAGGAAACTGAGGCTACAATTCGCACAGGCTCACCAAAATTGGGCAATAGAAGATTGGAAAAACGTTGCCTGGTCTGATGAGTCTCGATTTCTGCTGCAACATTCGGATGGTAGGGTCAGAATTTGGCGTCAACAACATGAAAGCATGGATCCATCCTGCCTTGTATCAACGGTTCAGGCTGGTGGTGGTGGTGTAATGGTGTGGGGGATATTTTCTTGGCACACTTTGGGCCCCTTAGTACCAATTGAGCATCGTGTCAACGCCACAGCCTACCTGAGTATTGTTGCTGACCATGTCCATCCCTTTATGACCACAGTGTTCCCATCTTCTGATGGCTACTTCCAGCAGGATAACGCGCCATGTCATAAAGCTCGAATCATCTCACACTGGTTTCTTGAACATGACAATGAGTTCACTGTACTCAAATGGCCTCCACAGTCACCAGATCTCAATCCAATAGAGCACCTTGGGGATGTGGTGGACCGGGAGATTCACATCATGGATGTGCAGCCGACAAATCTGCAGCAACTGTGTGATGCTATCATGTCAATATGGACCAAACTCTCTGAGGAATGTTTCCAGTACCTTGTTGAATCTATGCCACGAAGGATTAAGGCAGTTCTGAAGGCAAAAGGGGGTCCAACCCGGTACTAGCAAGGTGTACCTAATAAAGTGGCCAGTGAGTGTATGTTTCCTGTAAAAAGGCAATTGCTGTTTCACATTGTTTGTGTGCAAACACTTTCCTTCTTTTAACACGGTGATTTAAACCCTTGATGTTCCAGCTCAAGAAATTTAGAACACTATCAATTTTCCTTAGCTGAGAGCATAGGTTGGTAAGGACAAATGATATTAACACTCCTAAAACAACACCGGCATTGAAAGATCTACCCCCCACCCTCCCATCCCACAACAACAAATACCCAGAGAACCCTAAACCCCATTGCCAGCCTCTCCCCAAACGATGGGCTCCACCCACCCTCAGCCACGCTCTCATCGAAATCTCGAGCTGGCCTCTCCGCAATTGAGAGACTGCATCCCACTCCCAAAAATATCTGCACCGCAAAGTGAACAATTATAAACCATAAGGAGAGAATAATCACCTTCTTTCTAAGCGTACTAGAAAAAAAAGACTTCCCGCTGAAAAAACAAATCACTAAAAAAAAATAACCCGTCTCTCCCCACTCTCGCCTGCTAGAACTGAAAAGGTATACGTTAAATGTTCTAATCCCCCCCAACCCGAATAAGAAAAGGGAAACAAATGTAATAATATTGTGATAATATTAATAATAATGTTTTACTTCAAAAACAAAACTAAGAAAAAAATTGAACTAAACAGGAATTATATGCAAAGATGACAAAGTAGGATGGATTTGAAACTAATATGGTGCGACATAATTAAAAACACAGTTATGATACAAGAATGAATTGAAAGGCTACATAAGCAACAGTATGATAAGTAAATAACCAACGAAAAAGAAAGTGAACTGTCCGACCTAGACGAAATTAGAAGAGGGGACAAAGCATGTATAAGTTAGTGGTAGACTCATCAACCGCCCAGCGTCAGTGTGTGCAGCAGTGAAATAGTACAAATCAAACGCTCCCCTCCAAAAATGCCTTGGCATCTTTCGGGATTGTAAAAGGCTTCTTAACGCCGTCAAGCTTGAAAGATAGCACTGCAGGGAAGTTCATCTGGAAACGAATGCCTTTCTTGATAAGTTCAGCGCAAACTGGGTTGAAGGCTCTCCGTGCGGACCGGACCAGCGGGGGGATGTCAGGAGGGATACGGAGAGGCTGGCCCTCATACTGGAGATTCCCTGGCAACTCCAGCACTTTGGGGATAAACTCTTCAAAAATGTTAAGGGCTCACTTCCCTCAACTGACTCCTTGAGGTTTAAAATCCTAACATTGTCCCGCCTGGAGCGTCTCTCCAAGTCTGTAACCTTTGCCGACAGCTCTGCGTTCATTTTCTCCAACGCGGCACATTTCCCGAGCAGCGGGGCTATTCCATCTTCCAAGGCGGAGGCGATACGTGCCTACGATTCAGTCTGACGTGCAGTGAGAAAATCGGTAGCCGCCGCAACATCGTCAACACGTTTGACCACGCTGCCAATTTTTGCATCCAGTCTCGCCTCAAATTTGGTGAAAACCTAATTGAACTTCTTTTGAATTCGCTGGCCCTCTTCTGCGACAACATGGGCGATGCGTTTAAGCAGAGCCTCCGACAAGATTCCAGGTAGCATAGCGCTAACGTTAGCTACAGGCCCGGTGCTAGCGTCATTTGAGGTAGAAGAACCCTCTGTTGTTTCACGGGCTTGGTCCGTTTTACTTTGTTTTTGTGGTTTTGGTATTTTTGGCGTGTTGATAGGGAGCGTTTGAGATAACTTTCCAACGGCTAGGCGAGGTGCGGTAGTTAATAGAAATGTAAGGCGGGGAGAGACAAAGTAAACACGGCTGATCACAGCGACGCCATTACCCGGAAGTCCACTTTGTTCCTTTTCAGGTACCTTCAGTAAGTGTCTGCGAGTTCTCCTGTATGTTGCCCCTTCTTGTGTTTGCACCTCATAGGATCTTGGAGCTGTTTCAGTCTGTCCTTTTGTTTTCTCTCAACTAACCCTGAAAAACATCAGCATAATCACCCTCTACATTTCTTGTGCCTTTGTCACTTTCATTTTTTACCTCATGAACACGTTTTACCAGACTTAATGCATTGCATATTTTATGTCCAATTATGGGTGGCTTGCAACCTTGCACAATTACACAAGGCACACCAAATCGCTCACCTTTTATGGACATTACCAAAGTGCATGTACCCATTGTATGGATAGGCTCCCCACTGCTCTCAGTTTCACTCCGTCCTTGGTGTTCACAATGGCTGGAATATCCGACCTGGCCAGGTCAGTTTCAGCCATTATGTTAGCCTGTGCGCCTGTGTCCAGCTTGAACCAGATGTTTGTTCCATTTACAGTGTACTCGGCAGTCCAATCCTCGTCCTTCACCGCACTGTAGACCATTCCCACGAAGAGGTCATCTGCAGCGTCACTGTCGTGGTCGATACAGTGGATCTTTCTCTGGACCCGTTTGCAGACCCTGGCGAAGTGGTTCTTTCTGCCACACTCTACATTCCTTCCCGAACGCCGGACATTGTTGTGGTCTGTGTTCCCCACCACAGCGCGAGCAGTGCCTCGTCTCCGGACTCTGCCACTTGCTCTTTTCGTGCTTTTCGCCACTCTGCTGCTTTGCTTTGTGCTTAGTTGTACAGTCTATTTCCATGACTGTCTTTCAGCTGACTACAGTCCATGCTTGTCAGTCTATTCTCTGTTAATTCTCTTTCCTGACACACTTGTATCGCGTTCTCTAGCGTCAAGTCAGCCTGTCTAAGTAATTTTTCGCCGACTCTTGTCACACATCCATCACTATCCTGTCACGAACCAGCGAGTCAGCTAAGCCGCCAAAATTGCACGACTGACTTTTCAACTTAACGTCCATTATAAATTCTTCCAACAGTCTCTGACCGGCTATTGCAAACATACCTTTCATATGTCTCATTTTTCTTTGGAATGCAAAAGGCTGCAAATCTATCCACCACCACATCAAAATCCACCTGTTGCTCCTCCGTTAGCTGCATGCCGTGACTAGCATAAGCTAACACTGATAGCACTAGTGTGACCGGTTATTTTCTTGCCCGGTGCGGGATTCGATACGAGTGTACTGCACCACAAGGCGACATCACTAACCGCTCGGCTAAAGGGTCAGACCCGTTAGCTAGGGGCTAACGTGTCTTATTAGTAGTTTACACTAGAAACTAAGGGTAGTACTTGCCGTTCGCCGTACAAATTTTTGGTCACTTAACTCGCCTGTTCACGAGTCTAACATGAGTTCGACAACTCCTGGTACCAAGTCTTGTTTCGTTGTCGAGTCTTAAAAACTATGAGACATAAGGAACCTTTACTCTCCATTTATTGCCCAATTCCCAACACCTGCGGCTGGTTCCCCGACCCGTACGACAATAGTTTTTCCCTAGGAAGAATCCGGAAAGTTCCCGCCCTCAGGTGCTAGGATTGGCCAGATCTGCCTGTCAGTCAACATTCCGGCTTCATCCTAGGAAAAACATATTCGTTTACCGTACACACAGTTAAGTTGGCACAGTTAGCTTGGTTGCAAACGTGGCTAATGGCTAACAGCTAGCTAGCGAACGTGGTTAGGGTTGTTGCGCGTTTGCATCGATCTGGCCAATCCTAGCGCCTGAGGGCGGGAACTTTCCCGGATACGCAAGTACGTCACGTGATACGCAGATCACATCATGACGTATGGTTCCAACCAAGAAGCGCATAGCTTCTGAACTGGCCAGAGAATAATACAGGGCCGCGGAACGCATTTCGAATGGGTAGGGCCAAGAATGACGTGACGCCCCCCCCCAAGCCACACTCGTAACGCATAACTTTATTTATTATTGCCGTTTTTATTTCTCCTGATTATAGCCTACACTTGAGTCACAATCAAATAGTATAATCAGTATGATCAGAAAGCATAAATCATTTGACACGTCAAGTCCAGTTGCATAGGATTAAAAAATGTCAACGCTCACCACCCCGTCTTAAACGTTCCCAAAGAAGTTCCTCCTTCTCTCGTTGTGCTGGATGAAGTCCCTGGCAATGGCGAGACCATCCACACTGGCCAAAGCATCCCTGTGTGTGTGGCTGCACCTCAAGTCATAGAGTCTCCTTTGAGTCATTGTTGACCTTAGATAAGTCTTCATACGACGAAGGGTTGAGAAAGATCTCTCGGCGCTGGCAGTTGACGCGGGAATTGTATTGTAGCGAATTTGGGGGACAACGCAACCACAGGAACTGCCGCGGCCGGGAAGCGAACCTGTCTCGCCCACACCGCAGGAGACATCGCTAACCGCTAGACTAAAGGGTCAGACCCGCCAGCCAGCGGCCAGCGTGTCTTCTTATCCATGCACGTTACAGTATAAACCGATTTCAACAGCCTGTTTACATCTGGCTATAGGCTCATAACGTTGAGGGTAGCGGCGGCAGAGGGGCTAGTTGGAGCAGCGACATTTAGAAATTCAACTTCTGGTTCCGCAGAGGGCTCATTGTGGGCTGGCGTGACGGTGGCTGTCTCAGCTACCTTGGTTAACTTTGACCCGAAGAAATCAGTTGTTTTTCGACGCTTCATCGTTCATTTTAACGTTACTATTGCTTAAAGTTTAGCGAACACACTAGCAGTTAGTCTACTTACATAGAGCGCTGGTCTTTTGTTCTGTGAAATTCACGTCCGTGTGACGCTAAGCTCACGTGACACAAATAACCAATCAATCATTAGGAAACAGAGTTTGTTGCTTGTGATAGGCTACGTACTGTACGTAGGCTTACAGCTAGTGGAAATTAGCCCGGGAAGCGCACAAAGTGCAATACATTAAGAATGTAACGTATTTGCGATTTGAATTTTTACACATGTTTATGTTTAATGCACGCCAAAGTAGGTATGGCCACGGCCCTACTGGCCATACCGGTTCCGCGGCCTATGGCTGATATTTCTGGTGAAGTAGAGTTGACATTCTCATGAGTGCTTTTATAGTTTAGTCTGTAAGGTAATTCAAGGATTCGGGCCATCACTCAACATTAATGTGTTTTGTGCCATCAAAAGTAACATTGTTTTTGCCTTATGGGCTTTAACTAAGTATGGAAAAACAACAACAGAGAGAACACATTTCAGCTTTTGCCAAATAAACGTTATGGCTCGCCCACCCCACGCCGGCAGCCAATCGGCTCGTCAGGGCCGGGCTTAGTCATCAGGGCTGGGCTTAAGTTTGGTGGCCTCCCACGTGCCCGTTGTCAGTTCGTGTTGTAACCTCCACGCAGTAGCGGCGACTCTCCTCTCACGGTCCTTTTCTCTACGAACTCATCCCGGCCCTTGGTTCATGTTTTTCCCTTGCAAGGTTTCCCCGTGGAAGTATCCTGCCTTGTTCCCGTTTGGATTACCCGCGAGTTTTTTTCCCCCTTGGACTTTCCGTTTTTTCCTTGTCGCTCATTGCCTTCCTATGTTTGAATAAAGTACGCCAGTTTTCAGCTAACCCCATCTCTGTCTGGTGTCGTGCACTTGGGGTCTTCCACAAACCCTAACAATAAACCAAGTAAAAACATTGAAAATGCCTCTGCAGTCACACTACGCATACAATACAGCATCTTAATTTCACAATGTGGCATCTCAGTGGGATACCATAAGGATGATAAATGATCTATTTGATTTATTGGGTGCTTATGGCTCTACTGAGAGAAGCATTTGGCCTGCTGGGTGTTATAATGCCGCAGGAAAGTCAGTTCTGCCACTTACACTCCTATTTTTTCCATCGTCATCATGCAGCAATCCCAAACACCAGTTACAGATAGAAACAGCATGCTCCTGTAAAGAGTAGAGACAGGGAAAGTTTGAATCAAGTTTTACATGCATATCATCATATCATCACAGGCAGACCGCTCACATTATATCTTGCTACTTTCTTTATTTCGCTCCTTTCTAGTTTTTCATCTTTTCCATGGTTTAGTTTCAGTGTTGTAGTATCTATCCTTTTGTATATCTGACTGATATATACATTTTCTTTCTTTTTTTAGGGACGTCCGGATGGACGGCCTAGTTGAGGTGAGATGAGGTGATATATAAAATGTAGTGAATTAGAATCACTACAAATGTAGCGAATTCGGGGGGCAGCCGGGACACAGACCTGGATCTCCCGCACGATGGGCGACTGCATTAAGCCAGTCGACTAAAGGATCCAACCCGTTAGCCAAGGGCTAGCGAGTCTAGTAATCCTTACACTACCCGCCTCCATAGGGAAGTGCGTCCCCGCACTTCAGCATATCAGCTCCCTCACACCTCTGGACGCACACGCTTCCTATGGCCTCATGGTCTCACCATCCCACATCTGACACCAATTTAGCAAATTCAAGGGCAGCCGGGAATTGAACCCGGATAGCCCACACCACGGGCGACTGCGCTAACCAGCCAACTAAAGGGTCTGACCCGTTAATCCAAGGGCTACCGAGTCTACTCCTCCGTGGTCATTACACTACACCCTCCTTCGGGAAGCGCGTCCCCACGCTTCAGCTGTCTTCTTAACCTAGCTTCTATTACTCTTTCCGATATCTTCATGCTGTGGCTGATCAACTTTATACCTCTGTAGTTACTACAGCTCTGCACATCGCCCTTATTCTTGAAAATCGGTACCAGTATGCTCCTTCTCCACTCCTCAGGCATCCTCTCACTTTCCAGGATTGTGTTAAACAATCTAGTTAAAAATTCCACTGCCATCTCTCCTAAACATCTCCATGCCTCCACAGGTATGTCATCAGGACCAACCGACTTTCCACTCTTCATCCTCTTCATAGCTGCCCTCACTTCCTCCTTGCTAATGCATGCATTTCCTGATTCACTATCCCGTCATCATCTAACCTTCTCTCTCTCATATTTTTTATTAATCAGTCCCTCAAAGTACTCCTTTCACCTTTTCAACATACTCTCCTCGCGTGTCAGCACATTTCCATCTCTATCCTTGATCGCCCTAACCTGCTGCACATCCTTCCCAGCTCGGTCCCTCTGTCTACCCAATCAGCACAAGTCTTTTCTCCTTCCTTAATCTCATACAACTCACCAAATGCTTTTTCCTTTGCCTTTGCCACCTCTCTCGTCCCTTTATGCTGCATCTCATTGTACTCCTTTCTACATTCTTCATCTCTCTAACCATCCCACTTCTTCTTTGCCAACTTCATCCTCTGTATACTTCACTGTACTTCCTCATTCCACCACCAAATCTCCTTTTCTTCCTTCCTCTAACCAGATAAAATAATACCTACCCACCACCTCCTCATCACCTCTGTTCCCTTCACCAACATGCCCATTGAAGTTCACTCCACTCACCATTCTCTTCTCCTTGGGTACACGCTCCATCACTTCATCCAACTCACTCCAGAATTATTCTTTCTCTTCCATCTCACACCCAACTTGCGGGGCATATGCACTGATAACATTCATCAACACACCTTCGATTTCCAGCTTCATACTCATCATTCTGTCTGACACTCTCTTCACCTCCAACACACTCTTGACATACTCTTCCTTCAGAATTACCCCTACCCCATATCTCCTCCCATTCGCACCATGGTAGGAGAGTTTGAACCCTCCTCCGATGCGCCTGGCCTTACTTCCCCCTTCCACCTGGTCTCTTGCACACACAGTATACCTACCTTTCTTCTCTCCATCATAATCAGTCAGCTCTTTCCCTTACCAGTCATAGTACCAACATTCAAAGTTCTGACTCTCACCTCCACACTCTTACCCTTCCTCCCCTCCCGCTGCCTCTGCCCATGCTTTCCCTTCTCCTTCTCCTTCACCCAACAGTAGCATAGTTTCCACTGGCACCCTGCTGGCCAACAGTACTGGTGGCAGTCATTTATAACCCGGGCCTTGGCCGATCCAGTTTGGAAATCTGGTTTATGATCCGCATATTTGATTTGGCAAAGGTTTTATGCCGGATGCCCTTCCTGATGCAACCCTCCCCATTTATCCAGGCTTGTGACCGACACTAAGAATGCATTGGCTTGTGCATCCTCAGTGGCTGGGTTGTGGAAGTGCCTTAGACCCCAGCATTAAAACTCCGCTATAAAAATACAATTTTAAGAGTAGGATTAATCACAGTCACAGCTGGAAATAAACTCAGTAGCTACAACAAAATATTTCCCATGGCTGAGCTATATTTTTCTACCATTTTTTAAAATTGCTTTAGAATGAATAAATGTCATTCACCTACATTCATTTTATACCATGAAAACTGTGACCGTTAAACACATCTGAAGTCTTTTAATAAGGGCTTCTTCTTCTGGTAGGTGAAAAAAGGGGTGGTTTGTCACCAAGTCGGCGCACTGGAGAAAGGGAGATACACATGACAGATCTGCCCTCTACTGAGTGCACTCTTCTAGTTTGTTTTGTGCCATGTGGTTTGCATGTGCAATCTGGTTGCTGAGCATCATAAAGGAAGATCTGATGGTGATGCTGCAATAGCTGCTTTTGTGCACAGTGGTGTGTGCGTTGTGGTTGTTGATGATCACCTGTCTTGTTGGTGTTGATCCAGTAGTGCCTATGTAGTGTGTGATAGTGTAGTTTGTATGTAGCTAAGTTGGATGTATCGGCACCCATATGAGAATTTATGTGTGTGTGTGAGGGGGGGGGGTCATTACTGAAGGCCCTGACTGAACCCCATGGTATGGTACTGGATAAATGCTAGTCTATAAATATATGAAATACATTACTTCCTATGCACCAGTAAAGATTCTACGGGAAAGCACAGTGTGTGCTCAGAAATTGACTAATAGGCAAATCCATGTAACACAGTTTTTGTTTTGTTTTGTTTTTTTCTCACTTCCATTGGGGCTCGGGGGGATATTTTCAAAACTAATGGCAATTAAAAGGTAATATTTTATCTAAAAACATTCTTGTATGCAGCTTTAACATGTGAATGTCACTGTATGCCTGTCAATTGTGTGCAATTTTTTGCATAGGTCCTTGCACACAACCTGGCATATAAACCATGGATACATATTTTAGGATGTAGCAGAATATACAGTATTTCACTACTGCTACAAAGTTGAAACTGGTCCTGGAACTGATAGGATACTAAATACTGCATTTCGATTGAGAGAAAAAAAAATGTCTATGCTACCCACCTGCCTAAACTATCCAAGCAGAGTACATTTGTTAGGTGGCAATCCACACCAAAGAAAGTAGTTTTCAGTATCACATATCAATACCTTTCTTACCTGAATGGTTCGGGAGGTGATAGTGGAAAGGTTGAACATCAGCCCAAGCATAGGATAAATGATTTCTTTGTAATCACCCTCTCCACACTGTTTCTGGAATTGCAAGCAGTAAATTATACATGTGAAATAACACATAAAGTGAAAATGTGCAGCAGTAAATTGTTCATGACGTATCAAAAAAGAGAATGTTTTATGTTGTTGAAAGATGGCTTCCTTCTCTGACAAAGTGAACAAAGAAGCAAGAATTACTGTGGTTTCAGAATTCAAATGGAATATCTTTGACCTGTGTCCTTAATGCATCAATAATCATATTCACCATGGCTAAAAGAAAGCCCTCCCAACAGTTTGGACAGTGAGCCATATTGTGGCGAATGACATCGTCTTTAGCCAGGCTGCCAATTATTGGTATCAGAGATTGAAGGATATGCTCACTGTACCTGTTGATATCTCTCTGAAAATGTCATAATCATACGCACGCACACACACACACACACACACACACACACACACACACACACACACACACACACACATAAATATATCAAAGACCTTAGTTATATTTGGACTATGTCTATTACAATAACTCACCTTGATACAACTGTCTATCCAACTATCTTACCAGTTTTGTTGTAAAAGGGGCAGCAATGCATTCTGTAAACAAGTCCCTCAGCTTCATTCGAAATCTATTAAAAAAAAAAGAGAAAGAAATAATCCATATAAACCCTCCTAGATGCAAGATATCAGATAATGGTTGAATTGTTTGCATTGTCCACTATCTAACAAAATAGTTTACTTTTGATCAAAATCACAAGAACATTTGTCCACGTTGAGCAGCAGGGTTTGGGAGATTGGGAAGTACTGGTTAAGATATATCTACAGTATATTTATGATTATGAGAAATACATATATGTGCACAGATTAAAGTAAGCGGTTTGGATAATGGATAGATGGACATAGTATATGTGCTTGAGGAGAAAAACAAGCTATATCTAAGATCTGCGTTAGGATTTGCATGCATTAGGTTTAAAAGATGATGGTTAAGCTGAAGGTGTCCCTATAATCTGGATTTCAGGTAGAAAATTAGCAAATTACAAGAATCAAGACTTTTTAGGCAATAAAGAGTATCAAACTGCACATGACTTTTTTTTCTTGATGACACAGCTAAGGATTTATTCAAATATCTAAAACTATTATATTTGCATTTCTTTTTGGAGAGTTAAATGGATTGACAGAAATAAGCTTTTGTAATTTTGTTAGCTCATTATAAATAAAAATACAGGTCATCTTTACTCATATTGTTAAAATAAAAAAAGATCAGCATAAAAATTAACCTTTCACAGCCTTAAAAATATGCTGAGACTTCAGGTTAACTTATTCAAAGAGTCAACTTTCATTTCCAAAGACATATTAAATGGAAGGGGAAAATACATATATTCATAAATTAACTTCAGATTTATACTAATCACATCATATTACTTCTTTGTGTTTATCTATTTATGTCAGTCTGACATTTCTATGGGTTTTTAGCAGAAAGAGCAAGACTTTCACTTGGCTGTAGAGTACATGACACTACTAAACTCAGGTGTAGTTTTTCTCCTGGAACAAAAGAAGTGGGAAAAAAAGGATCTCCCTATTTCACATCTCTCATAGCTCTGCTTGTTTCCTGTCATGTTACGGAGCCTGCCTTGTCCTCCCTTCTTTATTTTCATGAAGCAACAGAAAGTGAGACAGGCTATGATACTGAATGGCTTTTGCTTTCAAGTGAGATTATTAACATGTGGCTTTATTGAAGATGTCAAACATTGCATTCATTTAGAGGTGCTCCCCTGACCCATGTTGCATTTCAACATGTCTGATATATATGGTGATATGACAAATGGAAGGGTTGTAGACTGTGAAGGCAATTTGTCTGCCATATAATCATATATGATGTTTGCTTACTTTTAATCTTTGACCATGTTTAACTTTACTCTATATTGCATAGATAGATGCTTAAAGTTCATATGTAACAGAACAAAGGTATTGCTATAAAGTGTCTTCTCCATGTGAACAAATAAAGGCCCATTATTAACTGTTAGCTGATAGCAGACAAATGTATGAGAAACTCAGAGTGCAGCAAAGTCTGTACATACTAACTGGAGAGATGGCCTTGGTGGGATGTGAGCTGGATTACATGAGATAAGGAGGAGAAGAACAGCCCTATAAGAGAGACTGTACTGTGCTGATCAGCACACACTTAAGTATCTATACTTTGTGTATCTGTTCATGAACATATTAAAGTGTGACAATATTGTAAAAGATTTTTGTCTCGCTCTTCATTTATTGTCAAAGTGGAATTAAATAACTGCCATGACATCACCATCTGGTGAATCAGAACTAATCGTACTGAGGTTCTGAAGACTGAGTGTATTTCCCATCAATCACATTTATCAAAACAATGAATAAGGCAATAAGAGAGACAGGGCTGTGTTTCTTTCATACTTGGTTTCTGATGCAAAGTTTTCCAGAATAGTCAGCGCAATGTTCTCCTGCTGCTGCTCTGGCTTCAAGATGCATGCCATTAGATTCTTCACCAACCTTTATATTCACATTAAGAGTATAGAAAGACAGAGAAAGATAAAGGGAGTGAGAGGGGGAGGGGGAACTCAAAAGGGGAAACATATGAGCAGTGCAAATTAGCACAGTGATGAATACAAACATGATTTTAATTCAAGCTCTACAGAAGCAAGGAGGTACATGAAATACAATGGGTTATTGATGATTTAAAACTTGCAAACAGGGGTTCAACTCCTGTGGTCTCTAGGCCACTTTTATAATTTCCCTTTCCCATGAATGCCTGGATTTCAAGTTCGAGTTTTAAATATCTTATGCCATTTCATTCAAATGTGGTGACAACATGACGCAATTTCTTACATGTGCAAATTCACGTTGTCAATAACCAAACTTCTGCTGTGTGGTGTTTGTGAGTATAAGCGGAGCAATGCCAGACATTCTAGACGCACTGAGACGTGTTCTGATGCTAACAAACCAACAATGGATTTGCTGGAAACTGGGCAGATCATCAGCATCTTCTGGTTTTCATCTGAAGACGGCAAAAAAAAAAAAAAAGGCAGTGCTATGTTTTGAGATTAAAGGGATGGTTTGGTTTTTAGCACATATCCAGCTTTCATGGACAAATTCAACAGATTTTAATGTCTGTGCATGCAGTTTAAGGGTAAGTTTGAAGAAAGTCGAGTTCAATTCTCAAGAGGTCTACATACCATTTCTATTGCAAATCACCCTCCACAGTTTCAACACAGACAAGCACAGCTCTCGGCTGTACGGTTCTCTTGATGTCTGTGATAGGCAACTGTGAAGAAAACATGAATGTTCTTTCAGTGTCACCACATCATTATGAAAGTTAATCACTCATGTAACTGATAAAGGGATTAATGCATTATGAATTATTTTATTCTTGATATTAGGCAACTAAAGCAATGCCCTGAGGGCACCAGTTCAAACTGCCCTCTGAGAGGTTGACCAGGCAAGGAAGGCATTTCTCAAGATTTTGCTTATTTGGGCCTGGCTTACAGTAGCTCACAGGCCTACGGATTATTTGCACCAAACTGAAATTTCAATGTCTTTGCACCATCCAGTTTATAAACAACCTGGACACTATGGCCCAATCCCAATTCCCTCCACCTCCCTCCCTCCCCGGTCGGTCGGGGCGCCTGCCCAGGGGGGAGGGGGGATTTTACCCTATTTCTTAAATTCTACCCATCAATTTACGTGACTTAAGAAAGTAAAGAGTGCCTTCCTGGTGATTTTAATCCCCTCTCCCTCTCCTTCTGTTCTCAGTATCCCCATCAGATTCCAGTCCCATCCTGCCTCTCGGACTTTATCCTATAACCTTTCTCTTTCCATTTCATACACGTTACAATGCAATATTACATGTTCAGCGTTTTCTTTAACTCCACAGTTCTCACATTTATCACTGTCCCTTTTCCCCATTATAAACAAAGTGCCATTTAATCCTGTGTGATCCAATCTTAGTCTTGTTACGATGATTTCCTCCCTTCTGTTCCTTTCTTTATTGTTCTTTGTTATGACAGACTTTTGTATTTCGTAATACACCCTTCCTTTCTGGTCTTCCTCCCGTCTTTTCTGCCATATCTCCATTCCTTTCCTCTTAATCACACTGCGTGAGTTCGCAAAGTATTCTGGGAATTTTCTTGTACCACTCCGTTTGGAGTATGCACCTGAAAACACTCGTTTGGAGGGCCATTTGGAGGGCTGGATGACCACTACCCCTCGATCCCCAAAAGTTACGGGACAGCCACAGAGGGGTAGGGCCAAGTGGTGGGGCCAAGGGGGGGGGGGTGGATTGGGCCTGTGTCTCAGCTTGAATAATGGCTGTGACAAAACTGCAGGGACAAAGTGGGAAAGTAGTAGGTTAATAATACCTTCACTAATCTGACATGAGGGAGTTAAAATTTGTGTCTTGTTTTACAAAACTCCCTTTTTTAGGACATAACACTGGCTCTAGGGCTTATTCCAGAACCAATCAAAATCTTTGCCCCATTTGTGTGCATGATATGTTAACATTGCATTAAACAAAGAACAAGGAATGGGGGGAGAGGGGGGGTAGACACAAATGAGTTATTCCCAGTTGGGTCAATCTTTGACTCTCTTGGTTTGTGCCTGTCACTGAGTCTATCTGTCAGACAGCCACTGAGGGCTGTCAGCTGCCTCTCCCTCTGGTCTCCTTACCTCCTCACCGTGTCATTGCCACTGATGATAGTGAAGCCATTGTTCAATCTGAACAGGGTCTGGCCAGTGCCTGTTAGGACAGAACAGTAGGCAGTGTAAGAGCACAGAGAACTTCTCTCTCCCATTTATCATCACCAGGCACCCTCCAGGTTTCACAAAAAGACACCCTCTCACTTTTAGATCAGCCAGTCTCCCTCACTAGTTTATGGTCAAGGGCATGACAGAACTGAATAAATAAAAGATGTTGAGAACGAGACGGAATGAATGGTCCATTTTCCCCTGATAATGAAATAGAGTCCATTGACAGACTAGAACAGATTAGCAGAGAGCACAGAGGGAGTGTATAGAGGGAAGAGAGCCTGTAATTTCAGTCCTGCCATTCCAATTCCTTCACCTTGGAGAGCCTCTCTGTTTTGAGTTATGCAGGTTTTGCCCTTTCCACTGAATAGCACTAAACACATGCATTGAATCGTCTGACAATATACTCATACTGTATATCCAAATGAAAGAGAATTAGCATTCTGGTGCGAAATGTCTGTTTTTTTTTACAGTGGCCAAGAAGTGCAAAACACAAAGTCACAAAAAAAAATTAAGAAAAATAATGTATTCTAATTTTCACAATGTTTTTGCACATTTCTTTTTTTTTTCCTTATGTTCTCGTATCATATCTCAGGGCTGATTTTTTAAAATATGGACATGTTCCAGGCGTATCAGCGGAATTTCACAGGGTACACGTCAGGCTAATTAAGGGATCGACTGAGTTTTCCTCTTCAACTTAAGACTTTTTTTTTACATTCCAAACATCCTGCCAGAATGTTTGATGCCAATTTCAACATGGGTCCAAGCCCACACAAACTTTTGGTAAAGCACAAATCATGAACCTAGACTTGAAAGATGGCTGAAGAGATAGAGATCATTTGTAGTTAACGATGGATTTGCAGATTATAACAATGGATTTTCATGGATATGGAAAAGATGAAAAAACATTGTGAAATGTTTTTGCATCTTTGAGGTCGTGAGGCAAATTTTTTATTTTTGATAGTGGGCTGATATTGTGATATTGGGCCATTGGGCTGTGATATTGTGATATTGGGCTATACAAATAAAATTGATTTGATTTTTGATTTGAAAACAGAATTTGTTTTTCAAAATGTTTTTTTGTCTTAGAGTTTTTGTGTTTGTCTTATTTGTTCAGTGTTCTCTTGATGTTTATTGTGTTTTCTTATGCTTTTGTGTTTTGTTAAAGTTTTGGTTTCCTCAATATTTTTGTGTTTTCTTGAAGTTTTTGTGTGCCATGAAATTGCCTTGCCATGACTTTGCCCCCTCCCTCCTTCACACACCCACTTTTTTCTTCCCTTTGTTTTATAACTGTTTATTTATTTAATTTAATATAATTTATTTTGTTTTATTTATTCATTCAGTATGCATTGTATGTATGTATGTATGTATGTATACACACACACACACACACACACACACACACACACACATAAAACTTTGTTAAAAGAAACACTCAATGGTAGGGAAAGTGCTCAACAAATGAGGAGCAAAATAATCTAGTGATTCAAGTAAATTCTTTATTAGACAATACAAGCCTGTTTCATGCCGTAAGTAATCATCAACTGTCCATGGACAAGCTTGTCATCAATGGACAGCTGATGGCTGCTTATGGCATGAAACAAGGCTTTCCCACTCATAAAGAATTTACTTGAATCACTGGATTATGTATATATATTTTTTTTCATCCCACAACCCTGACAGCAGGGCTGTGGGATGAAATATATATATATATATATATATATATATATATATATATATATATATATATATATATAAACTACCGTTCAAAAGTTTGGGGTCACCCAAACAATTTTGTGTTTTCCATGAAAAGTCACACTTATTCACCACCATATGTTGTGAAATGAATAGAAAATAGAGTCAAGACATTGACAAGGTTAGAAATAATGATTTGTATTTGAAATAAGATTTTTTTTACATCAAACTTTGCTTTCGTCAAAGAATCCTCCATTTGCAGCAATTACAGCATTGCAGACCTTTGGCATTCTAGCTGTTAATTTGTTGAGGTAATCTGGAGAAATTGCACCCCACGCTTCCAGAAGCAGCTCCCACAAGTTGGATTGGTTGGATGGGCACTTCTTGCGTACCATACGGTCAAGCTGCTCCCACAACAGCTCAATGGGGTTCAGATCTGGTGACTGCGCTGGCCACTCCATTACCGATAGAATACCAGCTGCCTGCTTCTGCTCTAAATAGTTCTTGCACAATTTGGAGGTGTGTTTAGGGTCATTGTCCTGTTGTAGGATGAAATTGGCTCCAATCAAGCGCTGTCCACTGGGTATGGCATGGCGTTGCAAAATGGAGTGATAGCCTTCCTTATTCAGAATCCCTTTTACCCTGTACAAATCTCCCACCTTACCAGCACCAAAGCAACCCCAGACCATCACATTACCTCCACCATGCTTAACAGATGGCGTCAGGCATTCTTCCAGCATCTTTTCATTTGTTCTGCGTCTCACAAACGTTCTTCTTTGTGATCCAAACACCTCAAACTTGGATTCATCCGTCCACAACACTTTTTTCCAGTCTTCCTCTGTCCAATGTCTGTGTTCTTTTGCCCATCTTAATCTTTTTCTTTTATTGGTCAGTCTCAGATATGGCTTTTTCTTTGCCACTCTGCCCTGAAGCCCAGAATCCCGCAGCCGCCTCTTCACTGTAGATGTTGACACTGGTGTTTTGCGGGTACTATTTAATGAAGATGCCAGTTGGGGACCTGTGAGGCGTCTGTTTCTCAAACTAGAGACTCTAATGTACTTATCTTCTTGCTCAGTTGTGCAACGCGGCCTCCCACTTCTTTTTCTACTCTGGTTAGAGCCTGTTTGTGCTGTCCTCTGAAGGGAGTAGTACACACCGGTGTAGGAAATCTTCAATTTCTTAGCAATTTCTCGCATGGAATAGCCTTCATTTCTAAGAACAAGAATAGACTGTCGAGTTTCAGATGAAAGTTCTCTTTTTCTGGCCATTTTGAGCGTTTAATTGACCCCACAAATGTGATGCTCCAGAAACTCAATCTGCTCAAAGGAAGGTCAGTTTTGTAGCTTCTGTAACGAGCTAAACTGTTTTCAGATGTGTGAACATGATTGCTCAAGGGTTTTCTAATCATCAATTAGCCTTCTGAGCCAATGAGCAAACACATTGTACCATTAGAACACTGGAGTGATAGTTGCTTGAAATGGGCCTCTATACACCTATGTAGATATTGCACCAAAAACCAGACATTTGCAGCTAGAATAGTCATTTACCACATTAGCAATGTATAGAGTGTATTTCTTTAAAGTTAAGACTAGTTTAAAGTTATCTTCATTGAAAAGTACAGTGCTTTTCCTTCAAAAATATGGACATTTCAATGTGATCCCAAACTTTTGAACGGTAGTGTGTATATATATATATATATATATATATATATATATATATATATATTTTATCCCACAACCCTGTTTTGTGTATATGTGTGGGTGTATGTGTGTATATAGTATATAAATAAAACAAAGATATACACTCACCGGCCACTTTATTAGGCACACCTGTCCAACTGCTCCTTAACGCAAATTTCTAATCAGCCAATCACATGGCAGCAACTCAATGCATTTAGGCATGTAGACATGGTCAAGACGATCTGCTGCAGTTCAAACCGAGCATCAGACTGGGGAAGAAAGGTGATTTAAGTGACTTTGAACGTGGCATGGTTGTTGGTGCCAGACGGGCTGGTCTGAGTATTTCAGAAACTGCTGATCTACTGGGATTTTCACGCACAACCATCTCTTGGGTTTACAGAGAATGGTCCGAAAAAGAGAAAATATCCAGTGAGCGGCAGTTCTGTGGGCGAAAATGCCTTGTTGATGCCAGAGGTCAGAGGAGAATGGCCAGACTGGTTCGAGCTGATAGAAAGGCAACAGTAACTCAAATAACCACTCATTACAACCGAGGTATGCAGAAGAGCATCTCTGAACGCACAACACGTCGAACCTTGAGGCAGATGGGCTACAGCAGCAGAAGACCACACCGGGTGCCACTCCTGTCAGCTAAGAACAGGAAACTGAGGCTACAATTCGCACAGGCTCACCAAAATTGGACAATAGAAGATTGGAAAAACGTTGCCTGGTCTGATGAGTCTCGATTTCTGCTGCGACATTCAGATGGTAGGGTCAGAATTTGGCGTCAACAACATGAAAGCATGGATCCATCCTGCCTTGTATCAATGGTTCAGGCTGGTGGTGGTGGTGTAATGGTGTGGGGGATATTTTCTTGGCACACTTTGGGCCCCTTAGTACCAATTGAGCATCGTGTCAACGCCACAGCCTACCTGAGTATTGTTGCTGACCATGTCCATCCCTTTATGACCACAGTGTCCCCATCTTCTGATGGCTACTTCCAGCAGGATAACATGCCATGTCATAAAGCTCGAATCATCTCACACTGGTTTCTTGAACATGACAATGAGTTCACTGTACTCAAATGGCCTCCACAGTCACCAGATCTCAATCCAATAGAGCACCTTTGGGATGTGGTGGACCGGGAGATTCGCATCATGGATGTGCAGCCGACAAATCTGCAGCAACTGCGTGATGCTATCATGTCAATATGGACCAAACTCTCTGAGGAATGTTTCCAGTACCTTGTTGAATCTATGCCACGAAGGATTAAGGCAGTTCTGAAGGCAAAAGGGGGTCCAACCCGGTACTAGCAAGGTGTACCTAATAAAGTGGCCAGTGAGTGTATATATCTAGGTGTGATGCACAGACCCATGCACGTGTGTAAAACTGGTTTGGAGGGAGGGGTTACGGGAGGGAAGGAGGAAACAGAGAGAGGGGGTGGATGTTTTTTGTTATGCTCGTTCAAAATCTAGCTACCCTAACTCATTTCTCCAAAGTTACGTATTATTGCTTTAATTTAAAAAGACTTTAACAGACCATAAATGGAAAGTGGATTTAATTCAGACTGGCACAACCATACAAGCTGTTATCACAAGATCGCTTTACAAGGTGTTGGAGAATCTTATTCTCAATGCCAAAAGTGTAAGTCGTTCATTTTTTTCTAAAATCCTCTCCAAGTGTCTCTCATGGCATAACTCACAGTCTCATTGCATTATTTAGCTGCTATCGACATATTGTTTAACACTGGGAGTCATGGTCTCTGAGTCAATTTTTAGAAAAGTATGTATCCTGTTTTCCTTAGAAACGCTGTCAACAAGAAACTGACATGTTGAATTTTAATGACATCCATGAGACTAACATTTTTGGGGGCCCGAATGCTATCAAATCCTAGTGGCTGTTTTGATTATGGTACTTATCATAAAAATCATGAATGAAGAGAATCGTGGTATAAAAGCGCAGATGGGATACTGCACCTTCAAACTAATTCATTACAGCTGAAATGTTTTGCTGCATGGAGGAAAATGACTAAGGTCCTCTTTACACCTGGCATTAACATACGTCTTGGGCACTTGGGCAGTGTTTTCATTTCAGTCTTTGGTTACCACCAGTACTGCTGGTTTTCTATTGAGCCAGGTAGGTAATTAAATTTCTCCAAATCTGAGCTTTTTCACAGACTGGTCTAATTCATGTTACTAAAGCAGGTCATCAGCTCTTAATCACCTTTATTGGATTTAAACTATATTTGATATTTGGTTATTAAAATTTTGTTTAATTTTAAAGGACATGTACTCGAAGGTATTCAGCAACTTTAACCAATGTATTATTGTTCATTGTTAATCAGACATTTGTGCCAGTATTTCAAACCACTACCTTCCCCTTCCTTGTTATGGGAATCAATCCAAACCAAACATGCTTACTATTTTTCTTCATCAGTAGCATTTCCATCTAAAATGTTTGTAAGTGCAACATACCTTGGTTCACTACTAGATAGGTAGCCAACCTAAACAAAGACCTTTAGTTCTCTCTAGCATGAAGAAAATTAGCAACATGAAATAAAGGTCAGACAACTCTATATGAGGTTTGATTCAGACCAAGCCTATGTCCGAAGCATCAAGCATCCAAAGTACTTGCAGTGCTAAGTTTAAAAGGCAGTGAACATCTATTTATGTATTTATCTTTGAATTATGAGCAAGCTTTGCAAGTACAAAAGGATCATCCTTCCAAATGAGTCCAGTTTGGGCTCACTTTAAACAAATATTTATTATTGTATTTCCGTCTTTTGGCTATTGACTATTTCAGCATTACTGAAGGTTTCCTCCTTCACTACAACTCCCTGGGCTATAGTGAAAATTAGCCCACTGTGACAAGTAAATGGAACATGAAGAGAAATCAATAACAGACGGGGTCAGGGTCTCCTTTCTATTCCATTTTCCCAAGTATTACAAATTGACCATTACCCACAACAAAAATGTGTTTGTTTGTTTGTTTGTTTTTTTAGTGATGTTTCATTTGATACCATGATCTGGGAAGTCCCACTCTAACTCCAAGGTATTGAAAAAGACTTCGCCTCGAGAGATGACTATTGTTGAGTCATGAGGTTTTATCAAAGAATTATGAAACATATAGCTTCAACCTGCCTAAGTGCCAAAGGTATTCCACCCCTTTACTTCTCTATTCTCCTTATCTCCCTTGTGCATTCTTTACCCTCTTGACATAAAGGAACATATTTTCCCATCATTTTGTCAATAGGACCCAGATATGAATGAACTGGTGACGCAAGTTATTAAAGGAAGGCAGTGTAGTGATCAGATAAGTGGGGATGATCCCAATAGAGCACTCACAGTTAAAAATGGCTTGTGACAGAAGCTCCAACCCTCCATAGTAGTAGAGGGGTACCTGACTGGGCCCTGACAGCTTCTCCAGCAGCTGGGGCACGGTTGTGGCCTTCTCCTCTCCTTTGTCAAACTCTTCTCTCGCATTCCTCTCCTGCCTATCTCTCTCTTCCTCCAAGTCCACCTGGGCTTGATATTCTGTGAGGAGAAAGATGACAGAAGAGATTTGAAAATGCAGAAGCCAATCTGGGAGGGGGAAAAATGGATCCAGAGCAGCTGAGCATGTTAAGTGCGATTGTACCCCCCATCCTCACTCCCCTGTCCCCAAGAGAAGAGTAATGTGAAAGCATACACAAGTCATCTCTAGATGAACCCTTCCCTCCTCCAGAGGACACTCACAGAGCTGAGGTGAAGAATATGACAGCCTTGATATCACTGAATTTGAACACAATGCTATACAATAGAGTGTAACCAATGGCACTGTAAAGAGAATATAAGGTTTGGTAGAGCTGACACTGATGGAATCAAACCAAGTATTTTTTTCTCTCTTTTTTTAGTTGACCAAAGGAACTGCAAAATCTTAAGGAACTCCACTCAGGACATTCTTAATAAAGGCCAAAAAAGTAAGGTAAAACACTCAGAATCACTCTCTTTGATAACATAAAAAAATACATTGATAGCTCATAACTAATGCAATATTTGATCAATATGAAACAATTTTGTCTTAAAAGATTTTCCCATAATGAATATAATCACTCTCTGAGGAAAAATAAAGATTAAGCTTGGTCAAATGATATGATGAAACCTTACCTTTTTGCTTTGCATAGGGACTGTTGTAACCTTTAATTTGGCAGATTTACAGTGGTAGCGCTCTAAACATTTTTTTAAACTGATTTAGAACAAAGTGACTCTCGTGTAGGGTTTCTAAAAAGAGTAACTGTTTTCAAAAACTCGGATGGTGTGAGATCAGACAAAATGAAGACAATAACATAATTGCTGAAATTATGATTAACTTCAGCTTACCCAACCTATGCCTATTATTTGTGCTTTGTTTCTTTACCTTTGACCATCTGCTCCCTCCCAGGTTCGAGTTTCACTATTTTTTCATAGCAGTTCCTGCTCTTTAAAAAGAAAAAAGGGTTTTGGTTCATCATGCTGGTAATTTGATAGGCTAACAATCCTCACTGATCTCTTCCAGAAACCAGGAAAATCAATTGGATTCTGCCCTCACCATTCTCAGCACAAAAATGTGTTGAAGGCAAATCGAAAAAATTACATAAAATAAATTGTGCACGGTGCAATAGTTTCTATCATACAGAGTCTTTGCCACACATCAAGGTTTTTAAGGAGGCTTGTTTTCCAGTGAGTGGATTGGAATCTATGTTGGATTTCACAAAAGCTTGCTGTGAGACAGAGATATGCATTACTTAAGATCAATAATAGGCCTTCAAAGAAATGCAACATTATTGATGCTCAGAATTTACTATATTTCAGGAAAAAAAAAACTTGGGCATGTTTGTTCCTCAATGTAGGCTTACCCTTTATTCAGTTAGATAAGATGTTGAGTCATTGTTATGTATACAGATGAACTAGTGTAAAAAGGAACAAATAAATGAATAAAACAGAGACACATGATTGGCTGTAATGAGGGATGATTATGCTCACCTCATTATAGTTCCCGAGACCCAGAAATGCTTTGCCCATGTGGAGATAAGCCTTAATGCACCTCTTATTACACTGACCGTGAGACACAAAGTAATGCAAGTGTATGGGTTAGAGTGTTTCAAAAGAAGCACATCTATGTCATGGTGGTTAAATTTTTCCATTTTATTGAGTGCCCATTTATAGATCAACATTACTCATCTGACTCTCCAGGAGACTCCTACAACTTTATATAAGGTAATATAATGTTGAGATGTGATTATTCGAAATCAATTGTTAAAAAAAAGCATATGTGCTTTACAGAGCATATTTAACACAAAAAATAGTGCAAAATATTTTCAATAAAAATTTTTAATATCAGGGGCAAATGAACTCATCATCAATCTCTACACACAGTGTATACTCTAAGAAAAGCAGCACTGCTCATGATCTCCACCCTATTACTGATGTCCAACCAATTTTCCAACTGCTACAACACTAAAACCATAGTTCTCTATGCTCCCAGGACCATAAAAGAATAGTGCCTGAGATGACATCATTATGAATGAGGCGTCAACTGATTGACCCCAGTCCCCAGTCGGGCCTTACCTTCAAGGCCCATTCACAATCACTGATGGCCTCCTTGTACTTTCCCAACTTGATATATGCCTAAGAAAGTTAACAGCATGTAGTCAACAAATGTGATCTCAGAAAGTACAGTATGTGAGTTGAGAACAGAATTATAAGATTGTCATGACCCCAGGTGGCATAAGTGAAGGGGGAAAAAATCCATCAATATAAATTTAATCAATCAAAAATCACTGCAATAAGTTATCATAATTGTGATTGTTTTTCTTTTTTTGGGTTTACCCATAAGCAAATGTGAAAGCCATGTCTCTTATCTACTCTGTAGATGCCCTTGACAAGCTAGTGATAGCAGCTGTATGAGGGCAGCTTTATTTATGGAAGAAGTAAAAGTTTAATGAAACATTTTTGCCACTTGTTTTGGTACACTTTCTATGTATTTTAAATGCTGGGCCAATCTCAACATGGTATCAACCACTACAGGCTTGAGAGCCCATGTTGCCGGCAACTCCACCTCCTTTGTTGTTACTTTGATTCTCAGTCTGAGAAGGAGGTCTTGGTTTAAATCCCTTTTCAAACACATATCTCACTCCACTGTCTCCCATATTCCATGTCCTCACTGTAGAGGCATTTTAAAAATATTAGATGAAAACATTTACTTGTGCTCTGTTAGTGTACAGCTGCTGCACATCTCGTAACTCAGCCAACCCATCACTGTAAAACTTCGCAGCAGTTTCATACTCTTCTCTGGCATAGGCTTCATTCCCCTTGTCTTTGAGTGCTAAAGAAATATACAAAGACACAACAGGAACTGGTATTTTTGTCCCTACAGGGTGGCAAACACAATTAAATGGCGTTTTCATGATGAATCTTGGATAGAAAGATGTTTGCTAACCTTTTGCCTTTTCCTCCTTTGCTCTCCTCTTCTTACTCCTGTCTTCAGCATCTCTCTCCATAATCTTCAAGAAATCCTCTAGAGTCAACAAAACAACTAAAGTGAGTGCTGGATTGTGTGCTGTACTGCTGTATAACAATAATACTACTCTAACTTCCTTTATGAAATTCACTAGATGTGGACTGATCTGTAAAGGCATCAATCAAAATACTTTCCATACAATTAATTGTCATTTCTGATGACTGAAATTAGTCAAAATCCCTTCATTTGACCAAGGAATTTGGGAAACACTTATTGAGAGTCTAGATTGCAGTAATTTGTATGTGTCAAAAGAGTAATTTTTAAACAAGGTTTTAAAAGTAATAACATTCGTTTTCAGGTCAGTGTTGCTGACCGCAATAATCCCCAGAGGCCAGTTAAAACTGCTGACTGCTATGAATAAGAGAAGTTCTTCAAAAGTGAGCCATTACTTTTAGTGCAACAAAATGGAACATAGTTATCACAGCATCAGTAATAAGCATGCAATGATCATGTAGTAAGTATTTATACGAAATCGTGCTGCTTCCTCTGCCTTCAGCACTACTCCCATTTTTGTGGCATTTAAACATCAATTGTAACATTACCATCACAGTCTTACAACCCACACAGAGGTGTAAAAGCATTTTCTAATTGGCTCGCCTACTTTTACAAGGAATGTATTAGATAATTTGATGTTTGTTTCACATTAGAGTTCATTTTAGGTGCCAGTCTGAAGTTATATTTTGGGTAAATTATAAATTAACTAAGTTGATCTATCTTTTCACACTGAACTGAAAGTGTACTTCTAAGTGCAACAATACCTGGGAAAGCATCAAGGGGAGCATTCAATGTCCCTCACTGATCACAAGTTAAAGTTCAGTGTGCTTATTTTCTTTCCCTCTTTGCAAATTATCTCTTGTTGTACTCTGGATTCAAAGAAAACATGTTAGCTGTGAAAGGATTGTTCCCTTGTGTAACAATAGGAACTATTGTTAGGAACCATTGTTTAGTTCCTTGTTTCCACAGAGGTCGTTTATGTTGTTGCACCTTGAATAACGGACCGAGCATGATAAATAACCTTACGTGCCAAAGTTATTATTAAAGTTTATAGCCCAGTGGGGTTGAAACGAGTTGTAAAGTCTCATTAGTAGAAGGAAACAACACACTTTAACACCTTGTAATATTACAAGTTACAAAAAATAGCAAATATATACACTGAAAAAGTCCAAACCTATTGAATAGAATCAAATTAAAACAAGTGCTTTACTGGTGATAGTAATTTTGGAGCATATTTAGAAGCTGATTCACATCTTGGCCAGGCATGGCTAGCCAAAGGAGGGTGCACAGTCACCATCTTACCAACCACAACCAGCCAGCTTCACTGAAAGAGTCAAGCGTCATGTACTTTCAAAGATACTTTGTAAAATTTGTGAAGTTAGTGGTTGGTTTTTGAGCATTTTGATGTGTATTTAGTGAATAAATTGTTGCTATATCATGACATGCAAAATATTTCAACTATGTTGTATTTCCTTTTCCTGCTGAGTGCCGCCCAAGGTAAGTAAACTGCTTTAATACTAGCTCCCACCTGACACCTTAATACAAGTATTACAGGCACTGTTCTCTGCGTGTCCAAACTAATAAAACCAAAGGGATGAATTAGTTATCTATCTATCATGAGTGTACACAAGAGAAGTCTTCTATATTGGCTCCCGATGGCACTTTTTTTTTCACAACCTGTACTGTGTGCATGCTAATGGGCTCCTTTGAGGCTACAGCTTTGGCAAATTTAACGTTCTATGTTAACTTCAGTGCTTCTAAAGTATGATGAGTTGATAAATTCATGCCCTCCTTTAATTTACATTGTTGTTTCTGTGTGCGTGCTGTTTGTGCATCAATCAAATACTCTCTGATGTCTAAATAAACAAATGTTTGACATGAGGAGGCCTGGCAATTTTGATTAAAAGGAGCTGATTTACTATTATTATTATTAGCATTAGCATTTTCAGCTGAGACAGGCTTAGGTGAAAAACTAACAGCAACTGTCAGCTGGTGACATGGTTGAGGCTATTTCAGGACAGCGCAGACCTCTAACAATCAGAAAGACTTACCTGTAGCTCGACTACAAGTGGCGCTTTGCGATCTGCGTGGCACAACTCTAACATTTTACCTGCTCTACAAAGTGTGTCCTGTGTGTGTCATGTTGTTTTGACTGCAAACAATCTTTTTTTAATATACCCACTTTAAATATTTTCCAAAAATCTATCTTGACCCATGTATAGACCTGTTTGTAGAGCTTATAGGCTATTCATTTAGATAGAACCCCAATTCAAAAAAATAAACACTAAATATTTTTTTCAATTGTTCAAAGCCCGTGTGGATAGATATTTTCTCAGGTGAGACAATACAGCAGTAAAAACCAGTATCAACGGTTTTTTTCTTATTATTTCAACAAACTATATGAGGAGGAGCCACCGAAAATGTGTCCGTCAGCCATGAAAAATTGACTCTCAGCAATTTTTTGAGCTTGGATGCAGCCATTGGATGCAAAGCAACACGAAAGCAATGGAGCAGTCGACAGTGGAGCACCTATCATTGCTTTGAAAGGAAACATTCCTTCGATGGCGGCCGCCTGATGGCAGTAGTAAAGCTCAGGGTTATATCGTTGGAGTCAGTGTAGTAAATTAATTGACACGTCCATTGTGGGCTACTAGCGGGACAGCAGTGTGTGTGCGTGTGTGTGTGCGTGCGTGCGTGCGTGCGTGCGTGCGTGTGGGTAAGCAGGGACCCTCTGTGCAAGTAGCCCAACCCAGAAAAATGGCTACCAACTGCCACTGAACTTGGCAGGCATTCAGAAACTAGCCCATCTGCAACATGGCCTCAATTGCTGTTGCTATGCCACGATTTTTAAACCAATAGACAATGCATATAATTAAAAGCCTTTTTGGTTTGCACTCAGTGCAACTTTAAATTTGACATCTAAACAAGCAAGTTTATTTTTATAGCCCTAAATTACAGCGTCAGAGGGCTTTGCATTCATTCAAGCAGTGAAAAACAGATATATAGAAACCTGCTCCACTATAAGTCTTTGGTGATTTGCTCTTTTAAATACAACTACATGGCTATCTTTTTTCAAAGCATCATCTTTAAAGGCATCATCATTTCAAACATTATCTTTCGGGTTGTGGGTCGGGTTAGTTTTAGGTTTATTGTTAAGGGGAACTGAGAGGCTTTGAAAAAATACCTTTGTGACAAAAACAAAAGCTCTTAGAAAATACTACTAGCAAAGAAGATTGACTGATACTGTCCAAGGACTGACATGGTTCATAGACCATTAAGACTGTTAACACCATCCATCCTTAAACCTACTAATCGAACATTTAAGGATAGATGGTGTCGCCCATTGTTGTACTGTACATGCCTGTTTTTAACTGTGAGAATGTAAAGCCTTCTGAGACTGTAACTGTGATTTAGGTCTGAACAAATAAACTTGATTTCACTTAAAAATTCACCGTGGCTGCTGAAACTCAAGTGTAGTGCAATCATATGAAACTGTGTTTTTTTTTTTTTTTTTTTTTTTTTAGTCAGGCTGAACAGTTTTGTGAAATAATACAGGGCAGCATTCAAGGCAAAGCAAAACAGCAGTGAACCAATATTTTTGGACAGTTACAGCTTAACAAAATGTACTCAGTGATTTTACATTTCAACAAAAGCCCTTAATATTTTTATAGAGAAGTTGGGTTGGATTTCAGGGCCAGTCACTAGTCAAAAACTGATACAATGGCTCATACAATTCAATTAACTGTTAAGTTAAGCCGTAGAGGTTCATTTGTAACTTGGCTCACCTGAGCTTACACTTCGAGGAACATTTGGAGGGCCCTGTAAAATGAAAACAAAAACATTCTACAGACTGAAAAAGACTGGATAAGAATACATTACATAAACTAGTGTGTGTGCGTGCGTGCATGCGTGTATAATACAACTCCCTCTCACCCTTTTTCAGGTGGTGTGTGTCTTCCACAAGCTCAGGTCCTCTACCTGAGGCCTGGGAGTTTGCGGGTTCTGTGCAGTATGTTTAGCTATTCCTAGGACCACACTCTTCTGGACAGAAACCTCAGATGTTATATATAGATATATATTTTGAATGTCGCACCTCTCCCTTCCCCATTGGACGTTGTGCACGTGACGTGCATGACAAGGAAGTAAATGGTATGTTCTTTCCAAAGTAGCTTTATTGACAGCTGATGATTGCCTATGGCATGGAACAGGCTTGTTGTTGTGTGCACTCATCAGCTGCTAATGTGTAGCTGATGAGTGTGCGACGCACAAAACAAGCTTGTACTGCTATGTATTAAAAGCTTTTTTCCTACATCTATATTGTTATTCTGCTCCTCATTTGTTGAGCGCTTTTATCAACATCATTGACAGTTTTAGAAAAAAATGCCATATATATATATATATCTCCAGACTGACAAGTAGGTGCTTTCTTACCAACCAGACATTGTGGTGGTCGACAAGGAACAGAAGACAGCAGACAGCACTAGTGATCAATGTAGCAATCCTGGGCGACAGCCAACATCAGGAAGGAAGAGCTTGAGAAGCTAGAGGAATACCAAGGACTGAGGGAAGAACTAGATCGGTGTGGAAGGTGAAATCCACAGTAATTCTAGTGGTAATAGGAGCACTAGGGGCTGTAACCCCCAAACTAGGGGAGTGACTCCGGCAGATTCCAGGAACAACATCTGAGGTCTCGGTCCAGAAGAGTGCAGTCCTAGGAACAGCTAAGATACTGAGCAGAACCTTCAAACTCCCAGACCTGTAATAGAGGACTCGAGCTTGAGGAAGACACACACCACCAGAAAAAGGGTGAAAGGGAGATTTATAGATAGATGGATAAAGTGTGTGTGTGTGTGTGTGTGTGTGTGTGTGTGTGTGTGTGTGTGTGTGTGTGTGTGTGTGTGTGTGAGAGAGTTGGTATGTTTGTGTTTATCTTCTGTGAACGTGTCTTTATCTCTGAGGAAAGATCAATGTTGGTATATTTGTGTATATCTTCTGTGTGCATGCATTTACCTCTGAGGAAGTGGGCAGCGGTGGTGGAGGGTTTGTGTTGATCTTCGTCTTGTTGATTTTTGTCCTGCATGGTTCATCTGCCTCACGGACAGCAACAAACCGATCTGCTTCCTCCACCGCTCTCTGCTGCACCTCAGTGTCAGGCGATTTTAAATCTTTCACCAGTTCACCTGTGTCCACCAAGGGAAATTAAAATTACTATACTTATTCTCCTATTTTGCGCCGCAGTCAGTCTTGACCATAGTAAATTATGAATAATGTAAATTATGTCAAATTGAATGTCATTTCAAGTTCCACAGACTTAGCCGGCAGGACCCAGACGATATAGCTCATCACGGACGCTGCTTGCATTACCGATATTGCCAAACGAAATGGCAGACATTTAACGCGTCCAAACTTTAGTATGTGAACTGCAAACATCTAAATAAACACATATTTATGAAATGTGAATATAGGACATAGAGCTGTTTTGTTTTGGGTTTTTTTTTTATCTCCCGGTTTGGTTTCCAATTCCGGCTGGCGCAGTGAGGTCTGCGTTTCGGAACATCACACATATTAACCATTACTTACTTATTTTGTCGACATTCCTCAAAAAACTGTCGAAGTCTACGAGTTTGTCCATCCCGATGCTTCACCCGACGTCAGCAAAGGAAAGGTTTACGTCTGCTAGTTCGTCCGGAGCGTTACCTTTACTTTGCTCATTGTTAGGCCAGCTACCCAATGCCCCAGTGACTCTTTAGCGTTTCAGGTCGCCATGGTAACCTTGTCACTGCTCGTTGAGCGTGTCCCGGTACTTCCTAGGAGACGGTGGTGATATTTTTCTTCAAGGAATCCGAAGGAATAAAACGGACTTTCATCTAAGTTTTACTTCCCCATCTTTGTGAACTTTAAATGGCTGTCGCGGGGCTTCTGATAACGCTGTCATGGGGACAAACAGCTTCCCCCCCCCCCCCATGACAGTAAAAGTGACCATGTTCAGCTGGACTTTTCCTGCTGTTTTCATGCAAATTAGATATGCCTCCATTCTTGCACCATATGCTGTGGGCTCGGTATTCATGTCTGGCATGTATGGCTCAAAGAAAGACCCACTTTTCCACTGAACTTGTCACCTTTTGTATGTTTCCCTCGATGACAGGACATTCTAGGCAAGTGTAAGTCTCCCAGCTGTTATTTCTCTCAGCAGTCAGCTTCATGGTCAACACTGCCTCCCTATGGCTAAGTGCAGCAAAATGAAGCGACTCAACAGTTTCATGTTGGCAACGTGAAATTATTGAGTGGAAATGAAATGAGTATGTATGTTGTTGTGCTGTCATCCGTGTTACAGGCTCTGAAGACAGAGTCATATTTTTTAGATATCAAAACTGTATTTCTTCCGACAACAGATGATGGTGCAAAACAGCTTTGGTTAAGAATACCATCACACTATACGGAAGAATCACTTTTGGATGTGATGCAATTAATTAGATGATTTAAACAACACAGATGTGTGGCTACTGCTTGTAAATTCCCTCTGATAAGATACCACATTACACCTTTCCCACCTCCCCCCACCTACCATCAGCCACCCCCAGTTCACCTGACAAAACCTGATAGTTTTGATGGTTTCCTCTACTGGAAACTGTCAGGATTTTTCTAATGGTCTTTGGATGTTTTTATGTTTCAGCAGGGTATCAGTCTCCAGAAGTCAGTTTTGTAGTAGAATTGAAGATTTGGTGAACCGCTTGAGGAAATCCTTGGACCGGTTGTGTAAATGCTATGACGTCACGCAGGCTCAGCACACCATCCCTTTCAGTTTGCAATGCATTATTAACAAGTGCAAGCTGTCCAAGTGGAAACTGCTCTCAGTAAAAATTCAGAACAGACAATTCAACAATAGAAACGCTTAACAGTTTGTTTCAAATATATTGAGGCATCCCTGCGGGTCCGTCAAATGAACTACCCAGCATGCCACAGGGCAAGACTGTTCTCAGTGGTTGTGCTCCAAAACCTGACTGCCACAATGCGGGTTTGTGCCGGTTGGGTGTGATTTTCACACCATTTAAAATTGCTCTTTAAAAATCCATTTAAAAATAGTATTGTGGCGGACACTAGGGGCTATGCCTCTCACCCAGCAGGGTTGTGAGCTGGGGGCGTGGTTTACGTTCCCGGGCTCTCTGGTGCGAGGTTGTTCCTGTTGCAGTTTGGTTTTGGAGCTGAGGAATAAAGTTCAAACTCGCCTTCGTCTCCTGTGTTTTTCCTCATCCTGCCACAGTATACACTTTTTTTTAAAAGATCCTATGTTGCTATTGTGACACAATAAGTCGTGTGTATGTCATGAAACAGAATAATTCCTAATTTATTTAAGTTAGGTTTTCTATGTGGTTATGGGGAAAAGAAGTGCTCATCCTAGTTAAAATTGAAGGTACGAGTTTAATTAGTCATGGCGTCACAGTTGGGCAGGAAAACCAATAATTAGCCAATAGGTGGCAGTATCGCTACGTGAGCAGCGTGTGTAGGGGGGGGAGTCAAAGCGAAGTCTCGCGTGAGTTCGTCACAAAATGAGCTTCTCGGTGTCCAAGATGGAACCTGAAAACGCTGTGTAGCGATTGGGACACTAAATACATATTCTTGCATTTTGCAGGTAAGCTGGCGAAGTTATTTAGGTGTTCTGGGATAGGGAAATGTTTCGTGACACTGTGTTAGTTTCTGTATGTGTTTATTTGTGACCGTTTTACCTGTGTATGCTTAGGTAGTTAGCAGCTAATGCGGGGTTCATGGCTGCCATTGCAGAAGCGCGGGGTGGGAGTCTGAACAATGAGACTTCGTGTGAGGGAGCCCCGCCCCCGTTGCTCGTATTTCGTATGACTGTTTATTAAGAAACTAGAAGAACCCCGCTACAATGTAGCGGTTTGGTTATCCACCCGTCTAAATCTGTGGAGTTGGAGTGGTCCCCCCCCCCAAATGCTCAGAATCATCTGAAATGCCTAGAAAAGTGGTTTTTAGCCATTTCACTTGCCCAATTGCAATGAGGTGCTGCTTGCTGTTTGCTCAGGGTTGGCTGAAGAGGACGCCGAGGCAGGAGATGGAGACCGACGCAATGTGTCAAAGACAGTACACTGGTTAATTTGTACACCGTGTAGGCGAAGTTATTGTGCCAACCCTTCCACACTTTAGACCGCCGCTTGCTCTGGTCCATGATGGCACACATTTAACTATCCGAGGTGGAAACTATAGAAGCTGCAGGCCGCCACCACGGAAACTGAGACTAACTTTAGCGCGAGTGAACCGATAGGCAGAATCGAAATTTGAATTTCTTAACGATTCCTTTGGAATCGGAATTTTGAAACCAGTTCTCGATGCCCACCCTTAGCGTACTTTTAGTATACCTCTTTTAAACTGAAAATACTCAACTGCACTTTTATTTGACTTTTCATGTACTTGCAAAAGGTAAACTTGAAAGAAGTATACTTCTGGAGGTAAATGTAACGTTTACATTTTAGGTTTTTTTTTTACATACCTTTTTTGAGTATACTTTTAGTGTTTGAATAAGTCAACTAAAAGTACAAATTTTTGTGCCAGCAGTATACAGGTATACCTTTACTTAACTTGATGTATACTTACAAGTATGCTTCCATAAACTAAAAAGTGGGCCAATTTAGTCCTGGAGAGTAACGTAGCAGTGTACTTAAAAGTAGATTTTTGGTTCCCTAAAGTTAGTATACTTTTAAACTTAAGTATACTTTAAAAACTATACTTAGTCTACACAGTTTTTCCAGAAGCATACCCTGATGCAGAGTTAAAGTGTTCGATTAGACTCAGGACCTTGTTCATTTTTTGCCATAGGTGAATAATAAATGGATCCAGCTGTAGTCTGAGGACTCTGAGTGATGACAACACTTTAGAGGTCCATAGGAACAAATATTGTAACTCAAAACACCCACGAATGAAGAGACTGTAGCTTTGGTGGCTGCTTGAAAAGAGACTACAGATATTGAAACAACACAATATATTTTAGGCCCACACAGCAGTAACAGCTATTGCTTCATCATCATCATCATCATCATCATCATCATCATCGGCGGTCACTCCAGGTCAAGTATGACTGTCCTCCCTCTGATCCTGGAGCTGCATAATGGGAGGACACCTGCTCATGACAGCTTTTTACATGGAGTGGCTGATGTGCCTGCAGCCACCACACGGTCCTTGGCAGGGAGTGGGCAGAGTCCAAGGGCATGGAGAACCAAGATGATTGTGGCCCACCCTCTGTTGCAGCCTTCATCTGCCTTCACTACCATTGTGACCTGGAGACATCTTCTGCCAGTTGTGCCGTTGAGGCCTTTGTTGGATTGTTCTTCATCTGGAACCTCCCCCTTGACCAATCTGTCTTGGGTGATCCTACCAGCAACCAATGCATAGCTCTTGAGATCATTGGTACATGCAAGCTTCTCCGCCATGGCAAGGTTGCGATCCAGGAGAAGCTTGCTTCATATTGCCACACTGGTCTTTGTAAATAGGCTATGTAAGAGGCCTTTTTTTTCCCATTCAGAGTTGTCTGTGTGTGAATGGAAAACCCTCAACCTTTTGAGGGCCCCTAGTGGCCTGGGGTCACATGGCAAATGCCTCACTCACCCAGTTGGGAATCCAGCTATGTTCCCTCTCCCACCACCACCAACACATTGCTCATCATTACTTGGCTAACTCCGTCTATAAACACTTGTTCTCTTTGGGTCCCCCTCTACAACGTGAGCCCCTTCTGAAACTACATCCCCTTTCCTGTTTATAGAAGTGCTACCATCTACAATAATGCTTAAACTGCATGTAATATCTTCTGTGTATCTTTCATGTGGCTAGTTAACTGGATTAAAACTTGTTACTTTCAGCAAACCTTAAATTTGTCAAAATAATGTGTTAATCACAGGGATAATTTGGATAGCACAATTTGATTGCATAACTTTCCAAGACAATGTCATTAGTAGAAAGTGTTGTCATAACATGCCATAAAAACATTTGTTTGCACATGAAATTAGCTTTCCACCATAAAGTGTGTAATCTGAAGCATAATTAAATGTCCTGTCATGACCTCTTGTGTACCTGTACGGTGCATTCATTGTTTAAGGCTTTGAAAAGAATATCCGAGAATGGATTGACTATTAAATATAGAACACATGTGCCCCATCCACCAAAAAATTGTAATGTAAATGTAATTTTTTACAACGCCACGCTTGTTTATTCCAGGGCCGTGTCCAGCGAGTGGGCCTGGGGTAGAACCGGCCACCCCTAGAATCTGATTGGCCACCCCAGGTGCCACCTCATTATCCTAAACTATGATTGGCTATCTGCCCAGAGGCGGGACCTAGTTTGAAGCGTTTGACAAGTAAACTGAACTTTCGTTTATAGATGCAATCAGTGAACCAAGAAATGCAACCTCATTGTCCACATTATCAGTCAGTGTGCCTATGTGCACATCAGTGACCATTTTAGCTCTGCACACTTTGGCATAATGTCCCTGTTTCTTACAGTGGTTACACAGTGCTTCCGTAGCTGGACATTGCTGCAGGCTGTGGTCTTTCACGTCGCCACACCTTTTGCATTTTTGCATTGCGTCTGCTTGAAAGTCTTTTTCTGGGCTATTCTCTGAACTGACTGGGATGCCTGTGGCTTGGTTTGTGTGTATTTAGCTCTGCCCCACTGCAGAGCATGCATACTGTCAAGCTGTGTGCTTGTAATGTCCTTGAGTATTTCTTGTTTTTGTTTTTTACCTGCTCACTCTGTCAAGCTCTGGTAACGGCTTTCTCAAGTGTTAGTTTGGGGTCCATTTGTAATAGTTCAGATAGTTTTGTGTCTCTCAGCCCAAACACGAGTCTGTCTCTCACCATTTCATCACGCAGTGAGTGCTCCGTATCCGCAATGCTCAGCCAGGCAATGCACTGCAGTAATAAAACAATCTGCCAACTCTCCTGGCTCCTGCTACCGCTAGCTAAATTTGCCCCTCTCAAAAATAACGTTTCTGCATGCTATGAAGTGTGCATCCAACCTGTCTTTGACTGTGTCATACTGACTCGCTTCAGCGAGGCTCAAATGTAGAGAAGTCAGAATATCCTCCGCTTGTGTAGATCAGTGCATTCACTTGGTTTTCATGTGCTTGCGTTTCTAATCCTGATGCAATTCGAAACCTTTCGAATCGTTTGATCCATTTCATCCAGTCTTCAACTTTGAATGTGAATTTCTCCGGCAGGGGAACTTGAAACCGACTCATATTTTCACGCCTTTACGTTAGCTACCCTTGCTTAACTCCAATAGCTTACAGAAAACACTTGTTTTTCGTGGACTCTGGCGAAACTGCACCAGTACATATACAGTGCATCCGGAAAGTATTCACACCCCTTCACTTTCCCAACATTTTGTTATGTTACAGCCTTATTCCAAAATGGATTAAATTCCTTTTTTTTCTCATCAATCTCCATACAATACCCCATAATGACAAAGCGAAAAAGGTTTTGTAGAAATTTTTGCAAATTTATTAAAAATAAAAAACTGAAATATTGCATGTACATAAGTATTCACACCCTTTACTCAGTACTCGATTGAGACACCCTTGGCAGCGATTACAGCCTCAATTCTTCTTGGGTATGAAGCTACAAGCTTGGCACACCTATATTTGGGATATTTCTCCCATTTGTCCCTGCAGATCCTCTCGAACTCTGTAATGTTAGATGGGGAGTGTCGCTGCACAGCTATTTTCATGTCTTTCCAGAGATATTCAATGGGGTTCAAGTCCGGGCTCTGGCTGGGCCACTCAAGGACATTCACAGACTTGTCCCGAAGCCACTCCTTCGTTGTCTTGGCTGTCTGCTTAGGGTCGTTGTCATGTTGAAAGGTAAACCTTTGCCCCAGTCTGAGGTCCTGAGCGCCCCGGAGCAGGTTTTCATCAAGGATCTCTCTGTACTTTGCTCCATTCATCTTTCCCTCGATCCTGACTAGTCTCCCAGTTCCTGCCGCTGAAAAACATCCCCACAGTATGATGCTGCCACCATAATGCTTCACTGTAGGGATGGTATTAGCAAGGTGATGAGAGGTGCCTGGTTTCCTCCAGATGTGAAGTTTGGCAGTCAGGCCAAAGAGTTCAATCTTGGTTTCATCAGACCAGAGAATCTTGCTTCTCATGGTCTGAGAGTCCTTTAGGTGCTTTCTGGCAAACTCCAAGCGGGCTGTCATGTGCTTTTTACTGAGCAGAGGCTTCCGTCTGGCCACTCTACCATAAAGGCCTGATTGGTGGAGTGCTGCAGAGATGGTTGCCCTTCTGGAAGGTTCTCCCATCTCCACAGAGGAACGCTGGAGCTCTGTCAGAGTGACCATTGGGTTCTCTGTCACCTCCCTGACCAAGGCCCTTCTCCCCCGATTGCTCAGTTTGGCTGGGTGGCCAGCTCTAGGAAGAGTCCTGGTAGATCCAAACTTCTTCCATTTACAAATGATGGAGACCACTGTGCTCTTCAGGACCTTCAAAGCTGTAGAAATTTTTTTGTACCCTTCCCCAGATCTGTGCCTTGATACAATCCTGTCTCGGAGGTCCACAGACAATTCCTTTGACTTCATGGCTTGGTTTCTGCTCTGACATGCACTGTCAACAGTGGGACCTTATATAGACAGGTGTGTGCCTTTCCAAATCATGTCCAATCAATTGAATTTACTACAGGTGGACTCCAATCAAGATGTAGAAACATCTCAAGGATGATCAGTGGAAAAAGGATGAAGCTGAGCTCAATTTTGAGTGTCATAGCAAAGGGTGTGAATACTTATGTACATGCAATATTCCAGTTTTTTATTTTTAATAAATTTGCAAAAATTTCTACAAAACCTTTTTCACTTTGTCATTATGGGGTATTGTGTGTAGATTAATGAAAAAAAAAAAGGAATTTAATCCATTTTGGAATAAGACTGTAACATAACAAAATGTGGGGAAAGTGAAGGGGTGTGAATACTTTCCGGATGCACTGTATATTTCCTATACTTCTGACACCACGTTCGGTTGTTTATAGTTACAATGATAAACCTTAATACCGGAGAGAAACGACTCGACACAACTCTTCGCATTTACGGTCATAGCCCGTCTCCTTTATTTGTCCCCCACCTCAACCGTGAACAACACAAAGGTTCCTACCTTTGTATATGACCTAATACTACACACCTTAGAGCAGAAAGTCAAACTAAATAAACCAAAGGGCCGGATACAATATACACTCACCGGCCACTTTATTAGGCACACCTGTCCAACTGCTCATTAACGCAAATTTCTAATCAGCCAATCACATGGCAGCAACTCAATGCATTTAGGCATGTAGACATGGTCAAGACGATCTGCTGCAGTTCAAACCGAGCATCAGAATGGGGAAGAAAGGTGATTTAAGTGACTTTGAACGTGGCATGGTTGTTGGTGCCAGACGGGCTGGTCTGAGTGTTTCAGAAACTGCCGATCTACTGGGATTTTCACGCACAACCATCTCTAGGGTTTATAGAGAATGGTCCGAAAAAGAGAAAATATCCTGTGAGCGGCAGTTCTGTGGGCGAAAATGCCTTGTTGATGCCAGAGGTCAGAGGAGAATGGCCAGACTGGTTCGAGCTGATAGAAAGGCAACAGTAACTCAAATAACCACTCATTACAACCGAGGTATGCAGAAGAGCATCTCTGAACGCACAACACGTCAAACCTTGAGGCAGATGGGCTACAGCAGCAGAAGACCACACCGGGTGCCACTCCTGTCAGCTAAGAACATGAAACTGAGGCTACAATTCGCACAGGCTCACCAAAATTGGACAATAGAAGATTGGAAAAACGTTGCCTGGTCTGATGAGTCTCGATTTCTGCTGCGACATTTGGATGGTAGGGTCAGAATTTGGCGTCAACAACATGAAAGCATGGATCCGTCCTGCCTTGTATCAACGGTTCAGGCTGGTGGTGTAATGGTGTGGGGGATATTTTCTTGGCACACTTTGGGCCCCTTAGTACCAATTGAGCATCGTGTCAACACCACAGCCTACCTGAGTATTGTTGCTGACCATGTCCATCCCTTTATGACCACAGTGTTCCCATCTTCTGATGGCCACGTCCAGCAGGATAACGCGCCATGTCATAAAGCTCGAATCATCTCAGACTGGTTTCTTGAACATGACAATGGGTTCACTTTACTCAAATGGCCTCCACAGTCACCAGATCTCAATCCAATAGAGCACCTTTGGGATGTGGTGGACCGGGAGATTCGCATCATGGATGTGCAGCCGACAAATCTGCAGCAACTGCGTGATGCTATCATGTCAATATGGACCAAACTCTCTGAGGAATGTTTCCAGTACCTTGTTGAATCTATGCCACGAAGGATTAAGGCAGTTCTGAAGGCAAAAGGGGGTTCAACCCGGTACTAGCAAGGTATACCTAATAAAGTGGCCAGTGAGTGTACATATCTATATCTATCTATCTATCTATCTATCTATCTATCTATCTATCTATCTATCTATCTATCTATCTATCTATCTATCTATCTATCTATCTATCTATCTATCTATCTATATATACACACACACAGCTGATGATTGTTTATGGCATGAAACAGGCTTGTACTGTCTCATAAAGAATTTACTTATTGAGCACTTTCCCTACCGTGTTTCTTTTAACAAAGTTATATATATATATATATATATAAGGACCTTTTAAAATCTAAAAATCTTTGGTACTTAATTTACCAGCATGATTGTGTCTTAAACATTTCCTGTGTGGGTGTGGTTTCCAAATATGTGGACCAATGGGATGTATTTGTATTTGAATTGTTGTTATCGGCCAATGATATGATGTGGCGTTGTTCTGCCCGCGAAATCACGGGGTCGCAACGGTCGATCTCCTCGCAGGAAGGAAGGAGCTTCCAGATTCGGAGCAGGACTCCAAGGAGAGAGGTCCCATTTTTTATCTCTCTCTGCGGCCCCGTTTGAGTGCCCGTTTCGCGGAGACTTTGTACACAGCCGTGTACTGGGCCCGCATTTGAGGACCGGAGGGTTGCGATTGGCGTGTGCTTGCTGGTGGGGTTTGTTTTGGGTCTGACTGTTTCGTTTCCCACCGGAGGACCATTGTCTTCGCCGGGGTTTTCGGAAAGTTGCGACCTGTGGCCATCTTGCAGGTGGAGGCCCTGCCGGGGAGCCGACAGCTAGCACAGTGCCGTCCATCCTCTGGACTGCACACAGCCTCCCGGTCGTGGGAGCGTTGGTTTGTGAGTAACCTGGACAGATCACTTATACTGACACACACACACGCACTTTTGTCTCGTCGCCTGGGCATCGTAGGGTGTCTGCCTTGCCCTGCGCTCAGAGAACTGTTTTAATGTGCACCAACGGGCCCCAACAGAAAGCGCTGGGTATTTTTGTATTATTTTGGTATTTTCTTTCTGTTTATTGTGAACGGTTGTCACACCCTGTGTAATTTTAATTAATGTTTATTTGATCAACAATACTGCACTAGGGTGGTACTCTTGTTTTTTCCCCCTCCCTCTCTCTCTCTCTCTCTCTCTCTCTCTCAGTATTATCAAATAAATCCTATTATTATTAATTATATCTCGGGTGTATTGGCAGCTCGTTTACTTTTAGAGTGCTGGTAATAAGCTTGTACCGTACTCCAGTACACAGCAGGGTTATAAGATCTACCTTAACCACAGGTTTGTTACATTCTGGGAAGATACACCATTCACTAGCCTTAGGTAAGTGTAGTATTTTCTCAGTGGAGGCTAGCGCTACTAAATTGATAATCATCTCGGTTAATTATTTCTATTATCATTTATCACTATTAATGTTATTAGTGGCACTGGCCTACTAGTACACAGGAGGTTCGGCCAGCTCACCATCCCACTGCTGAGAACTCAGGATCCTGTTGCGCCATTGGACGTTATTGTAACACTTTAGTAACTGGTAGCATTAGAATGTTGTCTTGTTTAAATGTGCTTGGCATTGCCTGCCAGTGAAGAAGGGGTTACATTTTGGAGGCACCGCTGGGATCCTCATGTTTTACTAACTGTAGTAGGTAGTTTACTGTTTATTGTGGTTTGTTGTGATGATTTAAGACAGTTAGCATGGAGCTCAGTCAGGCTGTCGAGTGGAGCCGTGAGGAGAATGTGGATGTGTCTCATGCTATTTTGCTTAGCAAAGTGCCACTGGATGTCGGAAATGATATTGTGAGCCGTGTACTTGATACAGTCAATGTTTTGGGTCGCACTCGGATACGTGGTTGCCGTAGCGACAAGACTGGTAGGCACATGTTCATTCTAGTGGAGACTTCTGCTGCTTTAGAGCCCGTTTCTTTACCCCCTGAGGTGGGAATTGTAGGTGAAGCGGGTCCCTGGTCTGTTCATGCTCTGAGTAGCTTGCCGTATGCTAACCCTGTCCCTGAAGGGGATGCATTTGAGGCCAAGCTGTTGGCATTGTTACAGCAGGAGGGTAAGTCAATGGGTGATGTTAAGCCTGTTGTCATGGGCACCCAGCCTCCTACCCCTGATGTGAACATGGATTTAGTCAATGTCATAGGCAAGCTGGTTGACCACTGTAATCAGGCCCCATCTGATGCACCTAGTTATAGGAAGCTGAGGTTGTTTTCAGGTTTGCGACCTGTTCCCCCTGGTGAGGAGGAATATGATTCCTGGATGGAACAGGCTACTCAGATGATCACTGAATGGCAGTGTGCAGACGCTGCAAAGAGGCAACGCATTGTTGAAAGCTTGCGTAGGCCTGCTGCGGACATCGTGAGGTTCTTGAAGGTCAGTAATCCCTCTTCCACGGCTGCTGAGTATTTAGCTGCTCTTGACATTGTATATGGGTCCACTGAGAGTGGGGCAGATCTTATGGCATCGTTTCGCCATACATTCCAGGAAGATGGAGAGAGACCGTCTGCTTACCTCTATCGCTTGGAGAAACTCCTCCACCGTGTTCTTGTGAGAGGAGGGATTGGTCTTGCTGACTTGAATCATGCACGCATGGAGCAGCTCTTCAAGGGTGCCCTTACCACTGACTTGGTGGCTTTACGTGTGCGAATGATGCATACCTTACAAGATCCACCTACTTTCTCTCAGCTGATGCGAGAAATCCGAGAAGAGGAGCATTGGGCAAGTGTGAGAGAAAACACTAAGCTTTCTGTTGCTGCCACTTCTGTTCCTCGTTTGCCTGTGTCTGTTGCCGCCGCTGTTCCTCGTGCACCTGTGACTGCTGCTGCTGCTGTTCCCCAGGTGGCTGTGAATCCGGTGCCATCTGAGGTGGATAGTCTAAGGAATGAAGTCAAGGAACTGACAGCTTTAGTAAGTAGAGTTTTGAGTACTGCTACCCTGACTTCTGCAATACCAGCCCCGCAGACTGCAGTAGGCCCGACCTTAGAGACCAATGTTTCGGCTGTTTCCCCGAGGGTTGTTTCCTCGACCTTTCCCACGGCTGCTGCTTTATCTTCTTTGCCTGGCATCTTTTGCTATAAGTGTGGGGAGGATGGTCACACAAAGCGAGAGTGTACGCATTCTGAGAACCTCATACTGGTGAATCGGAAGCTCATCAAAAGGGTCACTGCCACAGGGAAATGTCAGCAGAACTCAGTGATGGAACGGCGTCGAGCTCCATTAAACAAAATCCGTTCCACCCAATGCTTACCTCAAATTAAAGTAAGCCAGTCACCCCTGCCGGCTGGCTTAGTGGGGTCCTCTACTGAGATGCCTGTGCAGATAGAGGGGATTTATGCCAAAGCTCTTCTTGATAGTGGTTCCCAGGTCACTATCTTGTATCGCAGCTTTTATGAGGCATATTTGAAACATTTGCCACTGCAGCCAGTGGAAAATCTTGAAATATGGGGTTTGAGCTCTCACAAATACCCATATGATGGCTATTTGTCTCTCAGGCTTGAGTTTACTGAGGCTGTTACTGGAGTGCCTCAGGTGGTAGACACCCTAGCTCTTTTGTGTCCTGACCCTCAGACCAAACAGGGGATAGCTATTTTGGTTGGCACAAACACTCAGGTAGTGAGAAAGTTGTTTGCTTCTTGTAGGGGTCAGGAGGTAAGATTGGGTCCTGTGGCTGACACCACTCCTGCTCCCAGCCCTAGAGCTGTCAGGCGTAAAAGAGCTAAGGATAAGCGTAGAGTCGTTGCACCTGAAGTTCTGACTGCTGTAACTCAGGACCGGTTCAGTTTCTCAAATAGCGATTCCGAGTCTGAGTTTGGCTGTTATGCTGAGGATGCAGTGCAAAACGCTCCTCTGTGTGTAAACATCCAGAATGTACGGCCTGTGATGGAGTTAGACTCCACAGCGCCTTGTGTCTCCATTGAGGGTAGAGGTTCTAGTCCAGTGCATTCACCTAGTAAGAGGGTTAGTGTTCCCGCAGAGATGGAACCTACTGTCAGCTCACACGGTATAGTGGAGGTTGAAGAACCTGTTAACCAGCACTATAGTTCTGACACTCCCCTTCCAAATGCCTCTGATGTAGTTTCTTCGGAGTCCTTACCTGCAGTACGAAGGTCTCAAAGGACGAGGAAACCTACTGATAGGTTAGTGTATGGAGAGTTAGGAGTCCAGGGTACGAACCATGTAGTCGCATCACACATAGCGCCAGTGCAGCCTCATGCCTGGTGGTGTAGCCCACACTCCTGTTGCAACACATGCGCACCCACACCTGTGCTTATGCCATGCACTCCTGCCATTGCACCCATAGCTAGTTTCTGAGTGCTAGACTATGTTTGTTGTTTTGGTAATTTCTTTATGTTCTTTCTTTTCTTCCTTATTCACCTTAGTAAGTATGTGACCTGGTATGGGCAGGAAATGTTATTTATTTGGTGGTGTTGGTGGGTGAGTTTTTTTGTTTGTTCATTGGGTTCTTTCTTCTCTTAATGCCTGTGTGACTCAGCATGGGGGCATGCTGTTTATTTGATGGGGGGAGAGTGTAAGGACCTTTTAAAATCTAAAAATCTTTGGTACTTCATTTACCAGCATGCTTGTGTCTTAAACATTTCCTGTGTGGGTGTGGTTTCCAACTATGTGGACCAATGGGATGTATTTGTATTTGAATTGTTGTTATCGGCCAATGATATGATGTGGAGTTGTTCTGCCTGCGAAATCGCGGGGTCGCAACGGTCGATCTCCTCGCGGGAAGGAAGGAGCTTCCAGATTCGGAGCAGGACTCCAAGGAGAGAGGTCCCATTTTTTTATCTCTCTCTGCGGCCCCGTTTGAGTGCCCGTTTCGCAGAGACTTTGTACACAGCCGTGTACTGGGCCCGCATTTGAGGACCAGAGGGTTGCGATTGGCCCACGGTCGTGTGCTTGCTGGTGGGGTTTGTTTTGGGTCTGATTGTTTCGTTTCCCACCGGAGGACCATTTTCTTCGCCGGGGTTTTCGGAAAGTTGCGACCTGTGGCCATCTTGCAGGTGGAGGCCCTGCCGGGGAGCCGACAGCTAGCACAGCGCCGTCCATCCTCTGGACTGCACACAGCCTCCCGGTCATGGGAGCGTTGGTTTGTGAGTAACCTGGACAGATCACTTATACTGACACACACACACGCACTTTTGTCTCTTCGCCTGGGCATCGTAGGGTGTCTGCCTTGCCCTGCGCTCAGAGAACTGTTTTAATGTGCACCAACGGGCCCCAACAGAAAGCGCTGGGTATTTTTGTATTCTTTTGGTACTTTCTTTCTGTTTATTGTGAATGGTTGTCACACCCTGTGTAATTTTAAATAATGTTTATTTGATCAACAATACTGCACTAGGGTGGTACTCTTGTTTTTTCCCCCTCCCTCTCTCTCTCTCTCTCTCTCTCTCTCTCTCTCTCTCTCTCTCTCTCTCTCTCAGTATTATCAAATAAATCCTATTATTATTAATTATATCTCGGGTGTATTGGCAGCTCGTTTACTTTTAGAGTGCTGGTAATAAGCTTGTACCGTACTCCAGTACACAGCAGGGTTATAAGATCTACCTTAACCACAGGTTTGTTACATTCTGGGAAGATACACCATTCACTAGCCTTAGGTAAGTGTAGTATTTTCTCAGTGGAGGCACCGCGCTACTAAATTGATAATCATCTCGGTTAATTATTTCTATTATCATTTATCACTATTAATGTTATTAGTGGCACTGGCCTACTAGTACACAGGAGGTTCGGCCAGCTCACCATCCCACTGCTGAGAACTCAGGATCCTGTCGCGCCATTGGACGTTATTGTAACACTTTAGTAACTGGTAGCATTAGAGTGTTGTCTTGTTTAAATGTGCTTGGCATTAGCCGCCAGTGAAGAAGGGGTTACATATTATGTATGTGTGTGTGTGTGTGTGTGTGTGTGTGTGTGTGTGTGTGTGTGTGTGTGTGTGTGTGTGTGCGTGTGTCACACACAATGCTTTGGGGGCCATTCAGGTCATATCTGGCCCGGGGGCCGTAATTTCGGGACTACTAGTTTAAAACTAGGAAACAAAAATCAAATAACCTCGCCTGGCTGAACGATCACACTCGAGCCCTTAAAAGACTCTAGAAAATCTGAACAACACTGGAAGGTCAACAAGTCCGAAATAGCACATAACACCATTAAAAAGCAAATGTTAACCAGAAAGCAGTTACGGATGCGAGAACAGCTTACTTCTCTTAACTGATCTCTAGAAACAACGGCAATCCTAAAGTTCTCTTTAGGGTAATTGATTGTTGTTAATGGTCCCTCCACTTCCTTTGCTGAACCTGATGTTGAGCTGTCCAAAAAAAATTCTCACTCATTTTGTAAATACTGTGGAGAATATCAGGTCCCAAATCCAGCCTGACCCTTGCATTTTTTCCATTCCCCATCCTGCCTCTGATACCCAGTTTCAACCCATTAGAATTTCAGTGTTAGAGAGTAGTCACCCATATGAACTCCTCCTCCTGCATCTTACACATCATCCTCGCTAAGCTTTTCAAGGAGGTATTGTCCACTGTTAGCCCTGTTATTCTGCAAATTTTTAATAGCTATTTGGCTTCTGGTTCTTTTCCAGACAGTTGTAAGCATACCATTGTTCACCCATTGCTAAAGAAACCTGATTTGGACCCCCTGTCTTTAAGTCACTACAGCCCAATCTCCAAATTGTCTTTTTTATATAAGGTTCTGGAGAAAGTCATTTCATCTCAACTTGTATCTTTTATAAATATTAATAGTTTTTTTTCTTTTAAGTTTCCAGTCTAGTTTTAGAGCACTTTTTAGTACCGAGACAACTCTAGTTAAGGTTACTAATTACCTACTGCTGACTGCAGACAGAGGTGACTGTTTGATTATAGTTCTTTTAGACTTAAGTCCTGCCTTTGACATAGACGATCACAGCATCCTCTCATATCGCTTGGAGACTTGGGTTGGCATCAAGAGCTCAGCTCTTAGTTTATTACGCTCTTAACTCTCCAACAGAACTTTTCCTGGCTCAGTTGACTTGTCATGGTCAGGTTATTCAAAATCATGATGTTTTACCATTTTTATGCTGACGACACTCCTGGATGTCCCAGAATTTTCTTTAAGTTCATGATGATAAGTCTGAGGCCATTCTGTTCTTGTCCCCCAAGTTCCATCAGCCCTTTTGGTACTAATGTTGGTGGTCTCTCAAATAGTATTAAGACGGCTGCTAGGAAACTAGGGGTAATACTTGATACTAACCTCTGTTTTGATAACCAAGTCAAAAATGTGTCATGTTTCTTCAAGCTCAATATAATCTTTAAAATTATGTAATTTTTATCATTTGCTGATTTACAAAAAGTTGCATATGCTTTTATCGATTCTTGGCTTGATTATTGCAATGTACTTTACTCAGGTATCAGCCAGGACTCCCTCCAGGAATCAGGAACCATTTATTGTCATTTCTTTCAAGTACTTGCATGCACAAAAGAAACAAAATTCCCTTTCCCTCAGCCCACAGTAGTGCAACACAAAAGACAAAAACACATATCCCAAATTTCCCAAAAATGACACCACCAAAAACAGCGAACAAAGCAAAAAAAAAAAAAAAAAAAAAACTGTTAACAACACAGTGCACTCAGTGCAACACAGTCCAAAAATTCCACTGTCCAGGGAACAAACGCTAGCCAGGATGACTGTCGGAACTTCTGGTCTGCATGTTTAGCTTACCCTGCCCCGCTTCTGCATCCTGTCAAACATGACCCTAAGGACAATCTTTTTGCCCTAGTGGTGTACAGCTTTCATGGAAATTTGAACAAAAACAAAGTTTCACTTTTTCTAACGTTGGGGTCACTCTAGGAAAAGTCATCAAATTTCAGGTTGAAAAAATATCGTTTAGAGTCTTTTTTCTGCTATTAAACACTGTTATGGGTCATTTTTGCCCAGAAGAGAAAAGTAGATATGGATAGTGGAGAGAATAATGGTAAATTGATGCTGTTCGTGTGTGTGTGTGTGTGTGTGTGTGTGTGTGTGTGTGTGTGTGTGTGTGTGTGTGTGTGTGTGTGTGTGTGTGTGTGTGTGTGTGTGTGTGGGCACGCGCGCGCGCCCACACATGCTCATACTCCATGCCACGCCTGCACAAGTCAGTGACCCACTTGGAACACCCCAGTCATAAATGTCTGGACACACCACTGGGTTATTCATCAGGACCCCTTTCCAAATAGCAATCCACATCTTGTTTACATTCTTTCCACTCTGCAAGCTTATGTACCGAAATTATAATGACTAACAGTGATACTCAAACCATTTGCCTTAGAGGGCCATGTTTTCTTCCCAACCCAACACTACACCAGCTGATTTCACTGAGTGACACACCTTAAACTAGACAAGAGAGCACTGTTAGTTAGTAGTACTTAGCTAATGTAGTTTTCAATTGGAATTAAAACTTGCATACACACAGCCCTCCTTGACACATAGTTGAGTATTGTCCTCACCCTTTTTCTTAACACGATTCATAAAATCATAAATAATATAAAAAAATAATATAATAGTCATACGATGGAGCAGTGGTTAGCATGGTCACCTTACAGCAAGAAGGTCCTGGGTTCGAACCCCTGGGTTTGCCCCAACCTTGGGGGGGTCATTTTACGTCGTCCTGTTTGTGGAGTTTGCATGCTCTCCCCGTGTCTACATGGGTTTCCTCCGGGTACTCCGGTTTCCTCCCGCAGTCCAAAGCCATGTGAGTCGGCCATACTAAATTTTCCCTAGATGTGAATGTGTCGACCCTGTGATGGACTGCTGGCCTGTCCAGGGTGTCTTCCCGTCTGCTGCCCAATGACTGCTTGGATAGGCTCCAGCATCCCGCAACCCTAATTAGGATAAGCAGCTTGTATAATGGATGGATGGATGATTCATAGAAACTATCTTAGAGTTCAACCCCTACTGTAGCGTAGTGTTTCTCAACGAGAAATAGAGAATATCGGGAGGCACTTGAAGCAAAATTTTTTGAAAGGGGGGCATTTAGGTGTTCTTAGGTGTTCTTATTTAAGGCGAGTTTACACCAAACATAAATGAGGAGACAAGTTGAAATTTGCAGTTACTTACAAAAGAATGTGGTCTGCAACATTCTAAAGCCTGCCATTTTACACCAATGCAACTAGACGAGACAGTGTATCGGTTCCATAGCAAAGACATTCTGTACTTCAGTGTTTCTGTCAGCTTTCTGTAGCTGGATAGTTCCTTGACTTGAACGGGATGTCAGTCTAAAAATTTCACCAACACAGCATTTACTGTGTCAACTCTGGAAAATGGACGCTGTCTTCCTTGGTATTCCCCTTGGAGGAAATGAAGAATTTGTTATATCCTGTACCAGTGGTGGCTGGCCATACAGGGCGCCGGGGCAGCGCCCCCTTCAAATATCAAGAGATGAAAATCTATTTAAACATGTTAAATATAATTTAGTTGTATAATGCAAATAACTGTTAAATAAAAGTGCTTGTCAGTCTGCGAGCGCCTGTCAGCAGCCATTAAATACTGGCTCCAAATGGTATTTGGTTGATTTCTGTCTGAATACATAGTATACTTCCTGGGTGAGGGGCAACGGCCAAACGATTCTTTATGTAAGCCCTCAAACTTTTGGCGAGCAGGTTACCTGAGGCTGCTGTCTGATTGGTTTCTCCGTATTTTCCATGGGGCATAGTTATGTATGCTCCAGACACTCCCATTTTTATTGGCAGCGAATTGGTATTGTTTTAATGTTTTTTGATCTAATGTGATTGGACAATTCTCATGGGTGTCAAACACGCCTCGTCTCGACTTTCAATCATCCACCATCTACGAACCCTGATAAAATATATAGGCTACATTGTCCTTCTTAATAACTCTGTGACTGTGTGGACATTAAAGCAGCTGTCAGTTGTGCTGCGCCAAGGTAAATTGCGCCCCCCCCAAAACATTTTTAGCACCAGCCGCCACTGTGACCTGTAGTTAGTCCGCCGCCCGCTATGGGGGGGGCGCAGTGGAAGGGAGAAGTAAAAAAAAAAAAGACGTAAAAAAAGCAGAGGAAAATAAAGAGAGCTCATGTGGACGGTTACTGAGCAGTCGTGTCGTTTCTGCTGTATAATGTGTGGATAAATAACATTGGCGACGAGGTATGTTGGACATGTGATCTAATGCGTGGATGAGACTGCATTAGATCACATGTCCAACACCCCCACTCAGGCTCATCTTTACAGCAGTGTCAAAATAACAAGAAACAAAATGATGTCACCCATGTTCCCATACACCAGTAGAATCCTATGGTTACCTAGGTCCTTCCAAACAGGTAACACTTCAACCTTTCAAATTTTGGTTTTGTTAGTGGCTTGGTCAGCACATCTGCCACCATGTTCTCGTTGGGACAGTACTCAATTGTAGCTTTACCATCAATATGTGCAGACTGTACAAAATGGTATTTTATGTCTACATGTTTACTCCGTTGTCTACACACTGGGTTCTTAGACAGTTCAATAGTTCCCTGGTTGTCTTCATATATTACAACTGGTGTGTGCTGTTTATCTTTATCTAGACCATGAAGTAACTGTACCAAATACATGCTCTCTTGGACAGTAGATGCTAGAGCTATATATTCGGCCTCACATGTTGACAGAGCCACTGTTGGCTGTTTCCTGCTTTTCCAGGATATCACTGGACCATCTCTGGTTAAGCTAAAGCAATACCCGGTGGTACTCCTCCGGTCACTCTGATCTGACGCCCAATCAGCATCACTGTAACCTTCCAGCTTAAGGTCCTGGTCGCTTTGCTGGTAAGACAGTTCAAGATCAATAGTGCCCTTCAGGTACCGTAACACCTGCTTTGCTGTTTCCCAATGTTGTTGTTTCGGCTGTGCCAGGTGCTGGGACAATTTGCTGACTACCCAGCTAAGATCTGGCTTTGTAGATGTCATAATGTAAATCAGACTACCCACTATCTCTCTGTAGCCTGTGGCATCCACAGTTTCCCCCTCTCCATCAAGATGGAGCTTCTGCTCACAGGGAGTTCGTCTCGGTTTACACTCAGACATTCCAAACCTTTTGAGCACTTTTTCAATGTGTCTTTTCTGACTCATCTTTATCACACCCCTGCTTTGTGTGAAATCGATGCCCAGGAAGTGTCTGAGTTCCCCGAGATCTTTCATCTTAAACCTCTTTTCCAGCATCCCCTTTACCTCTCTGATCAGGTTATTGCTGCTGGCTGCAATAAGCAGATCGTCCACCCAAATGATCAAAATCACCCTTTCACCATTAGACTGTTTTTCATAGACACAATTGTCTGCTGCGTTCTGTTCAAAACCATTTTCTACCAGGTGATCATGAAATAGCTTATTCCAATTATGTCCAGATTGCTTTAGACCATACAAAGACTTGTTGAGTTTACATACTAAATGTTCTTAGTTTTAGACTTTACTTCAAATCCCTCAGGTTGCTCGATGTAAACCTCACAATCTATTGGAGAGTGTAAATAAGCTGTTTTGACATCCATTTTGTGGAGCACAAGGTCATCCTGTGCAGCTTTCTGCATGAGAATCCTCACTGAGGTCATGCTAGCGGTCGGAGAGAAGGTCTCCTTGTAATCTATACCTTCTACCTGGCTGTACCCCTTTGCTACATATCTAGCTTTGAAAGTCTCAGGTTGGTCAGGGTTTTCTTTGACAGCAAAAATCCAACGCCCCCCCCACTGCTCTTTTTCCCTTTGGCAGTGGACACAGGGTGAAGGTGTCATTCTCTTTTAATGAGGTAAATTCGTCCTCCATTGCTTTGACCCACTTCTGAGATCTTTCAGAGCTAATAGCCTCTGTATATGTTTTGGGTACATCATAGACAGCTCTATAGAAATAATCCACCTCCTGTTCATCTTCAATAGGTTCAGTCTTACACTGATAGTCCCTAAGATATGCTGGTGGTCTTCTACTTCTGTCTGGGTAGCGGCATGTGCCCCCACTATCACCTTGAACCCTAGGTGATGTGCCACTTTCACCCCTTGCCTCTGTAGGCGCTGTCTGACTAGCCTGGGGCTGTTCACCCATCCTAGTTGGTGCTCCATTCAGCTCAGTGTCATCATAACAATCATCATCAGAATAGTGATGTCGACCTGTCTGGATCTGGCTGCCCTTCAATATGGGCTTGACTTGTCTGTGCTTTGACACTCTCCCTGTCTCTGGGAAGTACACGTTGTATGTAGTCATACCCTATGAAAATGCCCTTTTCACATCTTGGATCAAGTTTCTTTTTGTCTTGCTTATAAGCATAACACTCAGTACCAAATACCATCATGTGAGCAATATTGTGAGTTTTACCTGTGAAAGCACTATATGGAGTTTGCCCAAGTCGCTTGCAATAGCATCTGTTGCATATCTGTGCAGCCGTTTGCACTGCAAACCTCCATAGCTTTTTTGGTAATTTACTCTCAATAAGCATGCACCGGCCCATGTCAAATAATGTTCTCCAATTTCTCTCTGCTGTGCCGTTTTGATGCGGCGAATAAGGAGCACTAGTCTGATGACTGATCCTGTTCTCCCTAAGAAGGTCTTGGAACTCTCTCCCAGTGAATTCTGTACCATTGTCAGAGCGTATAGTCTTGACTTTCCCATATGGGGCAGTACCAGCTAGGAATTTCTCTGTGGCTCTGGATGTGTCGCTTTTTGTCTTAAGGAAATAGGTCCAAGTCATACCACTATAGTCATCTGTGAAGGCTACTGTGTATCTATACCCGTCTCTGTCGGTTGGGTCCATAGGACCACACAGGTCAGTGTGAACTAGTTCTAGTATCTCTGTAGCTTTGCTATCAGCCTGTCTGTTTCTCATCTCAACAGTTTTGCCCGCTATACATATGTCACAGTTGAGAGTGGACTTATCACACGTTCCCTTGATTTTCATGCCATCAACCACATTCTCCAATCGGGAGACATCATCAAAGTTACAGTGTCCAAGTATTCTGTGCCACGTTTGAATATCATGACACACCTTGACCTTGTCATTGTTTTAATCAGTAACCGTGGGCAGATAATACAGTTTACCACATACCTCAATGTTAAACCTTGTAGCATCAATGACACCCATCCAGTTATCACCATCTTTGAAATGCAATTCTGCCCCGTTGCCTGTAGCTGCCCTCACAGAGAAAATATCTTGTGGAAAGGTTGGTATATACAAAGCATTTTTCAGTAGTGCTGTCACCTTGTGACCCTTACTGTCTACAAGTGAGATTTCTGCTTCTCCTCTGGCTTTGGCAACCCCAGTAACTTTAGTACCATCAGCTAGTTCAATCACATGGTTCTCAGGTCTGAAAGCTTTATCGATAGTCTTAAACTTCTTAAAGTCACTTATCATGTGCGATGTCGCACCACAGTCGACCATTAAGCCTTTAGTGTTAACCGTCCTCTTCACTGGACTACCGCTATCGATCAGCTTAAAACAATACGACCTGTTATCACTGCAGTCCCCATCGTCTGCGTCTCATCTTCGCCCATGCTGGTGTGCGGCTCTTCGTTGTGGCTCTTCTCCCATCGCTCGCGACATGGAGTCCGTAACAACTTATTACAAAATGCGGATGTTACACTTTTTTATGAAGAAAATGTAATAATTTGGTGCATTATGTAATAAACCACCAAAATTTATGTCTTGATTTGAAAAAAACGTGGCGTTATTACATAATGATGTGAAAATGTATTACATTATTACATAATGCGGCGTTATTACATAATGCGGCGCTGCAAGTCCCGCTGTCTTCCCCGGCGTGGCGTGTCACTCCTGCGATCTCGTCTCCTCTCGTCAGGTAGGTTGTTGTTGGGACACGTCCTGGAAATGTGTCCCATACGGTGGCATCTCCAGCATTCAACGTTGGTCGAATCTGGTCCTCTGTCCTCCGGTCCTCTGGTCCTCCGTCCTCTGCCTCGTCCCCGTGGCTGGTAGCTGGCTGTCCCCGCGGCTCGCATCACGTTGTCCTCGGTCACTTTCATGCCTCTTTCGCTCTCATCTGCAGCTTTTTCGGCCTCCTCCAGCTTCTGCAGGGCCGTGGCCAGTCTCTCCTGGGCCCGGTCCAGCTCCTCCTCCACCAGCTGGATCCTACGATTCAAAGATGCCACTTCGCCCTCAGCTGTTTCTCGCAGCTCTTTCTCCACATCCAGCTCCCTCTGAACGGCCAGAGCGCGATCCTCCGCATCATCCGCCTGTTGCTGCAGCGCCTGGATTTTCTTCTTTACTGACTCCATGTTATCCGAGCTCTCTCCAACTACTGTCGAAAGGGCGACAAAACTGCTTTCAAACGCGATACGTGTGTCTACGCCTAATAGCGGTAGCTTTTATCTGGGTTGAAGGGGCGCTGGAGTTACAGCCGACATGGTTAATTAGAAGAAAACTTTGTGAGGGAGGAATTCAAGGAAGTGCGAGCCAGCGGTGGGACAGCCAGCTACCAGCCACGGGGACGAGGCAGAGGACGGAGGACCAGAGGACAGAGGACCAGATTCGACCAACGTTGAATGCTGGAGGTGTTGGACATGTGATCTAATGCAATCTCATCCACGCATTGTCAATGACCAGCTGTTTGATCCTGTGAGGACCCGTATTGTATATATAGATCTGCGCATGTGTCAAATAAATATTCTTCTCTTGTTCGAACGCAAGAGCACGGTGTGGGTGTGTGTCATTTTCCGCCTGAATGGCACACTTTATGTTTATGTCTTGGCAAGACAATTAATTCGCTGTAGGATGGCTAACGTTTATTCAACAAGGTAAAATCAGCACTAAGAAATAACTTACCATATCGTGAACAACGTGAGAAACGCGAAGGCAAAGTTATATCACGCGTGAGTAGGCGGCATAGCCGGTGGGAGTGAAACCAAGGTGAAGCATCGGCGACAAAACGATACTAACGATGTCGGTCTTTGGAAAAGTGGATCGATTTGATCCAACTTCGGATAACTGGAGTAGATACATGAACAGACTGGGGTTTTATTTCGGGGCAAATGAGGTAACGGAAGAAAAGACAGTGGGACATTCATCTTTCTGGGTGCGGAAGCGCACTATACGGGCTTATAGTGGATCTGATGGCGCCACTGAAACCTACTGAAGTCCCGTTTGCGGTCCTAGTTAAACATTTAGGTGAGCATTTCGGTCCCAAGCAAAATTAAACTGAGGAGAGATTTAAATTTCAGTCCTGTACAAGAGAAACATGTGAATCCGTTTTATCATATGTGGTTAGATTAAAACATCAAGCCACACGGTGTGGCTTCGGTAATACATTAGAGGAGCGACTGCGAGATCCGTTCGTTTGGGGCATAGGCTGTGAATAGATGCAGCTCCGCCTACTGGCAATCCCTGATTTGACATGGAAATCTGCCCATGATACAGCCATAGCACTGGAAGCAGCAGATAAAGGTGCACAAATCCTGCAGCCTGTATCCCAAGTTAATCGTGTAGAAAACCCGGTGTCAGTTACACATGCACGACAAGGGACAAAGTCAACAACATGCTACCGCTGTGGGGATCCACACACAGCTGACAACTGCAGGTTTAAAGACTTACAGTGCCATTACTGTAAAAAAACGGGGTCATATCGCCCGTGTGTGTAGGCAGCAGATAAAGGACAAAGGCAAGCAGACTCAGACGCTGGGCTCAAGGAAAGCTCATCTCATATCAGCGTTCGCCGTCGTCCGCTGTAGAGGAAGGGGAGGAACCAGCTGATTACCTTTTGGCGCTGAAAGAGAGACCACATGGTCCACTAGTGTTAACTGTGGAGCTGAACAACTACCCACTGCATTTTGAAGTGGATACGGGAACATCTCGTATGGTCATAGGTGAGGAGTGTTTTATCAGACTACAAGCCACAGTCCCAGGGTTGGAGTTGCAGCCTTCTGCAGTCATGCTGAGGTCTTTCGTGGGGGAGAAGGTCGATGTCCAAGGCAAAACTAAGGTGAATGTGCACTGTAATGGCCAGACAGCACAGCTGAGTGTCATAGTAGTCCACAGCCGAGGTCCGAATCTGCTGGGACGGGTCTGGATGGGTGTGATGTGGCTTTACTGGAAAGAGCTTTTCAAGCCAATTTTCAGGGTCGCAGACAGCGAGCTGCAACTTGTTCTTTTCAAACATGATATTTTCAGAGATGAACTTGGGACATTAAAAGGGATGGAAGTGTGTTTCTATATTGATCAGACTCTCACTATTGTAAGGCCAGACCTGTGCCATTTGCCATGCGATCAAAGATTGAAGTGATGCTAGACTGACTACAAGCAACAGGGTCATCGAACCTGTGACACACTCAGACTGGGCGTGACCGATCGTGCCTGTACTGAAGCCAGACAATACAGTCAGAATTTTTGCCGACTATAAGCAGAGTGTAAACTTAGCTTCAAGACTGGAGCAGTACCCCTTGCCATGAATTGAGGAGCTTTTTGCCAAACTGGCAGGAGGCAGAAGCTACTCCAAACTAGACATGTCCCATGCCTATCAACAGTTGGTGTTGATGGAAGACTCACGCAAGCTGGTGATGATTAACACTCACAGGGGGTTATTCCAGTACTCACATCTCCCTTTTGGGGTTTCATCAGCCTGTGTTTTTCAGAGGACAATGGAGAACTTACTGGCCCACACACAGTGGTATACCTGGATGATGTGCTCATCATGGAAATGACAGCAGAAGATCACCTTCGAAATATTGACCTGGTCTTAACACGACTAGAGGAAGCAGGACTCGGGCTGAAAAATTCCAAATGTGAGTTCATGGCTCCAGCAGTTTAATATCTTGGACACCGGGTATCTGCCGCCGGTCTCCAGCCCCTGGAGAAGAGCCATCAAAGAGGCCCCAGAGCAAAAATGTAACAGAGCAACTGCTTACGTTGGAATGATTAATTACTATGGGCGGTTTCTTCAGGATTTGTTGTCAGTCTTAGCCCCACTTCATTATCTCCTCAAGACCGGTGTAAAATGGGTGTGGGGCTCGCAACAGCATGTAGCATTCCAGAGGTCCAAGGACCTACTGTCAGCATCGACACTGCTGGCACATTATGACCCAGAGGTGCCCCTGATCATAACATGTGACGGGTCCCAGAACAGAGTTGGAGCAGTTTTGTCACAAAGGATGAAGGACAACTCTGAGAGGCCCATCTGCTTTGCATCCTGCTCTTTGTCGCCAGCAGAAAAGAACTGTTCTCAGCTGGAAAGAGAAGCGCTAGCTTTAATTTTCACTGTGAGGAAGTTACACTATGTGTATGGCTGTAACTGCACCATCCAAACTGACCACAAGCCCGTACTGGGTCTACTAGGTGAGCTTAAAGACATTCAGCCAGCTGCATCACCGTGCCTTCAACGCTGGGCAATACTACTGGTTCAATATCAGTGCGTCCTCGGATACAGGCCAGAACCCTCCATTGCAAACGCTGATGGCCTCAGCAGGCTTCCTCTCCCAGAAATGCCCAAGGATTCACACAGGCCAACCGAGCTGACATGCTTATTGAAACAGCTTCAGACTGCTCCTATTACCTGTCATCCGCTGAAGCAGTGGACTTGTAGGGATCCTTTGCTTGCTAGTGTGTCGCTTCTTCAAAGAGGGATGGCCTGCCACCTGCCCAGTTGAGGTTTTACATCCATTCTTCAGAAGGCAGGCTAAGCTCTGTGTAGAAGATGGCATTCTGCTCTGGGGGCTCCGTGTTGCGGTGCCACCACAAGCTCGTGAAAACCTGCTGGAGGAGCTTCAGAACCACACCCAGGAATCTTGAGAAAGAAGGCAACAGCCAAAGCTCATATGTGGTGGCCTGGATTGGATAAGGAAATAGAATTGAAAGTGCAAGCCTGTACCACATGTCAGCAGGTATGCAACACCCCTCCCCGAGCATCAGTCTCACCTTGGGAATGGCCTGGCAAACCATGGACACGCATTCACATTGACTATACAGGTCCATTTCTGGGGGAGATGTTCCTAATAGCAGTAGATGCGCATTCAAAATGGCTTGAAGTTTTCCTGTGCGAATAGCCACGTCAGCAGCAGCAATTGAGCAACTAGGGGAGATGTTCAGCACTCATGGCCTTCCCCATACGGTTGTGTCAGACAGTGCAGTATTTTCACAATTGCTGAGTTTAAGGGGCTTTTGTCATCCAATGGAACAAGACATATAACATCTGGCCCATACAAGCCTTCCACAAATGGGTTAGTTGAAAGAGCTTTCCAAACAGTTAAGAGGACCCTGAAGAAAACCATGGGATCAGGAGGATAGCTAAAGACGCACATATCAAGGTTCTTGGCGGCATACAGATCAACACCACATGCAACAACAGGCAGGTCACCAGCAGAGATGTTATTCGGCTGTCCTGTCAGAACCAGGTTTGACCTGTTAAGACTGGATGCTCATGCTTAAGTATTACAGAACAAAGAGCACATGATCTGTAGGAAAAACAGCACCAGGCCAACCAGAACACTGGCATCAGGTGCACAAGTGTGGGTAAGGGATTTTACAAGCCATAAGAAATGGCTACCCAGGGTGGTGATCACCAGCACAGATCCTCTGTCTTACAGAGGGGAGGTGGAAGTCCAGGTGCTTAGATGTCATGTGGACCACCTATTACTAAGAAGAGAGTCAGACAGATGCCACCCGCTCAATGAAGACCAGCGGCAAAAACCCGAGACCAACTGGGACACTGATGGCTATGAAGCTGAGCAGTCAACTCAGCCACGGTATACAGAGCCTGAGGACCAGGTACAACAACCACAAGCTGTCGGTGGGGATGATGGAAGTGAAACTGAGCAGCCACCTCAGCCGCCCGATACTGAGCCTGATGTTAGGGAGGAGGAAATGGGTACAAGGGTCCTCACCATTCCTGTCGGTCAAGGAAACCCCCTTAAAAATTTGATTTGTAGTTGGTGGCCAGAACTTGTTGGGGCACAATAATCCCTGTTCTGAGTCCCCCAGAGCTAGGGCAGTCTACCTCCACTGAGTTAGCTGCTTCTATATTGTTCTTTCAATGATTATGATGTTATTTGGTTAGACCGGGGGTCGGCAACCCGCGGCTCTAGAGCCGCATGCGGCTCTTTGGCGCCGCCCTAGTGGCTCCCTGGAGCTTTTTCAAAAATATGAAAATGGGAGATGATGTGAATATATTTTTTGTTTTAATATAATTTCTGCAGGAGGAACAACATGACAAACATTCTTAAAGTTTTCCAATGCTGTAAAAATGTGTATAATAAATATTTGATGTCAACATTTCTGTCAACGAAGATTTACGTTACAGCCTGCGACGCATGTTTCTTTCAGCTCGACATGGTGCCAGGCAGGTAGCTGTTGCAAACAGACCGGCGGGTGTGTCATGGGCCATGGATCCCAAAGGGAAAAAGAGGAAGATAGCTGAGGAGAACAGAGGATTCAACAGTTCTTGGACCGAATCATTTGCTTTCATTGCCAATGCGGAAGGATTGCCTGCATGTTTACTTTGTAATGAGAAGTTGTCAAATAACAAAAAGAGTAATGTGGAAAGACATTTCCAGGGAAGGCATGCTGCATTTGCAGCCGAGTACCCAGTTGGGAGTGAGAGAAAAAGTGCGATTGCATTACTTCTGGAGAAATTACAGGAGCGCAAAGATAGATTTAAGAAGTGGATTGCATCTCCAAACTCCACTACTGCTGCTAGTTTTGTTGCAACCCGGGAGATGATAAAGCATGGAAAACCGGTCACAGATGGTGACTAGCCTACTTACCTTTTCAAAAGGCTGCTGTTTTATTTTTTTAATTGCAGGCTGCGTTTTAACTGCAGGCTGCGTTTTAGGATTGAAGAGGACTGCATTTTATTTCCATGGGGAGGTCTGAAATTACAGGCCTATTATGCACGTTGCACATTTTGTTGTTTAAATAAAAATGACATCAAAAATCTGATTTCTTTATTGTATTTCTATAATTTCGTCAATGCAACGGAACATAATACATTAATATTATACTGGAAGTTAAATTTTAAGCACCAGAGTAGCACGTGGTTCGTCATTCTCTCCAGGATGCGCTGCAGGGAAAATAAACATTTACCGGTAATCATGAATGCTCATTATGTATTTGTAGCCTACTTAGTAGGCTAATATAGCTAATATGGACACAGCATGTGTTGCCTTCATTATAAGGCTTATATAAGGCTTTTAATTTTTTGCGGCTCCAGACACATTTGTTTTTTGTTTTTTTGGTCCAATATGGCTCTTTAGACATTTTGGGTTGCCGACCCCTGGGTTAGACCCATATTTACGCATCTGTGAGTGTTCGTGGGAGTTTATTTCAAAGTAATGGTTATGCTCAACGAGGGGTGGAGGGATGTTATATCCTGTAGTTAGTCCACCACCAACTACACTATGGGGGGGGGGGCAGTTGATTCAAGATTAAACATCCATCCATCCATCCATTATCCAAACCGCTTATCCTGCTCTCAGGGTCGTGGGGATGCTGGAGCCTATCCCAGCAGTCATTGGGCAGAAGGCAGGGAAACACCCTGGACAGGCTGCCAGGCCATCACAGGGCAGGTGGGCGGACACACACACACACACACACACACACCAAGATTCTTTATTTGTTACATCTCGTTATGAAGAGAGTACAATTCTTTGAGTTACAGCTCCTCAACACTGCAGCAGCAATAGCAATGAAGTAACAACAAAACAACAAAAAATAATCATAATAATGTGTGATGTATGTAAGGTGCTGTGTGTGTGTGTGTGTGTGTGTGTGTGTGTGTGTGTGTGTAGGCCCAGCCTTAATAAATGTGCATATGTGTGTGTAGTTGTTTGCATATTTGTGTGTTTGTGTATGCCAAGCTACTTGTGTGTGTTGTGTGTGTGTGTGTGTGTGTAAACTGATGATCTGCTTAAGACCATAGGTAAATACCATCAGTCCGGCACCAGGCTTAGTGTCTTTAATGTTCTTTGTTCAAAAGCCTGGTTGCTTGGTGGAAAAAGCTGTTCAGAGCCTACTGGTCCAGGCTTTGATACTGTGGTACCGCTTGCCTGATGGTAGCAGCTGGAACAGTCCATAGTTGGGGTGGCTGGGGTCTTTGATAATCCTATGGGCTTTGCTGACAAAACAGCCTTTGTTTAAGTCCTGGATGAAGGGAAACTCATATCCACTGATGTCCTGGGCCATCCGCACAAGCCTCTGCAGTGTAGGCAATAGAAAGTAAAAAGTTTTAAAAAAAAAGACGTAAAAGACCTGTTAAAAAAAAAAGATGTAAAAAAAAAAAGCAGAGGAAAATAAAGAGAGCTGATGTGGACAGTTACTGAGCAGTCGTGTCATTTCTGCTGTATAATATGTGGATCTTCCTCTTGAAGGCATTCGTTTCTCCCAAGGATACACCGTAAATGCCTTGTTATCGCCGTAGTTACATATTCCACTGCTCTTGTTTTTCACTGGAACAATTAATACGAATGCTTCTTGTTTGGCACTGGTGCAAAATTACTTTATGATTGGCTGCTGTTTGTGATCAATAATGACACTTTGTGGTGGACACTTAATTAAAGTTTGAATGTCAAATTTTTAACCACCGAATGAACTACCCAGCATGCCACAGGGCATGGCTGTTCTCAGTGGTTGTGCTCCAAAACCTGACTGTCAGTATGCGGGTTTGTGCCGGATGGGTGTGATTTCCACACCATTTAAAAATCTTATACACTTTAACACTCATAAATATAATTTCTGTTCACATGGCTTTTTTGTTCCCTGGGAAACTAATGATAATGATATTCCAACTGTCCAATTGGCATTAAATGACATGCTTTTTTAATGATATAACACAATAATAATCAACATTAATATTCAGGGAACACAATAGGCCTACGTCTTAATTGAAAGGGGCGGTAAGGGACGTGGATAATGGATAGGGGGCACTGGCCCAAAAAAGGGTGAGAACCAATGCCCTACTGTGTAACAAACGTAATTGCTGCCAAAGGGGTATGCTTAGTAGGCTTGCATCATCACCATAGCTAGCAGCTTGTCAACTATTAAGTATTCAGCTATTGTTCATCAATCATGCTGTCTTGTCAAACAACTAAAATCGTTGGTATGCAATGTCAATCAAAATCAAATTCATCAGCATTCATTTAAAAGTAATCTGACAATCTCTCATGGGCTCACTTGCATGTACAAACACTCATACACATCCATGCAGAGACTGACAGATGTAGTTGAATTTGCCTTTTTTCGGGGGGGGGGGGTTCCCCTTTTTTCTCCCCAGTTGTACCCAGCCAATTACCCCACTCTTCCAAGCTGTCCCGGTCGCTGCTCCACCACCTCTGCTGATCCGGGGAGGGCTGCAGACTGCCACATGCCTCCTCCAATACATGTGGTGTCACCAGCCCCTTCTTTTCACCTGACAGTGAGGAGTTTCACCAGTGGGATGTAGCGCGTGGGAGGATCACGCTATTCCCCCCCAGTTACCCCCCCCCCAAAAAAAACAGGCGCCCTGACTGACCAGAGGAGGCACTAGTGCAGTGACTAAGATACATACTCGCATCCGGTTTCCTATCCGCAGACATGGCCAATTGTGTCTGTAGAGACGCCTGACCAAGCCGGAGGCAACAGAGGGGAATTTGACTTTTTTTTTTCACAACATGAGACAGAGTGGACAGAGCAACCCCAGAAGTGTTTTTTGGCCATACATTTTCAGTGACATATTGCATGTGTGTGTTAAATATAATTTGATGTACCTTTCAATTACCCTGCACAATAGGGTTGTAATGTCTTGTGTCACTGTTTATAGTAACCATGTATTCCAATTGTATAGTTGGACTCTGCTGTTACATGAGAACTGCCAGCTGCTGCATTACATGTAATGTGATAAATATAAACTCTCATACAACCCAAATGAAACCACATGTGTAACATCGCTCAATACAATTGGCCTAAATTAACTGTTCTGTAATAAAATGGGAAACTCCCTTTGTTGTTCATGGGCTTAGCGATATCAGAAAACAAGCAATTGCAGGCCTAAAACTATCCATCCTGACTTACTTTTCATTCATACTTCCATAGCATAATTGTTCAATATTTTTATCAGCATTTATAGTTTATTTTTATCTCAGTTTATTTATTTATAGTGCTAGCTGTCATATGGGAACTAGAGTTAAGTTTTCTGACACATCCCCATTATCAGGCTTAGAAAGTCTTAAGACAGCAGACTGGAATTTGTCCAGAGACAAAACAGGTCAATAGATACAAAAAAAAAAAACTCAAGCAGACTTTGAGGAAGTAAATTACACCACAGCATAACAATGTATGTAAATAAACACACAGGGTGAGAAAATGTGGAAAAAGTCTCTCATCAGATAAAATATCATGATACATGAGAATAAGAGCAAAGCACAAATGATCGTTCATAGATGCATTCATAATATACCAAGCCATTTGCATGTAGTTTCCATTGCTGATGCATGATGCAATTGGTTAATCCTCGGGCCACATAGTGCAATATCACCTTTAATGACAATGTGTTAAGAAACAGCTATTCATACTCCAGACTGTATATGTTAAACAGACAATGAATGCTAATATACTGCTGCATGTTGTGGAGACAGAAATAGAGTGGAATGTCTGGAGTTATCTGTGTGAAGTCCAAAGAGAAGAGTTTTTCTAAGCCCAGGCTTGCAATACTTTAAATGTCATGGTGTCATGCCTCATAGGAAGACAGACACTGATAGCACAAAGCTGCTATTGATTGGCCGCTTTTGACTTTATCTCTGCACAATGAATCCACTCATGGCTCTCTGGTCATTCCCCCACGGGTACCAAAAGAACATGAGCATTTCTCTAATGTGGCGCTGCAAAGCCACTTATTCATTTTCTCTACAAATGCAGCCATTTTATTCGGAAGACAAGTATGGAAATTAAAGTAGTAAACACAATGTGCTGTCAATTTCTTACTCAAGATGATATATGCATGGAAAGACATACTGTGCATCACAGAAACTGAGACAAGATCGCATGAGAAAGAGAAATCAGTTCTTGCTCTCCTGGCCTCTGCTTTTGTTCCCTCTCATTCTCCATCTTCGTAGACAGCAGTCAGAGTGGACTCCTAAGACATCTTTGATTCAGAATAGACCTGAAATAATAGGAATACCTTACGTTGTGTCTAGCACATAGGAATGACAAAAGTATGTCCAAACATTATATTGTATAATCTGCATGCTTTTAATCACAGCAAAGTTTTGATGTCTTAATTATTATCATCATTGTTTCAATTCTATTTTATATTTAAAGCAAGATCTCAAGTGAGGTGAATGAGCATAACTACTGTACTATTGCCTGTCAAGTTACATCTAATAAAAACAGCTGGTGCAATTAGGCAACAGTTGAAGTTTCATTTAGGTTTAATTTAAGTCAGTTTAAGTTCTCAGTACTCTGTGCTGCTGTCTGTCGCTGGGAATCGCAAAAGATACAGCGAATACAATGTCGAATAAAATGGCTTTCATTCTCATTTCATACATATTTTTCCTTACTACAATAATTTGCAAAGCAAATGAACTGTCATATCATTCCCCCATGGTATTGTGTTGCTATTAAGTGTCACAAAAGTCCATGTCATTGGCAGTTATAAATTCTGTTTAACATTTAATACAATAATAAAGAATGTATGAGTAGTAGTTTTGCAATAATGGTCTATGAAAAAGTGATCGTGGGGTTGAAAAACAATGAGAGAAAATAAAAGAAAAATGATTTCTAAGAACATGTTTCTATGTTTTCTATTTTTAGAAAAATGGTAATGTTGTTGGTCAGATATAGCAGTGTGACAGTAGCAGTTATAGCTGCTAAGATCCTTAGCATTATTGATATGTTGGGGAATTTTGACATCACTGCAATCAAATCTAACACTTTAATATGGAACCAGATGTTTTCCCAAGAGACAAAGCCAGGTGAATAAATGAACGCACCTGTAAACCACCTGTATGGATGTAATGAAAACATTTTGAAAATTAGTAAGTGAAGTGGCAACAGTAAACACATTGTCGTAAAGTGTACAATATTTATCAAATGAAAGAACTGTACAAACATTCACATGATTCACAACCTACCGGGTGAAATTTTTCCCCCTTTTTCTCCCTAGTGTACTTGGCCAATTACCCTATATTTTGAACCGTCCTGGTCACTGCTCCACCCCCTCTGCTGATCTGGGGAAGGCTGCAGACTACCACATGCCTCCTCCAATACATGTAGAGTCGCCAGCTGCTTCTTTTCACCTGACAGTGAGAAGCTTGGTCTGCTGTATCCTGTGGGCCCAGGGACCATGGTCCTCCCCGGAGCTGTGGCTGAAGAGATAACACTGAGAGCGGTCTGACAGGATGCAGAAGTGGGGCAGGCTAAGCTAACTTTTGTTTTCTTCTTCTTCATTTAATTTTTTTTAACTTTATTCAACAAGAGAATGTACATATTACGTCAGGTACAAACAAGAACACACAATACAGGAGAGCTGATAACAACGTCAAAAAAAATACATCAATATATGTGAGATGAATGACATTCTAAATAAGTTGAAAATTAAATAATTTAGTAACAATACAAAAAAATAAATAAAAATCTTAAACTAATTAAAATAAAAAAGAAGAAATTCATTTGCTAGCTAGCCCATGCTGACCGGCAGTTCCGATAATGCCAAGGGCGGTCTGGCAGCGGCCTTGCCTAGTGTTGACTGTATTTTTAGTGTCGTTGTGTTGAGTGCAGGGAGGTGTGTCAAAGGTACACAAAGGAAGGGAAGGGAAGTTAGCTAAGCTAACTGCTAGCCCATGCAGACTGGCAGTTCCAACAGTCATCGGCTGGCGTTCGTTCTCGTGGACAGTGTTTTGTTTTTTTTAGTTTGGCTATACTATGTGTTAGTTTGGATATATGTATTCTTGTAGTTTTTGCATATGTGTTTTAGTCTTTGTGTTGCACTGCTGTGGGCTGGGGGAAATGATATTATGTTTCATTTCATGTACACCCAGGACATCAGTGGATGTGAGCTTCCTTCCATCCAGGACGTATACAATGGAAGTTGTGTCAGCAAAGCCTCTAGGATTATCAAAGACCCCAGCCACCCCAACTATGCACGGTTCCAGCTGCTACCATCAGGCAAGTGGTACCGCAGCCTCAAAGCCCGGGCCAGTAGGCTCCAGAATAGCTTTTTCCACCAAGCAACCAGGCTTTTGAACAAAGAACATTAAAGACACTAAGCCTGGTGCCGGACTTATGGTACTGACCTATGGTCTTCAGCGGATCATCAGTTTACACACACACACGTACCTTGGCATACATAAACACACACAAATATGCAAACAATTACATGCACATATGCACATTTATTAAGAGTGGGCTTACACACGCTTGCTTGCTTGCTGGTTGTCCATCGTGTCCGATGATGACCATCTTCTCCTATTTGTGAGTCCTTTGGTGGCTGAATAGTCCGACCCTGGATGCACAGTTGCGGTTGCAGACCGGGCATGTAAAAGTGGTACTGGAGGGGGCAGGGGTAGCTTTGCGAGCATTCCTCTTCACACGCTTTGCTACACGGTGTTGTGTGCGCTGGTTTTCCATATACTTCACTCCCTCTGAGACGTGAGAACGCCAGGTGGTGTGGCAGGAAGCAAGTTCCTCCAAAGAAGATCAGTGTGGTCTTCATTTGGTCTTTGAACCGCTTCTTCTGCCCACCAGCAGTGCATTGACCAAGGCGTAGTTGGCCATAGAGGACTTTACGTGGGAGTCGTTCACTGGGCATGCGAATAATATACCTAAGCCACCTGAGTTGATGGTGGTTTAGGGTAGACTCCATGCTACAGCTGCCTGCCCGCTCCAACACCTCTGTGTGTGGCACTCTGTCCTCCCAAGTAATGCCAAGGATCCTCTGGAGACATTTCACATGGAAGGCCTCCAGGCTTCTGAGATGGTGGATGTAGATGGTCCATGCCTCACATCCATAGAGTAGTGTGGAGATACACGCTGCTCTGTAAACAAGCACTTTGGTGTGAAGATTGAGGTTGCTGTTCTGGAAAACCTTTCTCCTTAGATGACCAAAAGATGTTGAGGCTTGTTTGAGGCGGTGCTGAATCTCATCATCCATTGTGCAGGTGTCAGATAGCATGCTTCCCAGATATTTGAAGGCAGGAACAGTGGTCTGTTGTTGCCCTTCTGCTGTGAAGGTTGTTGGGTGGCTTGGGAGGCCGGCAGTCAACTGACAGATTACCTCTGTCTTTTGGGCGTTGATAATCAGTCCCATTCTCCTGTATGCAGTTACAACTGCTGACAGAGTGTTTTGTATTGCTTCTGGTGTGTGAGCTACCAGTGCACAATCGTCGGCATACTGTAGCTCAATAATGTTCTCAGAGGTCAACTTGGTGGTTGCCTGAAACCTCCTGATGTTGAATAGGTTTCCATTGAGCCTGAAGTCAATGGTAACTCCAGCCTGCTTCTCCAACCTCCTTCGTAACAGTGTTGTAACAGAGACTAAGAAGATATTGAACAGGACTGGGGCTAGCACAAAGCCTTGTCTGACTCCAGTCTGCACACCAAAGGGCTCAGAACTATGGTTCCCCACTACCACTCGGGCCATCATTCCTGAGTGAAACTGTCCAAGGATGGTGAGAAACGTGGGTGGACATCCAAATTTCTTCAGGACTTGTCACAGCGGGGCCCGATTAACTGTATCAAATGCCTTTGAGAGGTCTATGAATCCTATATATAGATACTTGTGCTGTTCTCAGCATTTCTCCTGGAGCTGGCATGTGACAAAGATCATGTCAACGGTCCCTATGTCCTTTTGGAAGCTGCATTGTGACTCTGGTATGACCCGTTCGGCTATTGCGAGTGTTAGTCTGTGGAGCATGAGCTTGGCTAGAACCTTTCCGGCAATGGCCAGTAGTGAAATGCCCTTTCTGTTGGAGCGGATGGATTTGTCTCCTTTGTTTTTATAAATAGTCACAATGTTGGCGTCTTTTCACTGTTGGGGGACACACTCGCAACTCCTGTTGTGGATTTTCCTTTATCCTTTAATGGGCTCTTGCCACTGCAACCTCTGGGGAGAATAATCACCGCACAAATATTGGAGCAAACAGAGAATCTTTAATGCATCTACAGATGGAGAGGCATAAGGTTACACACAGGTTCGTCTGTGAGGATATGCTCTGCCCCTGAACTGGAGATAGTGTTTTTTTATAGAACAGTCCGTCGCGTCATACACTATGTTTCCTGCATCAACTAAGGTGTAATCTTACAAAGGAATGCAGGAAACATCTACGTTAATCACGTTCTGTGCCTCGTGAGTGTCTGTAAGTTTGTTGCACTTATCTTTTGCTGTAACAGGCCGTTCCTGGGATGCGGCAACAGGGAGGCAAGCATGATAACAGTTGCTATGTGGCCCCATGGAAGGCACGCATGAGAACAATGGGTATGTGTGTCTGCAGTGAGTGAGAAGTTTCATACACAGAAAAGTGGAAAACTACAGAGTACATACAGAGTGCATATGGAGTACATTTTGTACTTCACAATCCACACCTCAAGGATAAAGAGATACAGTGTCCTCGTACAGAGATAGCCTCCTTCTTTGAGGATTTCAGCTGGTATATTATCAGGTCCAGGGGTTTTGTTGTTTTTCAGGGTCTTGACTGCATGTAGGATTTCTTTGAAAGATAGAGGGAGGTCTAGGTCTTGCAAGCTAGGCTGTTCAGGGAGCTCTACCAGTACAGTTGAGTCCACTGGGGTGGGCTGGTTGAGCAGGGTGTTAAAATGCTCGGCCCACTGCTCCACTAACAGCGCCTGATCCTTGATGAGAGTTGTTCCATCAGCAGACCTAACGGGTGCCAGGGAGCAGTTTCTGAGGCCATAGATGGCCTTAACTGCATCATAGAAACCATGCATGTCGTTCCTGTCTTGCATGAGCCTGGATTTCATTGGCTCATTTGACAGATTCCGCAGAGTTGCTTGGGCCTCAGAGTGGAGGTCTTCCCATTTTTTTCTCGAGAGGTTGGGATAGTGGGTTGCTGAGGGCTGCTCTGTGTGCCTTATGCATGTTGTCCAGGAGGGTGGAGATCGTTCCAGCATTGTCATCAAACAGTCCTGATGTTTCTTGGTTTTGAAGCCAATGGATTGGGCTGCATTGTCAAAGAGGTTGGTGCTCAGAGAGGTCCACGTTTCATCCATGCCAGACTCTGAGTTGATCAGCTGTTCAATGTCAACTAAGTTGTCGGCTAGAGAACGACGGAAGGTTTTTCGGGTGTCACTGTTGGAGAGTCTTGTGCAGTGGACTGGTTTCTTTTTTGGCCCAGATTAGCATCTCAAGCGTCAGACAAGCACTGTGACTTTTGTCAGGATCATACGGTGGTCTGTCCAGCAGTCTGCTCCTCGCATAGCTCTTGTAAGGAGCACGTCTTTAAGATCAGCCCGCCTCATAATAGCATAATCAAGCAAGTGCCAGTGTTTGGATCTGGGATGCATCCAGGATGCCTTGTATTTATTTTTTTGTTGGAAAATGGTGTTGGTGATGGTGAGGTTATGTTCCGAGCACAGACTAAGAAGTCTTATGCCATTGGGGTTGACTTTTCCAGTGCCGGGGGCGCCAATCACTCCATTCCAATTTTGCATGTTCTTCCCAACTTGTGCATTAAAATCACCAAGCAAAATAACTGTCACTCCTTGGGATGTTGATGAGTATATCATCAAGTGCCTGGTAGAAGCGATCTTTCTCTTCATCATGGGATGGTAAAGTTGGTTCGTAGGCACTTATCAAGGTCATGTATCGGCATTTTGCGAGGGGTATGCCATTCACTAATGCCCACTGGTGTTTCTTCAAGTTTGGGTAAGAGACTGTTCTTGATTGTCACTGGATACTCCATCGCTGCCAGACTTTGTCAGGTCGGGGACTGAGATAGCAGAAGAAGATAACTGCGCAGAGATGGTTTTTCAAGTGGCATGGGGGGTACGCTCCTCCCAACGCCACATGACTTGATGGTAGAGGAGATGGTTCTGATGGCAAGGGGGATCCCTAGATGACCGGCACCTCCACACAACTGCAGAGGCTGCCGGAAATCCAGTTTTTCAGAAACCACCTCAAAGTGTGCCACCACAGCTTGCCTTTCTGTTGGGATAAGCTCCCTTAGCCTTATGTCTTCCCAGACTCACCCACAAGGCAGCGGGGCAGTGATTAATAGGTGTCAGGGCATGTCCACCAGGGTGGGCCTGTACATCATATCTCTGGGGCCCACTGCTGCTCCGAGATCCCCTGCCAAGTTAGCCTGGGGCCGCAAGACCCCAGTTACCATGTGTGGCCACAGGGAGGCCTGGCAGGAGTCTTAGTGAAGGAGAGGCTATGTACTGTCAAGGAAAGGCTTACACGCTAGGATGCATCCCTATTCGCCACAAAGGCTAGCCAGAGGCAGCAAGCTAAAGGCAAGAGGTACGCAAGCGGGTTGGAAGAACACATGCACCTTCCCTCCAACTACACGCTGCTGCACTAGACGCATCACGACACCCTGTGAGCTGCCCACGCACACACACACACAGCACCTTACATGCACCACACACTATTTATTATTATTACTTTGTTTTCGGTTTTGTTGTTATTTTATTACTATTGTTGCTGCAGTGTTAAGGAGCTGAAACACTAGAATTTTACTCTCTTGCACTTGTATAATGAGACGTAACAAAGAATCTTGAATGTCTTGAATTTTGAATGTATGCAAATACATGAAATAAAATGACAAAGTGTTCCTGATTCCTGATGATAAAAACATTTTGCCTGTCAGTCTGTGGATGTACAGCCTCCTTGGCGGACTCTCACTCGAAAGTAACCAAGTCTGACATAAATGACAGATTAGGCTGTCATCATTTCAAAGCCCTTATTAAAAGGCATCAAATGTGTTTAACCATCGTGGTTTTCATGATATAAAATGAATCAAGGTGAATGGCTGCTCTGCTGATTGACTTTCAATCATAAAACAATGATAAGAAAACATAGCTCAGCCATGGGAAGTGTTTTATTGTAGCTACTGAGATGATTTCCAGTTGTGACTGTGATTAATCCTACTTTTAAATTGTTTTTTTTTTTTAGCAGAGTTTTAACATTGGAAAATATGGCACTCCTGCGTGGCGGTGAGACGAATAAGGTGAATTATTTTTGGTTCATACAGTGTTTCTCCAGTTCTCCTGTGCTGAGATAAGCAGCGAATGATGTGCTGGCTTGTGCACTACGATCGACTTCTTGTTTACTTTCAAGACTCATACCCAAATACATAATGTTTTGGTTTAGACACTATCGCTGCCCGATCTGACTCGACCATAGATGTGTCGCGTGCATGTGCACGATTGACTCAGATCGGGCAGCAACGGAAAGCAGCGTTGGTCGAGCGAGCTAGAGAATGAATGATGAGCGGGAGCAGCGATATCGAGAACGAACGTTTTTCGAAGGTTTTGAATCACCACAACCATGAAGGGTACATATAGGTCATAGGTCACATATACGTCATACAGTCATAACTGTGCACAAAAACATTTGGCTGATAGGTCCAGTAGATTAGCCACTGACCGGCGTGTGCGTACGCGCGCACACACACATACTCACAAAACTATACTTGTGGGGCCCCCTCATTAACTACATTAATTTCCTAGCCCTTAACCCTAACCTTAACCATGCAAACTACATGCCTAACCCCAGGGGTTAAATTGGGCCGGATCTTTCCGGATCTGAGATCCGGCACCTAGGATCAAAATTGGAACCAAGTGGATCTCAGCTCCGGCACCTCAGATCGTCATAGAAATATATTGTAATTGTTAAATTAAAAAGAATATTGATCGCCTCATAATGAGTCTAAAGTTATGTCGCTGGTTCGGCTCTACCCAGCGCCGTATAGAGACTGCTCTGGTGTTGATGGATAATGGGCCACAATGACATCTGCAGCGCAAACTCAAGCTGCATCATCATTGGTTCGTTGTGTCTCGTGTCAGCGCATGATCTGGAGACGTCAAGCAGCAAGCGTGCCACAGTGCGGTCAGAATCCAGAGGCGAGCAGCGGAGTGGAGCAGATGACCGTGCACTGACTGGGGTCAATGATAGGATATTTAACTTGCTAGCTAGATCTAGCATCCAGACAGTTCAATACTATAGCAAACAATATGCCTGCGGACTAATAGCAAGCAAAAATAGCTGTCTGCTGGGGAGCAATACATAAAGGAATTTGTGGGCAGTGTCATGTGACGGTGCGGAGAGAAAAATGTAACCTTAGCCAGGCAGCTAACATTAGCTATTGTTGCTAGCGGGCACTCGACTGAGTGAGGTAACTTATCAAATAAATGTATGGTATTTTAGCCAGCTGTCTAGTTGGTTCAGAAGGTTTATTGGGAGCAAAATGGATTTGTGTGGAGAGGAAAACAGCTAGTTACCTTTCATTTGAAACCACATTCTTTTGTTACCACTCTAATTTACCCGCGCAATTCAGGGAGGGAGGAGGGGATGATAAAAACAGCTGACAGTCAGATTCGCATACTGAGTGAGAGAACATTTTAATAGCTTCCAGTTACAGCAATGAAATGGCACATAGGTTGTTTTTTTTACTATCAGTGAGATGTGTTTTGATTTATACTGACGCCGCGCCCGCCGCATCTTAGTCCCAACCTCCACCAACTAGGGATCCCCCACCTCAGAAATCCCAATTTAACCAGTGCCTAACCCTAACCCTAACCCTTACCCTAACCGTAACCTAACCCTAATTCTAACCTTAACCCTAAAACCAAGTCCTAACCCTAAAATAGACCCTTTTACTTGTGGGGTCCGATAAAATGGCCCCACAAGGTAGGTGATTTCTGGTTTTTCTATACTAATGGGGACATTTGGCCCCCGTTAGGATAGTTAAACATGGCACACACACACACACACATACGGGACCAAACCCATAATCCCCTCCATACTACTGCCTGGCAGAGATAATAAAAAGCAAGAACGGGCACCAACGCCAATGAAAACAAAACCTCCTTTGATATTTTTAAGTCTGTAATGAGACCAGTCTCTTCCCCCTTTCCATCTCTCCTCCCATTTTCTGGCCATTCCAACCAGTAAGGTTGTAGTATGTGAAGTTAAGAGAGCCCCTCGGATAGCGTACTTTCTCCACTCCCAGCTATCTGCATACATTTTCACCATTTTACAACCCCTTCCTTTAGCTAAACCACACCCACAACTAATAAGTTGTGATGCCCCTACCCCCACCAACATTCGGTCCTTGGAATTTATCACTGAACACTTACAAAACTCCCATCAATTTCAACTGAGACAAAGTGCCACTATGGAAGGAGGCCAGCACCATGTTTCTGTCCCATCCTACCTTGGATGGTCAATCTTCAACACTCTTTGCTGCTGTCTGCCCTTAGGGATTGCCGCTCTGGTCTGCTCCTGCAGGGTAGGTCATAATTGCTAAATATGAATTTAGAATGTACTTTGCAGGTTTGTTTTAGTGCAATTCCTTATGTAAATTGTTATACTCTCTTGCCTTGAAAGAAACTCCCTAATTCAAGAATGACTGCAAAAAGCTGCAAAACTTCAAAAAGTCCAACAACAATTAATTGCATAGAATGGTTCCGGGTCTTTTGATGATAAGATATATTTTACCTTAACCTGATTGAATGGTATTTTAATGATCACTAATTGATACAGTTACTTTTTTAAGGTAAACAATGCAAATTCTCTGGGACAAACGGCTACTGCTGAAGAAGCATCGAGGACGGCCAAAACCCTCAACATCATCGGACTTGTCTGTGGAATAATTTTGATTATCATTTGCATCGCTATCAAAGCCACTGAAGTAAAATAAATGGCTGCTTCTTTCTGACCCAGGTTGCCTGTTTTTGCTCGCCCATGTCAATTGGAATTTTAACAAAGCTTTTGTAACCACGGACTCGCCTTCTCAACAAGGAGTGCTGATGAGAACCAGCTGTGTGTGTGTGTGAGAGAAAACCTCCCCCAACTAGACTCCCAACATACTAAAACCAAGAATGCAATTATGCACTGGTGCTCCCACCAACTATACAAGCACTGCACTAGTACATTGTTGGGAGACCAAAGTGTGGAATTTGTCTGAGGAGAAGATTTTGGCGCATATGAAACCAAACGTGTATCTTTTCTGTTTAGTTACAAGAAATAAATGCTACTCTGTCATAGATTTTCTTTTGCTGTAAACTGTAATGGCTTTTAACTAATCAAAGAGCTAAATACAATGCCGCCAGATATTAAAATTTTTGATTCTCACCAATATAAGGGATTTATAGTACTTGCATAAAGCACAATAACTATTTACTCCTAAAAAAATCCAATTTCCATTTGTTTGTTCAACTCACTGTTAAACTCATTACATGTAATAAATAACATTGACTTTACGTGCATTGGGAACCTGTTTCTTTGTATTGTATTCCTTTCTGGATTGGCATGAAGTTATAATCTCACAAATATATTGTCATTGTTAAAAATAAATTTTTTTTTAAAAAAGCCAAAAAACAAAACTTGTCAAATCAAGCAAACAGAAAGGTGGGGATGCATATTGAAAATGAAGAAAAGCAAAGAAGGTTGAATCGGTTCATCTGGATACAACATTTATTGACAGATAATAAGTGGAAATGTAAACCAATGATGACTTAAGAAAAAAAAAACATGCCATACAGAAATTAAATTAGCATCCCTTGCTGTTGGAGAACACTTTCTCGCCAGCAGCATCTTCAGTTTGATATGATTTGTCAGAAAGAAATTATTTCTATTGCTTTAATAAAATACCTCCACCATTGAGATACGTCATTCCAAGAGTCTGCACTGATCACTACACCTAGCACCATATAGATGTCCTTAAACATACACACACATGTACATAGAGTGCAGAAAACAAGACAAGTGTTGGAACTCTGCAGAACAGCGACTCAACTATCCAGACGTACCAACAACAGTGTCGCACATACAGGAATGTCCCTTTCATTTTTCTTTCTTTTCACCAAAAATGTGTTAAAAGAATATCTATAACAAAGCTAATATAACAAAATGATAGTAAACAAAGTTAAAAGAAAAAAAAAGGATTTTGAGTGAAAAAATGTTGGAACACTAAAATGTCTTATTACATAACTTCCTCTATGACTAACAAGCATAATATGTAACATTGTTGACTTGGTAACCATTTTATGGATGACTATAGTAATAACGTCAATGAATAACATAATAATACTCTGAAATTGTTTTAAATGTCTATATCAGAGACATAAAAGTAGCACTAAAAGTTATATTCAGTTGGACAAAACATTTATATATTGAGTAACTAACCAGATAATAACTCTTCTATTTTCAAGTAAGCTTGTGGACAAGCATGCAAAATCAGCCGTTTGCTTTTTGCTAAGGAAGGGTGGCTGATGGCAAAAAGTTGCCCTGCTGCCCTTATCAGCAGATACCTCTGTTATCAGTCATTGAGTGAATGTGAGGTGGTTTCCACTTCTGAGGCGATATAGTCACATCACATCAACCTTTCCTTTCCACAAGATAGCTTACGGCTGCACATATGAACCAAATTATTATAATTCCTCTTACCGTGATGAAACACCACAGGTATGCAGGATGTACTGAAGCAGCAGTGCCAAAATGACAAAGTTATGTGGGATAGAAACTGTGACATGAAAAGTAATCTTCAGACAACTCACTATATGTTGATATGTTTTGAAAAAAAAACAAGTTGGTTGAAAAAAAAAAAAAAAAAAAACAACTCTTCACAATCCGCAAGTATTCCACTCAAAACAGCCCTGAAGGCCGAATGAACTTTCCAGTCTCTCGTTTCCTCACCTTTTATTGTCATAACACCATCCTGTAGTGGTGAAGTGGACTGTATTATGATCAGTGGATCTGAGACAGGGTTCCCATAAATGACTTACCCCCCCCCCCACTAGAGCTTCACCACAAGTCCAAGGTTTCATAACGGTTTCATTATGTGTTACAGAAGACATAAGTACTCAGTAATGACTCCTTTAAAGCACAATGGTAAAAATCTCCCATGATAATATAACATTTCGGACATCCAGTGAGACTGCAGAGATTGTTGAAATGTTGCATCAGCTGTAGTTTTGGTGTTTGTTTCAGGATAAATATAAACCTCGAAACAAATAACTGAAGAGAATTCTTTTTTTTCTTTTTTTTTTTTTTTGGTTAAACATTTTTGCAGTATCAAAAAAAAAACAATAACACATTTATGAAGCAAGCAAATCAATTAATAAATCAACCCAACCATAACAACCATAAAAAGAAAAAGAAAAAAAGGAAGAGAAGAGAAAAAGAACGGAAAAAGGGGGGAGGGGAGGGGGGCATTAACCAGGAGACAGAGGCTGAAGAGAGTTAAAAAACATCAAAAAGGGTTGCCATCTGCCCTAGAAGTTATCAGAGTTACCTCTCACAGTGCATTTGATCTTCTCTAGCTTAAGAAAGGACATGGTAACCCTGCATCACTGAGTGCTGGAGGGAGCTTTGGTAGACTTCCAGTGGAGAAGAAATTGGCGTCTCACCAGTAAGGAGGTGAAAGCTAGAACGTATCTTCTTCGGAGTGAATTGGTAGTAGCCTTCTGGGAGCCCAAATATGGAAATATGGGAAGTGAGGGAATTCTCTCAGGAGATATATATAAAATCCAGTTATTGGCAGCTGATGATTTGCTTATGGCATGAAACAGGCTTGTGCTGTCTCATAAAGAATTTACTTGACTCACTTGATTATTTTGTTCCTTATTTGTTTAACACTTTCCCTACCATTGAGTGTTTCTTTTAACAACGTTTCATATATATATATATATATATATATATGTGTGTGTGTGTGTGTGGCCTCAAGCTATATGGATGATAACTACATGTTGCTAGACAGAGCGACTCTTGTACAGTGCCATGCTTACCCATCAGAGTTTATAGGCCCATGCTGAGGCCCCAGTGTTTGAAGCTTGAATTGAAGGCAGCTTTTCTTAGTGGTAGGAATGCTGTACAGCAGAATTGCCTTTTCATCAAAACTTCCATGGATCCCAATGCCAAACCACATATTTGTATCAAATAAATTGACAACATTCCCACACCCCAATGCTAGCACTGATTTGATCCGCCATTGCATGAAATCCCATTACTTTTTTTTTGTATGAGCTGAACTCAAAACTACTTACTTCAAACACATCATAACCGATTTGAGCTTGAGTGCACAAAAGTATTTACATACATTAACTAATCAGAAGAGGATGCTGTATCAACCTTCATGGAACTTGGAAGATTTTGTCGCAGCTCAAGGACATTGTATGACCTCCTCCTCTCATTTTCCTAGTGTTTCAGTGACCACATTTAATACCAGAATGCACATAATTATTTCTACAAATGATAGCCTGCTTTGCAATTGCCCATAGAAAATTAATAGGAAGGGACCTCCTATGTAATTCCATGTTTTTATACATCTCTGGCCTATATGGGCAAATACCACCTCCATGTTAATTTCCGGTACTTAACTTGCCCTATTAATCAAGGTAGGAGTCCAAAAGCCGTTTATATCGAGAGGGAAATCCAGATCCACATCAGTCTGCCAGGTTTCAGTCATTGACATATTACAGGTTTATAAATTAACACAGATGGTGACAGTGGCTTATCCATTTTACTCCTAAGAGCTTGTTTCCCAGGATCACTTGATGGTAGTGGAATACTGCTTTTTAATATTTGTTGTCTAACATGCTTTCAAACATCACCTCTATCACCTCTTCTTCTGACATAAATTCTCCCAAGTTCATAATCCTGGGTAGACCTACCGACTCCTTCATCAAGAGTAGGACTACTATGAGTGAGAATTTATATGGAAATCCAGGGTCTGTCGATGCCATTGTAGCCCAGATGTGCTGTATATTGAATGATATTTTTGTGAAGCAAGATTCAGTTTAAAAACTGCACAAAAAGATAAAGGCGAGCATACACCGGTGCAGGAGCAGAGCGACGTGTGAAATGGCTCAAGTGCCATCTAGCCATTTTGCCTTTTTTTTTTTTTTTAGTTTGGATATATGTGTTCTTGTAGTTTAGATATGTGTTTTTGTCTTTGTGTTGCACTGCTGTGGGCTGGGGGAAATTATACTTCATTTCATTTCATGTGCGCAGGTGCATGGAATGAAATGACAAATAAATGTTCCTGATTCCTGATCTGCAGCGCGAACAGGAAATGCCGGCTGACATCTGTCGAATATGAAAGTTGGTGTATTTAGCACTGCTCTCTGCAAAACCAGTAAACGTTGAAAATACAAGTCTGTAGGAGTGTTGACAGCTGGAAACAGAACAATGTTCTGAGAAGTTGCAGATCGTAGAGTCGATTCACATTGACTCAAGATGTCTTTCTCACTTACTGTCTCTATACTTTTCTTCACATATGGTCACAAAAAAAAAACTTAAATCTAGCCTTGAATTCGATATGGCATAATTCTCAAGTATTTCTGACATTGTTGTAAGACAGCTTTGTTGGTGCAGGTATTTTGGATTTTTTTTTTTTTGTCTGAACCCTGCACAAGGCACTCTACAAGACAACAAAGACATTGAATGTCTCCAATAGGCTATCCAAAACCAAATCAAAACGCAAAGTAGAGGATATATGTCAGTTATTTTCCTTACTAAATCCTGTCTAAGCACACAAATATCCTCATGTATAACATTGTCCAAGGTTAAAGTAGGATAAAAGTTTACAGTGCTTTATGTTAGACATCCATCTGTGTAATTTCAAATTGTTGTCAGCTAGACAACAATCACAGACATGGTCTCCAGCCACACACCATTAGCTCAATGCATCTGTTTTTTGTTTTTGTTTTTTAGTTTGGTTGGGGGGGGGTTGTTTTGTCTGTTTGTTTTTTAATTTGTTTTATTATGAAGTTGAGGGAAATATGTAAGGCATAAATTCAGAACCTGGATAAAGTGACTGAGTTGGGGCTTGAGTCATGGTCACTGGCATGAAAAACAAACAAATTCTTGGAAGCAACTCTTCTTTCCAAGATGCTCTCTTTCCATGACCTGTTTTTTTCTCATTTGCTGAGCTTTTTCAATTAGTCTGCTATATTTTTTTGTAATAGCCACTAGCTCACTGACCGGTGATCAGTGATTTTCTGATTAGCCATTACCAACTGCAATTGGTACAGTAGCTCAAGAAAGCTAGACTAGTTTCCTTTCTCTGACTGGCCGTCACCATATGAATAGCTTCATGACTTGAGAGAATATTCTGCTTTGAAGGAACATTTTTCCAAAATGTTTGTTTTTTCGGGGGAAATACTTAATTTTCTTGTAAGCAGGTTTGTTATTTTTCTTTTACCACTAATATGTTTATTTCAAAGCTCACCAACCTTTAGGTACACGCATTTGCCCCATCAGGTCTGTGTCCGTGACTCCACAACTCTCCTCCCTCAGCAGTCCTTCAACACGGGAGAACAGGGATGTCTTGCTATGTTTCCTCTGGAGCTCCTCTACATCCTGGTTTTAGTCACACACATGTGCACATGTGTGGACACACACACACACACACACACACAATCTACTGTATTCAATAATATCCTACCACTCTTGCTTTTTACTGAACCAAGCACATGTAAAAAAAAAAGAAGAAAGGCATATGTTTCACTGAAAGGGGGGGGGCAAACACACACTCAAAAAAAGAAGTGAACATCACCACTTGCTGTTTGGTAAAAACTTTCCACAGATAGTATTGTATCAGATAGCGAGGCCGTGTTCAGCTCTTACATCTTGAGAAAATGGCTCCCTGCTACGTCTGTGTATCTTTTCTAGCGGGGATGCAGCATCAGAGCCTGCTGAAGTCCCAAGTACATCCCATGAATGATCCTCTTGGCTTGGAAACCAAACATCCAATTTAGCCCCCTGACCAGATGAAAGCACACCCAGTCTGGCCTGAAATAATTCAGCCAAACAGGCCTGCAGGGCCTTGGAAACAAAATAAAACAGATACACTGGAGAGCAGCAAACTAGTGCACAAAATGAGTTATACTGTAAAAGCAAATGGTCACTCTAGAGTAAAACCAAAGCAAACCGTGTTTTTCTAATACAGTTAATTCAAGATACTCTTTAAACACCTTGAATAAACCTGTTTGTTTTTACCTTGAAGAAAAGCCTCTGGAAGGCAGGGCTGGAGTCAGAGCTCAGATCCCCAACCGAGATGTGGGAAAGGCAGTGAAGAAGGAGGAGAGAGAAGCCTCCAACTGATTGTAGTCTCTGACGACGTACAAACAGTATCTTCTCTGCCTCCTGCCAATAGGTCAGTCAGTCACACACCAACCAGTAAGAGCAAGTCACAGCAACATTTGTCAGTTGTCTGTGCAAGCTTTGCATGGATACCCTATCAACAATTTGGGCAACAACAACAAAAAGAAGATAGCAGCGAAAACACATGATAAAAAAATGTGTGCATATGCATCAAACAGTCTTCTTCACACATGTATGAATTTTAAAACTGACACTGGGTCTCTGTCATTGTTAACAGGATTTCCATATTGTCCTCAGCAGAATATGAGAAATCATTAACAGCCTTATGACCTGATGAGCAACCATCTGGAATACATTTCCAATCACACTCAGTAACATAAACAAATCAGACGGGCAAGCAATTTTGCCAAATAGTTTTATGACAGAAAGCTTAGAGGAAGAAAATCAACCTAAAATAAACATTTCCTTCTTTCATCAGTATGCTGTTTGCTTTGACCAAAGAATTAAAGTGATTTTACATTGAAGAATCCAGAGTCCTTACTAAAATGGACAAATGTTACCCGTCATCTGAGAGATAACAGAAATGTTACATTTCTAAGAGATTGTGTGGAAACCTACATGTGAAGAACACTTCTGAAATGGATTTTAAGGGCAAAGGAAATCAAGTAAATCTTGGCATTTCAAGGCCTTTGGTGAGACTGACACCTGACGTGGGAAACAAATTGGCAAATATCAAAAAATGACCCAAAAAAATCAAACATAACACATAAAAAATTGAATATAATATAAATAAAATGTACCAAAAGCAAGAGCATTTTATAAAGATTTGCTCAACCTTTTCTGGGTTTGTTTGGTTTCGCTCTTTACAGCTGTTTGACATCTGCAAGCAAGCTGCTCACAGCCCGTCACGCAACTCTGAAACTGATTCCAGACAAGCTTTAGCCCATTCGACTTGCAAAACGTTCCAAGCCAAAGTCTTCCCTTTAACAAAAAATACATCATTCACTTAGTACTTTCACAGAAAAGAGCAAACCTTACCTGATAAAAGAAGGAATTTCTGAAGGCATTGTTGGAGTAATTGTTGATGGGGAGACAAGCAGCTATTTGGAGAGAAATATCTTGAGTCTGAGGGAAATAGAGAACCAGCAATTTCCCAGAGTCCCACTAATGGCTGTTTAGCATGAACACTGGGGCCTCATACAGAGTAAATATACAAAGAATGTGAGTTAAACCAAAAGTGGAAATCTGTGGCACTGACCAGTTTGGAAGTGTGCAGTGTGTTAAGTAAGAAAAGCCCATGCTGGTAAACCAGGAACTCCCTTGAGTTAAGGACTGCGGGGTTCAAAGGGATCAGCTCTCCCTCACACTCCCACTGGGCATCCAGGACATCCAGAAATCCATTCCTTATGTCTGGAATAATACACAAACAGAACAGACATTCATTAGCCACTGTAAGCTGAAACTTGTATTACATTGTATCCAAAACATAGTCAGCTCGTATTTACCCAGCCTTGTATTGAAAAGTCAGCTTGTGAGTTGTAACCTACTCTGTGTCCAAAACAGCAACAAACATGAAGGGAAGGTATGTGATTAATGTAACAACAAACTACATTAGCGGTTCTTTTTTTGTACCTTCTTTGATGCCCACCAATTACAAGCCACTATGTTGAGGGTTGTTTTCGGCATGGCTTGAATATGAATGAAACATAATATATAAGTCTGAAATTCCCTAACATACACACATATATATATATATATATATATATATATATATATATATATATATATATATATATATATATATATATACACTACCGTTCAAAAGTTTGGGATCACCCAAACAATTTCGTGTTTTCCATGAAAAGTCACACTTATTCACCACCATATGTTGTGAAATGAATAGAAAATAGAGTTAAGACATTGACAAGGTTAGAAATAATGATTTGTATTTGAAATAAGATTTTTTTTACATCAAACTTTGCTTTCGTCAAAGAATCCTCCATTTGCAGCAATTACAGCATTGCAGACCTTTGGCATTCTAGCTGTTAATTTGTTGAGGTAATCTGGAGAAATTGCACCCCACGCTTCCAGAAGCAGCTCCCACAAGTTGGATTGGTTGGATGGGCACTTCTTTGAGCAGATTGAGTTTCTGGAGCATCACATTTGTGGGGTCAATTAAACGCTCAAAATGGCCAGAAAAAGAGAACTTTCATCTGAAACTCGACAGTCTATTCTTGTTCTTAGAAATGAAGGCTATTCCATGCGAGAAATTGCTAAGAAATTGAAGATTTCCTACACCGGTGTGTACTACTCCCTTCAGAGGACAGCACAAACAGGCTCTAACAGGTACTATTTAATGAAGATGCCAGTTGGGGACCTGTGAGGCGTCTGTTTCTCAAACTAGAGACTCTAATGTACTTATCTTCTTGCTCAGTTGTGCAACGCGGCCTCCCACTTCTTTTTCTACTCTGGTTAGAGCCTGTTTGTGCTGTCCTCTGAAGGGAGTAGTACACACCGGTGTAGGAAATCTTCAATTTCTTAGCAATTTCTCGCATGGAATAGCCTTCATTTCTAAGAACAAGAATAGACTGTCGAGTTTCAGATGAAAGTTCTCTTTTTCTGGCCATTTTGAGCGTTTAATTGACCCCACAAATGTGATGCTCCAGAAACTCAATCTGCTCAAAGAAGTGCCCATCCAACCAATCCAACTTGTGGGAGCTGCTTCTGGAAGCGTGGGGTGCAATTTCTCCAGATTACCTCAACAAATTAACAGCTAGAATGCCAAAGGTCTGCAATGCTGTAATTGCTGCAAATGGAGGATTCTTTGACGAAAGCAAAGTTTGATGTAAAAAAAATCTTATTTCAAATACAAATCATTATTTCTAACCTTGTCAATGTCTTGACTCTATTTTCTATTCATTTCACAACATATGGTGGTGAATAAGTGTGACTTTTCATGGAAAACACAAAATTGTTTGGGTGATCCCAAACTTTTGAACGGTAGTGTATATATATGAGTAATGACGATCCTTTCAATGAAAGTTACACACAACTATCAAAACTGTCCCACCTAAACTTTTTGATGACATCTAGCAAAATTATGTCTTGGGAATGGATTAAAATGAGGAGTTAGGGTAAGTCTGTGCTCTTAAGAAGTTCATTTTAGCCAGTAAAACCTGGCACCATTTTCCCAGTAGAATCTGCCTGCCAAATAACCGTCTTATCAGAGATTGAGGAAATTTCTACATCTGTGTGTCATTGAGGCGTTGGGGAGTGAGAAAACAAGAACCAGGGAAAGAAACAGACAAGAGGTGCCCTAGCAGAATACTTAAATGAGGTTGAGATCTAAAGTTTCAGTCAATAATGGTGAAGCCCCTTTCAAGGGCAAAAGTACACCCACTGTTGGGTTGGAATGTTGGGCCAAAACCCATCAGATAATTATAATAACCGTTGAATAATCAACCATTTAGATAAATATTGTATATCAATCGATATACAATATCGATTGATATTGAGTTTGGACCCTTGGGTCAACCAGGGTATCCAGTTGAACTGGATACAATACAGTATCCAGTTCAAGTGTTGGCCCCCAAAGTTCAACAGGGTCAGAATGAGTGTTGTCAATGACCCTCTGAGGTCTTTGGCTCTCAGGCGGGACATTTTGGTGCTTCTAAGGAAAGGCACCATCGAATATGTAAAAAGTTCAATTCAATCAGGAGGGTTCTACTCAACTTACTAGCTCAGGCATCTGAACCAGTTCATTAAGGTTCTTTTTTTTCACATGCTTCACAGAGCGGTTCTCCAGGCTGTGTCAGAGAGAGGCGGGTTTACAAGAATCGACTTGAAGGATGCTTCCTTCCATGTGCCAGTGGCACCCCACCACAAGCAGTTCCTTCATTCTGACTTCGAGGTACAGGCGTACTAGTTGTGGGCGGCCCCCATTTGGGTTTTTGCTTGCCCCCCCAGATCTTTACCAGGTGCATTGTGGCAGCACTTTCTCCTCTGCAGGCGGGGCAGGCAGATTCTTCCTTACTTGGATGACTGGTTGATATGTACTCCGACTCAGGAGCTGGCAATCTGCAACACAACTCTTTTTACCAAGCTGGAGCTCACTGTGAATTTTGCAAAGAGTTATTTAGTTCGCAGTCAGAAAACTGTGTTCATAAGTGTTGCCCTTGACTCATTATTAATGGGGGCCTCTCACTCTCCCCAGAGAGTGGACAACCTTCTCAGCCTCATCTATCATTTTGGAGAGACACAAGGCTAAAATACAGCCTATTCCTCCAGTTGCAGGGCAAATTGACAGCAGCAATGGCAGTCATCCATCTAGAGCTCCTTTCGTTGCGCCCCTTGCAGATCTGGATCAACAGTCTGGGCCTCCACCCCAAGAGGCACCAAAAAAGGATAGTGATGGTCTCAAGCCAGTGGAACCCTTGGTACATTCGTAACTCTTGTTTCAGGCCTTTCTTTATTGAAGTAAGTGTGTTTGTACCTCTATGGAAGATGGTAGCTTGTTACACCATTTGGGGGCCGGTCGACTTATAGCTCAGTCTTTTTGAAGTCGGCATAAATTATAGCTTTCCAGAGAGCTTGAATGGAAATGTTCAGGTGTGTACATGTTAATATGGATTTTCAGGTAAGTTTGTTCAATTCCATGATCTGCTTGGAAAGCCAGCAGCAAGGTTTTGAGCAACTGGGAGCCAATGAAATGAGAAAGTGAGAGACAAGTTGGGCGCTTGTCCTGGAAGGTTTAAAACCAAGTGCATAGCATTTTTTTTGTTGTCTTGATTGTTTACAGTAGCTGGATTGCTTGGGCTGAGAGACTACTGAGAAGTGCAATGCAATACTGTAACCATGAGATGACCAGGACCTGGACCAGGAGCTGTACAGCATGCTCTGATAAGTACAGTTAAATCTTTCAGATGTGGAATTTGTACAGAGAAACGCATCAGGAACAGCAGACAGCTTTGTGTGGTCAGAAAAATTACAAGCTGGTTGCCGATCATCACCCCAAGGCCCCTAGGAGATCCAGAGGGCATGACTGTTGATTTACTAAGTCTGATCAATATTTTCCTGGGGATGAAGAATGACCAGTAGCTTAGTTTTTGACAAGTTGAGTTGAAGGTGCTGTTCTTTCTTCCAAGTAGGCATAAAATTGAAGCAAGAAATATCTTCTTACAGAAAAGAAAGTCCAAGTTGGGTATCACTGGTGTAGCAAGTAACTGTGCTGATATGAATTTGGCCAAGGGAGGTGGAATTGTGTGTCAGAAGGAGTGGGCCAAGCACTGAGCCTTGAGGCATGCCTATTGTATCCTGCTGGAAGGAGTACACTTGACATCTCCATGATACTAGGTATTGCCTCCCTGTCAGGTAAAACCGGATCCACTTTAATCCTATCCCAACAAAACCCAGGCCCATCAGTGTCAACAGCAGAATCTGGTGATTCACCATCCAATGATGCAGATAAGTTATAGAGGATGATTACTGATTACTTGGAAGCAGCTTTTGCATGGACTGTTTAAGTAACTGCAAGAAGAATAGTTTCAGTAGAGTGACCATTCTTAAACCAAGACTGATATAGATTGAGTAGGTTATTCTGATTGCATATCATTTGTTCAAGAGTTTTGGATATGAATGAAAGCGACATGACTGGCAGGTAGTTTTGGACAGGAGTAGGAGTGCTGTCCTTCCCATTCCCTGACTTCCCATTTTTTGGATCTTGTAGATTATTTTAACCTCATTCAATCTGTTAAAGGGGCCACACACTCCAAAGGCCACATTTTAGACCTTGTACTCTCCTCTGGTTTCTCTCTCAAATGTCTCAAATTGGTGGATATGCCTGTATCTGACCATAAAACTATCATTTTCAAAGTCCCACTACAGCTCGCTACTCCTAGTCACTATCCTAAAACACGATCTCACATTCTCAACGCTGTCTCTGCAGTTACATTTTGTGATGCTTTTAATTCTTCATCCTTTAATCCCTCTTTATCACTGCTCAATCCAGATGCACTATTGAATTCATTCAATGATCAGTGCCAATCCATCCTCTACCAAATTGCACCATTTAAAACTAGGAAACAAAAATTAAATAACCTCCCCTGGCCTAATGATCACACCCGTTCCCTTAGAAGACTTTGTAGAAAAACAGAACGACAGTGGAAGGCCAACAAGTCCGAATTAACACATAACACCCTTAAAAACCTAATGTTAATTTACCAGAAGGCAGTTAAGGATACAAGATCAGCATACTTCTCTGAACTAATATTTAGAAATAACCACAATCCTAAATTTCTCTTCGGGATAATTGATTCTGTCATTAATGGTCCCTCCACTTCTCTTTTTGAACCTGATGTTGAGTTGTCTGAAAAATTTCTCACTAATTTTGTAAACAAGGTGGAGAATATTAGGTCCCAAATCCAGCCAGGCTCTTTTCGTTCCATTCCCCATGTTAATTCTGCCTCTTTCACCCAATTTTATCCAATTAAAATTTCAGTGTTGGAGAATACAGTCTCCAATATGAGCTCCTCCTCCTGCATCCTATACATCATTCCTACTAAACTACTCAAGGAGGTATTTTCCACTGTCAGCCCCGTTATTCTTCAAATTCTTAATAATTCTCTGGCCTCCAGTTCTTTTCCAGACAGTTTTAAGCATGCCATCATTCACCCATTGCTTAAGAAACCTAATTTAGACCCCCTGTCCCTAAGTAACTACAGGCCAATCTCCAAATTGTCTTTTTTATCTAAGGTTCTGGGGAGAGTAATTTCTTCTCAGTTGATTTCTTTTATGAACACAAATACTGTTTTTAATAGGTTCCAGTCTGGTTTTAGAACACTTCATAGCACTGAGACAGCTCTAGTTAAGGTCACTAATGATCTACTGCTGAATGCAGACAGAGGTGACTGCTCAATTTGAGTTCTTTTGGACTTAAGTGCTGCCTTTGACACGGTTGATCACAACATCCTCCTACATCGCTTAGAGACTTGGGTTGGCATCAAGGGCTCAGCTCTTAACTTATTACACTCTTACCTCACCAACAGAACTTTTTCTGTTGTTCTGGGTAACTCTACCTCCTCACTGGCTCAGTTGAGTTGTGGTGCCCCTCAAGGCTCAGTTCTTGGTCCCCTTCTCTTCTCTATATACATGCTGCCCCTTGGCCAGGCCATTCAAAATCACCATGTGCTCTACCATTTTTATGCTGACGACACTCGGTTATACATGCCACTAAAACTCACTGATCCTAGCGGCCTATTAAATCTCACAGCTTGCCTCACTGACATTGAATCCTGGATGTCCAAAAATTTTCTTAAATTTAATGATGATAAGGCTGAGGTCATTCTGTTTGGCCCTGAAAATTCCATCAGTCCGTTTGCTACTAATCTTGGTAGTCTGTCAGGTAATCTTAAACAGGCTGCTAGGAATCTTGGAGTAATATTTGATGCTAATGTCAGTTTTGACAATCAAATTAAACATGTTCAGTCATGCTTTTTCCAACTCAAGCTAATCTCCAAAATTAGGTCATTTTTATCAATTGCCGATTTGCAAAAAGTTGTACACGCTTTTATCTTTTCTCGACTTGACTACTATAATGCACTTTATTCTGGTATCAGCAAAGGCTCCCTCCACCGTCTGCAGTTGGTACAAAATGCCGCTGCTCGGCTCATTACAGGAACAAGGAGGCATGACCATATCACTCCTGTGCTTGCCTTCCTACACTGGCTCCCTGTTATATTTCAAATTGATTTTAAAATTTTACTGCTCACTTTTAAGACTTTAAATGGTATTGCGCCTTTATACATTTGTGATGTATTGACTTGGTATGTCCCCCCTCGATCATTAAAGTCTGCAGATGGAGCCCTGCTAGTTATTCCCAGGTCTCAGTTGGTTACAAAGGGTGACCGGGCTTTTGCTGTTATAGTCCATGGGCCAGAGCCCAAAATTTCCTATTTCGGTACACTCAAGGTGGCAAAACTTACTTATAATTTTTGAAAGGATCCATGTCTGTAGATGATATTTTGGTATGATAACCATTCCTGAGTGGCAGCTGTATCACAGTTATCAGCTCATGAAGTTAACCACACCCTAAAGTAAATTGCATTTTAGACGCTGGTGCATATCCTGGTTTAGCCTCATGGTCAGGACATTTTTCAATGTTCTATAATATTGTCTTTGGTATCATTTTAAAGGGGACCTTCTTAGCTTTCTGTTACGACCCTCGGTCTGGAGAGGGTGCAACTATTAGTGTACTGAGTAACAGTGAGGTGAGGGTGCAACACAGTGAGACATAAACGTATAGATATAATAAAATAAATATATTTATTAACAATGACAGGACAAGGGAACCGAACGGTTGCCAAAACAAACTATTAACAAAAGTAACCCACCCTTGACAGTGCTGAAAAGCACCAAACCTAAAGACAAAAAGGTGGCAACCGCTGCTAACCTAGTGTGTCTAACAGAGGTAAGCTACGTGATGGGGTGTTTGCCCATGGGCATCTTACCTTGATCCCCTCGCCCAAAAGAGCTAAACAACTAAACATAACTCAAAATAGTCACAATGCAAACTAAACCAAAAACGGGCCAGACGTTACAAACACAAAGTAACTACATCACACAAACTAAACTAGCTGGCCGGTGAACTGAAGACATGTGGGGGTTTAAATGGGAGACTGCACAGCTGATGAAAATTGGATGATTCGTTGACCGGTTGATTAGGTGATGAGGAGCACCTGGCGGATACCTGAATGTAGAGTCAGAGTGATACAGGAGGCAACACAAAACTATACGGACACACCCGTGGCCGTAACACCCCCACCCATAAAAACAAGCCCCTACAGGCTTGTTAACAAAACAAAAACCCCACAAGAACCAAAACAAGACAATGTGCTACTTAACAGCAACATGTGACCAAACAAAACGGTGGAGCACGTCAGCCACAACAAGTAGCGCCGCTACATCCAAAATGTGACCCAAATATGGCCAGCACCTTCCCACCAACACATGGTCACCTACCAAGTGGCCCTCAACCACAACAAGTTACTGACAGACAACACAAAGTAGCGCACACACCGTCACGGTGGCGGCCCACGCTAAATGACGTAGCTGCGTTCGACCCGCAGGTGAACCAGCTACAACTAATGACCACACCTCGGTCACCGTGGTGACCCACGCCAAGTGACGTAGCTGCGTTCGACCCGCAGGTGAGCCAGCTACAACTCGTGACCACACCTCGGCCACCGTGGCGACCCACGCCAAGTGACGTAGCTGCGTTCGACCCGCAGGTGAACCAGCTACAACTCGTGACCACAGTCACAACACAAGGTGTGCCAGCGTGGACCAGCTGGTGGTGGAAGCAAAGAGCGCAGCGCGCCCCGCACTCATAGCCTTAAAGGTCTACCGTCCGCAACTCCCCTCCAGCCTCTCTGCCACAAATCCCGCCCCCCAAATCTCCCACTGGAGACCTGACTCAGCCTGCCTCTCAGGCGGGCGTCAGCACCCACGCCAAGTGCAACACAGGGGACCAGGGATCGAACCACAACAGCCTGGCCGGCAGCTCCGCCCTAGCATCGGACCTCGTCGGCACGAAGCTCTGCCACCAGAACCAACACCATGGCAGAGGATGAAAGGAAGTGGACCAGCAGCCACGGCCGTACCCACCACCAAACCAAGAACACACCAACAACACTAAACAATAATGAACACTGTGCTCAACACCACCCAACACCGAACGCTAACACAGCACACTACAGGAAACAGCAACTAGCCAGACCAAAGCCGCCAATATCCCGGACGAGCCCCCATTTGTTACGACCCTCGGTCTGGAGAGGGTGCAACTATTAGTGTACTGAGTAACAGTGAGGTGAGGGTGCAACACAGTGAGACATAAACGTATAGATATAATAAAATAAATATATTTATTAACAATGACAGGACAAGGGAACCGAACGGTTGCCAAAACAAACTATTAACAAAAGTAACCCACCCTTGACAGTGCTGAAAAGCACCAAACCTAAAGACAAAAAGGTGGCAACCGCTGCTAACCTAGTGTGTCTAACAGAGGTAAGCTACGTGATGGGGTGTTTGCCCATGGGCATCTTACCTTGAGCCCCTCGCCCAAAAGAGCTAAACAACTAAACATAACTCAAAATAGTCACAATGCAAACTAAACCAAAAACGGGCCAGACGTTACAAACACAAAGTAACTACATCACACAAACTAAACTAGCTGGCCGGTGAACTGAAGACATGTGGGGGTTTAAATGGGAGACTGCACAGCTGATGAAAATTGGATGATTCGTTGACCGGTTGATTAGGTGATGAGGAGCACCTGGCGGATACCTGAATGTAGAGTCAGAGTGATACAGGAGGCAACACAAAACTATACGGACACACCCGTGGCCGTAACACTTTCATTCAAGCCCTGTTGTGGATATTTCTCACAAATATAGAGGTCACTTGAGCTCTTCAACCCGTCAATAACACACATCTTTCTGCAATGTTCGCCTAAACTATATACTTTCTTTTAGCCCTGTGGCATCTAGGAATATCAGGGACACAAAACACAAAAACTGGAATACTCACAGGACTGTAAAGATTCAGGAAATGTATAATATACCCATACTATTTCATTGTGTGAGGTGATTGTGAACCTTAAATTAGAAGGGCATTATTACTAAGAAACTAACTAGACCAAAGCCAGTTAGTCCATGGGTCAGACCAGATATCGATATCACCCAAGGTGACACAACTTCACTGGTGCCATTTTATTTGGTACACTAACAGAAGTAAAATAATACATGATAACCTTTCCAAATGAGCAGCTATTTCATTTTTCTTTCAGGAAACCTGTTTCTGTGCCTCTCACGATTGTGTATTTGCCCAGATTTTTACAAATATAGCATTTCAACACCCCTGGTACTGATTAGCCTAGCTTAAACTCTGGGACAGTTCTTAGTTGGCCAACAACCAAGGATAACCAGTACTGTGTACTTCCATTCATTGTGCTAAGCTAGGCTAACGTGCAGCCAGATAGCTTTCTACTAAACACATATAGAGGAAACTGGTATCTATCTTCTTGTCTCACTCTGGAGAAGATTGTAAGCTAATTTCCCATAATGTTAGCATGTTCTTTTAATGTATATGTTAATATGATTAGTTAAAGTGGCTACAAGGAACTTTCATCTTGTGTTGATTTTAGCGGCCTCATGTGGACAAAATACAGCTGTTGCATAGCAACTAGGTAATGTATCTATTTGTGGCTATGTAAGATAAATAATGGTAATATGACGCTGGTGAAGCAAAGTAAACTTTGTTTTAGTAGTGTTCATACACCTAAGTTACATGTATTTGTTTGTATGTGGCAGGTGAAAACTGACTGAATATGGCCACTGGTGAACAAGCAAGTTTTTACCCAATACCAAAGCGCCCACGGGCGGAGTGCATTATCCACTGTTCTGATGATACAGATAAGCTGGTTTCACTACAAAGTGTCGACTCATGGAGAACTCTGCTCAGGGCAGCTCAGATACGAACTCATGCACCAGTTTTGAAACTGGCAAAAGACATTCCTGAGGGACAGATTCCAGCAATCTACTACCACAGAAAGTGTCGCAGTATCTTCACTATGAAGCAAATTCTTGATGGCATCCTTGCAAAAGAAAAGAAAAGTTGTGTCTCTGCTGAAGAGAAACAATCTAAGAGAGTAGCTCGACATGCTCCAAGTACATCTAGGACTTATGATGCAGAGTGCATATTTTGTCAGAAAAACAGCAAATATTCCAAGAGACAGAATACGAGAGAAGTACTGGTGCAGTGTCGAGAACTGCGAGCTGATGCAAAGATCAGGAGTGCAGCCACAAAGAAAAGGGACAGCAGAATCCTTGCCATTGTGAGTAGAGACCTTGTAGCAGCTGAAGGGCACTACCACAGTTCATGCTATAGACTTTACACCAAAGAAGAGGTTTCCAAAGGAGAGGTTGCCAGCAATGAAGATGATGATGCTGCAGCCCAGTATGAAGCTGCTGTGAATAAGGCATACAATGAGCTGTTCCTCTTCATCAGGATGGAGCTTTTTGGCAATCCTCAAGTGATGACAATGACTGATCTCTCTTCTAGACTGGTAGCTTCAATGAACTCCCAAGGCATTGCCCAAGTCAAGGAATCAACCAAGAAGCACATAAGGCGAAACCTGGAGAGTGAGTTTGCTGGAGCCTTGCAGATATTCCCTGATGAGAAAGGAAAATTCCTCCTCTATCCCGATAACTTGTCCATGAGGGAACTTGCCAAAAAAAATCAGTCTCTCAAAAGGGAGCTGCAGACCCTGAAAAGCGTCAGTGCACAAGATGTTATAGCCAAAGCAGCCATCAAATTGAGAGCAGACATTAAAAGTCAAGATGTTCCTCAAACCTGGCCGCCTGAAGTCAAACCAGAAGCAGAATGTCCTACCATTCCAGAGTCGCTCATTATCTTCCTGTACTCTCTACTCACAGGCTCAAATGATCCTGATCATGCATCCCAGAGAGTGCAGTGCCTTCTGCAGTCATTTGGCCATGACATAGTATATGCAGTGACATGTGGAAATACCAAGCCTTCCAAGCACATTGTTCTGCCATTCAGTGTCAAATCGTTGACAGGAAATGTAGAGTTGATAAACATCCTCAACTGACTTGGTCACAGTGTGTCCTATTCACAGATGGAAGAGATCAACACTGCCCTGTGTCTCCAGAAACTCTCATCATCAGGGAGTGGCATTGCCCTTCCAGCTAACATCCATCCTGGCATATTCACAACTTTAGCCTGGGACAATATCGACCGTCTTGAAGAAACTGTCAGTGGTGAGGGAACATCTCACAGAGTCAATGAGATTGCTGTGCAAGCAAAGCCAGTCAACCCACTTCCTGTCCAACCCATGCCCACTGTTCCCAAAACAAAGAAGAGAAGCATTGATGGACCCCCACCAATGTTACCAACTTACAATGCTGGACAACGGGTAGGGCCACCACAAAGCAAAAAGTCAGATGCCGATACTGCAGCCAATACTAAGCTTGCCAGAGAGAAAAACCTTCTTTGGGTCCTAGCACGCATGTCACAACAAGAAGAACAGTCAGTCAGCAGCTGGACAGGCTTCAACATCCTGACTCGAGGAGAGATGACGGTCATCCCCGACAATATAGGCTATCTGCCTACCATCAATGCTCCAGCGACACAAATGTCTACTGTCAACGAGGTGCTCAACCAGTCACTGAGCATCATGCAGTGCTTAGGCCTGAGGAAGATTGTCTGTGTCTTTGACCAAGCCCTGTATGCGAAGGCTGTCGAGATCACATGGAAACACCATGACAAGTTCCATGATATCATCGTTAGGCTTGGGGTATTCCACACCATCTGCACACTGCTGGCAATAATAGGAAAGCGTTTCCAAGATGCTGGACTCAAAGACCTCTGCATTGAGTCTGGCATGATTGCAGAAGGCTCAATTGCTGGTGTTATGGATGGCCGCAAGTACAACAGGGCAGTGCGACTACACAAGCTCCTGTATGAGGCTCTCATGCGACTGACCTTGAATGGTTTCCTGTCCTGGTTGGAAGAAACTCACAGGAATGACATGGTTCACCTGAATGAGACACTGAAGACCATTGACAGCCTTGGGAAAGAAGTCTCACAACATGCTTTGAAGGAGGTCCTCGAGAACAGCTCTTGTACACGCATCATGGATCTATTTGAAGTCTACCGTGAGTTCCTTAGAGGTGGAAACGGCAGCCTCTCGAACTTCTGGATGTCCTATTTGGACATGGTTGAAATCTTGTTGGGGCTCATCCGAGCATCCAGAGAGGGAGACTGGATGCTACACTTGGCTAGCATTCGAGCAATGATCCCATGGTGCTTTGCTTATGACAGGATGAATTATGCACGCTACCTCCCCTACTACTACGCCCAGATGTCTGAGCTGCCCATCACACACCCAGATGTGTACACAGAATTCATGGAAGGAGGCTTCTCAGTCCAACTGGGCTCCACCGATCCCTTTGGCCGAATCCCTGTTGACCAAGCTATAGAAGAAACGGTGAACAAAGACACCCAAACAGCTGGAGGGACAAAGGGATTCAGCTTGAAGCCAGGAGCTGTGACCAAATATTATCTCACAGCTGAGTATAGAAGCATGTACCTCAGACAGCTGAGAGACCTGACAGGTCAAGGCAGGTGCAAATGGTCTCATCCAGATCTACAGAGTCCAAGGATCAAGAGAGATGAAGCAGATGTCCAGTCTGTCATGGACCTTATGGAGAATAACTGGCTCAATCCTATGTCCCCTGATGAGATTGATTTGGTTAGCCTCTCCACTGGCAACATGGCTCCACCTGATGTGACCATAGATCTCTTGAGAGCTCTTGAGAAAGGAGAAGAGGCCTACCAAGCATTCCAGCAAACAAGGTTAGATGCAGACCCACCACCTGTGAAATTCCACGACAAGATGACCAAGCAAAGTCTGAAAACATTCTCCAATGTCAGCACAAAACAAGCTCATGGAAAGAAAGCACAGGATGTGGTTCTGAAGGCAGATAGAAACCTTTTCAGTCACATGATCCTGGTGGCTGAAAGCAGGAAGGTGAATCTGAAGGATGTCCTTGCCTACCCATTGGGCCCACTACCATGGGCACTGGCAAATGCTGATGGGTCCTTACGAAAAAACAAACAAGGCTGCACTTGCCAGAGAGCTTGAAAAGAATGTATCTCCTGCAGAAGACATCCCAATCCCATCTACTTCCATCATTGATGGGATGAGCCTGGTCCAAAAAATGAATGGCAACAACAAAACCTTTGCACAGGTGGCAGAGTCAGCCTTGACCCAGGTCCTCCATGAGGGAGCACAGAGTGGGAGGATTGATGTTGTTTTTGATGTCTATCACCAGACTTCGATCAAAGATGCTGAACGACTGAACCCGGGTGGAGACATCACTCTCCAGTACAAGAATCTTGCAGGGGGACACTACGTCCAGCAGTGGAGAAAATTTCTGTGCAGTTCCTCCAACAAGACCAGTCTCATCAAGTTTCTTGTGGAAGAGTGGAAACTCCCACGATACAGAGCTATGCTGCATGGCAAGGTGTTGTACATGACCTGTGAGGAAACCTGCTACAAGTTGACAGAAGATGGGTGTGAGGAAGCAGCAGAACTGCACTCCACACATGAAGAAGCTGACACCCGTCTGCTCCTGCATGCATTGCATGCAGTAAATGCGGGCTCAAAGTCAGTTATCATCACAGCTGAGGACACTGATGTCATGGTGCTTTGTCTTGGCTTCCAGAAGGACATCACCTGTCCCATCTACCAGAAGTGTGGGACTCAGAACCGCACACGGTTTGTCGACATCACCAAACTGGCAAGTTCACTTGGAGACAGCATCTGTGACAGCCTAATTGGCTTACATGCCTTCACAGGCTGCGACACTGTCAGTGCATTCGCTGGTCGAGGGAAGCTGAATGCCCTGAAGATAGTGAGAAAGCACACTTCCTGCCAAGAGACTTTTAGTCAACTGGGACAGACATGGAATGTGAGTGATGAGCTGTTCCAGAAAATTGAGCAGTTCACCTGTCGGATGTATGTTGCTAATAGCAGCACTGCTGAGGTGAACAAACTGCGTTACCAGCTCTTCTGCACCAAAAGGGGAGAGGTTGAGTCCAGCCAGCTGCCACCATGTAGAGACTGTCTCTTTATGCATGTTCAACGAGCCAACTATCAGGCAGCAATATGGAAGTGCTGTCTGCAGGCTAACCCTGTGGTGCCAAGCCCTACTGAGTATGGATGGACAGACGATGAAGGCAAGCTGGCCATTTACTGGATGCGCTCCCCACCTGCACCAGATGTGGTCTTGGAAATGCTAACATGCAAGTGTGTGCATTCATGCAAAATGCCAAGCTGCATGTGCCTGTCAAATGGACTTCCATGCACAGACATGTGCAGGTTACAGACCTGCAGTAACCAAAAACAGCAGGATGGTCCAGAACTGGACTTTGAACTTGGGGAGTCAGATGATGAGAGAAACGAGCAGTTTGATGAATGACAGTGTGATGATTCTGATGGTATTACTGTGGTAGTAGTCTATTGATGCACAGGATGTTGATTCTGGACTTGGTTACCCAGAGCTTGATAACAATAATGTAACCATATTCACATATACCCATTACCCTACCCATTACCATTACATATACCCACTAATGATATGGGATTACATGTATCATTGACTAAGTATATGTAAATGTCAATGTTGTTTAAAATATTAAAATAGTTCATTACCTCACTATGGTATTCCTTTTTATCATGTATTTTGATTGTGTATTTAAACAAATGTATAGAGACCAGTTTGTGACCTAACTGGCTTTGGTCTAGTTCTCATTTAAGGCTCACAATCACCTCACACAATGAAATAGTATGGGTATATTATACATTTCCTGAATCTTTACAGTCCTGTGAGTATTCCAGTTTTTGTGTTTTGTGTCCCTGATATTCCTAGATGCCACAGGGCTAAAAGAAAGTATATAGTTTAGGCGAACATTGCAGAAAGATGTGTGTTATTGACGGGTTGAAGAGCTCAAGTGACCTCTATATTTGTGAGAAATATCCACAACAGGGCTTGAATGAAAGCTAAGAAGGTCCCCTTTAAAATGATACCAAAGACAATATTATAGAACATTGAAAAATGTCCTGACCATGAGGCTAAACCAGGATATGCACCAGCGTCTAAAATGCAATTTAGTTTAGCGGGTGGTTAACTTCATGAGCTGATAACTGTGATACAGCTGCCACTCAGGAATGGTTATCATACCAAAATATCATCTACAGACATGGATCCTTTCAAAAATTATAAGTAAGTTTTGCCACCTTGAGTGTACCGAAATATCGTCTGGCCCATGGACTATTAGAGCCCCCACACTATGGAACGCTCTTCCTTCTGAGCTAAGAAGAACTAAGTCTTTAGCTTCTTTTAAATCTCATCTTAAAACTTTTCTTTTTATGAAAGCTTTTACAAATGTTTGATATTTGTTTTTATTTTTACGGTTTGTAATTGTACTCTTATTTGATCTTGCTCTTATTCCTACCTTGTCTGGTTTTATCTCTATTTTTTTTTTTTTTTTTTGTGAAGCACATTGTAACATTGTTTTAGAAGGGTGCTATTGTGGCAGGATGAGGAAAAACACAGGAGACAAAGGCGAGTTTGAACTTTATTCCTCAGCTCCAAAACCAAACTGAAACAGGAACAACCTTGCACCAGAGAGCCCGGGAACGTAAACCACCCAGCTCACAGCCCTGCTGGGTGAGAGGCATAGCCCCTAGTGTCCGCCACACTATATAAATAAAATTATTATTATTATTATTATTATTATTATTATTATGTGTTGGGTTTTTTTTGGGGGGGGGTTCCAGTTGCAAGTTAGGATATCTTAATTTCGGATAAAAAGAAACCAGATAAGAATAACAAGTTGAAAGTGTGGGTTAAACAGGAGATGGCAGTGGACATGATGGACTGAAGGAAAGCCAGGGTGTTGTACAATGACAATGGGGGAGGAGAAGTTTGAATACTTCGGTTTCAGAGAGGGGCGGTGAAGCCATTTTTTAACACTTTTGTATATATGCATGTGTGTTGTGACATGTAGTATAGTCAGCATTTCTTGCATCCAACCTTTCTCTCCCCTTGGAGACTCTCCCCTAAGAAGACTTGACTCCTGGGCCCGCTCTTTCAGCTGTTGCTCCACCCCTTTCAGCAAACGGAACAGAGGAGAAATTTCTAGCAGCTTGCCCCACTCCTCCACTTTGGGTACAAGAGCAACATGGAAAGAGTATACAGAGGGAGACGGAGAGGAACAAACAGCAGTAAAGTCACTGGAGAGAAAACATAGAAGGGAGCATTTGTTGTAGCTTCTGGTTATATTGTTACTAGTACTATAATGTGTTATGTATTCAAGCATCATCAACAGGAAGCACATCATTCAAGTGCTTTTTTTTTTTACCTGAAATGGTAGGAACACAGATATGTGAGGGCTGAACTGGCTCCTTCAGTGGTTGGCTGTCTAGGACGGAATGGAACAAAATCGCAATAAGCCACTTATTGTCATTAAAGGCCTTTTTTGGTCATGCCACAAAGCTAGTTAAAACTACAATTACTTTTTGGTAAATTCCTTTGTGTGTAGGTGCCTGGTGTGTTTAAGTGAATGTGTCTGTTTGTGGGCATGTGTTCGTTTCCTTTCGCTGCAGGCTGGAGCCAGTTTTCAACCATGAAGAATGTGCAACTGTTTAGTTCATCTTGGTGTAACATTTTTCAGCTCAGTGCGAAACAGCTGGTCACAGCACAGAAGAACACAAGATAAGTCACCTTATTTCAGTCATTTGAAAGAGCTTTGGTACAAGGTAAGATGTGCAATGGTAGTCTCACCATGGGAGTGAATGCCAGAGGATGTGGTGTGTCTTTCAGAATTGTGAATGAGGGGTGAACGGGCCTGAAAAGCAGAGTTGATGACCTGGGACTGAGCCTTGGCTGGTCCCCTCAAAGACTGGGTGGAGATCCCTGCAGAAACACAAATTCTCAGAAACCTTTTCCTCACTGCTAGCCCTGGATTATTCAATGTGGAGGAAGAGTCACAGTTGGAAGGCCATAGCATCTTCTGATGTTAACTGTGAGCCTGTTTGGCAGGCTGAGATACATGACTTTGAAGTGATGGAAGAAAATAGAAGATTTTGGAAGAAAATATCACCATTTATGTTTTGCATTTATAAATTTTTCAATCTCTGTGCCAAATTGCAGTTACTTTGCCCCCATGCTTAAACTGTTTAGTAAAGATTAAAGTGAATTGGCATTAATGTGCATACCTTTCACCTCAGGCACAGAAGATGTCCACGCTCTTGAGGATATCTCCAACCCAAATGTCTGTTTTGTTGACAAACCTGACATGTCAGAGAACAAGCCATGCCAAAACAGTACATAAGTTTCATGCAGTTCGTGCTGCAATATTAAAATGTATTTTTTTCATATTGCTGATAGGCTGTGGGCTGCAGTACATGTATTTTCAAGACCTTTATATAAAATCACCATATGGGTGCAAGAACATATAATGCACATAGTCAGCAAAACAGTACCACAGTCAAAAACGTATTAATAAGATATTTAATCTAGCACTGGGTCTTAAAATATGTTCTCAAAGCATAGGAAATATACAGTGGGGATGGATAATTTCACTTGTTCCCAATGTATATCAATTTTTTTTCCAAGTTTTTGCATTTTTTTTCTTTTTTTTTTTCTTTGCTATATTTTCTTAAACGTATGGTAGCAATCCTTGTTTTTCTGCCATGTTTCAAGACATTGATAAGTAATTCTGGAAAATTCTTGAAATAATCTAAACTGTACCAGTAGAAATGATCACACCTATTCTTTCACTTGTTTCAAACATACACACGTACTATAAACACACATACTATAAGTACTGAACAGTATGTGTACACTGTATACAGAATGTGAACTCAAATATGTGTCTGGTTGTGACAGATTTGAAGAAGACCAACTCCAGCATATGGTCCAGTACCAGAGATGGGCTGACGGCAGGTGCTGGGGGAGAGGCTGGCAGGCTGTTTGTCTTCCATTATCTGGCTCAGCCTCTCTAGTAGAGGCAAAGCCTTCTGTTGGACCAAATCCATGACCTTCACACAGGGTCTGGGTCCACTGCACAAAGATAGTCCATAGTCCTTGTACCAAAAGTTACCAGTCAATATTGTCTAAACAGAGAGGGAGAAATTAGTGCAGAGAAGAGATCCAGTTGCTAAATTTACACTAATGTGAAGGAACAATGTTGATGAAAACACAGAAAAGGCTATTGTGTTATATGATCTATTTAGATTTGGAAAAAAATGTTTCAAGTTATGTTTTAACCTGAGCAGTGTCAGCACAGAGTTGGGAGAGATCTCTGACAAATTGCAGGGCAGCGAGTGCCATCTCCATCTCTGCCTGTCTGGAGCAGCACTGTTCCCACAGCTCTCTCTGTCTCAGCTTCCTGTCCTGGAGGACAAATAAACACAGTTTGAACAAGAACAAAAACCGCTGGATAAATCTGATCCAATCTAGCTATTTTCTGTAACATGATTACAGGTTGCACACTTGAAATGCTAGAGAACTGACCATGGCATGAAGGACTGAGGTTCTTCTTCTGTCCTGTAATGTCAATTTTTCCTGGTCTTGTTGCAGATGCTCAACACATACATCTACCCTGTCTAGGCCTGACATCAGCTCTGAATGCCACATACACTGCTGCTCCCACTCCTCCTCATCAGCTATAAAAACAAAACATGAGCGCACAAAGAGACCCTCCATTAATATGCCAAAAGGTCAAATACTGAGCACACCTTTTTAAGACAACTTGCATATTACATGACAGCATTGATCAAAGCAGGTGATTTCAGAAAGCAGCACAACCATAACACTATAATTTTTTTACTCTTTTGTTGTGGCTCACAACTGCAGTTTTCTAGATTCATATAATTCCACCAACTTGTCAGACAGAGTACCCTGTGTGAGGATTTTTAACACATGGGGAGGGAGGAGCAGAGCAAGGTGGGATCGCTGAGCCACTCTCCTCTGGGCCTCAGTCTGGGCAAAATCCTGGAGCTCAATCACTGCCTCCCTCAGCTGCCTCTCTGGCTCTGACCACTGGACCTGCTGCTCCAGGGGAAAACGCATACATTTGGGATGAATGTGCAGATGCATACATTTGTGCACACAAACACGTCCACGTATAGAAAAACACACACCCAAACACAACCACATGCTTACGTGTATACCTGTGCATGTACACTGATAAAGACCTGTCACATACAAATGGGTATTTATAAGGATACTTCAAGCGACAGGATTTGATAAGATTGCCACCAGAAAAGCTTGAAAGGCTTCCTCTGTATTAATTTCTGCCACATTCATTTATCATCTTTTTTTTTTCTACTAACAGAGAGGGCAAGTCCCCTTGCCATGTTTCACACCTTCCTCTCAAAAGAGAGGTTGTACTTTGAAGTAAGCGGCTCTTGACATCTTTTTTACCTGATAAGAGTCACCCTGTGTGAATGTACTGAGGCAGAGGAGTACAGCTGAGTCCAGAGCACAGAGAATCTCCTCCTCCTTCTGTCTCTGCTGCTCCCAGTAACTGTTCCGCAGACACACCTCCCTCTGGAGCGCCTCCACCTGGCCAACAATGGCCGTAACAAATTGGAGAACAAAGGAGTTATTGCATCATTTCTGCTCTACTGAATGCAAAAAAAAAGGGGATGGACTGTGAAAGTGTAAACAGATTAAACAATGAACCATCTCAAAACTTGGTGGTGGATGTAAACAAAATAATTTACATACATTACACGTTAAAAAAAAATCTTTGCTCATTCCTGACCTGTACATTATCAGTGTGGTCTGCCACAGTTAGCCAGTATGTGGCTGTAACAGGTACAACAGTTTTCATGGATACATCCAGTCTGGCGCCGACCACTGGAGACAACACACCAGTCACTGGGTCCACTGTGCGAGACCCATAACGGATTGCCACTAGGCCTGAGAAATACAACAGCATACACGACAGAGACGATGAGGAGTTCTGTCTGTACAGGACCTTTGCAAGTAGTTGGGCCTTCTTTTCAAGTTTCAAGATTCAGTACTTTATTGCCATATCAACAGAACTGATTGGAATTTGTCTTAGTGAGCTCACTTAAACACAGACAAACACACAGAACCATTCACTTATAAAGCACATAATACATTAATCCAAGATAAATAAATCAGTAAAAATCCAAGCCATGAAATAACATGATCATAAAAGCATAAAACAAATTGGTAAAACACATAAGAACACCATGGATAAGACAATAGCTCCTGTAGGGGAATCAGCAGCAACATCTAACGACTGTTAGATAAAGTGCTTCAAGTGCATGAGTGAATAAGTGCATAGTAAAAGCATCTGCCTTATTGCCTACCGAGCGGCCTGCAGTGCGAAGTTTAGAGTGTTAAGGAGGCGGACAGCTTCAGGATGGGCTATTCTGGAACCTGGTTGTGCTGGTCTTAATACTTTTAAGTCTTTTGTAAGAAGGCAGAAATTAAAAAGGTCATTAGGTAGGTGAGAGGGATCCTTTAGAACTTTAAGGCCCTCATTTGTAGTCTAGCCTTATGGATTCCCACTAGGGGTAGGAGATCACATCCGATAATTCTGGATGCAGTATGTACAGCTTTGTCCAACTGTCTCCTGTCCTCAGCTGACATGTTGCCAAACCACACAGTTATTGCATAGGTGAGGATGCTCTCCACTGTTGCTCTATAAAACTGCACCATACTATTCCTGGATATATCAAATTTTCTCAGTTGTCTTAAAAAGAAAAGTCTCTGGTGTGCTTTATCGAGCATAGTAGTAGTGCCCCCCCCCCCATTTCAAGGTGGAGGACACTGTCACTCCCTGGAATTCTAATTACCAAACTACAAAAATATTCATTTCATAAGAACCTGCCAGTGGGGTGAGAACTTCTCATTTATTTGCAAGATAACCCACTTAAAGCTTATCTTGAATTCAGAGTATTTAGATACTAGTTGATGAATCTGCTTCTTTTTTTTTTTTTTTTTTTGGCCTTGTCTCAAGATATTAACACCCTTTTATCTGAAGGGGCGTCCGGGTAGTGTAGCGGTCTATTTCGTTGTCTACCAACACACACACAATTGGCCCTGTCTGCGGGTGGGAAGCCGGATGTGCGTATGTGTCCTGGTTGCTGCACTAGCGCCTCCTCTGGTTGGTCGGGGCGCCTGTTCAGGAGGGATGGGGGGAACTGGGAGGAATAGCGTGATCCTCCCACACGCTATGTCCCCCTGGCGAAACTGTCAGGTGAAAAGAAGCGGCTGGTGACGCCACATGTATCAGAGGAGACATGTGGTAGTCTGCAGCCCTCCCTGGATTGGCAGAGGGGGTGGAGCAACGACCGGGATGGCTTGAAAGAGTGAGGCAATTGGCCGGGTACAATTTGGGAAAAAGGGGGGGGGGAATTTAAAAAAAACAAAACAAAACAAAACAAACCAAAAAGATATTAACACCCTTTCTGAAAAAGTTCCTAATGCAAGGAAAACTACACCTAGAAAAAGTGGAAATGAAAGCCACTTTATGAAAGTCACTTTTTTCGACATTGCAGTCTTACAATGAATTGTATTCTTACAATAAATGTGTTCTCTGCATTTAATCCATCCTATTGTATAGGAGCAGTAGGCAGATGCAGGATTATCTATTATTGATTGCCATTAGGATTACATAACTCCATGTTTCAAGAAAAATAGATTTTCAAGATTAAATATGAGATCTGAAGATGCAGATGTTTTGATGTGGAAACTCTCAAAACTGACTTTTTTTCCATCAGTTTTGCACATTGTAACACATGAAATTGGATTTTGTAAATGCATCAGTTAAACATTGATTAAATATTTTTGTTAACAATCAATTAAATCTTTGCTTCACTGCTGTTTTAAAAGGTCTTGTACCTCTTCCATCAGGGTCCTCCATAGTCCCAGCCAGGGGTATGGTAATTCCAGAGAGAGGGTCCGTCTGAGACCCCAACACAGGCACAGTGAGACCAGAGCCCATGGGATCAGGGTACTCCATCCCCAGCAGAGCCGGCACATACACATCTGAGCCTGGGGCAGGCATTTGTCCTGGTGGGAGAAGTAGGGATTGGTGGCTGTATTTGCATGTGGATACAGTATGGGGAGTAAGAAGGTCAGAACTTGGAATATGTGACATTTATATTTACATCCACTCATTTAGCAGGTGCTTTTATCCAAAGCAACTTACAAGAGAATAAGAGCACGACTGGTAGATCATATCATTGTAGTACAATCCAACTCGACTTGACTACTGTAATGGTGTCTTTATAGTTCTCTCCAGAAAAACTGATCACACAGCTGAGGCTGATTCAGAACGCTGCTGCTTGAGTCCTTACTATGGCCAGAAAAGTGGATCACATCACTCCAGTTCTGAGGTCATTACACTCGCTTCCTGTCCGCCAAAGAATTGATTTTAAAACTCTACTCTTGGTTTATAAAACACTGACTGGTTTAGGGCCAAAATACATTTCTGATCGTCTGCTGCACTATGAACCATCCAGACCTCTCAGATGGTCTGGGACTGGTCTGCTTTCTGTCCCCAGAGTCAAAACTAAACATGGAGAGGCAGCATTCAGTTTTTATGCACCACATATCTGGAAAAAACTCCCAGAAAACTGCAGGTCTGGTGCAACTCTCGGTTCTTTTAAACAAGGGCTGAAGAATTTCCTGTTTACCACTGCCTTTTACTAAATAAAACTTGAAGCTTTTGATTATCATCTTACACTGCACTGTGACTTTTACTCTCTTTTATGTTTTTAAATGTATTTTTATTGTCTTATATTGCTTTTCTTAATGCCTTTTATATTTTGTGTAAAGCACTTTGAATTGCCTTGATTCTGAAGTGTGCTATACAAATAAATTTGCCTTGCCTTACAATATGAAGTAGTAGTAGTTGTAGTACATTTGCTATATTATATACTGATTGTATCATAGCCAAGAGTCCATGCCAATTCAAGTATATTTAGTGCTGGCATGCCTTAGATCATCAAGAAATTGCGAATAGAAAAACTAAAGTAGGAAGTAGAAATATATTGCCACAAATCAGTTTAACAGGCAAACTATGCTTTATGGGCAAGTGGAGAAGGGCTTAGTAGTAGACACCAATAATAATGGTGTTAAGTAAGTAAGGATGCAATACTAACATTCTGCACCAATTCATATTCATGGCAAAGTGCCTCTATAGACCATTTAAGGTCGGCCTTGAACAGAAAAGTTTGTTGTGTTACTCAAATTTCCTTGGTCTCAAGCATAAACTGAGAATATGACAGAAATGGGTTTGTTCCATTGACAAGGTGTACATAAAAAAACAAAAACAGAAAGTTCAGTTTAGCTTAGTTGAATTTAGTTTAGTATAGATTCAGTCAAAGCCAGTTTTCTTTCATAGGTTGCTGTTGACCAGAAGTTACAAACAGCAACCCCTAAATTAAAAAAAAAATGTTGAAAATAAGTGCAGAAAATGATACATGAAATGGCACTTCAACAGCATTGTGCAGTAATTGCATGGTACATTAAAAGAATGTCCCACATGTGATGAGCAGACAGAGCAGCAGAGGATGAGCCGTGGTGCATTGGGCCACACAATACATACAAGCAATCAGCAAAGACAAGGATGGGTAAATTAAGGTAGATCAGTTGGATGGCCAAAGTACTGATATTTGATTACTCATGGCCCAGTTTCTTAAATTACAACTTGTTCAATAATTTCTATCAGAGGCTCAACATACTGGTAAAGAAGGAAGACTTAAGGGATAAACATGGTCCATGACTGGCACCTTGGGAAGTTTGATACATGAAGGTCATCTGATTAATATAAAATCTATGTGAAGTACACTTTAAACTGGAGTTTTTTCAGTCAAGACTTTAATTTGGTGCTGATGTTTTCATAAAACATTTCTGAGTACTGAAAATTAGGATATACTTTGGTTATAAATTAGAGCTACAGTACAGTGGAGTGTGTGAGATAGCCATGTTCAGATACTGTCAAAAAGCTACTTTATTTTGTCATGGTATTCTTACAATGAATTTGTTCTCTGCATTTAACCCATCCTATTGTGTAGGAGCAGAGGGGCAGATGCAGTGCCCGGGGACCATCTCCAGCTCTTCTTTCCATTGCCTTGCTCAGAGGCACAGGCCTCTGAGCAAGGCAATGGAATGGAACACCCAGGCCATTTTTTACGAAATAGGCCAACACTGGCCCCGGTTCAGCTGTGATAGTCTCTTTCATCTGTTGGAATGCTTTTTCATGCGTTGTGTCCAAATTTAAATTCTGCGTCTCGTCTTAGCAAGTGTCTGAGTGGTGCAGTTATCTCGGCCAAATTGGGGGCGAATCTGGCGGGGTAATTCATCATGCCAAGGATCGTCTCCAGCTCTGCCTCGTTTGCTGGCGGTGGCATGTCTCTGATTGCTTTTACCTTGAGGGGGTCTGGTTTAAGGCCATCAGCTGTGAGTCTATGTCTGAAGTAGCTCACTTCGGACACGCAGATGTGGCATTTGTCCGGGTTCAGCCTCAACCCTCTCTCTCTGGTCTAGCTGAGCATGACTCTGAGGTTGTGGTCATACTCCTCTTTTTTTGTTTTCCCGAACACAACGATGTCATCCATGATGCCGGCCACTCCCTCAAGGCCCTCACATATCTCGTTTACCCTCATCTGGAATTCATCCAGGGCAGACACTGTATGCCCTGGATGTGGAGTAACAGTATTAATTCTAACATGCATGTCTTTTTGATGATGGGAGGAAACCAGAGAACCCGGAGGAAACCCACGCAGACACGGGGAGAACATGCAAACTCCACACAGAAAGGACCAGGGATGGCCTGGAGTTCGAAGCCTGGATCTTCTTGCTGTGATGCAACAGTGCCAACCACTGGACCACCATGCTGCCCCTCCCTGATTAGTCTCGATGGGCCAAAAAAAGAGGGTGTTTAATTATACAAAATAAAAAAAGGGGAATAAAATTCTTTAAACCCCATGGACATGTCATTTTGATACCCAGATATGGGATTTCCCATCCCTCATCAATACAATAAGGATGTAAGAAGACTGTCTCTGACTATCTCCAATATGTCTATGATTTGACCACCTTTCCTTGTGCAATATGCCATAGTTGTGCATTTCTTGATCTGTTGAGTTGGGCTGTAGTGTGCATCTAAATTATTAAAATAATTTCAAATTATTCATTTTAAAAATCCCTGGCATGATCTAGCCGAGCAGAATTTAATCTCACCATCTTAATCTTAACCAGCGTCCTCCTACCTACATCGTGTGCTATCAAAGCAGCATCAACTGGTGACATCACATCTTTTCAAACACTACAACAGAAGCATTAAGAGGGCTGAAAAACATGCATTGGGGCATGTGGAAAAAAGTCAGGGTTGTTTTCTTTTTTGCTCATCAGATTACAGTTAGTGGAGGAGGATGCAACATCCACACCATGGCTGTATCACTTTTTCATACACAGTGAGTTGTTTAAACATAATTCATGCACCATATGTCATCTCTATTTAAAGTTTATAGCATATTTAGACTATAGAATATGCAGTTGGGTGAAAGCTGCTTTTCTGTAAAGGCCCTTTTCCTCAAAGTATTATTTTGTTTCAAGGCTTTCAATTACCAGCTGCAAAAAGTAAATCAGATTCAATATTTACTCGAAAGTCATACCTCACAAGAAAACTATGTGAAATTGTGCAATCTTGCTCCCAACAGTAGAAAGAGATCAGGCAATAATTAAATGTCTCTGGAAAAACTGAGAATCACAAGAAAGTTACAAAAGAGTAGCTTGCCTCTTCAACAGAATGATCAGGAATTCACACTAACAATGGCAAGAGGAGACCCTGAAGCAGGCCCGTAGCCAGAAACATATTTTGGGAGGGGGGGTCGGGCAACACTGCCGAAAGCTACCGGTAAATAAAATTCCCACACTGTATACTATAGCCTAATACCCAACCGTACGGTAAATGTCAACGTATTAATGGCCCATAGATAATCATCAATGCATTAATAAATAAAAGTGGGTCTTACCTTATAAAAGCAGGTCCAATCGTCTTTTTTGTCTGCAAAAGATGTCCAGTACCTCTTCTGGCGTCACCACAATGTCTCTGTGCTCCGAGAGCAATGTCAGTCCATTAAGCCGTCTTTCCGTCATTGTACTGCGCATTTTGTCCTTGATCCTTCCCAGACGGGAAAAACTTCTCTCAACATGGGCATTGGTGACAGGAAGCGTGGTCAAAACGCGGAGAAGCTTGAAGATGCTTGGAAACAACTCACTGTTAAAGGCATTTAATTCCTCAATGGCATTTTGTGAAACATAAATTACATCTTTCCATTTATCCCGCCAGGTGTCAATTTCTGACTTTACAACTTCCAGATGCGGTGACACTACATCAGGATACAGGTTGGAGAGCGCGCGAGCTGAGCTGTCGTTCAGCATGCTGACCTTAGATGGCAGTAAGGAGCAGAGGTTGGAGATCACATTTCTGTGTTTGCTGAAGCGTTCCTTCATCTGTGATGAATAAAAGTCAAGCATGACTATGAAAAGCTTTTGCCGGTAGTGATTTTCACAGGCCTTCAATGGATCCTCATTGCAGTCCATGCCTCTTCGTGGTCGAAATTCAACCCCATACTTGGCTGCTTGGGAAGAGGTCTTTTGGAAAATCTGCCTGAACTCCATCTCAGAGTTAGCCCTCATCTCATCTACCTGCTTAATAACAGCATCAGCAGCTGAAACGCAACTCACCAAGTCACAATTTTCCTTCTGAAGGAAGGTGGACAGGTGGTAGGTTTTTGCAAGCATCTTCTCACTCACATTCATGGACAGCATGAATTCTGCATTGTCAATTGAATTAAAGAGCTGAGTGGCTTTGACAGATGTGTCTCCTGTGAAGGCTTCACTGATTTTCTACAGGCTGGATCGCACAGGGTCTAAAAGCTCGTTGAATGTAAATATTGTGTCGTGGCGTTCGACCCATCTCGTTTCACACAACTTCGTCAGTCGCGTTTTCTTGCAGTCGGGTAAAAGACGCTCCGTCTCGTGTCGCAGACTGGCAGACCGCAAAGCCGAATCATGGAAAAAAGTGCAGATTTCCGAGACAATTCCAAAGCAATTTCGCACCATTTGTACAGTGCAGCACTTGTTTAGGACCAAATTCAAACTGTGGCTGGCACAGTGCACATAAACTGCTTGCTTGTGCTTCTCTTTGATTTTAGCTTGGGCACCATGTAAACGGACACTCATGGCAGATGCGCCGTCGTATCCCTGGCCACGTAAAAACTGTAAATCAACGCCTGCATTTGTCAACTGACTTTCGATTGAATTGGCGATTGCCTCCCCGGTTAACTTCTCGATATCAACAAAGGACAAAAACTCCTCTCTGATGCTATATTGGCTGTCATGCTGGGTCACGTATCTGACACAGACAGAAAGCTGCTCCCGCCCTGAAACATCTTTCATTTCATCTGCCAACACAGCGAAACACTGCGCGGAGTTTACTTTCTGCACCAGTTTGTTTGTTATCACATCTCCAATTAATCTGATTATTTCATTTTGTACATCAGGACTGCAATAGCTAGCGTTTGCGGCACATTTACTCAAGTGTTGTAACAGTACTGTGTCGCCAGATGTAGCCCTAAACCTGAGTAAAGCCCTGAAATTTCCGTCATTGTGAGTTGGCTCATTCAATGTCACTGGTCCTGAATCAATATCACCTCTCAGGGCGAGTTCTTGGCGACCGCAAAAAGTCAACGTTGCAATGATACTTTTGAGTTTTTCTCTGTTTTCTTGGACTCGCTTTTTTCTCTCAGAATCTAGCCTCAGTGAAATTGCATCCATTTTATTGTTGAGAACCATTTGGAAATTGTCTGCTTTCAAACATACATCCTTGTGATATGCCTTTTGTGTATGGTCTTTGAACGTCTCTAAAGCATGTTTCCAGTCTGAGAAGTGGACATTAATTAGCTTGCCAGCTTTTCTGTGCCCTCCCTTGTCCACAACATGCTCGACTGCAAACGCAACAAAGTGCTTACAAAAACAACCGTCGGACCTTGTTAAGTATACTAGCCAGCTAAACTGGTCAATCCAGTGACGTTGGAAACGTAGTTTACCTCCTAGTTTTGTAGGGAATGTTTGTCCGATATTGGCCGTCCAGTCCAGTGAGTATATTTCTCTTCTCTGTTCGTCTGATATTTTCCCACCAATATAATCCACAAAGTCGTGTGAAAACGTTTCCGAGGTAGAGGACGGCGGGTCTGCTAACTCTGGCTCCGTTTCCGAGGAGGGGGGCAGTGGGTCTGCTAACACTTGCTCCGGAAAATCGGTAACGTTAGTGACCAGATCATCTGTAATGTTCTTTTTTTTCTTTTTTCAGTCGGGACACGTTGAAACAAAAAATCACTGATTTTACGAATATTAACTTGACTGCTCTTGCCTGATTTACAGGTAGCTTTCGGCGGCTCCATTGCTTTTGAAAAGCAAACTATAGATCGACCATTTAGCTAGCATAACCAGTGGCAGATTGCTTAGCTGACTCGTCAGACCCCTGAGCCAATCAAAAGCGTGTGATTTTATTTGTTTTACGAAACAGACCGATAAGATACATCATGTTTGAAAACAAATTAACTGACAGGTTTAACGCCTGTCAGTCACGATAGATGCAGTTATGAGTAGGCTAGAGGGGCGGTGACAAATAATCAAAACGATAACTAAATAATTATTGGTGCCATTTCAGACGGGCCGTGGGGTTTCGGGGGGGTGGTTCAGACACGAAAACCACCTACCTGGCTACGTGCCTGCCCTGAAGTAGAGGATCAACTGAAAAGTAAAGGTTAAAAATAAGATAAAAATGCATGGGACATATCTCCTTTGTCAATATTGTTAACAGGGAGTCTGTCGTGTCTTGTACATAAGAAGTTGCACAGATCTATTTCTTTCATCATCACACAGGTGATATCACTTTTTCTACAGTTCACATGATTGACTGAAATTGACTTTCACCCGTTTTGTTTCCTGAGTATATACAGAATATCCATCCATCCATCCGTCCATTATCCGAGCCGCTTATCCTGCTCTCAGGGTCGTGGGGATGCTGGAGCCTATCCCAGCAGTCATTGGGCGGCAGGCAGGGAGACACCCTGGACAGGCCGCCAGGCCATCACAGGGCCGACACACACATTCATACCTATGGACAATTTAGTATGGCCGATTCACCTGACTTACATGTCTTTGGACTGTGGGAGGAAACCGAAGCCCCTGGAGGAAACCCACGCAGACAAGGGGAGAACATGCAAACTCCACACAGAGGACGACCCACCAAGGTTGGACTACCCCGGGGCTCGAACCCAGGACCTTCTTGCTGTGAGTCGACCGCTCTAACCACTGTGCCACCCTATAGACAGAATATTAAAGGTAGAATCACTAAAACTTTCTCTCTAATGACCTCTATCAGCGATCAGTAGGTATTACAACAACTTTGGCAAATGTATGCCCCTTCCCCTTGGGCAACTGTGGCCCACAAAAGACACAACTAATGCCAATAACATCTCACTATTTCACAAGTAAGCTTATACATGAGGCCGGCAGAATTGTCAAGCGAAGAAGTAATCATGTTGTGAAACACTGTACAGTATTTGAAATCTATCACATGTGGCTAGATGTTTAATGACAATGCTGTTTACCTGTCCAACAGTAGCTTGTCCAGCTTGCCATCGGTTTTTGGCTCTTTATGGCTGCAAAGTTTTCATCCCCTCTTGAAAGCGACACCTATACTTATTCTACTTTTAAAACGGCATTAATCGTGTCTTTTTTCTGCATGACAGGGCTTTTTCCGATGCCTTAGAGTTGTGTTATAAATTTGGCTCCTCCGTATTGGAAAGCTGAAAAGTGCAGTGAGATGAATATGTGAGCACCATAGACTCTATAAAAAAAAAGATGGATGCAGCACTTCTGATGTTTCTGAAGGGGTATTTTGAAGCCTAGTGTTTGATTTTATGCTTGCTGCCATCTTGTCAGTTTTTGGAGCCAGAAAATCGAAAATCCAAATTTGGGCAGCAGGATGGAACGTGGGTGGAGCTGGGGTGAGACCTGGGTGGCAAACAGATTGACAGACCTGTCAATCAAGCCAGAAACGCCCCCCCCCACGTGCCAATTCTTTATTCCTTTATATCGTCCTAACGGTACAATAATTTTCAGAGTCACCACCGTCACACTGTATGCAGGATTGGAAATTAGTGATTGAGACCACAACTTTGTGTAGAAAAAAATGTAATGACTGCATTTGAACACAGAAGTTGGGAATTTCCTAATTCACTTACAATGGACCGGAGGTTTTTTGGAGCCAGCCATCTAGTGGTCTTGGCGGAGCCGCAACATAAGGCACTTAGCATTGGCTTCAACGTTCAGCCCTGGTGGTTGCCGCTTGGTGAGGACCTCTAGTTTCGTAGAGGGACATTTGATTTATAAAGGGTGGGGGGCCCTCTACCGGTTTGTTAACTAAGATAAAGATCTGAGCTGGAAAACAAATTATTAAAACCATAAATTTCAGAACCCAGCAATGTTTGTTTCTCTTTCTAGCCCCCTCCAATACATGATGGTCAATTTTTGCTATGATGAAGTCAAAATTTAACTAATAGCACCTTTATCGGACAATAATTTAAAGACATATTTTAATTTGGCTTTCCTCCGCAGAGTTTCAGTCACACGATAATGATGTCTCACCCAGAGTGCCTCCATCTTGCTGGACTCGTGCAGCCCAGTCTATCAGCATCTCCAGACGTATCTGCAGCTGCAGCTGGCAGTGTAGACTTCTCCTCCAGCCCTGTTGGAGGTCCTTGGCTGCAGATTGAAGACGATCTTGATGACCACTTCCTCTCCCACGACCTTGATGCGGTTGGGAAAGCTGCTGGCCTGAGCCTGACCCCCAGTCCTCCGTCAGCTCCCTCAGTAGCTCCACTATTCTGACCCGCGCTGACAGCACCTGGCCAAGAGAGTTTCACTCGTTTTACCTGTATGCATTCACCTTTTTCACCGTTCATTTACAGAATCCTTCTCTAGTGACATTATGTGCTTTACTTTTAGATTAAGGGTTCATATCGATAGAATCTGTGGCTTGCTTCCCATAGGTTTTTTTTTAAAATCATTATTATTTATTCATGGTATTTGTTTCTATGTTTGTTATAACTGAATGTCTTTTCAACATGCGGGCTCGATTCAAGGTCCCCTGACCTGCCATGAACACCTTTTGACTGCTGATCTAACCTTTGACCGAAGAAGAATTTTATTCCTTAGCAAACCAATCAAATTATTGGAGAAAGCAAACGGTTCCAGTAAAACTGAGGAACAGGCATAGAAGCATTTCTGTAAGGCAGTATTTATTTTGCGGGAAGAAATATATCATGTTCTTTGCTTAGTCTTTAAAAAACCCAGACGATCGTATCCTGTAAACTGTCTCTATTGTGTAAATAAATGAATGAAAGGTGACAGTAATTTCACCATCGGCGATACAGTGATACCTTGCTGTCTAGGAGCGCTTGGTATCCTCCTGCATGAGGCACCAACTGGCCTGCCCGCATGCTGGCCCCTCCTAATCTCACCATCTGCCCGCTCAAAGGATCGATGAATGACTCAGCGAGGAGAACGCCCCCTACTGGTACCACAGCTCCTACAAAACAGTTAATCTGTTAAATGCCCACTTGTTTTCTGAGTCAGCGGCCAGTAATGTCATACCCAAACAGAAACAGCTGTAGCTCTTGAACACTTGTGAATATGTATAACCATTGTCTCGCCAGAAAGGCAATCCTTTATAGTATGTTGTTCAAGTGCCAAATATAACCTACGTATTACTGAAGTGGAGCTGCAAAAGCTCAAAACACAGTGTAAATTAAATTGTGCCAACTATTATGACAGATCTTTTGGAGTACGCAAGACAACACATTTTTGTTCTTTTCATCTGGATGGCCCTGTAGGAGGCCAGTGCATGAGAGAAGGTTAAACAAGTTTAATTCATTGAACGTTGAGTCACCCTGTAGTGGCTCAAAGTGTAATGCAACGTTTGGATTTGATCACGGCAGCACTGACCTGTCACAGGATCCAAACTGACCCCTGTGGTGAGTACCACACTCCCTGTCCTGGGGTCCAACATGGGGTACCCAATTTGTATGGGCTGGGGCAGGTGTGTGAGAGGGCAGACATGTACTCCTCCCAGCGGGTAGACTAGTCCAGTCTCGGGGTGGATGGTTATAGCTAGAATAGGCACTGGGACGCCTGTATCTGGGTCTGCCATGGGGGCACCCAGCTGGAGCCTCTGGTCAGGCCTGACGCCTCTGAGCCGGGTGGTGGAGAGGGGCCTGTCAGAGTGGCGGGAAGTTGGGAAAGGGATGAAAGGGAGGAGAGGGCTCTCCCACTTCCTGTTGTCTCCTAAGAACAAGAGAAGTACTGTTTCAATTTTATTAGTCACATGTAGGTTAACACAGGGTCAACAACACAATGAAATGTGCCAGATGAGTCAGCTCAGCTCAGCAGCAAAAAAAAATTTTTTTAGCAGTAATATAAAATACTATATAGTAAGTATAGGGAGAAGATACAGTTTGATGTGAAAGCATTCGTTTTATGCCCTGATCCTTATTTACAGCTACTAAGTGAAACACGCACTCATTCATAAACCAAGGCATGCGTTACCTGTACATGAGTCAGTGGTGAACACTAATGTGGAGCTAGTAGAATCATAGGCCACATTGCCGGCTATGGGCATAACTTTCCCTGTCTGTGGGTGGAGGAAGAAGTCTGGGGGCACTGCCATGGTGTGGTTGCTGCTTAACAGCATATGGCTGTGGGCGTTTGGCCGTATGAGGCCTGTGACTGGATCAGAATGAACTGCCCTGCAGGCACGTAGTGACCCATCAGGAGCTGGATTAGGGTGACAGCAAGGGCACGTGGTTTTGTAAGATCACCGTATCACTCTACCTGGGCTTTTCTTGATGATTTTGCAAATCCAGGCATATATTACATCTAGCCTATGCTTGTTTAGAGAGGAATTAACTAGTTTACATAGCACTGGAAATGGTGTCATCCAATTTTCACCAACAGATGTCGCTGTCTATCTTCAGCTGTATCACCGAGTTGGGCTCCTCATATTTTTCTGAAGTATTATGACTCACCGGTTATGTCTTCCTTGGTCAGAACAGTGCCAGTGTCAGGGCAGAGCAGCTTAGCACCGGTACCCCGACCCAACAACCCCCAGGCCCCCTGCCGCTGGCACTCGGCAGACACCAGCTCCCCCATCTCAGCTACCAAAGAGCATACTCTCTGGCTCACGCTGAGGATGATAGAAAACATAAAGCATATCAGATATAGATAATTGACACTTTCGTCCGGGATAAAATAAGCTTCACAGAGTTGCATTGTTTTCGTTAGCTCTGGTACAAGGCCACATGTTAGTAACATTCATATACATGCTGCATTACACTTCACTATATACTTGGTTGCATTAGAATAAATAATAATGGCCTAATAAGATTATAATCCTCACAAGATTATTAAAAGGATGGAGTAAATTGCAGGTTTACTTTTGCCGATGTTGTTGACAGGAGGACCGGTGGTTGGCCGTGGCCAGTAGTCTGGTACATTCTCTAAGGAGAGCTCTGAACAAACCGTGGACCTTTTGCTGGGCCTGCTGCTCCCGTCTCAAAACCTGCATAATAGCATCAAATTTTGTTGATCCAGTAATCAACACCGGTGCTATTTGGAGTTGATATACAATGGTATCGCTAAAATTGTAGAGTATTTAAAAGAGAGGCGCTCTGAACAGCTTTTCAGATAAGTAAATTAAGTAAATGGTACCTCGGGTTGAAAACAAGACCGGTCCCACATTGGTGATTTGTTAATTAATTTACTATATTTATTCATCAGCTTACTTAGCAACTCAACCGAGGCATTTTCAGTGATGTAGTCACTGATTTAATTTAATGTTGTTTGAGAGTCATGGTTTTATTTTCTGGAAACTTACAAGCACATCTGCTTATCGTTAATGCAGACACTCATCCTTAATGGCTCGATCAAATTACTCTTCTGATTTCAAATTATTTACTCTACTTTATCTTTATAATACATACAGTTGATAAAGACAGGAAACAAAACAGTTATAGTTCATATATCTGCTCATCGGCCTCTACGAAGAGAGGAAATTGGACCGTGGTGTAAACCTGCTGCTGACTGTTGAGTAGAGCGCCCATCTGTAGGGCAAGAGACCTGCGTTGTACCACCTCTCTCTCCACCTCCCTCCTTAGTTTGTCGTAACCTTCCCCCATCCTCTCCTCGACAGCCAAGCGTGGGTGGAGAAGCTGCATTTTCCCCAGCACTCCCTGGTACAGCTCCTTCACCTAGGCAGGAACACACACACACACACACACACACACACACACACACACACACACACACACACACACACACACACACACACACACACACACACACACACACACACACACACAATTTCTGGTTGATTATTTTCATTACGGATAGTCGTAATTTGTTATCACGCATGTTGCTCCTTGAGACCTGTACGTTTACAGGCTGACAAAGGGATGCAAAGTCTGCCATCTCCTCTTACAATGTTAGCAACTCTACTACCCGGAGGGCTGTAACAGCCATCTCTGTCTCCTCCACACTTGCCAGCACTTTTACAGTACACACAAGAGACCAAACAGTGGAGAGGAGGGAAAAAACAAACAAAAAACAGAGGGGTTCCAAGGTGACACTTAATCTGTTTCAGTACACTTGAACTTTGCAAGGGGGGACATTTGAGGCCTGGGAAGGGATAGTTGAGAGATACAGAGAAAAGGATGAGCAACACAAAAGATGAATGTCTGATATTGTCACGTGGATTAATGCAATGATAGTTAAGCTGCATGCTAGAATGTGTAAGGAAGTCTGACCCTAAGTTAAGGTGACTTGACTAAATTTTAATATGAACTGGTATCTGAACCAGTGTGCACATAAGTTAACAAATACAATATGGGTTGATGTTTGACACTGTTGATGGACAAAAGCTATGCTGTGACAGTTGTGAATAACACACTTCTCATGGGAAATCCATTGGGTCTTTGCACTTTGGTATTTAGCTTGTGCATATTTGTTTATTTGTTTTGTGTGTGTGTGTGGGGGGGGGGGGGTTGGACACTGACCCAATTAGATATTAGATATTCCTTCTGCTAGACCTACAACCAAAAAGGCAGTGTTTGAAACTTGACATCACCAGACGTTATCCATGGCAACTGGAGGCAAAAATGAGAGAAAAAAATATCTACCACCAGCCATCATTTTGCCTGCTATGAATATGACAGCATCTATATCTATGACTGGTGCTATAAAAAATGCAACTTTATTGACTGTTTGACTTTACCATCAGGTTGGAAAGGATGTCATAAAACTGATTGCCTCAAAACTCTCCAGTGAGCAGGCAACTAGCATCTATATCTATGAGCCTAACCAACCCTGCGAAAGAACCCGAGAACAAGACATCCAAACTAACCTCCTCGGAATAACACATGTGCATGACTGTGTGTGTGTGTGTAAATACTGCATATGTTTGGAAACTGAAAAATTTCCAAAAGTACCAATACTTTGTGTAAAATGGCCAGTAAAAGTGAGCATGTGTGCATGTATCTATCTGCATGGATGTGGCATTTGCATGCTGGACTATGATTGGCAGACCTCAGTGGTGAGCTGTCCCAGCTGGGTGGTGACAGATAGGCTCTGCTTGAGCAGGAGGCTGTAGAAGGTGTTGGCGCTGAAAGCCTCCAGGTCCACCTGCTGCTCATAGTCCCAGAACTCCTCCATTGTTGCTGCACATGCTACTGAGAGTGAAACACACACATATGCACACACACACACATACATTAACACACAAACACGAACACACATGCACATGTACATACACATCACTTTTAGAGTCAGCATAAGGTATCACCTGTTTTGTAATATGTAGATATCCTGTGGGTTTATCACAGTCTAATGAAAAGCCAGAGTGTATAACTGCATGACTTTTGCACAAAAAGAAAGACTGCTGTTGACAGAAAAAAATTGCATTAATCACAAGACCAGCTTAGCTGGGGTGGTTGTCCAAGCTCCACGACATTTAGACTGTTTCAAGTGTAGTATCAGTGGATGCACGTGATATGAGGTATTGGACAAACACTATTCAATAGTAATGGGTTGGGTGTGAGCCTGCCCGAGGATCACCCTTGATGTTACATAAGCAGCCATTCTTCAAGAGGGTCTACACATAGTAAACTGAGGTGTGTAAGGCTGTGTTTGTGAGTGTGTGTGTTTTTCTTTTTTCCCCACTGTTTATGTGTATATGTGGGTGATTGCGGAGTCTGTTTATTGCAGGAGTGTAAGGGGTATGCAAGATAGCTCTGTGTGTGTGTGTGTGTGTGTGTGTGTGTGTGTGTGTGTGTGTTTGTGTGTGTGTGTGTGTGTGTGTGTGTGTGTGTGTTTGTGTGTGTGTGTGTGTGTGTGTGTGTGTTAATGGTGGTTACTGGCACGATACTTTACATGGATGTATGGAGTCTGGGGTCATTCTGACTTGCTGGTTTCGGTGAGTCCTCTTCAATGATGTAACCCTTGAAACTCTGGAAGCATAGTCATCCATGTGGTAGCCCAACTGCAACATGCGATACTGTGCTCTGATTGGCTTCTTCTCTGGCCAACCATATTCACGGAAAATGATCTACACAGGGGGGAACTTATTTTTAACACCACTATGTTGTGTATGCAATATGTGTGTATATCTGGGAGTGTATGCAGTATGTGCCTGTGTGTGTCAGCGTGTCTACATTAACATACTTATGTGCATGTGTGGAGGTGTTGTGTGTGTTAGGGCTGAACAATATATGATTGCAGCATTGACATCACAATGTACAAATGTGCAATATTCACATTGCAAAGGATGCAATGTGAGGCAAATTGGGCCCATCCGTCAGGTTATGCAGGAGCATTACTGCTGCACAGAAAATGAAAATTGTCAAGGCCGTTTAAAAGAGATTTGCATTTCTACTTATCGCACTGTATTTATTTGTTTGAAATCTATTTAGGAAACTAATGTATAGTTGCCACCCTCCCATCAGTGCTGGTCACTCATTGACAGACACCAGTTGTCAACATTGAACTGAAATAGCACTTAAACGGACTGTGTTGCATTTGAATGTACTGTGTTGTTAACTGTTTTTGCTTTTGTGTTTTGTTCCCTGTTTTCTTTTTTTTTGGAAGGGGGGTTGGAAATGTTCCCACTTTTTTTCCCTAATTGCACTTGGACAATTACCCCATTCTTCCGAGCCATCCCGAGTTAAGGAGGGCTGCAGACTACCACATGCCTCCTCCAATACATGTGGAGTCGCCAGCCGCTTGTTTACAGCGGGCAGTAGGGAGTTTCGTAACGTGTGGGAGGACCACACTATTCCCCCCTGACCCCAGTTCCCCCTCCTCCCCCGAACAGGCGCCCTGACCAACCAGAGGAGGCGCTAGTGCAGCGACCAGGACACATACCCACATCCGGCTTCCCACCCGCAGACACGGCCAATTGTGTCTGTTGAGACGCCTGACCAAGCCGGAGGTAACACGGGGATTCAAACCAGCGATCCCCGTGTTGGTAGGCAACGGAATAGACCGCTACACTACCCGGACGCCCCTGTGCTCTCTGTTTTTATATGTTTTTAGTGGTATCATTTTTAGGGAATTTATATATATAAATATATTCATTCATTTATTTTTTTTAAAATCTTTTCTGTTGCACTGCTGTGGGCTGGGGAAAAATGGCATTTCATTTTTATTTAAGTACACAGGTACATAATGAATAAAAATAAATTAATTCTTGAATATTGAATCTTGAATCTTGTTTATTTCTTCTCTAATTTTGGTAATTTAAAAGGCAACTGTAGTTCATGAGGTTTGTATTTTTTAAATACAAGGTTAAGATTATCTATTCTGTCATGTTCCCTTGAGCAATATTGCAGCTTCAAGTGTAAGGTCATATTTTAAACTGGAGGACAGTAATATGAAGCCTCCTGTAATCTCCTGAACCCTTTCTGGTCATCGCCCTCTTTCATCCAGTCACAGACGAGTGCCTGTCTATAAGAGTAATTGCATCATAAATATTGTGCTGATCATGGACTAGCCTGGATTGATGGGTGGGATTCAATTGAATACAATGATGTCATATTGAGTCAACCAGAATATAATGAACAACTGCCTAATTTCCTTCTCTAAAATCACCCTAGTCATTATTAGAGTGATAAATTCTTACCAAACGATCTGGTGAAATTGTGTAACTCCTGTTTTGTTTTGTTTTTTATTTAATATGGCAGTGCATATCGCAAAAAAAAGAACAGTACTGCAATATCATTTTTTCCCGGTATTGTTCAGCGTAGTGTGTGTTTGTGTGTATTCTTACAAGCAATGTCGCACATAAACAGAGGATGATTACAGCTCCGAATAGTAAGCCTCCAGTCGCCAGCCAGTCCGGTCGAAGTAACAGGTTTCGTCTCCTGTTGATTCCTACCCTGGTCAAATGACGAGGGACCGTGGGGAAGAAGGGACCTGCTTCATAACACTGGCCTCCTGCTGGCATCACCCGCACATACTAAGGGAGAATAGGCAGAGGTGGGACCTTGGTATTAGTTGCATTCATTGTATAATTTCATCGCAACAAAAAGATGAAGTCAGCTCGGGAAAGACTTAAAGAGGGATTTTAACCACCAATGAGGAATAACACAAGTCATTAATATGGAAACGTTATACCTTTCAAATCGTGTCTGTGAATGTTCTCACCTTTCAAATCAATTAAGAGGAAATCAGTTAAAAACGAAGTTCACCTCTGATAGATAGTGAATTACCAGGCAGACTAATAAACCAACAGTACTGGGGTTCCTGAAGACCAGATTGCGAACCACTGCGTTAGAGTATCTATTATCTAGTTGGTTAAATTTGATAAGTGGTGGCTATATCAATTTATATAAGAATAAAAGCGTGGTGAGGCTTTTAATTTGTGTAAATTTAAGTATTGGGCTCTAAGCACCAAAGGCAAACCAGGTTGCAAAAAGAGCTTAAAGGAAAATTCTGGTATTTTTTACCCTAAACCCTATTTTCCTATCATTAGGAGTCAAACGGAGCGATGGGTAGCAGAATCATTTAGGCTGATTCAGTTTTGAACATCCTAGCATCAGCCGACTGTTATATACCAATCTGCAATCTAATCCTTCAAGGCAATCATGCTCGCCAAGTAACGTCCGCTGAAAGAGCTTCTTTTTTTTTGCACCAACAGGCTCAGAATGTTATGAGACAAGTCTAAAGAGCCATAACCTGGGTATCAATCATGGAGTTATATACAGCAAATATCAATCCATTGTTAATCTGGAGCAGAAGCCTTGCTCTGTAATCCCACAAGGAGTGAGCAGTTGCAGGATGACAAGAGTGGAAGTGTGAGACAATTGGAGGGAAGTATAATGCAACAACAACAACAAAAAATCTATCACTGTGCTGACCAAGTGTACTGGGATTGTCTTTTCATAATGGGAGGTATTTTCATACACTTCTCAAAACATTCCGATCCTGTTAGTGCAAAAACGAGCTCTTTTTAATGGACATCATTTGGGAAGCATTGTTGCCCTGTAGAATTACATTGCAGCTTGGTGTGCAGCTGATGCTAGCTTGCTCAATACTGAATCGGTTTGAAAAATGCTGCTACCCGATCCTCCGTTTGACTCCTAACAACAGGAAAATGGGGTTTGGTTAAAAAATTCCAGCGTTCGCCTTTAATGTTTATATTATGTTAAGCGTAGTTACCATGTGTTTGTACTGATGGCTGCTTAATGTAAAAACATACACTCCAGGCTGGTCAAAGACCACAGAGAAGAGACTGGGAGGAGTCCAGGACATAGTCAGGTCTTCTTCTAGCAGTCTGAATGCACCCCAGTCAAAATATCCATTGGTGTTGTACAGGTTTGCGCTGGAAGACATGGCAAAAGGTTGAACTCTGACCCAAAGTAGGTCAACACGCTGAAAATGTATGTCGTTTCGGGTAAAAGTGTCTGCTAAATGAAATGAAATAGTAAATTGTAAAATAATTTCTTAGGCTAGGTTGTGCAAGTGGACATTTGCATACGTATCACACTGGTGACAAAAAGACCTAAAAATCTGACCTATAACCTAAAACACAAAGCAACTGCCTTACACATCGTATTGTGGGTAGTGATGCTTGCTGACAGTCATCAGTAAAATATCGCCCAGATGGAGACATGCCGTGGGGTTCAAAATCCCAATAAGATTGGGTTCACGCGCTCGCTCCTCAAAGCTGCTTCTCTCTCCTCCCTCGCCACTGGACTTAAAAGCTTCACCCCAGTTGCTGATATTTTCATCTTGACGTCCCTTCCATGTTTTTTCAGAGGCTCCACCTGCAAATAAAAGGATATAACATTTCTGTATACATGCAGATGTTTTTGATTGGTGATATCTTTATTCGTATCACCTTCATGGAGCAGATTAAGTATCCACCACCTGCAGTTTTAATGTTCGTCGTACCTGGGGAAGCGTATTTGTCTGATTGTGATAAATTTACTAGGCTGTGAGTTTCCCGCTCTGTGGTGACAGGAAAGAGCTGGTGAACTTCTGTAGGAATGCCATCTAGGATACCAAGAAAGCCTGCCGCTAAGGACAAACAGGGACATACAGAGAAACGAGGGAGAGTCGGTGTGAGAGAATATATAAAATCCACTTAGTCAAGTAAACTCTCTATGAGACAGATTGTATGTATGTAACGTGTCTGTCTGATGACATCATGGGTATCAGAAAAAAGATCGGTTAGGGGGATTCTCTCTCTCTCTCTCTCTCTCTCTCTCTCTCTCTCTCTCTCTCTCTCTCTCTCTCTCTCTCTATATATATATATATATATATATTGTAACGTGCATGGATAAGAAGACACGCCGGTTGGCGGATCTGACCCTTTAGTCGAGCGGTTAGCGATGTCTCCTGCGGTGCGGGCGATACGGGTTCGCTTCCCGGCCGCGGCAGTTCCTGTGGTTGCGTTGTCCCCCGAATTCGCAACATTGGTGTCAGAAGTGGAATGGAGCGACCGTAAGGCCATCGGAAGCGTATGCGCCCTGAGGCGTGAAGGAGCTGATATGCTTCCCGAAGGAGGGGGGTAGTGTAACGTGCATGGATAAGAAGACACGCTGGCCGTGATATTAGCAAGGTGACGAGAGGTGCCTGGCTCCCTCCAGACGTGATGTTTGGCATTCAGGCCAAAGAGTTCAATCTTGGTTTCATCAGACCAGAGAATCTTGTTTCTCATGGTCTGAGAGTCCTTTAGGTGCTTTCTGGCAAACTCCAAGCGGGCTGTCATGTGCCTTTTCCTGAGCAGAGGCTTCCATCTGGCCACTCTACCATAAAGGCAGAGATGGTTGTCCTTCTGGAAGATTCTCCCATCTCCACAGAGGAATGCTGGAGCTCTGTCAGAGTGACCACCGGGTTCTTGGTCACCTCCCTGACCAAGGCCCTTCTCCCCCGATTGCTCAGTTTGGCTGGGCAGCCAGCTCTAGGAAGAGTCCTGGTGGATCCAAACTTCTTCCATTTACAAATGATGGAGACCACTGTGCTCGTCGGGACCTTCAAAGGTGCAGAAATTTTTTGTACCCTTCCCCAGATCTGTGCCTGGATACAATCCTGTCTCGGAGGTCCACAGACAATTCCTTTGACTTCATGACTTGGTTTCTGCTCTGACATGCACTGTCAACAGTGGGACCTTATATAGACAGGTGTGTGCCTTTCCAAATCATGTCCGATCAATTGAATTTACTACAGGTGGACTCCAATCAAGATGTAGAAACATCTCAAGGATGATCAGTGGAAACAGGATGAACCTGAGCTCAATTTTGAGTGTCATAGCAAAGGGTGTGAATACTTGTGTACATGCAATATTTCAGTTTTTTATTTTTAATAAATTTGCAAAAATTTCTACAAAACCCTTTTCACTTTGTCATTATGTGGTATTGTGTGTAGATTGATGAGAAAAAAAAAGGAATTTAATCCATTTTGGAATAAGGCTGTAACATAACAAAATGTGGGGAAAGTGAAGGGGTGTGAATACTTTCCGGATGCACTGTATATATATATATATATATATATATATATATATATATATATATATATATACAGACAGAGAGAGAGAGAGAGAGAGAGAGAGAGAGAGAGAGAGAGAGAAAATCCCCCTAACCGATCTTTTTTTCTGATACCCATGATGTCATCAGACAGACACGTTACATACATACAATCTATCAGATCAAATCTTCTTAAAACGTAAAACACCATCAACCCTTACTGACATCCCTTGCTTGTATTTGTCACTCAAATGTCAGCTCATGAATATTAATGAGGGCTGGACAACTCTGTACAGTTCTTGAGACAATTATATCATGGACAATATTAGTTATGGGTAAAGTTAAAAAAACACACACACAATATGTCATTTATGAATGAAAAAAATTTTGTCAAATATTTCATATTACATGTTTAACATTTTAGGCATGAAAAGTTCAATCTGATCACTGATTTTGGTGAGACTTTGATTTTTTTATGTAGTCTTCCATCCATCCATCCATTATCTAAACCACTTGTCCTGCTCTCAGGGTCTCGGGGATGCTGGAGCCCATCCCAGCAGTCATTGGGCGGCAGGTGGTGAGACACCCTGGACAGGCCGCCAGGCCATCACAGGGCCCACACACACACACACACACACACACACGCACAAACACTCACACCTAGGGACAGTTAACCGATTCACCTGACCTACATATCTTTGGAATGTGGGAGGAAACCCACACAGAGGACAACCTGAGACGACCGCCATGGTTTGTTTGTTTGTTTTAATCGATGGCCTTATTGTGGACAATAAACGGCATCCATGCCTATGATAAAGTCCTCTCTGGTCAATCGGTCCATCAAACAGCAAACAAATTTGTCTCAAGAGTCCTTAGCTTGGGGTGTCCCTAATCGGGCCTCATGCAACAACTATACCATACACATATATCTGTTAGTAAAGTGTTCATACAAGTTATGCACATAATCTTGTGGCATTGACCAATTTTTTTCTTGATTTGGATTTGTTCATTGGGAAGACCAAAATTGCTAATCCACCTTGGGGGGGGGGGGACCAGTTTGAAAGACTGAAATTGTTTTTTCCTGCCTTTAAGGCTTTTGAAGAGCGCTCAAGTCGAATAAATGGGAAATATAATACAAGTTGCTAATATGCAGCCTTTATGTAGTCTTTATGTAGTCTTGAAGAATAAAATTTTTCTCACCTGTTGTCTGAACAGCATAAACAGGACGCGAGGGGTTGAGATGGCCGTCACACAGCAGAGTCCCGTGGGAGTCCCAGCGTTTAAAAACGCTCTCCAACATGCTGCCCGAGAGGCCCAACGCCTGCACGCACAGTAATGCTGTTTACCATTAATAGGTCACTGCAATACAAGACATGCTTATCCCAAGCTTTCACAGTTGCGCTACAAAAGAGGATGTTGTATGCATTTTTTGTATGCATTGTCTGATGGGATACTGTAATTCAAGCTATCATGCTGTTTATTGTAAGATCACTTTGATGTGAGTACTATATTCAGACATATCACGAACAAGGAGTAAATCACCCGGATTAAGTGTTTAATTGCTACTGACTTAGAGTCACAGGAAAAATGCATGTTTTCCGTGTGTGTGTGTGTGTGTGTGTGTGTGTTAGCATGCAATATTCATAGTTCACCTGGCTTTCAGATTTCCAGACGAACTCCAGATCTCCATTGAGGGGACAGACAAGCTTCAGCTCAGTTTTAGGACTGTTCCTACATAGGCCTCCACAGGCGGCTCTGTCAGGAGGCTCTCTGCACACACACAGACCTAGCTCTCCGTCATAACCCTGGTAGTCCTCTGCAGACTGGCACACCTGAACAATGAGGGCAACCAGTTAAAGTACAGCGCTTACTAAAGAACATTTTGACATTTTGTAATCGGGTAGCTTTAATCTCTTAGAATACATTTCGAAGATTAACCTCTCAAATGCCCTCAACGGCTTCCAACTAGGCTGCTCAGCTTGCCATTCTGGGATCCAATATTTTCTTATAGCCTATCAGTGACATGATGACTTTGAGCTCTCTAAAAGGCATTCCTTCACAATGTTTTTCTATATTTATTTCTTCAAGAAAACACATCTGGAAGCTACACATCCTCTGAAAAGTAGCAGTTGTGTGTTAGGCATTCTGCTGTTGAGCATTATTTAGTGAACACGCACATACATCTTTCCTCGACCATTGAGGTGACTTTGACCATTTCAACCATGCAACCATCTGGTTACAGTCCATCTTCCTTGCCACCTAAACGATTGCCATCCCTGTGCATGGTGAGCTGAATGCTGCATTTTATTTTTTATTTGATTTTCTTCTGGAGTAAATAAATCCATTAATTCATACAAGGAATCGGTGATGGGGTTGTCGGGCTCAGGTGGCTTGTGTATCTGGGTGAAGGGTCATTTACACCTCAGACTAGTGCTGACCACCATGTAAAGACAAGGTGAGGGTTGTTTGGTGAATTTGCAAGTGGCCAGTCAGTGAAAGCGCTTGATGGTTACATAAGTGGGCCAAATAACCAGAACAAGCAGGTTTCAGGGCTTGTGCCTTGCAACTTTTTGTCAGATTGAGGAAGTAAAGGGCAAAGACATCTCGGCTATGGCCTCTCTGGGCAGGCAGGATATTGTACGCCTGTGTTTTGTTTCTCTAATCTTCAAACATTTCACCTTTGTCCCTGTCATACACTATGTCTCTTTCAACATCCTCAACCATCACACAAAACAGACTTTCAAGGCCAGTTTGCCACAAATAAACCCAGTTGCCACAAAATGCGTTGCAATACATTTTCACAGAAACATCATTGCATTTTCTGGGGATTATGGCTTTCATCTGTGACCTAGGTTGAGTGTGTTGGTATGTATGTGTGTATGTGTGTATGTGCTTATGTGTGAGAGAGTTTGTCTGCATAGGAGAATGATTAAACCAGCTCTGACCTGTTGCCTACAATGAAGTGCCCACTGGTGTCTGTCCAGACAGTCTCCATACTGTGTGCGGGTTTTTCCATCTCTGCAGGCATCGTAAAGTCTGTGAGCGCACAAATTTCCTACACCGGTGGGCTGGTACCCTAGTGCACAGAGGCACTGCCCATCACTAATCTGAAAGGGAAGATACGGGGCGCAAATATGAAAAAACAAACAAACAAATGGGTGAGGACAGTGAACTTTTAAATCACTGCTTTTTGTGCAGTTTCAAGTTTTGCTTATTTTTCAACTTATACCTTTATTCAGTCATTCATACGTGTTTACATTCTTGAAATCAATTATTCATCCACATTGGTTTCTCAACCCATTCATTTATTCACTTTCAGCTAACACACCAACACCTGGGCAACAGTAAAAAAAAAAAGAGTAAACAATCTCATTTCCCCATACATGAACTGATGAGAGGAGCACTCGACAGCTAGTCGCCCTGCAACGAGGAAACTAGATCTCCGCCGCTGTGATGGAACTTGATATCGAACACTTTCTGCTTGGAGCTACAGATTGTTCAGTCTAAGGTTTCTGTGTGCCAGCGAGGAAGCCATTCTGTTTACTTTGCTAGTGTATGCACCGAAGGAGTGACAAAGAATATTGTGGACTCAAGAAGTCACACAAGGAATTATCAAAATAATAGAAGGAAGCATAAGTGGGAAAAAGAGGCCAGCATGTGAGAAGCAGGTGTTGTCTGGTGAGAGTCTGGTGTTGCTGATATAAAAACAAGATGGAGAGAAGCTGTCCACACACAGAAGAGAAAGAGAAGAGAACTAGGATATCATCACCGTAAAGGTCAACAGGAATGGCTGGGTAAATCATGCTCTCATGTAAATATTGAGAGTGCATCACCTGGAAGTGCTGCCCTTCCCCTAGACAGACACAGGTGTCCTGGCCAGACAGAGGCTGCTGTGCACCGGGGCTGCAGGGTATGGAGACAGACAGACCTGGTCTGGGGCAATAGTGGTGAGAAGGACAGCTGAGACAACCATCTTTGGAAGTAGTACCAGCAGTTGGCACATAACTTCCTTTAGGACATGGGACTGAGGTGGTGCTCCCCTCTGGGCAGTAGTACCCTGAAAGCAAAAATTAGATTTATCCATAATAAAAACATATTCATTTCCATGAAGGCCTGTTTGTACTTTGGCGATTTATGATCATTGCCACCGGGCCGGCAATAATAACATTTCATGGTTGGTTGCAGCAACTTTTGGTTTGTACTCTGAGCAATGAGCCACGTTGTCATCATTACAACAGTCATTTTGCCCATCACAGAGACTTAATTGTTATTGAACTTTGACCCCGTCGCTGGCCTAGTTGTCATGACGGCATCATAGAATGGTTTTATTTCAATCATTACATCATCTGTTTATAATGTTGGATGTGTGACTTCTGCATATGTTGTAATGGTGTTTACAAAATTTTTGACAAAAGTATGACCCTCAATTATAAACAGATGATGAGATGAAGGCCTCAAATGCACAAAAAAGCATGTTCATCCCCTGGGTATCTGCCTCCATGTCTTGAGAGCAAATGGCTAAACTGCATGTTATAATTGCTGATGTGTTCATATGTTTTATTGTCAATAGCATCCAAAATCAAAGCACAGCGAATGATAGGATGTTGATGACATGTGGTGGCGTTGATCAGACAAAGATAAAATTGCTGAACTATGAACTGATCTTTGCAGTTAGCAGCCTCACATACCTTGTGATCCTTACATCTGGATGCAGTAATACTGTTGGATTAATTATATTGCATACACTCAACTACTTTGTGAAGCCCAATACAAGAGTTGGTGCCATGAGTGATAAAATATATACAACTCATAGCAGATGGTGATGTTGCAATGAGAATTAAACAGCCATATAATCCTCTTTTTTTTCTAGAAAGGCACAAGAACATTGTAAATAGACAACCTACCTGGTTGGCAGAGAGGCCTCTCCTCTGTGTGTGTACTCAAGTTGTTTCCATGGACTAGAGTAAGATATCCGCCTACCCACCACAGACATCCAAACCACTTCAGACCTTGTGGCTTCAGCATAGTCTCTCTCTCCCAGCCATTATACCTTAGCCTAAGAAAATGATGGGGGTAGAGGTGAATCATCTGTACAATAGATTTTGGGAAAGATCTGCTAGAAGTTTTAACTTTATCCAGGATCAGTAAAATGCAAGTTATCCAGTCCTCCCATTTTGCCATACCTGAAATCAAAAAATCAAAAGCAGTGATTGAGAAGCCGGCTAAGTTTGCCGCACAGTCACATGTTGAGCTAAACCACCTCAGTCTGCCTATTTTCATTTTCCACGGGTCTATGTGTCCAGCCTGATGGATCCAACGGTAACAAAGGGACAAGGTGACCAGTGGGGCAGGAAGAATGCAGTTTGGTAGGCACAACTTTCACTGGCCTGCTGAATGATTTATGAGACCTGTGAGGTAGGGTGACAGTGACAGAGGGGGAACCGGTGGCTGATGGAGGACAGCAGAAAAGAGAGAGAAAGAGACTGAGTGCTTCTGGTCCGATTACTTTATTTGTTCCTCTCAGCGCTGCCATGAAACTGATTAATGATTTGGCCCCTGACACTCTCTCGCACGACTTTGTTCTGAACATAATTCAGTCAACATTACCTCGCTTTCTTCTCAGCATGAATGTTGTCTATGATGGTCTATGTTCCTTGAGTTTTTACATTCACCCATCCTGCACTTTCTTACTGGCCACACAGTTCCTGCTATGTTTTAGCAATAAAACAACTTTAACATTTTGAAATAACCATTTGAATTTGCCATGATGGACTGCTGCTATAAGACCACAATGACTTTTAGATGAACAGTTAAGGGCTTTTTTGTATTGGGTTAGGATCATCCCCAGTACAAGATGGGTGAATATGAAATTTAGAAAATAAAAATAGGCTTCAAAACTTGTGAACTAGCCCTTTAACATCCTGATTGGGTAGAATCATTTGCCTCAATGATTATGATTCATTTGTCTGCAGGAGGAAGCCTTTTCGATGTCCTTGTTTTGAAACTCAATTAGAAGCCTTAGTAAGAGGCTGTTATAACCACTCCTCCAGCATTCATCTGTGTGAGTAAAATAGCATTTGCAAAAATACAGATTAGACAAATTAAAGTCTTTCTTCATCCTTCCATGTAAGCATTTCATCTGGATATTATATATGTGAGTTTATGAACAAAATACAAGTCAACCTCACCCTGCTTGCTCATATAAAGAGGTAGCCTAGATATGTATGAGGTAAATGGTATCTTGTGTGTGTGTGTGTGTGTGTGTGTGTGTGTGTGTGTGTGTGTGTGTGTGTGTGTGTGTGTGTGTGTGTGTGTGTGTATGTATGTGTGTGTGTGCGCGCGTGCCTATATGTGTGTCCAGGGTCATGTTTATGTATGGATGTAACAACCTTTGCTGTATGTTCAACAGTCAATTGTACATAAAAATGCAGTCGAAAGCATTTTACATAACCCATACAGTTATGATTTTGCACTGTTACTGTATTACAAAAACGGACTTTGGGTACCTGGAATAACCTACATATTTCATCACGGCAGCCATGGACTATGCCCCTTCAATGACATTTTGCAGTTTAGCTAACAGATGTGGATTCAACTTTCACCCATATAACCTTGCTCTGTATCACTGATGGCCAAGCCCTCCAAATTGCATAGACAATTACTAAACACACTGGTGTTGAATGGCAACAAGATGACATATAAAGAGCCCAGTGCATTGTGGAAGGTGATAAAAACAGTCGACGTATTGTCCTTGTGTGTGCGTCCCTCACAAGTATACAGATTTTCCAGCTTTGTGACACAAAGCGTGATTCTTAGATCGGACAGCAGACAGTACAGACACCCATTTATCTTAATAAAAGGGGTTTATGTCCTGTCCTGGGAAGTAACATCGAAATTGAAATCTTACCTATTGCTCGTCAAACTTTAATAGAAACCAAAGATGAGGGACTGCAGCTGTAGGTTTGTGTTCTTGCATATAAATGGCGAAAATAAGTGCTTGTTGATTTAAGATCCACAACCAGCAGTGCCTGTGCAATGTGGAGCCAACAAACAACACACTGTTAATGTTCATTAACTTCTCTTTCCAGAGAACCGAGCCGTCTTTCTGACTGTGGGCATACACTAAATGATGAACTGATCAAACCTCTGCTGTTGTCCCCAATAAACTGACTATCACTTGTAAATAATGATCTCAACTGAGAGACTTGTTTCCCAGGATAAACAACAAAAGGAAAACAAAAACAAATTTTAACTCGCAAAGGTTTATCATTGCACTAAAAGAAACGACAGCCTGTATAAGAACAAGTGATTCCATAAATGGATTCCAATCAACGTTTACTGCATGTGCATTTTTCCCCCTCTCTTGTTTTCCTTCTTTTCATGAATGACTTGACTATCTTAAGGACTACTCCTAACACCATATGAATTGTCAATAGTGTGTCCATATTGATGCCATTTCACAAGATACCACTAGTAATTTCTCGAGGTAATGCAACAAAAATCTGCAGGGAAGTTGTCTAATCATCAACGGTGGAAGCAGACATGTCCAGTGTGTGTGTGTGTGTGTGTGTGTGTGTGTGTGTGTGTGTGTGTGTGTGTGTGTGTTTTGCATTGTGTATTGAGAGCTGCTCTATCAGTGTGACCCTCCACGTGTTGATTGTTGACACAGGCAGAGTTTTGCACAGCCATTCTGATAAGGCGAACCTTTATAAGCCAAGCTGTCGGGGCAGTTGCTCCGCAGAACCTGTTCCACAGGTAAAAGCCACCCAGTTTTCATTTATCAGTCTTGCCTTTTCACCTACTGATCTCTTAAAACTAAAATGTGAAGTTCATGACCAGGTTTTGATGTCTCTGTAATATAAGTTCATTCATAAATTTCAAAGCAAAGCTCTAACCCATTTTTTCCTATTTATCGCTCCACAGGAAGATGAACCCGCATCTCAAAGCAATGATCTTCGCCTTGTCATTCTTGACAACCTCAGGTATGAATCTCCCCTCAGCCTTTGATTTACCATGTCAGATACTTTGTTTGCGGTGCGCTGCATTGGTTTTTGCAGACTTAAGAGAACTGCTAACAGATGTGATTGCCTGTCCACAGCATATCCACTCCATCGTGATGCCACCAGCAGAGAGGCGGCCTGGGCTGATTCAAAGACCAACCAGGCTCGCGACAAGATAGAGCTCACCAAAGATGTAGAGTAAGTTTATCCTGTCAAGTGCTTTGAAACACACTCAAATCCATTTAAAATAATGTGTGTGTGTGTGTGTGTGTGTGTGTGTGTGTGTGTGTGTGTGTGTGTGTGTGTGTGTGTGTGTGTGTGTGTGTGTGTGTGTGTGTGTGTGTGGCCCTGTGATGGCCTTGCGGCCTGTCCAGGGTGTCTCCCTGCCTACCACCCAATGACTGCTGGGATAGGCTCCAGCATTCCTGTGACCCTGAGAGCAGGATAAGCAGTTTGGATAATGGATGGATTGGAGTTGTTTGTGATGCTCTTTCAGTGGTCGAGCACCAAGCGTGACTATTTTCTTTTTGAACAGTAATTCCTACAAGAGCGACATCTTCAGCAGTGACCTCTACACCCGGGAGGATGACTCCAACAGAAACTCAATGGCCCAAGAGATGCAGCACAAACTCACCGTGGAGTCTGAGCGTCTTCATGCCCGTTTGCGTCAGGAGCTTGCCGAGCTGAGGGAGAGGCTTTCTCCATACCCAGCCCACCCAAGCTCAGCCCTTGTCAACATGAGGGAGCGCTTGGCCCCCCTCACCGAGCAGCTCCAGAGTTCACTGAGCAGCAACATCCAGGACCTGTGTGGCCAGCTGACCCTTTATCTGCAAGGCCTGGAAACGGAGGAGGCTCAGACAGAGGCCGGACCAGCTCTCTACAGGGAAGCCTTCCAATGGATGAGCCAAACGCTGGAGCACAGCGGATCTAAGCTGGCAGGTATCATTGGTGACTTCCAGACCAAAACATCCGGGGTGATCGATCAGCTGAGAGAGATGACTGCTGATGAGGGAGAGGGAGCTGAGTGGGGGGAAGTGAGCACCAGCTTGGGACAGGAAGTGAGTTCATTTAGGCTGGAGGTGCAGGGCAGGGTGGAGGCTCTCAAAGCTGAGCTTACTGCTTTGTTTGTAACTGCACAGCCTCTGAAGGCAGAAATCACAGCAAGCATGAATCGGTTCTGCCAAAGTACAGCTTTGCAAAGCCAAGTGTTTCAGGCCCGGATAGAGAGGCTTTTTCTGGGGCTAGAGGAGGGGGAGGGCGTCCAGGTAGCTCACAGCATGCCTGTTTCCTCCTCCTCCTCCTCCTCCTCCATACAACCGGGCGGCTCTTTACAGGAGGACTTCTCTACCAAACTCTCCGCTCTCATCCAGGACATACTGCATTCAGTCCAGTAAGATACATAGAGACCTGCACAAACTGTGTGAAGCCATTACAGCAAAACTGTTCATGTCCCGTTAAACTGGTACGTTTAAGCTATATCCTAGTTTACAAATCTGTCACCCCGTTTTCTCTATGCACTTACTAGTGTACTTTGTGTTTGTTTGTATTTAGGATTTTAAGCGTTAGTTGAATTCTGCATGTGTGTCTGCTTTACTGTAAATAAATGTATATAAATAGATACAAATTGTAAATTGATAGAATTTGAAATAAAACATTCTGTGAGATGTTTGATTTTATGGCTGTTTTTCTGTACAAATTAACTTCATAATGTGAAATCAAAGACAGAGTTTGACACTGAGCTGACTTAAAATTTTATTTCATCTTTTGTTTATACAATATACAAAGCAGCAGCAGCAGGTCTGAGATTATTCTTATTTTATTGTGCTCAGCTGGCACTAAAAGAGCTTGATATGTAAATTTGCATTAAGTGTTTTCTGAATTATAATCCAGGTTATGTACAAAACACCCACAACCTACTGATAAATTGTAGACTTCTATAGACAGACTGGTGGTATGTGATAAAGTAGCCAGTAAATGTTAACATGAAGTTAATTTGAATACATCCCACTCTCCAGAGTAGCTGAATATTAACAAAGAATTAAAAATGGAGCCACTGTTGTTTCTTCATTGCCAACTAGTAATTTCTACCCGTAGAAAAGTTGAAATTTGTACAATAAATGAAACTCCAGCCCTCACTACTGTTATCATTCTGGTTTGATTTTTCCATCATAACCGGCAATTACAGTAATGTTGATTCTTCAAAGAGATGCAAAAATAGAGAAATAAAAACCTGAAGAATATAACAGAGAATTGTTTGTTTTGTCATCCTGTTCAGCTTATGGTTATTTGAAAGTTGCCATTATCACACCATTTCTGATCCCAGAATATAGCATGGGGTGGAGGGGAATAATAGGATTGGTTAGCTGATCTGTCAGTCAAAAGCATGAGGTAAACCTCCCATCCGGTAGCACCTCTTGAGGATGAACCAGCTACCGAGAACCAGCAAGACAGCAGCTGCCGATCCAAACACAACACCCACCACCAGGCCGGTCACATTCACATCATCCTTCCCTGAAGGTGCTCCACCACCTGAAGCACATTGAGGAGATGGAACGCACATTTGGAGGTATCCTTTGAATTATAATTAGCATCTCTCAACAGAGATGAAAATGCATCTGGCAGTTTATCAATTTATGAAAATGAACTTACCATAGCCAGCTGCAGAGGGACTGTCTTTTGTGGATAATGAGAGAATAAGCAAGTCAGAGAAAGTCAGTATAATGGTTAATCATAAAGGCTTTGCTTGGCTGTGAAGGAGCCAAAGGTGGTATGTGGATCTAACCTCTGGCTGTGAAGAGCGGTCCAATTGTAATAGTGGCTGAGTCACTGGATTCCTCACCAAAAGGAGCCAAAGACCGCTTCCTCTTGGCATTACAAGACTACAAACAAAAAAACCCCAATAAAGTTTGTTTAACCTATAGATACAGCTTCCTCCTTGTGATCTAAAAGTAGTTCTTAAAAGATACAGTAAAGACTGCAGTATTAAGTAATCAGTACCACGTAGGAGGTATTACAGTGCAGTATTTCACTTTAGGTTATCCATCAGATATGATCTCTTTTATAATGTACCTGTTAAAATGGCTAAGCTCTGTTTCCATTGCTGTCACCAGCATCCTTGGAGTGTAGAAGATTGGTCTTGACTTCACAACTTACCCTTAACAACTCTTGACACTTGGTAGGCTCACACAGTCTAAGTATGCAGTGCAGGAAGAGGCTGGACTTGTCCTGGTTACGGTGCTCCACAAAGCGGAACGCCTCGAAGTTGAACCGGGCATTCTTGGAAAAGCCATTTCTTGTCACAGAAGCTCTTTGGTCCACTGAGCAACTGGTGAAAGCACCGTTTTTCTAGATGTTATTTTGAGGGTAAATGAAACAGGCACTCGTACAGCAACAGTCACGGAACAATGTTAATTTCCCAAGTGCTTGCAACCATACCCGGTGAAAAAGTTGTGCTGCTCACTGTAAGTCATGTTGTAGGCAGATGGAGTTGCAAAGCACTGATCCAGCAACACATGAAAACTGTGAACATAGGACGTTAGAGACAGTTATTTACTTTTTGTTATAAATAAATTGTGATGAGGTCCATTCTGATGTTCACTCTAAAATCAGTACTTGAGAAATATTGACTTTGCATATTCGGTAACTTGAGTCTTTAAATGAGCTTCACTCACTTTCCTGTAAGGTTAATGGCCTTTACTTCCACATAGACCTTGGTTCGCAGCTCAAGTCCCGTTGGAGGTACCACCAGTGGGTGGCCATAGTCTGTGTCCTGAAATAAAACATTATAATATCAACATAGGTTGAGATGTATTACAATAACACAGTTAAACAATCTGTAAGACACTGAAGATAAAAAAACAATTGGAGACATATTGCTCTCTTGCAACTCTTATGTAACTGAATGCAAACTTGTACTTACATTATATACACTCATTCTTAGTGTATCAATGAAGGTTCCATTATTGTCACTGGTAGCTACAGAGACTGAAGACCTGACACAGAAGTTATTGGAAAGGGAGAAATTTTCAATATTACCTTCTTTCACAACATAGTTCAGTCACATCCATAGTTGCAGTTGCAAAACTCCAAGCAGCTCAACAAGGATTATTTGCATAAAGCCCTGAGAAATACCCTTATGGCACAAAAACAATGCCATTCTTGTGATGGAAAACTACTCACGCCACTATCTGTGTGTTGTTGATCAGATACTCCAGTGGATAACGACAGGAGAAGTGGTAGTAGAGGTCTGTGGAGTAGCTTATCACCCCCTGGTTAGAGCTGGGTGTGTCTATGTACCCTGTGATGATGACTGACTGGATGCTGGAGAAAGAACTGAAGGGACCTGTGGGGTCTGGCACCTCATCCACAATCTGAATCAGACAGCAAAGATAAGACCATACTGTTCATAACGTAATTCTATCCTGTTTCTAAAAATCGTCCACGGCTTCATTTTAACACTAGAACGACCAAGCTGGTCATTTTGACCGTTTTGGATTTTCAAAGTTTAATAACTTTGTGGGGGGAAAAAAGATACAGACCTGCCGCTCCCTGAATGCTCCTAAAATTGCATATATTTGCATAAAAATTGGTTTTAAATCAACTACACAAAAAAGGTATGATAAGATCTACCTAAAACGACCATGAGCGGTCAAAATGACCGCATGTAATTTGCGCGTGATCGTGCGTGTCATGTCACTATTTATGACGTGTGTAGATCGCATCATTTCCTTTGCAAAGTTTATTGCTCTGTCCTAGAAACACACTAGCATTCTCCAGTGCAGAGTAATAGTCTAAACTTGTTTTTTGATTATTGCCAACCTGTCTGGGTAGAGCCGCCGTAGACGCATCATGATGGATGGACGGATGACTACCACCAAGGTGTTGCAGTATTTACAGGCGTTGGACAGCGGCGATTTTAAATTGTTTAAAAATAGTATTAAAGTTGTTAAAATGTTAATTTTGGTGTCAGTCGTTTCTTAACAGACATACTAACACATGCAATGCATTAATATCTCAATTGGGCATTTATCTTGACAGAATATAGAGTTTAAAAACCGGTGGTCATTTTGACCGCCCATGGTCGTTTTAGGTAGGAGTGAAATCCTGGTTGTTCTAGTGTTAAACCTGTCTTCCTGTTATTTTGGCAAATTCTCCATCTTGCATACTATCTCACAGTGTACTCTGTGCTGTGCTGTACTGTAGTCCTCTACCACAGTGGTTTTCAAACTGTGGGTTGCAACCCACAATTGGGTCACAGCAGGGGGGCATGTGGGTACCGCGATGTCCACAATATATTTAATGTTGACATGCCATGTCTGATATTAGTATTCCACAATTGAAGAATAAAATGGGAAATACTGCATTGATGGACAATATAGGCAGGATTCTTCATTATGTCTCTTTTTTTTTATAAGTAATGAGAAAAAAGTATCTCCACAGGTGGGTAGTGATATGAAGAAGACTTCTTCTGACCTGCAGGGACTGGCGGCAGGGGTTCTCCTGGCTGTGGTTTACAGGAAGCTGATAGCGAATGATGGGTGGGTCGACACTGTTGTCAATGGTGCCTTGGCAATTTGTCTTGTTGTGTTCCCCATTCAGTGCCAGGCCAGTCGGGTCGAAGCCCGCCCACTGGGCCGTGCACAGGTTGATCTCCAGGATGATCATACTGGTGCCACAGTCCACTATCAAGTCTGTGTTGTCTGGGAAAGAACACAAAGGAAAGCCAGGACGGTTAAATCATAATGAAGGAATACATTTTCAATATTGTCTACCAGGTAAGGTGCAGCAACTGCTGTGAGGACTTTAGCAAAACTACATCAGAGACAGCTTCATTCAGTATATGTGTAACAGTCAATAGCCTGTTTGCACTGCTCCGACTTAGTCTTAGTGTGGAATGAATACTCATGAGGACGGTCTTATAAATGCCCATCTAACTACTGAAGTCTGTGCCAAACCTACCTGGGGTCCTCTCATAGGCAGAGGAGCAGTTGTAGACAGAAAGAGCAGGCTGAAGGAGCACAGCCACCACAGTGAGACACAGATATGTCATGTTGTCTGAAGGGAACATAGTCAAGACAGTTGAAACGACGTCCAAATGACCAGAATGACCTTTAACCGCCACGAGACAACACAAACATTTTTAGACGGTAAAAAAAAGAAGAATAAACGAATCGATAATCACACCGAAGACAGACTAATTCTACTGCTGTAGAGTGACACGATTAATAGTGGTGATAGATTGAATTGGAGATATAACTTTTCAGAATAACTGATAGTAAACAAGCTCACGGAGAAGCATGTGTGAGCTGAGTGGGGTCTTCCTACCTTGGTTGGTGGCTACCTGGGCAGGTGTATCTGTTCATAGAGCAGAGGGAGGAATGTGGCTTATATAATGTTGGACACCCTCAAGACATCGAAAACCATAGAGGTGGGACTCCCAAAGCCTTTCCTGTTTCTAATTATAGTTCCCTGTGTGGATAAACGTGCACACATATTCATCATACATGTATACACACATGCACATGCATCATGCACACATGCACATACACATGCATGCAAACACATACACACATCCAGACTCAATACTGTGGCTCATTCACTAGTCCTCTCTCTCACTCTCTCTCGCTCTCTCTCTCTCTCACACACACACACACACACACACACACACACACACACACACACACACACACACACACACACACACACACACACACACACACACACCCTGTTTTCCTCCATCTCTCTCATATTTCTCTTATAGTACAATGCTAACTTTGGCACGGTTCCCTAGCAAACCCCTCCACCAGCCGAGTACTGTTTAAGTGGGTTTTGACATAGATCCCAACATTTCAAAACCCTCCCATGTCTCCTCTGGCTCTTGTTTCCTTTCTCCCTGCAACAAAGAGGATCTCTGGAGTCTGCAGGACAGAATTGTCGTCGTCAACTGGCCGTATTTATAGAAATAAACTTAACTAAATTTCTGACAGCATATTAACTCGAGAGTTAGGCTTGGCTTTATAGTTTGTATTTATTTCTACTTGCATCTGACCTCACGTCATAGTTTAGTAAATTTTTTGATTGTTTTAAATGATTGATAATTGGCTTTGGATATATTTCATTCGTCTATCTCTTATTTGTTTGGTTTATTGTTTTGGTTTTGTTTTGGGGCTTTTTGCTTTTCAATGTATTTGATTGAGACAGAGCAGTTTGTGTGGGTTGCATGCTGATGAAATGGATTCTGTATCTGTTAAATATCTGATCAGATTATCTATGTAAGTCCCCATCTGTATTAACTCCTCAGTAGATTTTTGGAACAAACCTTTTTGTGGCATTTGCCACCTCTTTTCACACCCCTTTATCTTAAAAACCGTAATTAAATTCCTCTGATGGACAAAACCATTCTGTAAAGATTTACCCTTAAGAAAAGCGGACCCACACTTTGAGAATGAAACAAATGAATGCTTGAAACATGATCGTACAAGCCACTAGCTATGGGGGGGGGGGAGAGCCAACCAGAAATAGCCTCTGTTTATTTCCCTCATATGTCAGACCTCTCTCCTATTGTGTCTCCAAAGTTGCTTTGCAGGTAGTCTTAGCTATGGGCTGCAACTGTAACTGCTCCACCAACATGCCCCATTGTCCCGCTAAAATATCAAATATGAAAAGGTGCATCAGTGTTTTTGCCAAAGCGCCCATGGTAAGAGGAGAGTGTTGTTACACTATCCAGATATGCGTCACTCTTTTATAATCTCCTCTGTTCACTCCGGCTGTGTGTCCCGTGACAAGTTTGGAAACCGTGAGATGGGCGATCTTCTTCTCTAATCACATTCTCTGACTCCTCTGTTTAATCCATTTTGGCTGCAGGAGGTAGACCGAGATGATAAGTGCAGATGATGTGAAGATCTCTCGATACACTGCAATGGGTTTTTCCGTCTGTCAGTAAAGGTCAGTGAGGACTGGTGATGAATCACTAATAGGCCGGGACTGAGGGGGAAGTAAAGGGGCATAAGTCCTGTTGCATCAAGAAATAATAATTACTTTATTATGCATAGATATAACAGATATAACTATCCAAGTACAATAGAATAGAATTTAAATGAAATGAATTGAACTGAATAGGCCCTGTGCTGGTGAAAACAAAGACAAATTAAATCAAATGTCATTGTCATTCGAGAGGACAGAAAGAAAACTATGTCAATTAAGACACTTAGTAGGCTGTCAGTATAATTGCAGTGCACTTAGATAATAACTATAATTTCATCACTTATATTATCTTGCAATATTCCCAGTGTGAATACAGTAGGGTTTATACTGTAGAGTCATTTTTATATATGCTTACTGTTGTAAAACTGTCCTATTCCTTGCATTGTTAGCATTGTATTTATTTGTATTTATCATTGCATAGTCGTCGCCCCCCCTCCCCCACACACACACGTAGTGAATCTGTTTTGCTAGCACTTGCATTCAAATTTGCACCGAGAGATCCAGCTTCCTTTACACACAGAACCAAACCTTACATACATATTTATCTTACTTTTTACCTCACATCTGAAATGTTTTTTAGCAAAATTACCTTTTAACATTACTCTTCTTAAAACTTGTGTTACTTCTTGAGTGTTATTGAGAGCAATGCATCAATTTAAATCAAAAAATGTGTGAAAACCTACGTGGTTAATAGCAGATCGGGTGATAACTAATGTATATTTTAACAGGCTCCTTTGTTTGGGACCAACAAACATTGCCTGCATTTAAATCCCTGCCTTTGATGAGACTGACAGCCATCAAGGCCAGCTTATTTGGGAAGAAAGGAGATACGCTGGGAGAGGGTGCTCTACTGTGAGGAAGTATAAAGTAAAGGGGGTTTTCAGCCTCGCTAATCGCCCTAAGGGGGACTGGGTGTGTCCAAGATGTCGCACAATTTTCCCATTCATCTCAGGATTGCACATACTCACCTGTTACCACTGCTGATGCCGAGGAGTTACTGAACCCACGTTGTCTACAACCAAATATAACGTCCCTGTGTACCAACTTGAAAAAGAGAACTTATTATCTTTATTATTATTATCTTTTCAAGATGGCGGCGCGCTGGGCGCAGCGGCTACTGTGGTTCCCTGTTAAGTGTCGTGTTTTCTTTGTTATCTATACTGTAACGTGCATGGATAAGAAGACACGCTGGCCGCTGGCTCGCGGGTTTGACCCTTTAGTCGAGCGGTTAGCGATGCCTCCTGCGGTGCGGGCGATACGGGTTCGCGTCCCGGCCGCGGCAGTTCCTGTGGTTGCGTTGTTCCCCGAATTCGCTACATGAGTGTCAGAAGTGGGATGGAGCGACCGTAAGGCCATCGGAAGCGTATGCGCCCTGAGGCGTGAAGGAGCTGATATGCCTACAGCGCAGCCAGATCAAACCTCAAAAAGCACATCAGAACAGCCAAACATAAATATTCCCTACGAATAGAGGACCACTTTCACAATAACTCTGATCCTCGGCGAATGTGGCAAGGCATTCAGTCTATCACAGACTACAAAAGCTCTAATCGCGGTCCCGCTGTCCATGATGCCTCCCTGCCAGACAAGCTAAATCATTTCTATGCCCGCTTCGACAAGGACAATACTGACCCAGCCACAAAAATCCCCAGCCACCCAGAAAACCAGGTGCTCAGTCTATCAGTCGCAGAGGTCAGAGAATCACTGCGCAGAGTGAAAACACGGAAGGCTGCCGGACCAGACGGCATTCCGGGTTGGGTCTAACGGGAATGTGCCGACCAGCTGGCTGAGGTCTTCACACCTGTATTTAACCTCTCACTGTCCCAATCTAAAGTCCCGGCATGCTTTAAGACCACCTCTATCATTCCTGTCTCCAAGAAACCAACATCCACATGTCTGAATGACTACCGACTCATAGCACTCACCCCCATTGCCATGAAGTGCTTTGAAAGACTGGTTCTGGCTCACATCAAAAACATTATCCCCCCCACGTTCGACCCACCGTCCGAAACGGTCTACTGAGAATGCCGTTGCACATTGCTCTGACCCACCTTGAACTTAACAACACATACATCCGGATGCTGTTTATAGATTACAGCTCTGCCTTCAACACTATCATCCCCGCCAAACTAACCACCAAACTCCTCTGCCTTGGCCTCAACCCCTCCCTCTGTAACTGGATCCTGGACTTCCTGACCAACAGATCTCAGCCTGTTAGGTTAGGTGACTACTCCTCCTCCACCCTGACCCTCAGCACAGGTGCCCCTCAAGGCTGTGTTCTGAGCCCCCTCCTTTTCTCCCTCTTCACCCACGACTGCCTACCAAATCACCCCTCAAATGTTATAGTTAAGTTTGCAGATGACACCACAGTCATTGGCCGTATCACCAACAATGACGAGATGGCCTACAGAGACGAGCACCTCACATCATGGTGTACTACCAGCAATCTTGTCCTTAATGTGCAGAAGACGAAGGAGCTGATTGTGGACTTCAGGAGGTCTAGAAGCTGCAGCCACTCCCCCATACACATCAATGGGGTGGAAGTGGAGCGTGTTTCCAGCTTTAAATTCCTTGGAGACCACATCAGCGAGGACCTTTCGTGGACATTAAACACCCAGGCCCTTGTGAAAAAGGCCCAACAACGCCTGCATTTCCTGAGGAGGCTGAAGAGCGCCCGTCTACCCCCCAAAATTCTCACCAACTTCTACCACTGCACCATAGAGAGCATCCTGACCATCTGCATCTCAGTGTGGTACGGCAACTGCACCTCAGTAGACCAGAAAGCTCTGCAGCGGATCGTCAAGGCGGCCCAGCATATCACCGGTACCCAGCTCCCAGCCACAAAAGACATTTATCACAAACGCTGCCTTCGAAGGGGTCTGAGCATCAGCAGAGATCCCACCCACCCCAACCATGGACTGTTCTCCCCCCTGCACTCTGGGAGGCGCACTACCAGGCTCAAAAACAGCTTCTTTCCACAAGCTGTTGCCCACCTTAACCTGGCGACCCACTGAATGTCTGTAGATATTTTAAATATTTTGTACTCCAGCTCTTTTTTTTTTTTTTACTTATTTTTAGCTTTTGGTCTTCATGTGTGTATATCTTATACTGTGTTTGCTGTGTTTGTCTGTGTCCGTCTTGCACTGTTTGGTGAAGCCATAGCCCTCATTTCATTTTTAACATGTGCCTGCACATTGTTTTCAATGACAATAAAATTGAAATGAATGGAATTGAATTGAATTTAAAAGTGTTACAAATTGTTGTACATAACAAATTTCCCACTGATTGGTTGGTAAATGCTGTTTTTGTGTGTCATTGCACAATAACTGTGCAGCCATCAGGAGGAATGTTTTGAGACCTCGAGTCCGTATGTCAAGGAGTTGTGCTCTGCTGCCACCTGCTGCCAGAAGTCAATGATGGCGAGAGTTAGGCCTCATCCTAATTCACCAGAATCATGTATCACTAGAATTTATGTAATTTACTCTAGTAATGTTGTACTTTACTCAAAGCATCAATTGTGTACAAAAAGACAACCCTGGGTGGTGTTGTGGGTCAGCTGGTGCACAACAGGTACGCCACCAGGTTGTATTGTGCAAGATGGAAAACATTATTATCAAGATAACTATAGGGAAATTTACACTGTATGATATATAGTATATTACGGGTGGGACGATTCACAAATCTCTTGGTTCGATACATCGCACGATTCAGGGCCCACAATTTCTATTCAATACGATACAGTGGATGCCTTCGTAAGCAAGAGACAAAACGCCAATGCAGTTCCCTATTTCTATTTTATTTTAAAAACTAGGACCAACAAATGTGGCATTAACAGGGCACGTATTCAAGCGTAATGCCAGTGCAAAAGTTCTAACAAAATCTTGTGCCATTTTGTCTTGTTGTGCAACACAATTGTTTTACTTTAAAACTAAACTTTAAGAACCACTAGAACGACCAAGGCGGTCATTTGGCCCGTTTTGAATTTTCAAAGTTTAACAACTTTGTGGAGGGGGGGGGAGATACAGACCTCCCGCTCCCTGGCTGCTAATAAAGTTGCATATATTTGCATTAAAACGAGTTTTAGATCAATTGCACAAAAAGAAGTTATGATAAGATCTACCAAAAATTACCATGAGCGGTCAAAATGACCGCGCGTAATTTGCGCGCCATCGTGCGGGTCATGTCACTATTTATGACGTGTGTTGTCACGTCATTTCCGTCGCAACGTTCAGTTCTTTTTTTTTTTGCATTTCACGTTTTATAGGCCTTGTTACGTTTGTTAGATTAGCAATATGTGTTTTCCGTTTTGTTTTTCTGGTATTATTTCCAACATATCTGGGTACAGCCGCCGTTTCAGACGCACCATGACTACCACCGAGGCGTTGCAGTATCTACAGGCGTTGGACAGCGGCGATTTTACATTGTTTGACAAATAGCATTGTAACGATGACGAATGTCGTGACTCGCTAGCCTGTTGGCGAATGGGTTGGACCCTTTAGTCGACTGCTGAACGCAGTTGCCCGTGGTGCGGGAGACCCGGGTTCGTATCCTTGCTGTGGCGGTTCCCGGCTACCCCCCGAATTCCATGTAGTATTATGAAATATTAATTTTGGCGTCAGTCGTTTCCCAACAGACATACTAACATATGCAATGCATTAATATCTCAATTGGGTAATTATCTTGACAGAATATATAGTTTAAAAACTGGCGGTCAAAAATCCCTAGTGTTAATAACACACGATCTTCCAAATGGGGAGTCTGTTTATTGGGGCCTTTTAAAATTAAAAACAGACGGCCCTTTTAAAATTAGGTTTAACGCCCATATGAGTAGCTTCAGAAGCGAGCATGCAAAAAATGCAACGGCCTTAAACTGCCACATTTGCTCATTGGTAAACAAGAATACCAGTTATTCTGTCTCATGGAAAATCCTTGCAAAGAGCAATGCATATTCAGTTAGAGGTAAAGGATGTAACCTGTGCTTGGCAGAAAAGTATTTTATTATTTGCAGACCTGATATGTGTAGTGATATAACGCCATGTATATCCACTGGAACTACACTAGGTGTTATGTACTACCCGGATTGTTATTATGGTTACACCACTACCATGTATGGCTATTACGTCTGCCTACTGAGCCACGATTAAACCTGAGTTCTACAACCCGGTGTGGTCATTGATCCTCGACCAATACTACCCTAAGTATTACTTCATGGTGGCAGCGGTAAAGTACTCTCTATGAAGAATGAAGATAAACTGATAAAATTGTCCGTGGATAATTTCTGTCATCATTCAAGCAAGAGTGCACCGGAGCTGAGCTAGCCGCAAAGCTAACTAGCTAGCTAGAAACAGGAGACGTCATGGCATCGCATCTACCGACGATGAATTGGTCCGACCCGGACCTGGGTGAGGCAATTTCACTGTATAAACAGAAAATGACTCTGTATTTAGAAGATGAAGAAATAAATGGCGCAGCTAAACAAGCTAGGAAAATATGTCGTGGAATCGGAGATGAAGGATTAAAAAGACCGAACGCCAGTGGTCTCACTGATGATGAAAAGAAAAAGCCTGCCAAACTATGGGACTTCTTTGAAAAACAGCTAAAGTTGAACGTAAATTTCAGAATCCATAGACTGCAACTGATGCAACACAGACAGAAACCAGATGAGAATATTGATGATTTTGTGACCAGAGCCAGAACACTAGCACAGAAATGTCAGTTTTCAGATGAAGAGCTTAACGAGCGTATGATTGAGCTTATTATTGCGAGCACTCCCCATGATGCCCTGAGGAATGATCTATACAGCAAACCAAAAGGATATTCCTTAGCAGAGGTTCTGGCCGAGGGACGAAAATACGAAGCCCTGACAGCAGGCAATGAACAGTTAGACAAACTTAGCCTGTCACACAATGAGAGAATCCACGCTGTGGACAGGGACCGCATATGTCGTAACTGTGGGAGAAGCCACAAACCACGTCGATGTCCTGCATATGATGATGAATGCAATGTGTGTGGTGCAAAAGGTCACTGGGAGCGGTGCTGCAGGAAGGCCAAACGAGAGTGCCAGGAACACTCCAGCCAGAGCAGGAGCGGGGGAAGTAAGTCCCACACACCACAAGACGAACAGCACAAGCACAAAACCTATACAGACAAAAAGCAACAGAGCAGGACTCGCATACATGCTGTAGAGAGTAGCAGTGAAACAGACAGTGAGAACGAAAGTACTTACCAGAAACAGTTCCACTCCATAACTATCAGTGAAAAGTGCATGCATAGCATAGACAGCAAGCCGGCCAGAGAGGAGGCGTACACAGTCCTGAAGGTGACACCACCTGACCTACCTGGTCGTGGATACACACTACGTCTGAAGATAGACACAGGTGCGTCAGGCAACACACTCCCATTGCGTACCTTCAAGCAGATGTACGGTGAAAATGCATGCACCCAGAAACGACTGAAAAAAAACAACAGGAGGCTATCTGCATACAGTGGTCACGCCATCCCCTGCCTAGGCACCATTGACATTCCATGCCAGTACAAAGAATCCAAATGGATCAATGCAAAGTTCTATGTTGTAGACGTACCAGGGCCAGCCATAGTTGGGCTGCCAACATGTGAACTGTTAAACCTAGTGACTGTCAATGTAGATGCAGTGACCGAGAAAGGACATGCAAACCAGAAAAAAGTCAACACAAGACAGACAAAACCCAAAATGACCATATCTAACAGTGCAGACCTAAAGAGAGCATACCCAGACCAGTTTGACAAAATTGGCAACGTCAGTGGAAAAGCCAAGCTCTTCCTGAAAAAGGATGCTGAACCATTCATAGACCCACCACGTAAGTGCAGCATTCACATCAAAGACAAACTGAAAGATGAACTGAATAACCTAGTCGAACAAGATGTGTTAAGAAAAGTAGAACAGCACACAGACTGGTGCTCGAGTCTGGCATACAGCACAAAGAAAGACGGTTCCCTTCGCATATGCTTAGACCCCCAAAACTTAATGCCAGCCTTAGGAGATGCCCACACAAGATTCCTACTGTGGAGGAACTGAACCCGAAGTTTGCAAATGCAAAAATATTCAGCAAACTTGACGCAAAAGCTGGATATTGGTCAATACACCTAGAGGAAGAGTCACAACTGCTAACCACATTCCGAACTCCATTTGGTAGATACTGCTGGAAACGTTTGCCATTTGGTCTCAGTGTCTCTCAAGATCTCTTCCAGGCAAAGATGGACCAAATCCTGGAGGGGCTCGACGGTGTCGTCAGCATAGCCGATGATATCGCAGTCTACGGAGCAAGCGAAGAGGAGCATGACAGGAACCCGACCAACCTGATGGAGAGAGCAGCCAAGACAGGTATTGTGTTCAACACTGACAAGTGCACAATCAAACAGACAAGCATCTCATTCTTTGGCAACCTGTACACAGACAAAGGTATCAAACCTGACCCAGCCAAAATCAGGGACATCCAGAAAATGCCAACACCCCAGAACAAAGATGAACTGAGCAGATTCTTGGGGATGCTGACCTACCTGTCACCCTACATCCCAAAGTTCGCAGACAAAGCACACACACTGAGGGTGCTGCTGAAAAGTGACGTGCCTTGGACATGGGACACTGACCACCAAAAGAGCTTTGAGGACCTGAAATCAGTTATCAACGAACATGACTGCCTGAAGTACTATGATCCAAGCACACCTCTGACACTTGAGGTCGATGCATCACAGAAAGGACTGGGCGTGGCATTAGTGCAGAACAAAAGACCCATAGCTTTTGGCTCAAAGACACTGGACGACTGCCAATCCAGGTACAGCAACATAGAGCGAGAAATGCTGGCCATAGTCTATGGAATGCAGCGATACCATACCTACCTGTATGGGAAGTCATTCATTGTAGTTACAGACCACAAACCCCTCGTTACCATATGCACAAAGCCACTGCATGCCGCCCCGCCACGGCTTCAGCGAATGCTGATAAAAACACAAGGATACAACTACGAGGTCACGTATCGACCAGGAATCCAGATGGTCCTAGCAGACACACTCAGCCGACTACCCAACCCTGAGAACAACAGCAACATCGAGCTGGACGAGCGCATTGACGGAATAGAGGCAGAAGTCGAGGATCCAGAGATGCTCACTGTTGCAATGATAAACTTCTCTCCCGAGAAACAGGACGCACTCCGCACGGAAACCACCAGCGACCCCAGACTCAATGCACTGAAAGAGCTGATCCACCAGGGATGGCCAGACAACATCAAAGCTCTACCAAGACAACTAGGTGAGTACTGGTCATTCAGAGATGAGCTCGCAGTTGAAGCAGGAGTCATATTCAAAGGCAGACAGGTGCTCATCCCAGACTCCATGACTGATTCTATACTCGAACAGCTGCATGTAGGACACCAGGGCATCGAAAAGACACGGTGACTGGCGAGAGAAAGTGTCTACTGGATCAGAATGAACGATGACATCGAAAGAGTCTGCAGGTCATGTAGCGTATGCGTGGAACATCAGGATGCAAATCCAAAGCAACCTCTCAACCCACACAACACACCGTCAAAACCATGGCAATCCCTAGCTTCTGATCTATCCGAGATCGATGGACATCAGTATTTACTGATTGTGGACAGATATTCTAAGTTCCCTCTAGTGGATGAAATGCCCATGCCTGTGTCCAGCCGGGCAGTTGCACAAAAAATGGAAATGTACATGTCTCTTTTTGGAAGGCCTGACGAGATACTTACAGATAATGGACCCCAGTACACAGGGCACGCGTTCCAGAAATTCACGGCTGACTGGGGAATCAGGCACGTGACAAGCTCACCCCACTATCCAAAAAGCAATGGATTCATTGAGAGGCATGTGCGACACATCAAATCCATTGTGAAGAAAACCATGAGACAAGGAGGTAACATACAAGTGGCCTTACTACAGGTCAGAGCAACACCCATCGACAGTAAACTACCATCACCAGCAGAACTGATCTTCGGAAGGCCGGTCACCACCCTGCTGCCAAGTCGAGGGGACCCAGGCAAGGAGGAAAACCGACTCCACCTGGAGCAAAGAACAGCAAACATGAAGGAACATCATGACCGCAGCAGCGGCAGAGAACTACCTCCACTCGGTCCCGGACAGCACGTATCTGTCCTAAACAAGGAAAAAGGGACTTGGTATCCAGCCACCGTCGTACAAAAGTGCAATGAGCCAAGGAGCTACATTGTGCAAACATCAAATGGGAACAAACTCAGACGTGGCAGGAGCCACCTGCGAGAAATTCACCACCCCCATGCACTGAGGAGCGCAAGAACCCGCTTCACAGAACCTCAACGGGACACTAATGCAGCTGGAACTTTTTCCAGCCAAACTTGTGAAACACACAAGACAGTACGCACAAGATATGGAAGAGCTGTTTCCAAACCAGCTCACTACAAGGACTATGAGTAGAGACAATCACACACAAAAGGAGGGCTCTGAATATGTTTATTGTTTTTTGAGATGGACAATTCTGAGTGTGTTGTCTAAAAAAAAAAAAAAAGAGAAGGCAACCTCTGTGTAATGAAAAAATTGAAAACTAAACAGGGGGGATGTAGTGATATAACGCCGTGTATATCCACTGGAACTACACTAGGTGTTATGTACTACCCGGACTGTTATTATGGTTACACCACTACCATGTATGGTTATTACGTCTGCCTACTGAGCCACGATTAAACCTGAGTTCTATAACCCGGTGTGGTCATTGATCCTCGACCAATACTACCCCAAGTATTACTTCAATATGTCCACCTTGAATAATAGAAACGAATTGCCCACCAGCTGCAGACATCGGGGGGAATCCCCTTTGTAACTATAAGTACAATGTCTTTATTATTCTCCCCCCATTAGATGATACACATATGATATTTATTTTTTTACTATTTTATATTTTAACTGCCTGTCCTTCCAACTGTGCCCCAACACCACCCCACTATATAATTCATATAAATTACCTTATTATATTTCTAATGTACACCATTTCCACAGTGCCCTGGCCTCTAAATGCTTTTCAAAACAAGCCCGTCCCTTAACCCATTGGTTGTAATGTTTTCTACTCCTCCAGTGGTTGCTGTGCATCATAAGTACCTACCCCGTTGGTTGTTATAGTTTAAATGATTTGTTGCTGTCCAACCGAAATTAGGGGTGTGACGCTGGGCAACGTAAACTGTATGATTCTTTGTTTAACCACATTAGCAGCTGATGAGTGTGCGCCACACGAAACAGGCCTGTACTGCAATGTATAAAAACTTTTTTCCCTGTATCTGTGTTGAGATATTTATATATATATATATATATATATATATATATATATATATATATATATATATATATATATATATATATATATATAATCCAGTGAGTCAAATAAATTCTTTATGAGACAGTACAAGCCTGTTTCGTGCCATAAGCAATCATATGTAGTATGTGTGCGTGTGTGTGTGTGTGTGTGTATGCTTACACAAGCAAGAATACCATATTTATGAATCCAACTGAGGTTCATCACCTTGAACTGTTTGGTAATGTAAAGCATAATATAAAAACTAAAACCAGTTTTCAAATAATACTCCCTCAAATATTTTGTACCTCGTTTTTTGAGAGATTTAGGTTATCATTATCATTAATTCAGACAACAAAATGATGTATCACAATATGAAAACATCTGAATTAATCCCCGTACAACACAACTGAAAGACAATAAATGGTGATACTGAGGTATCGCCCAGCCCTACTGTTAAAAAAAAAAACATGAAAAAAACATGAAAAACACGAATTTGAATATAGTGTTTCATTCTGACACAGATGTAAAAAAAATCAGGTAGAACTGGTTGAGAGTTGGGTGTCTTCGGCATAGATTTTACAAAAGTTGTACACTTCCATGAATCCAGTGGGGTAAAAAACAGTCATAAACAGCTTTTCTAATATCCACACTGTTTATATGAAAATTATCACACCTGTATTACACATTTGAGTTTCAAAGTGTTGTTTTTATGAAAACCAAGACATGATCTCAACTACAACACCAGTTATCTATGGTGCATTGGTCCATACGTTACGGTGTGTTATCCAGCAACAGTTACCTACAATGTATAGGAAATTATTAAAAAGGGCTCTACTTCTACTTGTGATATGAAACAGGCTTCAGAAGCACTAAAAGATCAACATATGACAAATTACGAAAGGGGATGAGACACAGTCCTCGTGAGACCTTGCGTGACATCCTGTAAAAAATGCAGAACCACTGTTAAGTATGAGGATCCTCATGACACACACACACTTGTGCAACCGATGAGCGAGAGCGAGAGAGACAGAGAGGAAGAGAGATAGACAGAGAGAGAGAGAGAGAGAGAGAGAGAGAGAGAGAGAGAGAGAGAGAGAGAGAGAGAGAGAGAGAGAGAGAGAGAGAGAGAGAGAGAGAGAGAGAGAGAGAGAGAGAAGAAAGTATTCCAGTCAAAGAATTGGCCTCACGGTGACCTTCTGGCCTGCAGCCAGCGAACAGGACAACAGAGCCATACATACAAAAACAGCATGGCTAATGTGGCCTCTGCCAGCTCAACCTCCACAGATAGAAACATTTACTGGTTTGTCTGCTTCCAAGGTTACACATCCATCAACGGGTGTTGTTGATCATATCCCACATCACAAGAGGAAGATGTCGGCTGTTGCAGTGGCGGTTCTAAACCAATTTTACTGGGGGGGGGGGGCAGGCTGGGGCCAGTTGTGTTATCAGAGAGGCACATTCAACCTGGGACAAAAGAGAGAAAGCGTGTTCAAGCTTTCAAACTTTTTAGTTCAATAAAGTAATAGTGCACAAAAAACAACATAAAATACCATCCATCCATCCATTATGATTGGTATTTGTTTCAGTAACTTACATTTATAGCTATTTGTTTCAGTAACAGTATTTGTTTCAGTAATTTACAGTTACAGTTTTATTAAATTACAACATTGAAAACAAAATAAAGCACATTCCTGTTAGCTTCAACTCAAGTTACAGCACATTCTTCGCTGCAACACTTCTTTATGAGGCTCAATGAACAGTACAAGCTCTACTGTACTCGAAGGTCTCTGCATTCCAGTCTGTATTTTCCTTTCTAGAATTTCAAATTACAGCAACTGTATTTGGCGGTTTTTGTAATTTTTGGCGAACTGGTGAACAAATGGGTCAAGATTCAAAGTGTTTGCCTTCCTAGACTCAATACTTACTACACCCAGACTGCTCAATCTCTCATCGGTTACGGTGGACTTCAGGTAAGTTCTCACCAGCTTCAGTGTAGAAAAACTCTGCTGACAAGAAGCAGAACTCACTAGGATCATGACTGCTATTTTGCCGAGTCTGAAAAGCTCAAAAAACACTTCTTTATATGGCTCAATGAACAGTACCAGCTCTACTGTACTAGAAGGTCTCTGCATCCCAGTCTGTATTTTTCTCTCTAAAATTCAGCTGAACTGATGTAGTTCATGCCCAAAGTCGTCAATATTTGAATCATACAATCGAGAAAATTAAAACACAGCGGTCTCTTTCAGAAATGCATCACTTTTGTGGTTTACAGCTTGGATGCTATTCATTATATCAGTTTGTCTTTGAAAACCGTCTGTTAAACGCATTGAGTATCTGATCAATGACAGGGTAGAAAAAGACTGTACGAAACCCGTCTTTATCTGGTTCTGACTCTCTCTGACCAACAGTAATAATAATAAATCAATCTTATATAGCGCTTTTCTAACACTCAAAGTCGCTTTACAATAAACGGGGTGAAACAAGACAACAGATAAACATAGCGCACACATAAAGCACAAACAGTAGTCACTACAGTGTTCACCAAGTAGAGCTTAGCCTTTTTTGTCGTTTTGTAGCTGGCTGGCTGTACTGCAGTATCACATTGCTCAGAAATGTTCAATACTTCATCCCACAAGTTAACAAAAAATTACTTCTGCCTAAAGTAATTCAATGTCTGAACTAAAGAGAAGGAGGATAAACTCATCATTAGTGAATGGTATAGATGCACTACTGATAGTGGATACCTTGGGAGAGGAATAGGCTGCGGGAGTAAACCCCTACCGAAAATCAATGTCTACAGTGCTGTCGTTTTTCGTTTTTCTTGCCCTTTTGTATCTGTTTAAATCGGAGAGTACTGCTGGCATCGTTTGTGGCTGCCGCTTCTCCCTCTTGTAGCCCCCCTTCCCATCCACCCCTGTATGCCTGTGTTATGTTTATCTGTTGTCTTGTTTCACCGCCGTTTATTGTAAAGCGACTTTGAGTGTTAGAAAAGTGCTATATAAGTTTGATTTATTATTATTTTTAAAGCTTCAACTAACGCTTTAACGGCTTTTGAAAAGTCAAGTGATGAAGACTGTAGCATATCAGAGAGAAGTTTTTTTCTCCAAAAACTTTATGAAGTGTAACAAGATGCATAATGAACAGAACTCGAGGCCTCAATAGATCTTTCATCATTGCATTCTTGGGCTACCTCATCAAGTACTCGATTAAAGGCAAGCAATCTGTCCATAACGTTACATAGCGTTATAAATCAATATACCCATCGAGTGTCATTTAATCGCTGGAGTACTCTTGGTGCACCTTCATACTTCTCTCTTTTTATAGTTAGCCATTTAGGATGGACATATGACTCAGGCGTGTGGATGCACATGTATCCTCTGTCTGTGTTTCACATTCTGCTTGTATGCCACCCTCAGCCTCACTCTAGGGATCTTCATCTGTCTCTCCTTCCTGCTCTGTGCCCTCACTTTGAAAACCAGTCTCTCCAACTAACAAGTCCTCTGGCTTTCTGGGGCACTCTCCACTCCCTGCTATTTCTCTTCGGCTCTCTAAACACCTGGATCATCTGGCTCTTTCTCAATGTCTGCCTCATCACTGTTTTTTTATTTTTGGGGGCAGCAAAATAGGACATAATGTCCTTTTTTTTCTCTTCGTTTTGATGATAGAGCAAAAACAACGGAGAGGAATGCACAACACTTCAGCAACCCAGAATATTAACATACTGTTGCTGGCTTGCTGGAATTAATGTGTTGTATTGGCCTTTGTGCTTACATTTCACAACTGTATAGCAAAACCGATGGAGACGAATGTATAACATGCCATCAACTCAGCTAACCACTCATGGAGATAAAAATTTTCTTTCAAACACTGTTGCAAAGCTTACAAAAAGCATTAACCCTTTCGCATGTAACGTATTTTTTATGCTATGTTGTGCGCGTTACGTTACATGGTTCATTTCATTAGTGTTACTAAGCTTCTCATGGTTTTCAGTTAGCATTTGCTATATTTTTAAATGATAAATCGCTATTTCCTCAAAGCTACAATTTGCTAGAATTTTTATAATCTAGTTTTCTAATCGCACCGGTTTTAGCGTACGTGCTAAATGGCTAATCACACCGATGTGACCGTACGCGCGAAAGAGTTAATGCAAGCAAATTGTTAGCTGTAGCTGGTTACGCTGGCTGCTATTAAGTTAACTAGTAAACAACATCATTCCTGACCAGAAGTCTTACCGTGTAACAATCATGGATGTATTATAGTAGAACTGGATACCGAATCTAAAAAATGGCGCCTGTTCATTCCTGAGAATTGCTCGCCTAGAGCATACCGGGTTACTTCCGGGTACATGGGTCCTACTGAATATGCGCAGTAGTGTTACTCCCATCATGCCTGTAGACCAGTGGTACTCACTAATTTTCTTAGGAGAGCCACTTATGAGTAAGACCATCCCTCAAAGAGCCACAGAGCTTGCAAAACATTTCGCAAACACAAAGCTACACACATAGGCTATACATCTACCCATGATCCCACGCTGTTAGGTAACCTACGTTCTTTGACTAATCTTCAATATGCTGCCATCTGCTGGATAATTCATTTCAATATGCTAAAACAGGACACAAACGGAACCATAGAAGTAAGTTATAGCTACATTCTTACTGTTATCCGTGGATCTATATGAGGCGCAAAACAAAGCCTCATGAGCCGTATGCGGCTCGCGAGCTGCATAGAGTAACACTGCGTCTAGACAATGAGCTCATGAGCAACAGGTCAGAAATCCCCTCACCAGAGGTCGCTCTTTCTCACACTCACCTGAGGCCTGTGGCTCCTCATATCCCAGAGCTTGACCCTGAACACAGATTCTCATGTTATTAGGGAGAGACATTATCCGTGTACGTAAAGTGAGACAACAGATTAATGGCCCTAATGATGCACCTTTTGCCCAGCGCTTGGACTTGGGGTGGGTCATCGTTGGGGAAGTGTGCATTGACAGTGCCCACAAGCCCACTGTTGCTGTCTTCAAGACAAACGTCCTGCAGAACAGACGTCCTTCTTACCTGACACCGTGTCAAAATCACATCCACGTCAAAGACAAGGCATGCTACAGCAGGGAGCAAAGACATGACCTCTCCAGCCACTCACCTATCAGCGTGTGTCCTGAGGACAAACTTGGACTGAATGTGTTTGTGAGAACAGCAATGACAACAAACCCGCTTTGTCTTTTGAAGATGAGACATTTCTGAAAACCATGCACACATAGTTCAAAAGAGAAGAACAAAACAGCTGGATTATCCCCCTGCCATTCAGGTCACCCAGGCAATGCCTCCCAAACAACCGTGCTCAGGCCCTCTCTCGTCTCCACTCCTTGTGGCGCACACTGAACAAAAATCCTGAAATGAAAGAACAGTTTATAAGCTTTATGGAAAAACTTTTTGAAAACAAACACGCAGAACATGCAGCACTACAAGAAAAAAGAACAATTTCAAAGTCAAGCACGATCCTGAGTCTCGATCCTGAAACATGCATCTGTTGAGCCTGAGCTGAGAAACCCAATCATTCTCCCAAAATGTCATGTCACAAAGTTAATGTTGAGCCACCACCACACAAAAGTGCAGCACCAAGGGCGACACTTCACAGAGGGGGCTGTGAGGGCTGCCGGCCTGTGGGTCGTTGCAGGCAAGAGGCTGATAGGCTCAGTCATCCACCACTGTGTCACCTGCCGCAAGCTACGGGGGAAGCTCGAGGTCCAGAAGATGGCTGACCTTCCCCTGGAATGTCTGAGTTCATCCCCGCCATTCACATACATAGGGCTGGATGTGTTTGGCCCCTGGAACGTGGTCACCTGACGCACCAGAGGCGGTGCAGCTCATAGTAAGCGGTGGGCTATACTCTTCACATGCATGTGCATCAGGGCGGTGCATATAGAGCTCATCGAAAGCATGGACTCACCCAGCTGCATCAATGCCTTGAGAAGGTTTTTCGCTCTGAGGGGGCCAGCAAAGCAGCTGAGATCAGATCGAGGTACGAACTTCATCAGGGCCAGCACTGAGCTGGGCATGAGGCCGGACAACCCGAACCAGGTCAGCACTTTGAAATACCTCCATGAGACCGGCTGTGTGTGGGAATTCAACCCACCGCATATATCTCACATGGGGGACGTGTGGGAGCGCATGATCAGCGTAGCCTGCAGGATACTTGACTCCATGCTCCTGCAAAGAAAACAAAATCACCTGACTCACGAAGTGCTGTGCACCTTGATGGCAGAGGTGTGTACCATAATGAATGCAAGGCCATTAGTCCCGGTCTCCTCTGACCCCTCATCACCAGTGCTGCTGACTCCTGCTATGCTGTTAACTCAAAAGCCAGGGGTATCTGCTCCAGCTGGCACTTTCACTGAAAAGGACTTTTTCAAGTATCAGTGGAGACAAGTGTAGGCCCTGGCAATTGAGTTCTGGACACGATGGAGAAAGGAATACCTCCACACTCTTCAGCCAAGGTGCAAATGGCGCACAGCAACACGAGACCTGCAGGCCGGTGTTGCTGAAAGAGAGTCAGTCCCCCCGCAATGAGTGGCCTATGGGTCTGGTCACTGCCACCTTTCCAAGCAGTGACAGAAAGGTCAGAAATGTTGAAATAAAGACTGCATCACAAGACAAAGTAAAGACATTCTTCAGGCCCATTACTGATGTTGTCCTACTCCTGCCTAAGGAAGGTCAAAGGTCACCTCTCACCCTCCCCTCCGACCCACAAGGCCGGCAACAAGCTGGACCTTATCTTTACTAGACACTGTCCTATTTCCAATCTCTGTTACTCCCCTCCAGCTTTCTGACCACTCTTTCATGTCCTACTCTCTCTCCCTCTCTTCTCCCCCTTTAGCCCCTCCCCCTACCCACATGGTTTCCACCCGTAGACACCTCCGCTCTCTCTCCACCACTGATCTTTCTTCCTCTGTTACCTCTATCCTCCCTACACCTGAATCTTTCTCTCTCCTACCCCCTGACACTGCTATTGATCTTTTTCTCTCTACCCTCTCCTCTTCTCTGGAAAATCTCTGTCCCCTCACCTCCAGGCCTGTACGCCCAACTCCACCTGCCGGTCTGTCCGACTCAGTACGTACTGACAGACAGAGCCTAAGGGTGGCAGAGTGCAAATGGAGAAAAGGCAAACTCCCAGAGGACCTTCTCAACTTCCAATCTCTTCTTTCCACTTTCTCCTCTTCCCTTTCTGCTGCTAAAGCTGCCTTATATCACTCTAAAATCATATCATCTGCCTCTAATCCTAAGAAACTCTTTGAAACCTTCTCTACACTTCTTCAACCTCCTCCTCCTGCTTCCTCCCTTCTCCGTGATGACTTCGCTAACACCTTTGTCAAGAAGGTAAACAACATCAGATCCTCCTTCTCTCACCACCTGGTTAGTGCTCCTTGCACTAGCCCACCCTCTGCACGCCCCCTCACCTCTCCGTGTCCCACCCTATCCTACCTCGCTCCCCTCTCCCCCGACGAGGTCCTCAACCTCATCACATCCAGTTGCCCCACCACATGCTCCCTTGACCCGGTCCCCTCCCCTCTTCTTCAGTCTGTCTTCTTGCTTCTCCAGTCCTGTCCTGATATTCCTAGACCTGTCAGCTGCGTTCGTCACAGTGAACCACCAGATCCTCCTCTCTACCCTCGAGGGGCTGGGTGTCACAGGCTCTGCACTCGCAATGTTTGCATCCTACCTGATGGGTCGCTCCTACCAGGTGACATGGAGGGGATCTGTGTCGGAGCCTCGCAGACTGACTACAGGCATTCCACAAGGTTCGGTTCTGGGTCTTCTCCTTTTCTCCCTGTACATGACATCCCTGGGTTCTGTTATTCGCTCACATGACTTCTGTTACCATTGTTATGCTGATGACACCCAGCTGATCTTGTCCTTTCCTCCCTCTAACACACACAAGTAGAGACATGCATTGCTGCCTGCTTGACTGACACACCACCTGAAGCTCAATCTGGACAAGACAGATCTGATGTTCCTCCCGGGGAAAGGTTGCCCACACCAAGACCTGGCCATCACCATTGACAACACCGTGGTGACACAAACTCGGACTGCAAGGAATCTGGATGTGATCCTGGATGACCAACTGTCGTTTGCTGCAAACGTTGCATCGGTTGCTCGCTCCTGCAGATTTCTCCTCTATAACATCAGGGGGATTCGCCCATTCCTACAACAACTCCCTCCTTGCTGGCGCCCTGACATCCACCATCAGACCTCTTGTTCAGAAAGCTGCAACTCGTCTGGTGTTCAACCGCCCTAAGTTCTCCCACACAACTCCCCTTCTCATGTCCCTACACTGGCTCCCAGTAGCTGCTTGCATCCAGTTTAAGACTCTGGTGCTAGCCTACAGGGCAGTGAAAGGAACAGCTCCTTCCTATCTCCAGGCCATGATCAAGCCCTACACCCCTGCCCGACCACTTCGCTCTGCTGCCTCAGGACGACTGGTTGCCCCATCACTCAGAGGCCCCTGCTGCCAATCGAACCCGTCACGGCTCTTTTCTGTCCTGGCCCCACAGTGGTGGAATGAACTCCCCACTGATGTCAGGACAGCGGAGTCGCTGCCCATCTTTCGGCGCAGGTTGAAAACTCACCTCTTCAAGAACCACTACCTTGTTACTTGCTCTTAGCACTCATTGTATTCACTCATTAAAAAAATGTATCTTTCTTGCGCTTTTACTTTAACACTGGTTTTGCTCTTAGATGCTTGTTTAAAGAGAAGATGCACTTATGACCTCTGATGACTAGTAGTTCTCCTGATTTCCTATGTTAAATGCACTTATTGTAAGTCGCTTTGGATAAAAGCGTCAGCTAAGCGGCTGTACTATAATGTAATGTCATTTCAGAGGTTTCTCATTCTCACGCTCTGCTGTCTGGTCATAAAATAATAAGTCTTAGATTAAAGGGCTCTAAGGAAAACTCAAACATCAGAGGATATTGGAACTTAAATAACAATTTATTGGATGATAAAAAATTGTAAGGAATGTGTGAAACTAATTGCAAAAGATATTTTTAATGAAAAAGAAATGAGTCCAATTTGAACATGGGAATTCTTTAAATTTAAAGTTAGAGAAGTTTCAATAAAACATAGCAAAGAAATAAAAAAACTAAACTCTATCAAAGAAGATCTCTTAATGAACCAGCTACATTTGTTAACTTCTAGGCACAATTTATCTGAAGAAGACTTAAAAACACTTAAAAGTCCCAGTGAAGAACTTGATACAATGTATATGAGACTCACCAAGGGTGCCTTCATCAGGTCAAGGGCTAAGTGGTTAGAAGAGGGAGGGGAAATTCCAGTTACTTTTTTGGTTTAGAAAAAATAAATAGGAAAAGAAATAATATTGCATCTCTTAATGTAAATGGTATCATTAGTTCTGACCCTAATAGTATTGCAAATTATATTACCTCTTTTTATAGCAAATTATATTCATCCGAATTTAATCAATCAAAATATGACACATTTATGGAACATGTTAAAGAATTTACCCCCCTGATTTCTGAAAATTCAGAGATCTGTGAACGTGAGCTTTTAAGTTCAGAAATCACTGGAGCTGTACACTCACTGAAATTAAGGAAATCACCCGGAAATGATGGTCTCCCAGTAGAATTGTATCTTTGTTTTTGGGGTTTAATTAAGGACAATTTATTACTCATGTGTTCAAAGAAGGCATAGCTAGAAAGGAGATGACAACAACCATGAAACAAGGTCTGATAACCCTAATTCCTAAACCAGATAAAGATCATTTAGTAATTGAAAATTGGAGGCCCATTTCACTTTTAAACACAGACTAAAATTTTATCGCAGGTTCATGCTAAACGTTTAAAAATAATTTAGAAGAGATAATAAGTGAAAACCAAAATGGTTTTATGGCCAAACGTCACATTAGCTCTAACATCAGATTATTATTAGACTTAATTGACTATTACATAACTAACTACATAAATTCAAATGCATTATTTGTATTCCTTGATTTTTATAAGGCATTTGGTTCAATTGAACATTCTTTCATTAGACAAGCCCTGCAAATTTTTGGTTTTGGAAGTAACTTTATCAATAATATTGTCATATTCTATAAGGACATAAACAGCTCTGTCATTCTGTATCCCAACATTTCAAAAAGGTTTCCCATTTCAAGAGGTGTATGTAAAGGATGTCCTATTTCTTATTTTTTGTTTTTGGTTGTTGCTGAATGTTTGTCTTTAAATATTTCACATAGTCCAGTTATACAAGACTTAACTAGTATTTTTGACAGAGAGATAAAAATTACAAAGCTAGCTGATGACACGGTATTATTTCTTAAGGATAAATGGCAAATACAGAGTGCATTACAGGTAACTGGTGAATTTTCAGAAGCTGCAGGTCTTAAACTCAATATAAACAAAAGTGAAATTTTATGTTTATATGAGAGTGAAGAGAAACTTATGTTTAATGTCCCTGTTAAACAATGTGTAAAATACATTGGTATTCACATTTCAAAGGATATGGCTCTCATACAGCAGCTAAATTTTCTTCCTAATATTAAGAAAACCAAGTCAATTCTTAGTATATGGCTTCAGAGAGATCTTTCCATTATTGGAAGCGTGTTATTGACGAAGGCTGAAGGAGTATCAAGTTTGGTTTATCCTACCTTGTCACTCTATGTTAATGATGTGCTCTGTAAATAAGTTTATAATTTATTTATCAAATTTGTATGGAAAAACAGACACCATTACCTTAAAAAAGAAATACTCAGATTGGAGAAAGCTGAAGGAGGATTGGAAATCTTAGATTTTGTCCATTTAAACTGCACCTTCAAGATCAAATGGCTTAAACATGTTTGGAGAATCATTATGGAATTTTATACCACACATATATTTAAAAATTTAGGTGGCTTAGAGTTTCTAATGGGGTGTAATTACACTGTCTCTAAATTGCAGATAAAACTCTCAAAGTTCTATCAGCAGGCTTTATTGTCTTGGAAATTATGTTATGTTCACAACTTTTCACCACGTAAGGATATAATTTGGAACAATGGTAATATCACCGTTAACAAGAAATGTACACTACCGTTCAAAAGTTTGGGATCACCCAAACAATTTTGTGTTTTCCATGAAAAGTCACACTTATTCACCACCATATGTTGTGAAATGAATAGAAAATAGAGTCAAGACATTGACAAGGTTAGAAATAATGATTTGTATTTGAAATAAGATTTTTTTTACATCAAACTTTGCTTTCGTCAAAGAATCCTCCATTTGCAGCAATTACAGCATTGCAGACCTTTGGCATTCTAGCTGTTAATTTGTTGAGGTAATCTGGAGAAATTGCACCCCACGCTTCCAGAAGCAGCTCCCACAAGTTGGATTGGTTGGATGGGCACTTCTTTGAGCAGATTGAGTTTCTGGAGCATCACATTTGTGGGGTCAATTAAACGCTCAAAATGGCCAGAAAAAGAGAACTTTCATCTGAAACTCGACAGTCTATTCTTGTTCTTAGAAATGAAGGCTATTCCATGCGAGAAATTGCTAAGAAATTGAAGATTTCCTACACCGGTGTGTACTACTCCCTTCAGAGGACAGCACAAACAGGCTCTAACCAGAGTAGAAAAAGAAGTGGGAGGCCGCGTTGCACAACTGAGCAAGAAGATAAGTACATTAGAGTCTCTAGTTTGAGAAACAGACGCCTCACAGGTCCCCAACTGGCATCTTCATTAAATAGTACCTGTTAGAGCCTGTTTGTGCTGTCCTCTGAAGGGAGTAGTACACACCGGTGTAGGAAATCTTCAATTTCTTAGCAATTTCTCGCATGGAATAGCCTTCATTTCTAAGAACAAGAATAGACTGTCGAGTTTCAGATGAAAGTTCTCTTTTTCTGGCCATTTTGAGCGTTTAATTGACCCCACAAATGTGATGCTCCAGAAACTCAATCTGCTCAAAGAAGTGCCCATCCAACCAATCCAACTTGTGGGAGCTGCTTCTGGAAGCGTGGGGTGCAATTTCTCCAGATTACCTCAACAAATTAACAGCTAGAATGCCAAAGGTCTGCAATGCTGTAATTGCTGCAAATGGAGGATTCTTTGACGAAAGCAAAGTTTGATGTAAAAAAAATCTTATTTCAAATACAAATCATTATTTCTAACCTTGTCAATGTCTTGACTCTATTTTCTATTCATTTCACAACATATGGTGGTGAATAAGTGTGACTTTTCATGGAAAACACAAAATTGTTTGGGTGATCCCAAACTTTTGAACGGTAGTGTATATATAAAGAGAACTGGATTGAAAGGGGTATAATCTTTGTTACAGATTTGTTTGATGATAAAGGCAATCTTTATAGTTATGAAAATCTCCTAAAAGCCAAATCTTTTCCAGTCAAATATAAAGAATTTACTTCTGTGATAGGGCTATTCCCACGGGTATAACTGAATTTGTTGTGGTTACACCGCCCCGAGCTGCCTCCCCGGCACGTTCAAGCCACTCCCCCAGCTCGGACGTGCTGGAAACATCCGAGCGCTCGGCTCGCGCTCTGAGGAGACGAGCGCTGCACTGCACCAGGTGTTTGCCATCATCCATCAGGCACACCTGTGGCAATCAGGCAGCCTTCTACAAGAAGCCTCCCAGAACGTCTCTCAGTGCTTCGACGTACTGAATCCTGCGACTCTCCCTCCGCGATTTCCACGGCTCCCCGCGTCTCCAGCGACCTTCACGTTTCTCCCCAGACCTCTCCTGCGATCTCCCCCCTTGTCCCTCTATCTGGACCCCTCCTTTCGGACTCGACTTCCCGGATCTCGGACCTGGACTTTCTCGGACAACCCCTCTTGGATCACGGACTGGACTTTCTCGCCAGGTGCACGCACATTTTTTCAACACCTCCTGGTCATTTACATACCGCACCACACATTGGCTAAAAACACTCACACATAGTTATATACGCAAACCACGGGACACCACACATAGTTTATTCACACATCCCACTAACAGAACGCCTTTTTTTCACCATACATTCCCCTCCCACAATAAAACCTCCCTTTGTAGATTTTGAAGTCATCTCGTGTCTGTCTGTCTTGGGTTTCGCCACACGGGTCAGGTTCTGGTGCGCGAGCATAACAGAATTAATGAAATGTCACTTAGGATATCAAAATATTAATCTTCAAATACCTTGTTTAAAAGTTAGCGGAATAAAATTAACAGATATAAGATGTACAAAAAAAACAACCCAGCCACTGAGGATGCACAAGCCAGTGCATCCTTAGTGCCGGTCCCAAGCCCGGACAAATGGGGAGGGTTGCGTCAGGAAGGGCATCCGGTGTAAAATCTTTGCCAAATCAAATATGCGGATCATAAATAAGACTTACATACCGGATCGGTCGAGGCCCGGGTTACCAACGACCGCCACCGGTACTATTAACCAGCAGGGTGTCGGTGGAAACTATGCTACTGTTGGGCGAAGGAGAAGGAGAGGAGGAAAGCATGTCCAGAGGCAGCTAGAGAGGAGGAAGGGTAGGCATGTGGAGGTGAGAGTTGGAACTTTGAATGTTGGCACTATGACTGGTAAAGGGAGAGAGCTGGCTGACATGATGGAAAGAAGAAAGGTAGGCATACTGTGTGTGCAAGAGACCAGGTGGAAGGGGAGTAAGGCCAGGAGTATCGGAGGTGGGTTCAAACTCTTCTACCATGGTGTGAATGGGAGGAGAAATGGGGTAGGGGTAATTCTGAAGGAAGAGTATGTCAAGGGCGTGCTGGAGGTGAAGAGAGTGTCAGACAGAGTGATGAGTATGAAGCTGGAAATTGAAGGTTTATTGCTGAATGTTATCAGCGCATATGCCCCGCAAGTTGGGTGTGAGATGGATGAAAAAGAAGAATTCTGGAATGAGTTGGACGACATGGTGGAGAGGGTACCCAAGGAGGAGAGAGTGGTGATTGGAGCGGACTTCAATGGACATGTTGGTGAAGGGAACAGAGGTGATGAGGAGGTGATGGGAAAGTATGGAGTCAAGAAGAGAAATGTGGAAGGACAGATGGTGGTCGATTTTGCGAAAAGGATGGAAATGGCTGTGGTGAATACATATTTCAAGAAGAGGGAGGAACACAGGGTGACGTACAAGAGTGGAGGAAAGTGCACACAGGTGGACTATATCTTATGTAGAAGGCACCATCTAAAAGGGATTGGAGACTGCAAGGTGGTGACAGGGGAGAGCGTAGCCAGGCAGCATCGGATGGTGGTCTGTAGGATGACTTTGGAGACCAAGAAGAGGAAGCGAGTGAAGACACAGCCGAAGATTAAATGGTGGAAGTTGAAGAAGGAAGACTGTTGTGTGGAGTTCAGGCAGGAGTTAAGACAGGCACTGGGTGGTAGTGAAGAGTTGCCAGATGGCTGGAAAACCACTGCAGAAATAGTGAGGGAGACAGCTAGGAAGGTACTTGGTATGTCATCAGGACAGAGGAAGGAAGACAAGGAGACTTGGTGGTGGAATGAGGAAGTACAGCAAATTATACAGAGGAAAAGGTTGGCAAAGAAGAAGTGGGATAGTCAGAGAGATGAAGAAAGTAGACAGGAGTACAAGGAGATGCAGCGTAAAGCAAAGAGAGAGGTGGCAAAGGCAAAGGAAAAGGCGTATGGTGAGTTGTATGACAGGTTAGACACTAAGGAAGGAGAAAAGGACTTGTACCGATTGGCTAGACAGAGGGACCAAGCTGCAAAGGATGTGCAGCAAGTTAGGGCGATCAAGGATAGAGATGGAAATGTGCTGACAAGCGAGGAGAGTGTGCTAAGAAGGTGGAAGGAATACTTTGAGGGGCTGATGAATGAAGAAAATGAGAGAGAGAGAAGGTTGGATGATGTAGGGATAGTGAATCAGGAAGTTCAGCGGATTAGCAAGGAGGAAGTGAGGGCAGCTATGAAGAGGATGAAGAATGGAAAGGCAGTTGGTCCTGATGACATACCTGTGGAGGCATGGAGATGTTTAGGAGAGATGGCAGTGGAGTTTCTAACTAGAGTGTTTAACACAATCCTGGAAAGTGAGAGGATGCCTGAGGAGTGGAGAAGAAGCATACTGGTACCGATTTTCAAGAACAAGGGCGATGTGCAGAACTGTAACAACTACAGAGGTATAAAGTTGATCAGCCACAGCATGAAGATTTGGGAAAGAGTAATAGAAGCTAGGTTAAGAGGAGAGGTGACGATCAGCGAGCAGCAGTATGGTTTCATGCCACGAAAGAGCACCACAGATGCGATGTTTGCTTTGAGAATGTTGATTGAGAAGTATAGAGAAGGCCAGAAAGAGTTGCATTGTGTCTTTGTAGATTTAGAGAAAGCTTATGACAGAGTGCCGAGAGAGGAGGTGTGGTATTGTATGAGGAAGTCAGGAGTTGCAGAGAAGTATGTAGGAGTGGTGCAGGATACGTATGAGGGAAGTGTGACAATGGTGAGGTGTGCGGTTGGAATGACAGATGGGTTCAAGGTGGAGGTGGGATTACATCAAGGATCGGCTCTTAGCCCTTTCTTGTTTGCAATGGTGATGGACAGGTTGACGGACAAGATCAGGCAGGAGTCTCCATGGACGATGATGTTCGCGGATGACATTGTGATCTGTAGCGAGAGTAGGGTGCAGGTCGAGGAGAGCCTGGAGAGGTGGAGGTATGCACTAGAGAGAAGAGGAATGAAAGTCAGTAGGAGCAAGACGGAATACCTATGCGTGAATGAGAGAGAGGACAGTGGAATGGTCAGGATGCAAGGAGTGGAGGTGACAAAGGCATCTGAGTTTAAATACTTGGGGTCAACTGTCCAAAGTAACGGGGAGTGCAGTAGAGAGGTGAAAAAGAGAGTGCAGGCAGGTTGGAGTGGGTGGAGAAGTGTGTCAGGAGTGATTTGCGACAGAAGGGTACCAGCAAGAGTTAAAGGGAAAGTTTACAAGATGGTTGTGAGACCAGCTATGTTATATGGTTTGGAGACAGTGGCACTGACGAAAAGACAGGAGGCGGAGCTGGAGGTGGCAGAGTTGAAGATGCTAAGATTTTCACTGGGAGTAACGAAGAAGGACAGGATTAGGAACGATTATATTAGAGGGACCGCTCAGGTTGGACGGTTTGGAGACAAAGCAAGAGAGGCAAGATTGAGATGGCTTGGACATGTGTGGAGGAGAGATGCTGAGTATATTGGGAGAAGGATGCTGAATATGGAGCTGCCAGGGAAGAGGAGAAGAGGAAGGCCAAAGAGGAGGTTTATGGATGTGGTGAGGGAAGACATGCAGGTGGCTGATGTGACAGAGGAAGACGCAGAAGACAGGAAGAAATGGAAACGGATGATCCGCTGTGGCGACCCCTAACGGGAGCAGCCGAAAGTAGTAGTAGAAGATGTACAAAAAAACGTATAAGAAAAGTGCTTTATGACTATAATAAGATTTCACCCAGAGGGAAGCCTTTCTGGAATTCACAGTTGGATGACATAAAATGGCGTAAGGCTTGGTTGTGCCCATTTCAATTCTGTATCTCAAATAAAATTAGAGAAATCCATTTTAAAATTCTACATAACATCTATCCATGTAACACATTAATTTCCAAATTTACTGGCATAGAACTTAATTGTACCTTTTGTAGCGCTGAGCCAGAAACGGTTATGTATTTGTTTTGTCACTGCCCCTCATCTGTGTTTTGGAGTGACATAGAGAATTGTATACTTAACAAGACTGGACAGTCTATAGTAATTGTGCCCTACGGCGTAATTTATGGGGGGGTCAGGGGGGACATGTCCCCCTCAATATTTAGAAGAGGTGAATTTGTCCCCCCCAAGAAATATATCATGAATGATAATGTTAACTCCCTCGCCAAAAAAAGGTAAAATAACAACACAGACAGTCGAACTACTCAAAATGTAATTCATACTTGTTTTCCAACGATTTCATACACCCCTATGCTTGGACCATACCACTTTAACCTTGCCACTAGGATTGCCGACCTCGTTGCTGTCTTGCAGTTGCTCCTGACAACCAGCTAGCCAGCTTGCTTGTTTAGCCCAGTACACCACCCTTTCTTACCTTTGGGGTTTCTGAGTTAGATTTTCTTACGTATCTCCGGATGAATTATAGCTTTATCTAGTTTATAACTTGTGTTTGGGGTTGTCAGTTCAGACACCCTCACGAACTAGCTAGCTAGCTAGCGCTTGCTAACAGTAGCCCCTAGACGTTTATCTTGGCTTAAATGAACTTGAACTGATAATTTCGGGCACATGAGATAACATAATAGGTACATATACAAACCAATTTGTGCCAAGGGTATTGTATTAGTTCAAATGCATCTACTACTTTCATTCACAGAGTCAACATGAGCAAGAGGAACAATAGCTGAAGGAGAATAAATATTTGAAATACATGACAGTCTACTTCATTATTTTCCTTTTTGTGTCACTATAGGCAAGCCTATCTGAAAGTTGTTTTTCTTTTACATAAATAACACCTTTCCACAATAAATTGATGTAGAAAAAGAGCAAATTGGTGCATACAAATTCACCAGAATGCAGGAAATTAAATGTGTTGCTCAAAATTTCCAGGGGGAGGACCCCCTGACCCCCCACTAAATGTGTCCCCCCCCCCCAATGTTCAAGTGAAACTTACTCCCCTGATTGTGCCTAAGACATTATTACTAAATTTGAATGTGAAACTAAATATTTAAATTAAATGACGAATTTTATAATTGCACTCTGTAAATTTCACATACATAAAGCGAGGTTCTCTAGATCCCTCCCAAACCTTGGCGCTTTTCTGGTTGAGTTCTATATGTATATAGACACACTGGCCCTTATGATGAATAGAAAACGTGAACGAACACTGTCATATTATAAGGAACTATTTTCTGTAGCCCCCGATCAAGTTTCATTGACTTTATTTAGGTTATTGTTTGTTTATCATGTTTAGATACTTTATACTTGTTAATTGTTTACTTTGCATATTTCATTGATTATCTGCCTTTTCCCATTTTCACTAGTAGAAATTTGAATTATATAAGAATGTATGTTTCACTTATCTAAAAAAAGAGTTCATTGTGACCTTCAAACTTTGAAACTATATGATGTCTTCAGCATATGTATTTACATTTTTTTTGACCGATTTCAGGTCTGTTTTCAGTTCATTTCGCAAGGCTTGAATCTGCCTGCTAAGGCAATCCAGGCTAGTTTTTTTCCACTTTCCTTAACATCCTTCTTTAAAAAAAGAAAAAAAGACTTTCTTCTTCTTTACTAAGTGGCAATTTTTTTTAAAAACAATCAAAAAACAATTAATAAAAAAATCCAGGCTAGTTTGAAATGACGCTGTAGCATCGTTAGCATGCTTCTCATCAGCTGAACGGTTTATTTTTATTTTTTCAACTTGGTTGTCTGGGTTTCTTTTGTTCTTTGTTTTTTTCTTGAACATCCACTCAGTGTCAGGGGTCTTAGGTCCTTCTGCGTTTACTTGTCAAGTTTTGGCGGAGTTTAATGTTTTGGCATTAGAGCGTTCACAGCTCAAGCGTGCATGCTGCGCTACCATCCCACCAGAAGTCCTATCTTTATTTTTTATATCATTTGGGGTTTCTTGAGATGAATGTTACTGTTCCATCCTGGTCTTTCTCTGTCCTAAAGGTATTGGTCTGCAGGGATGGCTCTCTGCTGGTGAGGTGGGTCTTTCTCTTGGTGGCGCCGTCCTTTCTGGCACTTCCTGCCTGGCTGGGTTTGACTGGCATGACTGGCACCTTTGCAGTGTTGGGCAACAGTGGGAGGTTGGGCTTTTCTACTCTTGCAAATGATGGCAGAGGGTCAGTTTGGCGTTTCATTTCACTAGCCATTCTGTTCGGTCTGCCACTAATCGTCCTGGATGGTTTGAAGCTCCTGACCGAGGCTCCCTCTGCCTGAGGAATCTGGGGGATCTGTAATCTGATGACCCGATTCCAATTAGTTGTGGAGGGCCTCAAAACGACGTTGCTCACCTTCTCTGCCCTGTCGGCCTTTTGCTGAACTTGGGCTTTTTTGGTGGCCTCCAACCGGGGTAGACGTGCAGGAGACAGTTTCCTTCGGCTGAGCAGGTTGGCTTCCATGCAAACAAAAGAGTTTCTAGCCACTGTGTGATAAAATCAAGTCAATAAAAACACATCTTGAAAAGGCTTTGAGAAGAACCACAAAACAAGTGACCTGGGTCAGGTACTGAATATATTTGAGATGATTATCAGGCACCTTAATTGCCTACAACAATCAAAAAGTATTTGTAAATGAAGTTTCTTGTTCCACAAAGAGATGGCCACTATTTGGAATAGAATAATGGGAATAGTGGATGTAATGAATGAAAGGTCACGTGTTTAACTTGACCCACTCACGGATGTACGTGCAGTGCGTGTGACGTATACAGGAAGTGAGAAGCGCATGTTATGAAGGTTGTATGTCGGATGAACGCTAGTAAAAGCTACACAGTTAAGAACCTACGAAGTCGGCTCGTTCTTGAATTATTCTTATGTCAGTAAGACAAGGCGTCTACGGACATTACATGGTGTCAGAATAGTCTGTGTATCTGAACACGAGCGGTCATGCCGAAGTTTAATCCGCCGAGTGAATTCAAGTTTGACTGCCCCGTTGAATGGCCGGAGTGGAGACAACGGTTTTCGCGCTTCAGGCTCGCGACAAAGCTGGATAAAGACGACGGGGAGATTCAAGTGAGTTCGCTGATTTATGCAATGGGCAGCGAGGCTGAAAAGATATTCAGCTCGTTTGACTTCGCGGCGGAGGGTGATAAAGTGGACTATGATATCGTACTGAAAAGGTTCGACGACTACTTTATTCCCCGCCGTAACATCATACACGAGAGGGCGTGCTTCTATCAACGTAGCCAGCAGCCAGGAGAGACAGCGGAGATGTACATCCGGACATTGTATGAGCTGTCTGAACACTGAGTTTGGGGACAAGGGGGATGAACATATCAGAGATCGTCTGGTAGTGGGCATAAAAGACAAAGTGCTCTCCCGTCAGTTCCAGCTCACAGCGGACCTTACTCTGGTGAAAGTCATTGAACAAGTGCGCCAGGCGGAGGCAATAACAAAGCAGCTCAGCCTCCAAGCTAACCAACCAGAGGCCCAGCTGGCTAACGTCAATGTTGTCCGACGGCGGGACGAACGCCAAACCAAAAAGGGCGGACAGCGTCATGGTTGCAGCAGACCTGCAACCAACAAAGTAGATGAATGCGGGAGGTGCGGCAAGACGCAGCACACCGATGAGCGGAAGTGTCCTGCAACGAACAGTAAGTGCAACAAGTGTCATAAAAAGGGACATTGGGAGCGTGTATGTCACTCTAAAGCGGTGAGAGAAGTCACTGAAGAGGTTAAACAGCTGTACTTTCTGGGAGAAGTTGGCAAAGAGAGCAGTCAGGAAGATTGGACTGTTAGTTTAACAATAAGTGATGTACCAATAACCTTTAAAATTGACACGGGGGCTGACGCTACTGTTATCAACCAAGGGACATTTAAAAAGCTGAAGCCAAACATAAAACTGGGACCTCCTGACACATGCTAAATAAGCCCAGGTGGAAACATCAGCTGCATAGGACAGTTTCAAGCCACAACCAACTACAAGGAGAAACAATACTCCTTTCCAGTGTATGTGATCAAGGGGAGAGGCAGCTGTCTGCTGAGTCGTCCAGAGGCAGTGGAGATGGGTCTAGTGAAGCGGGTGAATGAGGTCAGTGGAGTTTTCGGTTCAAGTGGACTGCTGAAAACAGACCCAGTGAAAATAGCTCTGGTGGAGGGTGCCCAGCCATACGCGGTGCATACAGCCAGACGGATACCGCTGCCACTTGTACCACTGGTTAAGAAAGAACTGCAGCGCATGGAAAATGAGGGCATTATTGAAAAAATGACTCAGCCCACAGAATGGTGCGCCGCTATGGTGCCGGTGCTGAAAGCGAACAAGAAAGAGGTTCGCTGCTGCGCTGACCTCAGGAGGCTGAATCGAGCGGTGAAACGTGAGAAATACGTGCTGCCCACTATGGAGGAAATAATGCCAAGGCTCGCAGGGTCAAAGTTCTTCACAACGTTGGATGCAGCAAGTGGGTTTTACCAGATCCCCTTGCATGAAGACAGCAGGGGGCTCACCACTTTCATCACCCCATTTGGGAGGTATGCTTTCTGCCGCCTTCCATTTGGTATAACGAGTGCTCCAGAGATTTTCCAGAGAAAGATGGCGGAAACTCTGACCGGGCTAGAGGGCACAGAGGTGTACATGGATGACATCCTTATACATGGAGAGACTGAGGAAATCCATGACCGGCGCCTAGCAGAGGCGCTGGGGGTCATTGAAACAGCAGGTCTCAAACTGAACCAAGCGAAATGCAAGTTCAAACAGAAACAAGTCCGCTTCCTTGGTCACATCATCGACGAGGCAGGCATCAGACCTGACCCGGACAAAGTGGCCGGAATAGAGAACTTTCCTCAGCCCCAGAACGTGACGGAACTCAAGAGGTTCCTCGGGATGGTGAACTATTTGGCAAAATACGTCCCAGAGCTGTCCACTGTAGGTCAGCCGCTTTATGGACTGCTTAAAGCAACGACAGAGTGGCTGTGGGGACCTGCACAGAACACAGCATTCCAAGACCTTAAAGCAGCACTCGCCACCGCCCCGGTACTCACCTTTTATGACGTCACTAAGGCTACGGTGGTGTCAGCAGATGCCAGCAGCTACGGGCTGGGAGGTGTTCTGCTCCAGCAGCACGGGGAACACTGGAAGCCCGTGGCCTACTGCTCCCGACGGCTGAGTGACGCAGAGACAAGGTACGCACAGATCGAGAAAGAGTGCTTAGCCAGCGTCTGGGCATGTGAAAGGTTCGAGAAGTACTTGTTTGGGCTTGACAATTTCAGACTTGTCACCGATCATAAACCACTAGTGCCTCTCATGAACAGCAAAGACTTGGATAATGTGCCCATTAGGTGCCAGAGACTGTTAATGAGGCTGATGCGTTTCAATGCAGTGGCTGAATACGCACCAGGCAAAACTTTAGCTGTGGCTGATGCACTCTCCAGAGGCCCAGAGCAGCGCTACGGAGATGGTGCTTCTCATGATGATGTTGCAGCGCACATTGATGCCATCGTGTGCCAGGTGCCTGCCACACCTCAAAGGATGCAGGAGATAAAACAGAGCACGGATGGGGATCTGCAGCTCCAGACAGTGTTGGGCTTCATCAGACACGGCTGGCCTGAGTATGTCGATAAAGTGCCGGAGACAGTCAGAGACTTTTATCAGGCGAGAGGGGAGTTATCTGAGGTAGATGGTTTAGTCATCAGAGGCAGTCGTATCGTCATTCCCACAGAGATGAGGGAGGTGATCTTAGACAGAATACACGACGGGCACCAGGGGATAGTTAAGTGCAGAGAGAGAGCTAGCCAGTCAGTGTGGTGGCCCAAAATGACAGAGCACATTACAACAAAGATACAGCAATGTCAATTCTGCAGAGAACACAAGAACACACAGAGAAAAGAGCCTTTAATGTCAAGTGAGCTCCCATCCAGACCATGGCAGAAAGTTGGCATAGACCTGTGTGAGTACAAAAAGCAAAACTACTTGATAGTGTCTGACTATTATTCCAGGTTTTTGGAGATCCTAAATCTACCAACAACTACTAGCAGTCAGGTTGTAGCTAGGCTGAAGGCTACATTTGCACGTTTTGGTATCCCTGAAATTGTAGTTAGTGATAATGGGCCACAGCTAGTTTCAGAAGAGATGAGGAGGTTCAGTGAGGATTATGATTTCATCCATGTGACTTCAAGCCCACACTACCCCCAGAGTAATGGACAGGCAGAGAGGGCTGTTCAGGTAGCCAAAAGCATATTAAGGCAGGAAGACCCTCTCCTCGCCCTGTTGACATACAGAGCTACACCCTCTTCTTCCACTGGAGCCAGTCCAGCGGAATTGCTCATGGGTAGGAGACTCAGAACCACCTTACCCACATTGCAGCATAACCTGAAACCGGCCTGGCCTAAAGAGGAACTGATCAAAACCGCTGACGCCGCAGCCAAATCGAGGCAGGCTTTCTACTACAACCGCAGGAACGGCGTGCGGACACTGCGCCCACTGAACTCGGGTGACGCAGTACTCACCAAACTTGATGGACAGAAAACATGGACAATGCCAGCAGTTGTTCACAGTCAGAGCTCCACTCCCAGATCCTACATAGTGGAGACAGCTCAAGGTGAACATTACAGAAGGAACAGGCGCCACCTGTTGGCCACACCTAAAACACTCACCTTTGTCAGCAGGGATCCTGACCCTGTCACTCCAGGGGAGAGTGGAAACACGGATGAGTCCCGAGCAGCAGAAATGCCAACTTCCACACCATATGTTACTCGCTCTGGCAGGGTGAGCAAGCCTGCAATCCGGCTGGATTTGTGAGGCGTATGGACTTGTGTACTGTGGGGGATTTTTTATTTTTTTTGTGAAAAGGGGGGTGATATACAGGTTAGAAAATCATCTTAGAGGGGGAGATGTAATGAATGAAAGGTCACGTGTTTAACTTGACCCACTCACGGATGTACGTGCAGTGCGTGTGACGTATACAGGAAGTGAGAAGCGCATGTTATGAAGGTTGTATGTCGGATGAACGCTAGTAAAAGCTACACAGTTAAGAACCTACGAAGTCGGCTCGTTCTTGAATTATTCTTATGTCAGTAAGACAAGGCGTCTACGGACATTACAGTGGATATCACAAGTTCCTTGTTGACAAACTGATGATTTGCTTACAGACCAGATCTTTATTTATTGATTGTTTTGTTGATGTTGAACTTCAGGCAATGCTTTCTTTTTTTCACAAGTAATGTGTAAATTTTAGAAATGAGCTTTTCTTTTCAGATGTCTCCTCTTACCATCTGTTGTTGTGACTTGTCTTTTGAGGCTGAACTTAGATCTGCTCCTCTCCTTATGCTACAAGATCCAAGGACGCTGCATGGCCTCGTCTGGTGTCATCCTTTTGTTCAGGTCTCATCTAGCGAATAACACATTTAGAAAAAAATCGTAAATTATCGTAAACTGGTAACTAGATAAGCTTTGCAGTCTTAACACCTTTAGAAATAAACTACAGACACTCCGACTCTGGACATTGAATTTCTTGACATCCATTTGTACTACAAAGTTATTAAAGGCCTGATATAACTGCTGTCAGGTGAATGGAAACTACTTAGGGTGTAATAATCCAAATGCTTTCATAAGAAGGGCTTACAAAAGCGCAAGAAAGATATAAATGTTAAGTTAAACCACAATCTAAAAATACATGGTTTGCAAACAAACTTTTCAATTATTATCTACAGTGTTTCTGAGGGAGCTGTCGTACTCCAAGCAGTGCTTAATGAAGTCCAGGAGATGCGGTTCCTTGGTCCTCATCCTGCTGGCTAGATTTTTTCTTCTGGACAGCGCAATTTTCTTTTCACTGTTCTGTTTATGAATCAGCATGCCCTTGGAGTCTGATACACACATAACAATGTCAACACACTGACAACTGGATGGCAAGAAATATTTTCAGTTCTATCACAAAGTAGATCAAGGAATCAAATTGCTTACCAAAGAATATGTTCTTATATGGTGCCAATGCAAGAAACTCTTGTGGTGGCATACCCAGTGCCTGGTAATACATATAAAACCAATAGTGACTGATGCATCAAAACCAACACAATTGTCATATGTATATGTACAATTCACACGTACTGCACTCATCCCTCTATGTGTGGGTAGGTGTAAGTGCATGCTATGTGAATGTTGTTTCACTTGCTTTATTTATCCTATTTAACACGAATAGAAAACATGATCAGATTTATTTTTTTTTAGAATTAATATATATGAACTTAAATCTCAACGCATTAAATGGTCAAGGAACCATAGTTAGTATTATAGTATTCCACCCTTCTTGTTACCTCTATCATGAAGGACAGTTGCTCTTCCTTGCCATTACCCTGGAAAAGCTTTTGTCCAGTGCAGAGTTCAAATATAATGCAGCCTAGACTCCACACGTCAATGGCAACACTACAGACATGGCCCAGGATCACCTCTGGAGCACGATAGGGCAAAGACTGGATGTAGGAATTGGCTGTGAGAGAGAAAAGAGTTGAGAGAGAGATATTTGATGGAAGGAGTATTTTTTTGTGTTGTAATGCCATAGCAAGTCTCCTTCAGGACTGTTAATCCCATTTTATGTGTATTTTGTGTACTTTATATGTGCTTTGTGTAGTACATGTCCTTGTAACTGCCATAAGGAACCAATGCTTACAGCTGCCTATGGAGTGCTGTGTCTGTTTCCCCACTATGTTTCATATTAACCTTTACAACATGATTTACAAGACCGTAAAAACAAATGGACACTCACCTATAGCCTCTTCCTCATAGTGGCTTGTGCCAAAGTCAATCACTTTGAGGCTGTCTGGGTTTTCATTTGACAGAACAATATTCCTCTGAAAGAGAATCATACACACATATGAGCAGGACCATTTTGCTTTACTTCTGCAAGTCGTTCAGCTTTCTTTTTTTCAAAATTTTTAACGACATATTTCTGTACTCAATGGTTGTTTAAATTGTTCACAATGCACTCGATTTGCATTTTAATCAACGTTTTAAATGTTTGCTTAAAATTTGGACAGAAACGTGGTTCAACAAGTGTTGGTGCCATGCTAAAATAAATCACACTCTCTTAACTAGCACCGCCTGGGCTTCGTTAAACCAAAGAGTGATATTCACACTGTAGACGTGTAATGATGAGCCGTACCGGTTTGAGATCAGAGTGTATGATCTTCTCTTTCTTCAGCAGCGAGAGACACTTCAGGAGGGAGGTGGCATACTTCCTCACCTCTGATGTGCTGAGGCTCTTGTTGGCCCTGTTCTTCTCTTCCAGGGTTATTCTTGGGGAAAAACAAGTCAGACTGGAAACAGGTTTAAATACCATCAATTATCCCACCGGAAATTCAGTTTTGTGGGGCAGTTCAGGTAAACAGTGGACAGTATGCCTCATGTATGCCAGTGAGCAACATTTGTCACACTTGAATGACGTGTGGCTGGGTAGTCACTGAAATGCAGACTCATTAAAAATTAAAAAAACAATCTTTTTTTTTAGCTCACCCCAGTAGTTCAAAGGTGATACAAAAATGTTCCCGGATGCAGAAGTGATCCTTCATATGGACGACATTGTCGATGTTCATTTTGTCCTTTTGCGGGGCTTCTAGGATCTCGATCTCTTTCTTCCTAAATGAATAAAAGCTGGACGGCAAAGGACCACTGGGAACAACATGAGATCTCTAGCAATAAGGGTGACTGCTACACTATGTGAATTATAACATCTTAATTGTATGTTATTAGTTTGAACTTAGAACTGACCCAAATCAGAATTGGATCATTATGCCAGCATTCATTAGGACAACCAAAGGGAACAATAGGATAAAGTAAAAAGATTATGTAAATAGATGAAATAATAATTAACGTTTGCTAATAATGCATGTGTGCCATGGGGTACAAATACAACAGTAGAACCAGTGGTTATCAGAACACAAGTTCAGGGATATCTTAGATAAACTGTAACTATGGGACACTGCAGCATGTCTGGACCTATTAATTTCCATAGGGATATTGACGAGAATATTTACAATGTATGTATAACGTGTCTATGTATTCTGATTCTGATGTATGAATATATATGCTGTTGTGCATGCACAGTTCCACAGATACATTAGCTTTTTCCCATACAGGTCTGCTGAGGGCATAATGTGTTATCTAGGATTCTGCATACATGTAAAAATGCATGTGATAAATGTGTCTTAAAATTTGCATTTTCAATATCTGTTGTATATGCATGTGAAAGAGTTGGCGATTTAAAATTTTTTTTTTTTTACCATTCTTTGTTTCTCAGCAGCTTGACAGCCACAAACTCCTCTTCCTTGTGGTCCCAGCATTTTAGGACCTGCACATAGGTACCTAGACCCAAAACCTCTAACACCTCAAAACGGTAGGCAAAGTGGTCATGGGGGACCTGTGGACAAAAGGATGGTTCTTTGACTGATACTAAAACCAAAGGAAAGGGACAAATGTGCAACAAGGAAAGAGATTTAAATTATTGATCTAGACAACAAGTCACCATTATGCCTGCCAACATAATTTTGTATTTTTGTGATTAGACCAACTGGGAAGAAGGATGGTCAAATAACAGATACAAAACTAGCATACTTTGTGTTGGCAGGGATTCAGTGCCTTGATCAAGGACCCTTCAACAGGAATAGCGCTCATTGTCATGGAGGCCCCAACCCTTTCCATTCGAAGGAGGACCTCCCTGATCCCCATGACACCCTGCTCTCTAAGACTTACCCTCTCTCTACATCACACAGTTGGACAGTCACCTGCAAATAGTACATCTCTGAGTCATCATAGCCGTTGTTCTGTGGGGAGCTCTTTGAACCGTTGATTTTAGGGGACTGCAGACCGAGGTACCAGATCTCTGAGTAATTCAATATCTCCTGCTGCTTGAACTTTGTCAAAAGATGACCAAAAGCCTCCAACACTTCTGCAAGGATGGAAAGAAAAACTGAAAGAGCGTTCTCTTCTCAGTGTATTTACACACTGAGGAAGGGAAGGTCAAAGCTACAGTGTCTCTGACAATAAAAGTAACATATAATATGTTTCTCTTGATAAATGCGATACATCATAGCCCTTAATCATCATGTAATGTCTGTATTATAGTAAAAGATGCAGTCTGTTCAAATGCAGTTATTCGTTTTAAGTTGCCTCTGAAGTTATTTTGTTGTATCCTCTCCTTCCACCTTCTCTACTCACTTTAAGACTATGAAAGCAACCTTATCCTCCTAACTCTTACCCCAACAACTTCTTGTTTTGTGTTGCCCCCCCCCCCCCCCAGAGAACCCAGAAATCTTTTGGACCAGCAGTGGGATGTGTGACCCCCCACATAGACTGAGCCTCCATAACAGGTGTATGTGTGTGTGTGTGTGTGTGTGTGTGTGTGTGTGTGTGTGTGTGTGTGTGTGTGTGTGTGTGTGTGTGTGTGTGTGTGTGATCTGTACAATTCATTAACAACCCTATCCTAGCCCAGCTGCAGGGTGTGCATTAACATGGCTTACTAGCTTCCTCCGACCTTTCTGGTGAAATGTGTGTTACAGAGATACTAAATAAGGAAATTAGAATTTACCTGCAGGGGACATGGGCAATCTGAGTCCCTCAAAGAAGCGTTGTTTCTGCTCTGGCTGGCTGTTCACCCAAGGCTTGGCTCAAACTCTGTCCTCTCCTCTTTTGGGCGAGGGGCCTTCAACTCTCTGTGCTGCTGCTATTCCCAAATTATTGAGACATTTACAGATAACATAATCACAATCATCATGACGTTGATGTGCTACTGCTGCTACAACTACCACAACAGACAGGAAGACAGACAAATTATTTCAGGTGAATTGAAAATCAATGACACCGACCACCGGCTTTCCATTGGGATGCCTTTTCGACTGGCACTGGTCTATTTTTGGCGAGACAATCTTGGACTGCTGATGGTCCGAGGAATGCTGCAGAGTGTCCGAGTCCGGTATGGGGACTAAGTATTTACAATTTTCTTTCTATGTATAAAAAAAAGAGAGACTGAGAATATTTCATAGTGTTTGCATGTATGAGTGTGTGCACGTGTGTTTCTGTTTGTGTTTTAAAGAGAAATATATCCTTTCATCAGCTCTGAAGGGGCTCATGTGTTCGATGGTAACGATGACCTGGTTTGAACCCCGGTCAAGGTTTAAATGTAAATGATGCTCCGTATTATTACATGGCCCAAAGGGATTCTGTTAAGGTCCCTAATTGGATGAAAGAGGAAGAAAGGTTGAAGGATTTATGTATTTATTTATTTATGTTTTGCGTTTTATGCATCTGGGCACTCTAACACTTTGAGATTTGTGATGAAAAGTGCATGTGTTATCATTATCATGAAAAACAGCGTGAATGAGAGAAAGTGCATGAGTGTGAAAAGAAGGAGAGACTTGGTGTGAGAGAGTGACGGATGGAGAAAAGGAGTGAGAATGCATACCAACTTTTTCTTGTGACCCTCCGTTCATCTCACTGAGAAGTTTCTCCTCCCTCTTCCTCCACCTTCTGTGGGCGGAAACATAGAAAGGTTGGCTTCACATTTAAAGGATCACGCTCCAAATGGCCTCAACATTTAAACACTTACCTCTGCTCCTCTGCGTTGTTCATGTCATCAAACGAAAGGTTTGCTGTGGATTGAAACGTCCCATGTGTGACTTTGAGAGGAAAACTACAAATAAAGTCTTCCGATTGATATTTATCAGGGTTTTTTTTAACAAGGCTCAAAGCAATGCTCTGTCATTAGTATTTGCACGTTTGCACTGAAGCTGAAAGTCGGTATGAAGCTGAAATAAAATTCCAGCGTATTGCATAGCATCAAGTCAACATGACGTCATGATGGTCGGGTTCTGGAAAGCAGCTGTCTGTCAAATCCCCCGGAAGACACAATCTGAGCAACACCTTTTATCATATTAACGTGAACAAATTCATAATAGAAACGTGCACAAGTGTGTTTTAGGCCTCAATTGTTATATTTTACGTTCTACTTGTATTTCATTCATGTCAGGCTCGTGTGTTTTTAATCCGTTGTCAAGTCAATTTGATTTGTAGAGCCCAATATCACAAATTTGCCCCAGTGGGCTTTACAGCAACACAACATGTCCTTAGACCCTCACATCAGATAAGGAACAACTCCCTTAAGAAACCCCTTTAACGGGGGGGGGGGGGATAGGAATTGGCCGATTTTATTCTGGTTTTCATTTATTTTTAGTTGAATGTGAAGCACATTATAGCTGTTTTGTAATCAACTTTATTATTACCGTCATTATTACTGTCGTTGTTTAAAGTTTTCCTCACAGCCTACTATAATGGAAAAGGCATTTCTGTCAGCCGTACAACACTGTCCCAATCTGAACTGCAAAATAATAAGTGTCTCCTTGTTTTACTGTAAACTATAGGCCGTAAGTTATTCCTATCATTACACATGTGGCCTTTGTTCTGAATATCAGTCAATCAGGAATCAGGAACGTTTATTTGTCGTTTCGTTTCATGCATTTCTGTAGATGAAATGAAACGACATATTGTTTCCCCCAGCCCACAGCAGTGTAACACAAAGACAAAAACACATATCCAAACTACAAAAAAACAAACAAACATGCAATCCATCCATCCATCCATCCATCCATGTCCAACATATAAAAAAAAAATCTTTTTTTTTCTTTCACTGTCCAAGAGCGCCAATGCCAAGATGACTGTCGGAACTGACGGTCTGCCCCGCTTCCGCGTCCTGTCTGACCGCCTTTGGTGCTCTCCCAGGTCCATGAGGGGGTAGAGCGTCCAGTGGCTTTCGCCTCGCAGGCACTCACGCCGGCAGAGCAGAAGTACTCAGCGGGGGAGAGGGAAGCTCTCGCCTGCCTGTGGGCATGCGAACGCTGGCATGTCTACCTGTACGGCAGGGCTTTCACTATCTGCACAGATCATCAGGCGCTGACGGCTCTGCTGGCGACCCGAGGTTCGGGGCACAGGCCCATGAGACTACGGAGATGGGCGGATAGGCTGAATCAGTACAACTTCAGACTCGAGTTTATGCCGGAGCGTACCAATACAGTGGCCGACCTCCTGTCCCGAGCCATCTCTCTGACCAAAGAGGTAAGAGGGGCGACGCCAGAGGATGACAACGATGACAACGACTGTGTCCACAGGCTGCATGGGCCCCTCAGCCCAGTAGTCACCCTGGCCAAGCTGCAGCAGGCCTCGGCTGAGGATGAGACACTCACAACCCCTCGTGCCTATGTCCAGGATGGCTGGCCTGCCAAGGTTGATGACAGGCTGCTCCCCTACCATAAAGTCCGCGACGAGCTCTCCTGCTGGGGGGAGGTGTGCCTCTCCCGTGGCCACCGCGCTATTGTACCAGAGACTCTAAGGGCCAGAGTGCTGCAAATGGTGCATGATGGGCATCTTGGGGGGGTCAAGGTGAAGCAGCGCTGCAGACACACTGTGTGGTGGCCTCACATAGACTCTGATGCAGAGGAGCTGGTGCGTAATTGCACCTGCTGCCTTCTGAGTGGGAAAACCGGCCAGCCTACCCCTAGCACCCTTCACTCCAACCCCGTGGCCGTCCGCTCCATGGGAGCACATCCAGATCGACCTCTGTGGATAGCTCCAAGGGGCACCCGCGCATGCCCGCTACTTGCTGGTCATGCATGACCTTCACTCGAAGTGGCCAGAGGCCATCGAACTGGGCTCCATCACCTCACTCACCATCATCGACTGCCTCAACAAGCTGTTTGGGCGCTGGGGCCTGCCCAGTGTCATCACGATGGACAATGGACCCCAATTTGCATCGGCGGAGTTCTCAGAGTTCCTGCCACTGCGGTCCATCAAGCACATCAGGACAGCAGTGTACCACCCGGAGGGTAACGGAGGGGTGGAAAGACTGAACAAAGCTCTCAAGAATGGAATCCGAGCCTGTCTGGAGGAAGGGAAAACCTTCAGCACTGCACTCAGCCAAAATCTCCTGACCATCCGGGCATCCAAGCACACCACCATGGAGGTGACACCGGCTCTGCTCGTGATTGGGCGGGAACTAAAACAACCACTGGACCGCTTGAGAGTGGAGCCAGTCACTGCACATGAGAACCCAGGGCTCCAGAAAGGCAGAACTCAGGTCCGAAGCTCACAGGCCCGGATGAAACAGAGGTTCGATGCCTCCCGCCGAGTAAAGACTCCCTCTCTGTGGGGGACTGGGTCAGGATCAAACACGTCCACCGCCAGAACAAGCTGCGGTCATACTGGTCGGAGCCCCATCAGGTGACTCAGCAGCTGGGACCAGCTACCTACAGACTGGACGATGGGACTCGTTGGCACTCAAACCGCCTGCATAGGGTTGTAGCCCTTAGAAACCCCGCATCATCCCTGTCCCCAGCTGCTGCTCTCAGTTGGCAGCCCAGACCGGAGGCAAACCGGGCGGGTGATAACCCACCGCCATCGCCAGGCCCTGCTCCCCAGCCTGCTCGCCCTCAGAGGGCGAGGGTTCCGCCTGTCTGGTACAGGGACTATGTTACGAATGGTTAAGGGACATCTAGGGTAGAGACTGCTATGTTATGTTATGTTATGTTATGTTATGGTATGGTATGTTATGTTATGTTATGTTATGTTATGTTATGTTATGTTATGTTATGTTACTTTCTCAAGGGGGGTGGGGGGAACTGTTGTGTCTGGTTGGGTGGTGTTATGCCCAAGTCTGACTTGTATGGCTGAGCACTAGCAGTTACTGTACCTTTGAGAGGGGCAAGGTGAAAAGTGTCGTGAATTGATGTTGGTTAAGTAAAAGTTATAAACGTGGCTCCCGGTGTGGTCATTGACTGAACATAGTGTGTGTGTGTGTGTGTGTGTGTGTGTGTGTGTGTGTGTGTGTGTGCGCGCGTGTGTGTGTGTGCGTGTGTGTGTGCGCGCGTGTGTGCGCGCGTGTGTGTGCGTGTGTGTGTGTGTGTGTGTGTGCGTGTGTGTGTGAATATGAGTGTATTTGGATATTGATAGTGGATCTTGCAAAAAAAATTACTCTCTATCAGAGACATTACTGTAATAAATAAACGCATGTAATAACGATGATAATAATAACGATAATGACAGCAAGCTAAAAAAAAATATAGAAGCAAAGCAAGAAACATGCACAAGCCGTTGGAGAGATGCTAAAACTGTTGTGAAAAGAAAAGAATATTTTGTGACTGCATTTAGAAAAGGCGAATGATAAAATAGATGACGCAACAGGTCTCGAGCTAGGAGCGAAGAGTCGCCAGTTTGATTTACAACACCTCCGAGGCTGTGCAATAACCAGCCACAGTGTTGATATACAGCCCTGTAGTGAAATGCTGTCTGACAGTGGCTTGGCAAAGTGAAATAAATTAATCTGTGTTGAATAACATTTGGTCAGGTTTACTGACTCTGAAAAATCAGAGAGCTGAAAGTGATTTTTTGCATTTTCTGGGGGGAGAGGAAGAGCTGGGAGGCCTTGGAGCCAAACCAAAGTGATGGACAGGAAACAAAATACTGAAAAAAAAGGTTCTTTCCTCTTCCTCCTGCACAATGGCTCCCCCCATCCCATCTCCATCTCTCTCTCTCTCTCTCTCTCTCTCTCTCTCTCTCTCTCTCTCTCTCTCTCTCTCTCTCTCTCTCTCTCTCTCTCTCTCTCTCTCTCTCTCTCTCTCTCTCTCTCTCTCTTCCTCTCTCAGCAAAATTAACAAACGCATCATACTGTCCATGTAGACTTGTTGTGTCCATATAGACACAAAGACTTTTTGGTGTTGATTTAGAGTGATTTGCAGGTAAGCAGATCTTACTTTACGATGGCTCAACCAACCCTAACCAGTTGTGTAGGTGAAGAAGAAAAAAAATCAGTCAATATTTCCCAAACTAAATATGGAAAAGGGACAGTTGTTGGAACAAAGTTTGTGATGTTGAGCTGCTACTACTGATTATTTTGCTGTCTGAAATCAGGTTTACGTCTGTCTGCTCCCCCATTTCATTGTCTTCATTTTCTTTTTTTTTCTTCCCCTCAGCCTTTCTCCAAAGACAGCAATCACCATGATTATTCTGTGTGTGTGTGTGTGTGTGTGTGTGTGTGTTTTGTTTTTTTTTAACCACAACAGTGAGGCCATTTTTATAAAGTCTGCTTTAGGTTTAGGACTTGGATTTTAGGGTTAGAATTAGGATCGGGTAAGGGTTACGGTAAGGGTTTAAATTAAACATGTTGTTCTCACGGTTAAAATTAGGGTTAGGGACTAGAGCATGAATGTAGTCAACTAGAGTCATGTGCGCGTGCGTGTGCGCGCGCGTGCATGCAAAAGAATATATAAGTTTTCAGTCTTTATTTTGGATATATGTAAACCGATATGAATACAATGTAGTGCCTCTTAACCGAGTGTAATCCATGCACATGAACTCCCATTCATTTCAGTAAAATCACATTAGCAGAGGGAAATGAAATCTTCCTAATTGGGTTAGGGGATAGTCGAGGCACGCCATCACTGGTTCTCAAATTCTAAACTTCGTGGCCATGATTTGACTTTCAAAGGAAACGAAACGACAGTGTGAGAGAGATACTTTATCGTTTTCTTGTTGTTGTTGGGTTTTTTTCTTCTTCCAAGGCAGGAAAGGACTATCATGAGATTTTCTCCTCTAGCTAGACGCCATATATGCCTCCAACAACCGAGCGAGTTTTTTTCTTTTTTCTTTTTCTTTTTTATATTGGATAAACTGGTCTTCTCCCTCTGCCTGCTCAGTCGCAGACAGGAACCCCCCTTTCTCCCCACTGTCCCATGTTGCTGTTGTTGTGTAGTTAGTTCTGTGTAGCTTTTAGGAACACACGAGTGAACATGTAGAAATGGATTTGATGAAACTGTTTGGCGCCGTTATCGCTGTTTTGTTCCACCCGGGATCCGCATCTAAATTAAACGGTAAGGAGCGACTCCGTACTATCTGGCTGTGTTTACCATAGTAGTTAGAAGTGGTGACAACGTGAACGCGTGCACTTTCCTCTCCGTAGTTGTACTGAAACGCGGTTTTGTTTTTTGTTTTTTTTTCAATGTCCAAATGGGAATTTTGTGGATGTTTAAAGAGAGCTTTGTCTGGCTTTCAAGAAGCTCGTTAACACGTATTAGTGTGCTGCGCTGTGCTTTGCCGAGGCTAATTTCCTTTGCATTTACGGTGGGTAATGGCTACTTGCCCCTGTACCTCGGCCATTGAAACGTTAAGCGTCTTTCTGAAGCGATAAACAAAGTGCTGTCAATCATCTCGGCGGCACGTGATGTAGTGGAAAACTGCGAACGTCAAACTTCCAAGTCTCCTTGAAGCGCAGCAGCGAGCGTAACACCACAACCTCCACTAATTCCGACTACTTCGCCGTTATGCAACATCTGCATCACGGTCTTGGGTCGTTGTTTTTTGTTTGTTTGTTTGTTTGTTTGTTCTTAAAGTTTAAAGTATTCATAAAGGTTGATCGAGATTATGTGCCGCGGTTGTTGTCGAAAACACGATGTCCATCTGGGAGACATTTCGGGAGAGGTTTTCATTGAGTTAGGGTTTTCCAGTCATGTACAGATCGCGGAGAGATACACAGAGAACACATTCAGTCCGCGCGTAATTGCGTTAGCTATATTGTGTAACCATAGCCCAGCATCATTCCGTCCACATTCACCTTTGAAACAGGCCAAACTTTATGTAGTCAAACTTTTATCTGGGGACCCCAGGCGTTTCAAAATATGTCACGTGTTTTTCTTGGGAAACCAAGTACTCAACACAACCCAACACTTTTGAGAGATTTGAATGCTAAAACCAATCCAACAAACTCAATTTTTGTTTTGACATGTCTATTCTGCTATGTTCAGTTTAATGTGTCCACGCTGCATTATTGGGGATTAGACGGTCTAGAAATTTGTTGCCACAGCCAGTACATCAAAATACAGGTTCCTCACATCAGAGTACAAGTTCACCTTCTTACCTAGTATTTACATATAAACCTCCAGACTGTTAGACACGGGTACTACCACATACTCCATGCAAAAATGCATTGCATGACATTTAATGTGACACGGGTATGGACAAGGACTGGGCTACCTTATTCAAAGCCACAATGGCAGAGGGGGACAAATGTATACTGCCAAAGCATCCATTCCATCCATAATCCAAACCGCGTATCCTGCTCTCAGGGTCACGGGGATGCTGGAGCCTATCCCAGCAGTCATTTGAGTGGCAGGCGGGGAGACACCCTGGACAGGCCGCCAGGCCATCACAGCGCGCTATATATATATATATATATATATATATATATATATACTACTTTTGGCTGCTCCCATTAGGGGTCGCCACAGCGGATCATCCGTTTCCATTTCTTCCTGTCTATATATATATATATATATATATATATATATATATATATACATATATATATATATACATACATACATACATACATACATACATACATACATACATATACATACATACATACATACATACATACATACATACATACTACTACTTTTGGCTGCTCCCATTAGGGGTCGCCACAGCGGATCATCCGTTTCCATTTCTTCCTGTCTATATATATATATATATATATATATATATATATATATATATATGTAGCAGACTTTCTTTTATTTATTTTTCCCGGCTTTTGACCTGTATCTGAGACAGAATGGGAGTAATGCAAAGAATGGGTTAGGGGTATGCTCTTTGTGAGTGCATTGCATGAGATGGCTTTGCTGTTGAGGTCTGAAAGGCTGAAAGGTATGTTGGACGGGGGGTCAATGAATTTGAAGGCAGTGATTTATGAGGACACTGTAGCTAAATTGTTATACTGGTTTCTCCAGAAGAGCTCGACTGTCACTTTGAAACACCCGCCTGTACATCAACTTTGGGGTTCCAACTCAATCTAAAAAAAAAAAATAGAATACAGTTCAAGGCTGCTTGTTCTCATGCTGATGTGTTATTAATGCTTACTGTGATGCCCAGGTCAAAGGATCTGCCGCCGGGGAACAGAGCGCCCATGCTACAAAGTGTCCTACATCCATGACAGCAGGCAGAGGCTCACCTTCGAGGATGCCCGCCAGGCCTGCAGGTTGGACGGTGGTGAGCTGCTCAGCATCGAGACGGAGAGCGAGCAACAACTGATAGAGAGGTTCATACAGCAGCTGCAGGCTGGAGATGGAGATTTCTGGATTGGTTTGCGCAGGAACCCACAGCGCTTAAGAGTTGGGACCATCAACCCAGGTTGCCCATCACAGTACTACTGGTTGGATGGAAGCAGGGCCAAGTTCAGGTACTAAATCTGGAGTTAACTTTTGCAAACTTCAATTTTTGTGCCACGCATATATCATATACAAAAGAAACTATAAGGACGAAATAATTTCCATTTAAAAGTGGCACTCTGCAGAATGCAGCTTTATCGACTGATGCATGAGTATGGATAATGAAATATCCAGATTACAGGAAGATGGAATGTGGATATTTAAACGAAATGAATATACCAGAATATGGATTATGTTGGAATGAGACATACGTGGTAATGTAATATCCTCTTTCCAGTTGATCAATTAAAGATTGGATTTAACATCTGCCCTACTGTAGAAACTGGCACTGGGATGAACCATCCTGTGGTGGTGATATGTGTGTGGTTCTGTACCACCAGCCTTCTGCACCACCTGATGAAGAAGGTCATTTCCTGTTCCAGTGGAATGATGAGAACTGCAACTCCAAGAACAACTTTGTCTGCAAATACACAGAAGGTTAGCTAATTTCACTGCCTGCTGTTGTACCTGGCTGTCCTGTGCCGGGAAACAGCAAAAAATTGTGAAGCATGATAGTTTGGTTTCTCCCTTTCTCATTACAAATGCCTTCTATCATTTCAAGAGCATCTGTCTCACCAACCAAAATCCAATAACAAAACTTCTTTTTATGATTAATAGAATGGTCAATGTAGTTATCAGTTTAGCATACCCAACAATAAAAAAAATACAATTTTTAGTAATTTCAGATTCAGCAGTTATTTTGTAGTATTACTGGGGAGATAACTGGGATTAAACTGATGTCTGTATGGTGGACTTTAAGATCTATACACCTCAATTCATATTCTGTTTTTTTTTTTTTAACATAGCAGTAAATGTAAACTGAACTGATGTCTAGAATTTGAAAATTTTTGCATTTCTATACTACTATGATTGGAATATTTCTACATTGTGATGATTTGAGTCCTTATTGGGCATTTTCTAAGAACGATATTTGATAGTGAATTGAATTAGAGCAAATGTTTAACTCCTCCTTACTGTGTCCCCTAATGTTGTCTTCTTTATTGTACCTTTTCTTAATTCCTCTACCTTGTATATTTGTTGTTTTCCATATCAGGGTTGTATATATTATATTCTATATAACCTGTTTTAAAAGTTCCTCTTGCTAGTTTCCAGCTCTCACTGATTCCTTTGCAGGGCATTTCTAATTTTATTTCACTGTTTATGAAAAAAATGACTGTACATTGCAGATATGCTTCAAGGGTTACATTCTATCTTACTGTCTTTGATTTTTGCAGACAAAGTTGTGGCGTTTACTGAAGCGGCAAATACAGGTACTGTACACAGTCCACAAACAACACAGATGGATGTGCAAGAACATGATGTGCATCCATGAATGAGCACGTCATGTTCTTGGGAAATATAGATAGTAAATCAGTGACTATCCTTGATGTTCATACTCAAGGTAGTTTGGATTATTTGTCATTTGTTTATACTGAGACCAAGGAGAAAAAGAGGAAACCATAGCGTCACTATTCCTTATCAGTATTCTGCTTTCCACTTCATCTGTGTAAAGGGAGGCCTCCAGTGGGCAAAATCATTTAAGGCCCTGGATGTTATGCAACACTGTTTTACACCAATCAGCCAAAACATTAAAACCATCTGCCTAATATTGAGTAGATCCTCCTCATACCACCAAAACAGCTCTGACCCATCGAGGCATGGACTCCACAAGACCTCTGAAGGTGTCCTCTAGTATCTGGCACCGAAACATAAGCAGCAGTCCTGTAAGTTGCAAGGTAGGGCCTCCATGGATCGGACTTGCTTTTCCAGCACATCCCATAGGGGCTCATGTTCCTCAACCCATTCCTGAAAAAAATTTGCAGTGTGGCAGGGCGCATTATACTGCTAAAAGAGGCCACTGCCATCAGGGAATACTGTTGCCATGAAAAGGTGTGCCTGGCCTACAATGATGTTTAGGTAGGTGGCACTTGTCAAAGTAACAGGACAAGGGTAATCATGGGCACTCTGACTGGTCTGTGGCTAAGAATCCCTATACACAGCAAGCTGTAATGCTCTAGGTGTTCTGGCACCTGTCTGTCTAGCATAGCCAGCATTAACTTTTTCAGCAATTTGAGCTACAGTAGCTCTTCTGTGGGATTGGACTAGATGAGCTAGCCTTCGCTCCTCATGTGCATCAGTGAGCCTTGGGCGCCCATGACCCTGTCACTGGTTCACCGGCTGTCCTTTTGTGGACCTCTTTTGGTAGGTACTGACCACTGCACACCAGGAACACCCAACAAGACCTGCTGTTTTGGGGATGCTCTGACCCTGTTGTTTAGCCATCACAATTTGGCCCATGTCAAAGTGGCTCAGATTCTTAAGCTTCTCCATTTTTCCAGCTTCCAATGCGTCAACTTCAAGAACTGAGGGTTCACTTGCAGCCTAATATATCCCACCCCTTGACAGGTGCCATTGTAACAAGATAATCAATGTTATTCACTTACCTGTCAGTGGTTTTAATGTTTTGGCTGACTGGTGTGTAGTGAAATTATTTATATTTTGCACAAAAGGCTATGTAAATTGTTAAATATTAATTATTCACAGCTTATTAGCACATGGCCTGTTCATCCAGTTTTTGAATATTTGACACAGATGGTCACATTTTGCTTTATAGAATGTATCTAATCTCACTGGGGATCGAGGTTGTTCTGGAAATCAGTCAAAACACATTTAAAGTTGCAACAGTACATGCATGAACACTTAAATGCTCCCAAAAACTAATTTATGCTGAATAAATTAGTTTTTGGGAGCATTTCAGTGTGCAGACCTTACCTTGCTCTAGTTCTGCAATTTTTGTCTTGCACCTTAATAATGTTTTCTGGATGTGCTCATACTAGGTTCTTCTTCAACAGTACATGCATGTACACAAATCCTATAATCTTCTATAGATTGAAATTCGGTGTTGAATGTTTATATTTCTTCTATGTGTCAACAAAGAAATAATAGCAATTTTCATGATCAATGAAATGTGTTTTCACATCCCGAATTTTTTTTTCAGCATTCCTGTCTGTAAGACCAATCAGTTCAACGTCTGTGTTTTGGATGAAGTTTGAAAAAGTTTAAATCAGACAGCTGAGTCCCATTGTTTTCAGTGATACTCTGATTATAATCATCTCACGGTATCCTTCTCATGTCTCGATGTCCCAGTTCCATCACAAAGGCCAAACCCTCTGTCAACAACAGACAGCAACGAGAAGATAAAAATAGGACTACCTGAATCATCAGGTAAAAGGAAAGACTTCTTGTCATTTACAAGGGACGCTTGATAATTAGGTTTAATGCACATCACGGCCCCTCTGAGAGTGCTGGAAATATATTCTAGAAGTGATAATTGAATCAAGTATGCCCCAACTATTCAGAGACAGAGAGGCGGTTTTGAGTGAAGTAATGCAAAGTGATGCGCTTCCCTTCACAGTGTCCCTGTCAGACAATACGCTGTATGTCTCCTACATCCTCTGTGCCACTATTCCAATTCTGTTGCTGCTGCTTCTGATTTCCACTGGATTCCTCTGCTACAAAGTGGTTGCAAAGAGGTAAAGTTATTGCAATATATGAAAGTAATTATGTCTTGACTACACACTGCTCCATCTACTGTACTTCAAACTACATTGAGTACACTGAGAGAGCCACGAAATCGGAGTCAAATTCTATGTTTGTGCAAACCTACATGGCCAATAAACAAGATTCTGAACTATAAAATGATAGCGTAGTTTTAAAGCTAAATCTGGATCATCGAGAAAGGATTTCTATACATCCAGAGTAAATCAAGTGTTGGTATGAGAGTCACTTTGACTGGAAAGTGCCTCATGCGAATGTTTTTTTGCAAGGAAAAACAAAGCATCTTGATAAATGCACAATAGAAATGCAAAATAAATGTCCCACTTTATAAAATTTGAAATAGGGGTATGTTGTTATAAATACATGGATGTTTATGACTTGTGAATAAATATTGTGGTTACAAGCGTTTCTTGATATAACTTTTTTTTACCCTTCACATGGCCTCTCAATTATTTTTTTTTACATTTTACAAAGTCTTTAGCACTTTGTTTATTTATTTATTTATTTATTTTTATGTTTTCAACCAAAATGAGACTTTATTCTGTGAAGCTAGGTCTTTTCAAAGTTACCAAAAATCACTAACCTCAAGTTGGACTCCCTGTTTTTCAGAACTCTGTGTCTCTGTGATGTATATATTTCCTATTTAGGAGGAAGACAGAATCAGACTGCTATGCAAATGGACATGAAACATTCATCTCAACAACGGAGGCACCAAGCGCCATACAAGGGCCATATGCCTTCAGTGACATCACCAAGTTTCATCAAACTGCACCGGGCAGCAGCATGTCAGCTGACAAAAAGAAAACAGATTTCTGTGCTTCCTCATTGGACACCCAGTGTAATGATTATGAGAATGTGTCATGTCCTGAGAGAGAGAGTGGCTTTGTTACCAATGACATCTACGAGACGTGCAGAGAACATAGCCGTCACCACCGCAGTCAGGCTGGCTGGGTGGAAAATGAGATCTATGGATAATATTTCTGACACTAGATGGTCTCTGAGCACCTTGGACCAACTCTTACCCACTAACTATGTAATATGATCGCCTGGACACCAGAATTACTTCTTTTTTTTACTCCCTATTTTTTCTTCATTCGTATCATGCAGCTTTGTTGTATAGAGTAGGTACACTCCCATGTGTGCCCCAGCCTGGATATAATTGATTTGTACATAGACCTATTACCTGGTGAGTTAACCGTACATGAGCGTTTGGCTTGTAAGGCCCCACCTAGCTCAGGCTTTGGCAGGTTAAAGTTGGAGGTATGAAGATTAAATTAATTTTATAGCTATTTGAGAATGTTCACTGTTGTCCAGGTCAAAGTTGCACAGTTCAAGAAATGAAACAACTTCAAATTTATGAGGATGTCTTTGGGCCTGAAATAACCAAAAACAGGCTTGTTCAGTTCGGTATGAAAGTGAGTAAGTGGCGCTTTTGGCGTGCCGGATCGCTCATTTAACCCCCACCCCTCGAGAATAAGTGCAAGTTTCGAAGAGTCAAGCAAGGTTACTCATCTTGTACTCATCAAAAAGTCTACCACTCAGGCCTTGTACAATCACGCCATCTGACGTTATGAGACCAAAAAAACAAAACAAAGAGATCATGTAGGCTTTCTTTTGACTTGGACATGTCCTTAGGATCCATTATGACTCTTTCTCTGAGCCAACACAGCAAGGTTAGGATGGTGTCATCTCGGTTTGGCGCTTCCTGTTTGGAAACTGACGGCAGGAAACAGGACAGTATACAGGGAAAATAAAATCTGATGACAGAATACCAGTGACCCCAGCAAACCTCCCAGCTGTGGGCTTTTCCCAACTCCACCTGACTGTGTGGGAGAATCATCCCTCCTTCATGGGAGTGTCCAGTTTTGATCATGACACTGATTCATTCACTACTATTGTTCTCATGCAGCAGTGCACAATATTGTTGTTAAATGAATACTATGGTATTTTAAACATGCTAAATTATCATAGCATTATGTACTAAGCTAAACACAGATATCCACAATGTTTCTACAGAGTGGACCGTAGGTCAGTGTCATGGAAAGGCATAGCAAGCCCAGTAAGGAGAGGCTGAGTGAGTGAGTTTTTGGAGGATGTAAGACAGGAAATGCCAAAAGCACATCTGGAACTCTTACATTCAGGAAGTCTATGCGTGACAGCAGAGGCCTTAAGAGTACTGGCCTGCCTGCCAGTTTAGCACTGCACAGTCTTCTGTGTTAGACTTAAGAGAACATCTGCTGGACCTGAGCGTGTATAATATTGCAGACGTAACAACAAATGGGGGGGGGGGGTAAACATATGGTTGTAAATGAAATTTGTAAAACGTGATTTTGTTGCTTACTCAATAAAATGATGTGTTTGGGTTTTTAAGTGTATGTGAGTGTCTGGTGTTTGTTGCGGGGTACTGGAATATTTCGTGCTTAGTGACATTACAACGACAACTTGTGAAAACAAAGGACGTCGGGTATTGTTTCAGTTCCAATATTTCACCAACAGATGGTGCTGTTAGGTAGCTCTCGCAGTGTAAAGTGTCGGCCGTTGAGTTGTTCCTCATTGCGATTTGTGTGAGCTGTTGGGCAATGCAAGCATATCTAAGTGTTTCGAGATTGGGATCTCAACACCACACTTGAATTGACGCCCTACTGAATCCTTGCAAAGGAACTTTTAGGACATGCAACGTTATAAGGTTAATTTCCGTGCACACATTTGAAAAACAAAAACAAAAAAAAACCTTTTCCCAGAACTTATTTCACTCTTGAGTACACGAAACGCTTAGTAAGGCACCTGCGGGGCCAAGCTTCAAAGTTATCTGTGCATGCAATCAAGGGCAGACGAGCAAACAGATTTTCAGAATAGCAATTTCGGCGGCTGACGTAAGAGGTGGGTCCGGTTGCCGTGGAAACCAATTGGCACCGAAGTGTGGAAGGGCTCCGGAGGCCCGCCCCCTGTACAAATACCCCCATGTCTCTGACGTCAATACACGTCAACCCGAGAACATGATGCCTCCTGCGAGTCGGCCCGTGTGCTCTCTATCTGATGGAGGCACCTAAAGGCTGAAACACTATCGCTCCCTTTATTGTACCGGACAACCTGGCGAGACAGCCCCGGGCTCCAGTCTGTAGCCTGTTTCGTATCGCGACATTGAAGGGGAAGCGGGGCACTTTTCTTTCCCCTTTTTAAGCGTTTAAGCTAGCCAGGCGAAACAGAAATTAACTTTGTCTGTTTTGTTTTGTGTTTGTTTTTTTTAATGGACACGTTTGTAGCAGCGGCGGACGATTTATTTTCCTTTCCTCGTTATCGGTCGCGTTTAAGTCGGTGAGCCCGTCCCCTGTCTGTCTGTGTCTGTCTGCCTGCCTGCCTGCCTGTCCGGCTACCTCCTGCTCTTCCACGAGTCCCATTTCAGAGCAGCATGGTCATGGCTGACAGTCTCCAAAAACCAGTAATTCGGGGCCCGGTCCGTGTGGGCTTCTACGATATCGAGCGTACTTTAGGAAAGGGCAATTTCGCTGTTGTGAAGCTGGCCCGACATCGCATAACCAAGACTGAGGTGAGTCGTATGTGAGTCGCGAACCTACTGTGGTTAGCCCAAAGCTAACTTGGTAAGATTTCATGTCCGAAACGGAGTTACATAACTTTATGCACCGCTTGACACCGCAAATAGTCACGGCATGCTGTCCACATCATGCAGCAACGAGAACAGTGTCCCACGAAACTTGGATTGGTTGCGCTGCTGGGCAGTAAAAGCTGTTGCAATGTTATCCGCCGCTCACTTGTTCAGTTTTAATAACAGCTGGTGATATGCGGTTAGTATTGCACACGGACCCTGGCCATCACCTCTGTTAAAGTCAGGGGTCAAAGTCGGTGCTGAGAAGTACACGAAATTTAGAGTGACCTTGATTTTTCCATCATCATCCGCATCATTATCATCATCATACACCTGTGCCCCCCATCCCCCTCCCGTAATGATGACCCAGACAGAGCACCAGCCACTAGGTTTGTGCTCTGTCAACAACCCAGTGGTACACTTGCTGTAGATCTGGGGCATGCAGCATGGGTCGGTGGTCCCGTTATGTAATGATGATGATGATGTCAGTGATGCCATTTTTTTGTGGCTTCTTGTGCCCAGCAGTGCCCAGAGCGGCGGGAGGGCCAGGCTTGGTCAGTGCGCTGTAATTGCAAAGCTAAGCGTTTTGCATGCATGCACAGTGATTATATTCAATCTGTATACAGGAATTCACTGACATTGCTCTGGGGTCTTTTGCTCTGCATAAACAGTGATGTAATAATGAAACCACATATTGGAGCACAACCTGTTCAACACTAAAGGACTGGAGTTAGGGCGTTAGGAATTTACAGTGAATATGTTCGAAGTAAAGAAAAGATCTTTATGTGGGCTCTCCCCAATCTACAGCTGTCTTCGCACAGAGATGTTGTGAATGATCTGAGAGGGCCTTTATCATCAGTGCTTGGATGTGCTTGTTTTTTCGTGACCGGTACCATCGTGTGCCATGACTTTTCATTGTAACAACAGAAACACAAGGATGTAGTGTCCGCATGATTAGATAATGTCCAAAGGGGTTGTTAGGGTGAAATAATTCTGCAACATTGCACCTTATCACCTCTTATTTCGCCTGTATATAGTCAGTCCTTGTGTATATATCTGAAGATTTTTGTGCTGTAGTGTTGTTATTCTATGTTAAGTACCCTGAGGGAGCCATGAAACCAGAGTCAAATTCCATATATGTGCAAACCTATGTGGCCAGTTAAACATGATTCTGATGTGTGTTCTGAGGTTCGGAAAGACACACAGACAAAAAAAATCCCAGTAAGACAGAGGGAGACAGCAACAATGACAAATGCTGACAAATGCTCTTCAGAATTTTGAATTCTTTGAGACAGGATACGGGCAATATTTTAAAGGAGAAAGAGCATGGAATCAGATTACCCAGACTAATAACTCTTGATATGGATGTTGACTCTTTAGAAGTTACCTGAAGAGAAAACTACCCTATCATTCTGCCCAGTTCAGCCTGAAAGAAAAAAGAAAAGCCCGATGAGTAGAGGTCACTCAGCACTGGTCAGCTCAAAGAGAGCCGGCATCTGTTTAGCTAGACCAGGCCCAGGGCCAGGCCATGTGTACAGCAGGCAAGGTCAGAGATGGGAAGAGAGTATTAACTTGATATGACGTCATCTGCCTTTTGAATTATCTTGACTGTAATAAACAGCAATGAATACTCTTGCTTAAACATTCTTGGATAGTAGACCTGAGCTCTGTGTGTGTGTGTGTGTGTGTGTGTGTGTGTGTGTGTGTGTGTGTGTGTGTGTGTGTGTACGCGTGTGTGTACGCGTGTGTGTACGCGTGTGTGTATGTGTGCATGCATTCTAGTATATGTGTACCTGTATGTGTGCATAACCCATTTTTTCATCTTATGGCCCCTGCATGTGACACAATCATATCCAGCTCATTATGTACATACTACTGTTTAAACGCGTGTTCACACAGTGAAGGACTGCTAACCCATTTTACCTGGCCCTGACTTGGCCTACAACAGACCTTTTGGATTAGCTCATGTGGTAGTTTATTACCACTCAGACATTAAATTTTCTTTACTGTCATTCCTTCTCTCAATTCATTGTCTGAAGGAACATTTTCCATTTGTTTCACCTTAAATGACCTTGTTGTCAGCCCAGTGCAGAAGCATGTGTGTGTGTGTGAGAGAGAGATTGTATCCTGTCTACAGCCACAATACTGAAAAATTCTAAGCCAAAGGCTTGCAAATCTTTTTATCATGCCAAGAACCCAAAGTTTCTTAAAAGTAACAAGTTAATGATCCAAAGGTTTATTTCCTAAGGGTCCTCACCTGGGAATACTAAACCATCAAAGAATTTTGTGCTTGGATAGGGTTGAGCACAGACTTGCATAACTGTCTGTACTATATGTGGGGAGATAACACTGGGGAAAATGAAGCATCTATAATCACAAATGTTATAGTGCTAACTTTGAGTATGACAAATACGATCTAAAAGCCCCAAGAGCAGGGTTTTTTGTTGTTTTTTTATGGTTGGGTTGATGAGGGGAACTTTAATTAATTGATGATGATCCAATGGAGGGGATTTAATTTGTGATTTTTCTCAGACATCATCACCTTGAGAACAAACCGCTGATTTTTATCGACCAGGGGAGTTTGCATGCTGCAAATTCTAGTGGCGTATTACTCGTAAGAGAACTGTGGTCAATTTTTGTTTACTCTTCCTGGCTCGGCTCACAAACATTTGGACTTCTACAGATCCCACTGATAAAATGTTGTTTATGAGACAGTGTAAGAGGGACATGGATATTGCTTATTACCAACACCAGACACCATTCATCAAGTCCAGGAGGTTTTGTGTGCCTGTCTGTCTGTGTGCATGTGTGAGTGCGTGTATGTGCTGGAGTCCAGATTTGCAAATGTGTATGTGGTGTGATTTACACGTGTGCATGTAATTGTGAGTGTGTATATCAGATGAGGTATGTGTTTGCCTCTGCTCCATCTTCACGGGATGCTTGATGTCTCGAACCTGCCTAAGATGGATTCAGAGGCATCAGACAGAAGCGATACTTGTTGCATATCTCACGCTGGACAACATCTCAGAAGCAGATGTCAGCAGAGATGTGAAAGTGATTCCACTCTCTCCTTTTACCTTTTATAGAATTTTATATGACTGTTTCTACCAGCAGGCCTGCAGTAAAAGCAACTGGTCAGCAGTAAAAGGCATCAGTTTGGGATGTGCAAAAAAAACAATATTGCGAGAGGCAAATAATTCAGTGACTTTTCTGGAATGCCTAATGCTGTTTCTCATCCCCCACTTGGCCTCATGAACCTTTACAAGTATAAACAGTCCAATGTTGCCTGTTGAGAATTGAACTAATTATTGTTGTTGGTGCTTGTCTTTCCTACAGGTGGCCATTAAGATCATTGACAAGACTCAGCTGGATGCTGTCAACTTGGAGAAAATCTACAGAGAGGTCCAGATCATGAAGATGCTGGACCATCCACATATAATCAAACTCTATCAGGTGAGTCTTTCCATGCAAGAAATGTTTGGAAGATTTCAACCACTCCTTTCATTGGAGCTACTGTGTAGGGCTGCGACAATAACTGCATTACTGCCATACCGCATTATTAGGATGTTTCCACAGCACAGAGTGCATTGTTACCGAAGTGTTGCCATCCTCATGGCTTAGTCTATGTGCAATCTGAAATAAACCCATCATTGAACAGATATTATTTTTCTGTCTTTGTTCTCTAAATGGTCCTCAATGTTCAGTCTGACTCTTAGATGTTCAAGTATAAAGTAAACGAAGCAAGATTTTTGTTGCACTGCCACTCCCACACAGCATACAGCCGTTGAGCCAATGGCTACAGACTGCAATTGCCTACTCTGTATTCCAACACCATTAGTTTTACAGTGGGTTGGGGGCATCTGGGTAGCGTAGTGGTCTATTCCGTTACCCACCAACACGGGGATCCCAGTTTGAATCCCTGTGTTACCTCTGGCTTGGTCGGGCATCCCTACAGACACAATTGGCTGTGTCTGCGGGTGGGAAGCTGGATGTGGGTATGTATCCTGGTTGCTGTACTAACGCCTCCTCTGGTCAGTCGGGGTGCCTGTTCAGGGGGAAGGGGGAACTGGGGGGAATAGCGTGATCCTTCCACGTGCTATGTCCCCCTAGCAAAAGTTCTCACTGTCAGGTGAAAAGAAGCGGCTGGCGTCTCCACATGTATCGGAGGAGGCATGTGGTAGTCTGCAGCCCTCCCCGGATCGGCAGAGGGGGTGGAGCAGCGACCAGGACCGCTCAGAAGAGTGGGGTAATTGGTCGGATACAATTGGGGAGAAAAATAGGTAAAAAAAAAAGTTTTACAGTGGGTTGCACTGTAATTAAATTTTTAGACTAGCCTATTGTCTGGTCTATTCGTACAACATGAAAAATTCCTGCAAGTTCCTTCGAAATTCCCATAACTATACAGAATATAAATGACACCTAAATACACTTCAGTGACAAAAAAAAGGTAAAAAAAAAAAAAGCAAATGACAATGACTCCAGAGATTTTACTTTTTGGACTTAAACCAGACCCCCCCCCCCCCCCCCAGTAAGCATGGTTTTGTTTTTTAGGCTATTCGACTATGCAACTTGACAGTCATTTGTTTTCACAACTTTGATATTGACCAACTAGTTGCGAAAGAAGCATTACTCAATCAGATATGCAGCATTTTATGTGGTTAAGTTGCACACGCCGTGAATAAACTGGTAAAATTATTACCAAGAACTCAAATAGCCTAATAATTTTCTTTTGAAAATGGTCAAACAGTAGAGAGTTAATTGGGCTGGAATCACGACTTGGCAGATTAGACATGGCAAATCCTGGGATACAATTTACTGACGATCTCTGCAATTGTTACAAATTAGTTGATGTCCAAGTCCTGTGTAAACAGACTAAGTGAGTTAGGGACTTTATTTGGGTTAATCCTATTTGTTGTTATATTGTTGTTTATATACTGCAGTAAGGGCATTTATATATCATTGCTGCCCTACTACTGTCTGCTTTGTGTCTTGATTGATTTTTAGCTGTGCCATCAGTTTGTTTGTGCTCCTGTCCTTTTGCCTAATGTCTTGCTAGTAAGTTTGGTGGGAAAAGGGCTTGTATATTGTTGGACCCGGTGTCATGTGGTCTGGTGCGCAAACTTTGTGGATTTGGCTGGTTTTATCTCTTGGTTGTTTATTTTGTTTGTCTTTTTGCCCCGACTGTTTTCACTGACTCTTATTTGTAGGCTGTTGTCATGCCTTTTGTGTTGATGATGCTGGTTTTTGTGCAGAGAACGGATTTTGTTCGACACTGCTTCCTCCTCTCAATCACCGTCCTTTACCGTCTGTTGTATGATGACGACGCAGTTATTCTAGTTACTAAAACGTTTCCTACATGGGGTTAATTCTTCACTTGACAGCAAATAACAAATGTTAATTATCTTTTTCTTAGTCAAACACCACGTGCTGTGTGAATTGACATTCAGCTGTTCCAAAGCTGTAATGTCTCACACACCAGCCCAAACGGCTCACTGTGTTGTTCAAAACTACACCAATTTATCAGCTGTTTACAAAGTCTCCTCACCTGTTTTTGGCTGGTTGTCGGTTGGCAACTTTAGTCAGGGCGTGTGTGTGTGTGTGTGTGTGTGTGTGTGTGTGTGTGTGTGTGTGTAGGGCATCTTTTTAGAAAATCCAGAATTTGGCTGGCCTGATGATGCAGTCAAGCAGAACTCATTCAATTCCTTGTTGACCTTTTTCTAAGGTACTGTACCTTGCCAGTAAGGTTGTTGAGCCACGGGATACACATCGACTCAGATATTTCTCTAATGCATTAGCAAACAACTCCGACCTAGCAGGACCTGCCACTATGGCATAGTCTAAGCTTTGAGACCAGAGTTAATGACTGACTGACACTCTGTGAATGTGTGGCTGTGTTTGTGCAATTCCAGAAGCACCTTGATACAATGGAGAAAAACAATCAGAGTGGTATGGTTGAAGGTTGAGCTCCTAACCTCAGTTCTGCAGCTCGGGACTGCGCTACCGCAACCCCAAGCTCATGTCTAATTAGAGGGGACATTGAGCCAAATTCCTTATCTGTTTCTTTCGCTTACATTTTGGTAAGGCTTTCAAATGTACACCTAGGAAAGGTTAATTTGTTTTTTTGTTGTTTTTTTTTTAATAAGGAAATAACACATTTATGCTCTGTATTTCTTCTGTTTAATCTGTTATGTTAGCAAAGTGTTTTATTGCCATAAATTACATATTGTATTGTATTCTGCTGTTCTCATGCCACTTTGGCATACTAGATCTAGGTAGGCCCAGTTGCATCCTGGGAAATGTACAAGAGTGTCATGGTATACTGGGTCTTTCTAAGAATTTATTTGTTCTAGCTGGTGTAAAAACTGTGCTGGTACAGTAGCTCAACAAGGGAGCTCATCTTTCCTATCCACCCTCATGGCCGGCACATGGCTGGCCAACCCCCCCGCTTTACGCTAGTTTGGGGGTGACTTCATTTCATTATGTAAACCTTTGCCTCCCATTGGTTCACTTAGGGAAAGTCTCTGGGATTTCGTTACCATTACACAACCAAGTGGCAGCATTCTAGCATTTTGCTGTTTAATCATCTCAGGGGTGGTCCTGTGACCCTGTGGATATCCTCAACTTACATACACATGCACACACATGCACACACAGAGACCCCAACTGCAGTTGATGGTATGCTCTACGTCCTCTTCTCAACACCTTCTCTTCTGTGACACTAGTCTTACCATTCTTCTCTTCACTTCCAACTCCCCCTTGACCCTTACTGTGGATTTTCAAAGGCATTAGCTCGTGTGAATAAATGTCTCTCACAGTTAATGCTTATGAATTCATCCATCAGTTCCACTTCATGCTTAAAATACCATGATGTAAAAAAAGAAAGAAAGGAAAAAAAAAGACTCGGTTTTATAGATAATTTTCTAACTAGGATGAAAGTTAAGTGCAACTAGTGGCCGTGTTCACACACCACCAAACAACTTGCCTTTTCTTCACTGAATCCATGAATTGGTCAGTATAACAGATGGAATATTGACCATAAACAGCAAGCGTGGGATTTCTAGTGTGAATGTCTGGCTCAGTGTGCCTGATTCATTCTCTCTTCCTCTCTTCTCCATTCTTCCCCCTCCACATTTGATACTGTTCATGTGCAAGTGTTTCAGCTTCTAAATCTGTTCTCCTCCTACACAACTTGTGCACCCTCAGCACCACATCTAAGTCTAGGAGGCTTAAATAACCATTCAAATGTACTTGGCACCATCCGTCAACCTCCGTTTTCTCTAAAGGCAGGCGTATTTTGTCCCTTTGCCAGTCACAAGTTTTCCATGCATTGTTGATGATTTGTGGATGCAGGTCATCACAGTCTAGTCTCGTTGATGCCAACATAACGGTTATATGGGACGTCCGGGTAGTGTAGCGGTCTTTTCAGTTGCCTACCAACACGGAGAATGCTGTTTCGAATCCTCCTGTTACCGCCGGCTTGGTCGGGTGTCCCTACAGACACAATTGGCCATGTCTGCAGGTGGCAAGCCGAATGTGGGTATGTGTCCTGGTCACTGCACTAGCACCTCCTCTGGTTGGTCGGGGCGCCTGTTCAGGGGTGAGGGGTAACTGGGGGGAATAGTGTGATCCTCCAACGCGCTACGTCCCCTTGGCGAAACTCCTCACTGTCAGGTGAAAAGAAGCAGCTGGCAACTCCACATGTATCGAAGGAGGCATGTGGTAGTCTGCAGCCCTCCCCGGATCGGCAGAGGGGGCGGAGCAGCAACCAGGACAGCTCGGAAGAGTGGGGTAATTGGCCGGGTACAATTGGGGAGAAAAAGGGGGAGAAATTAAAAAAAAAAAAAACAAACATAACAACGGTTATATTTTCGGAGTTGGTCAGAGAAGGAATTTTCAGTTTTTTGGTATTTAGATTATTGCCTAATATGTATCATTCTGTTTTGTCCCATGTATTGGTCTACCAAATTTATCTGATGACTTGATGTTATATCTGATGTCTTTTCTACAGTGTGTGCTTATTCTGTCTCTCATTTCTCCTCTTCCTCCATCCCCCCCCCCTCTCTCAGGTAATGGAGACGAAGAACATGCTCTACTTGGTAACAGAGTATGCTAAGAATGGAGAGATCTTCGGTGAGTAATTTATCAAACAATCCCGTCTGTTATAGTCTAAGCAATATCCCACCTAGTTCACCATGCTTCTCTTAATGCCTTTTGTGTTTTATGTAAAACACTTTGAATTGCTTTGTTGCTGAAATGTGCTATATAAATAAATTTGCCTTGCCTAGCCTTGTCTTACTCCTTATAGGTGCACAGAACATCACTTTTTAAATCTGTAATCAGCTGTGTTTATGTTAAGCAGTAGAGAAGAATTAGTCTTTTGCACCTGCATTGTCATATCTGCAACTGTATGTTTAATCTGTGTGTAAATCTCTTGAACGGAACTGCCAAAGGATGCAAAATGAATTTCATTGTAAACTGAAGGTAAAGTTGCATTGTATCGTGTACTGTATTGGTGCCCCCATTATCTCATCCTCAGTCTAACATGTGTGGTTGACAGAGATCATATGCTGATGTAGCTCTTGTCATGTGATTCAAGGAATTGCCATGATATGCATGTTGACATTTTTTGTTTACGCCATGACTCTGGAATTGTATCTGTTCAGGGAGCAGGCTTGAAGACTTGTGTGAAGAATTATGCAATTCATTATGATGAGTTGACATTTGCTGTGTGTGGTTCAGAACCACTTACTGCTGACAGGTTTAAAGCAGCGGTATACTTAAAACGAAGGAGAACTTGCCTGAAACGGAACCGGAATCAAGCTCGTTGCTCCATTTAAATGTGTGTATACTTGCTTCCATTTTGTATTGTCTGTTAAGTGACAGTCCATGGTTGTTAGAGCACTTGAAAATTAATGCCTTTTATACGTTATTAATAAATCCAGCCTTGAGCTGGAAATGAAATGCTTTCCCACAAGGCAACATAGTCATGGGTTGTTTTTGTTGTTTTTTTTTCTCTTCATACCATTTGTGATGATCAGGCACAGAGCCGGTGTGTTAAGAATTAAGTCTTGAAGTAGGAAGCCGTACCAAATATGTTTTAGGTGTTTAGGTATTTAGGTGTTGCAAAGATTTACATGCTACACATAATAGGGTAGGACTATGATATAGCAACTTTCAGTTTGCAAATGGTATCTTTAAGAAAGAAGAGAAAGCCGCTTTATTTTGTCATTTTATTCTTACAACGAATTTGTTCTCTGCATTTAACACCTCCTATGGTATAGGAGCAGTGGGCAGCTGCAGCGCCTGGAGACCAGCTTGTTATTTCTTCCTATTGCCTTGATCAGGGGCACAGACAGGAGTATTAACTCTAACATGCATGTCTTTTTGATGGTGGGAAGAAACCAGAGTACCCAGAGGAAACCCACACAGACACAGGAAGAACATGCAAACCCCACACAGAACCTGGGATGGCCTGGGGTTCGAACCCAGGACCTTCTTGCTGTGAGAAAACAGTGCTAACCACTTGGCCACCGTGTCGCCAGATATCCAATTTATCAGACTAAATTCTCAGCTCGCTGGCTTATCCTCCACGAATGACGTTCTCGGTTCACTAGTTGGTAAACTGAACTGAACGTTCAACCATGTTTCAGTTCAGTGAGTGAGACGATGTAGTCGGAGCTTGACTGCATAGTCTCCAATCCTCTGTGAATAGTACACTCGGCCATTGTAACTGTAGTTAATGGTCACGGCAATTTGCATATGAAACAGATCGTTTGTTTTGGTCGTTATGCAATTGTGCTGTTTATAAGGGTGGGGATACCTGCAATCAGTTGAGACTGAAGAAGTGAGGATCAGGAACATTTATTTGTCATTTCATTATATTGTTTCCCTCAGCCCGCAGGAGTGCAACACAAAGACAAAACATCCAAACTACAAGAACACATATATCCAAACTACAAAAACACATATATCCAACATATAAAAAAAATGTCACTGTCCAAGACAGCAAACGCCAGGATGACTGTTGGAACTGCATGGGCTAGCAGTTAGCTTAGCCTGCCCCGTTTGCATGTGATGGAAGCGGGTGATTCCAAGTCACTTAGATGAGTGATGAAACGTTTCTCCCATTAAACATTGTGTCTAGATGAACTGATTCAACATTCTGGGATTCTTTACCTGGATTATTGAGCATGCATCAAGACGTTGCATAATTAAATTACAAAATAAATGTAATCAGTTACAGTTACTGAGAAAAACGTGATTAAATTACAGTTAGTAATCAAAATGTTGCTGATTACAAAGGGGTTACATCTGAATATATTCTTTTGGGGAAAAAGCTTATTTGTTTTGGTGGTTGTGCATTAAAATCAGGACTTTCCAGCTTTATTGTCCAGAATTGCTTTGGCAATACATACATTAAAATTGGAACGATACATAGAAAATTAGCGTGGCCCCTGCGCAAGGATGACATGCAAATTCATGATGCATTTCTCATTTTATCCCCGCGACCCTGAGAACAGGATAAGCGGTTTGGATAATGGATGGATGGATTAAAACATTTCTTGGAAAAGTAACCAAAAGCAATCAAATGGAACAAGTTTAATTACTTTGAAGTGATTAAAATAGTTACATTACTCATTAATTTTTTTTCAGCAGGGTAACTAGTAATCTGTAACCTATTACATTTCGAAAGTAACCTTCCTAACACCGAGAGCAGCAGTAGGACTGTTGAAGAGATAAGATAAGAAATTATCTTTTTCTGTCATTGAGCCAAAGTGGCGCGTACTCTGTCAGTCTCACACATGTATCACATGGACACACACACACACACACACACACACACACACACACACACAGAAGCACACTCATTCATGGACACAGTGTTCTAATTTAATGAGATTCAGTGCTCAAACCATCCCGTTTACTAACTTTTTTTTTTACTTTTTCTTTATAGTTTGCAAATCACATCAAAATATGCAATGAATAACAATTATACAAAACACAGTAAACATTTTCCCCCATTCTCCCTCCCACAACTCATCCCTGCCAACCAAGTAGGGGCATAAAAAAAAAAGGAAAAAATATAATTTTTTAAAAAGTAAATAGATAAATAAAAAAGTAAAGTGTGTGTCTTAGATCAATGTACACGAACTTGATGTTACCCTACTCCCTCGGAGCTTGTTCCTGCTGAAGCAGGTTGCCAACATTAACATTATGCCTTAAGAAGTACATAAAAGGTCTCCAGATATCATCAAAAATATTTTGTTTACATCTAACAATATGCATTATCTTTTCCATTGACCTGTTTGAAGCCATTTCTTTAATACAAATTCTAATTCTTGGCCCATTAACATTTTTCCAATTAAGAGCAATTATACTTTTACCTTGTAATATACACATGTCTATGAATTTAAACTCTTTGCTTTGTAAATGATGGTTTGTAGGATATATACCCAGTATAAAAAGCCTAGGATCCAATGGTAATTTTTTTGATAAAATTTGATCAACATATAGCCAAAAGGATTTCACTTTCACGCATTCCCATATACAGTGGTATAGTGTCCCTCTTGCCTCATTACACTTGATACAGGTATCAGGAATATTATCATTAAACTTGTGCAATTTAACGGGAGTTATGTATGTACACATCAGCCATTTATACTGTATAAGTTCAAGCTACTGTTAAGTAAATGTCTGCCTCTGAGCCTTCCTACATGTCTTACTCCAGTCTTCTTAAGATATTTCATCGTCTATATAGTTATAGCTAACTAGCTATATAATTATAGTTTCAGCCACTGACTTCTGCAGCTACTTCAAAGTGATTGCAGGATCATCTGTGGCTTTCCTCACCGGCCCATGTCTTGCTCGGACACTTAGCTTTGAGGGACGGCCTGTCCTACAAAATGTCTGGGTGGTGTAATACAGCTTCCACTTTCTGACAATGGATCCAACAGTGTTCCATGGGAGATCCAAACACTTGGATATTGTTTTGTATCCCTTTCCTGCCTTCTGCATTTTAATCACTTTGTCTCTTACTTCAGTATTATGCTCCTTTGTCTTCGTTTTCTGATGGAGTTTACGCCCAGCTAATGAACTTTACACAGAGTACCTTTTGTACCCATAAACGAGACCATTACTTTAATATCTTACAGGTGCACACTAAGTATGTCCAACTGGGTTAACCTGAGGTTGTTTTAGGAATAATTTGTCATTTATGTAAACTTGGAGCTTTCAGAGCACAAGGGGTTGAATACTTATGCAAGCACTATCCATCCATTATCCAAACCACTTATCCTGCTCTCAGGGTCGTGGGGATGCTGGAGCCTCTCCCAGCAGTCATTGGGCGGCAGGCAGGGAGACACCCTGGACAGGGCAAGCAAGCACTATATTGTAGTTTTTAATTTATTAATAAAAAGTTAGTGAAATATAACTTATTTTGGCTTTGGGAACATGCTGTCAGAGCTTATGGGTTCATAAGAATAATATTGTTCAGGAACAGATGTGTGAGTATCTTTTATAATCCAGAAATTAGTGATGACTGTCAAGGGGGTTGAATACTTTTGCAAGGCACTGTAAGTGCTTTATTGTCACTGTACATATCTTGCACTTTTCTTAACCCTTTTTCAGCCCATAGCCGAAATCCTGAGTCACATTTCCCGGGTTTAAAGTTAACATTACCCCAAATAGGACTGAAGCATGACCAGGAGGAGTTTATATTCAAATATTTACGAGTGTCAAACCAAACGTTAATCATGATTAATACAATAGGGTTGTCTGTATTTTTTCTCAGGTATTTGCAACCTGCTGAATACAAATACAACAGTAAGCTTGGCATAACAGAATAAGATTCTATATCCATCCAAGCAGAAGGGTTTTCAGATGAAAAATAAAACATATGGACTGCAGTTGAGCTGCCCAGTAATACCATTGAATGTTTGGACATTTAAGGCCTCCTCGTCATATGTTAGATATAATAAAGATAGACGTAGTCTGGGGTATTTATTTAGCCAAATAAATTTGGTAAACAATTTTTTAATTCTAGTAAACAAAGATGAGGGAGGTGGCAGGGGGATAGTCTAGAACAGAGATATTTAGGGAGTATGTTCATTTTTAGAATATTTATCCTGCCAATCATAGAAATAGGTAAAGATGTCCAATGCTCTACTGATGAGGTAGTAGCTTCCAGAATTGGGTCATAATTTATCTGAGTGATCTATTCACCTCAGGGACAATTTTTATGCCCAGATATATGAAATTATCTGTTGGGTTGAAAATAGAAGCATAAATGTGGCTATTTTTCCTCTGTATTATTAATGAACATTATAGATGATTTTGAATGATTAACTTTGTATCCAGATAGTTTTCCAAATGTTTTAATAAGAGTTTAGGGATAGAATTGTTTAGATTTTTTTCAGGAGCAAGATTACATCATTGGTAAAGAGTGCTATTCTAAATGACCTTCTCGAATTCCATAAATGTCACTATGCATCCTCACTGCTATAGCAAATGGTTCTCTTACAAGACTAAATAGCAATAGTGATAAAGGACTTCCTTGCGGGCATCCTCGAGAGATGTTAAAAGGTTTGGAGACCTCATCATTGGTCAAAACTTTTGCAGTGAGCCCAGTACAAAGCAATATAACCCATTTACAAAATGTATCCCCAAAGCCAAAGTGGATAAGCACCTCAAACAGATGAGGCCATTCAACATGGTCAGATGCCTTCTCTGCAAGTGAGAGTAAGGCTATGTCTGTCACCCCTCTCTGGCTGTGTACAATATTGAGCACTCATCTGAGATTGTGAAAACCCTGTCTACCTTGAATAAATCCATTTTGGTCCTCTCCCACCTCCCAAGGAAGCAGGCTCTCCAATCTTCTTGCAAGAACTTTTGCAAAGCATTTTTGTACCTGAATTTAAGAGGTTAATTGAGTACTTATTTTCACATTTTGTGTTTGGTTTTCCTGGTTTTGGAAGTGTGATTAGGGCACCCCTCATGGATGTGGGGAGAAGACCATTCCTGAAGGACTCCTGAAACATCTCCAAAAGGGGTGAAAGTAATTTAGACTGAATTTTTTTTTATAAATATCTATAGGAATGCCATCTGGAACCACTGCTTTTCCAGCCTGTATACAGCCAATCGCTTCTGCAATTTCCTTTTTTTTTTTAATTCTCCATCTAATGCTCTACTTTCCTCTTCAGAAATTCTAGTAATATTAAGGTTGTTTGTCTGCATATCCAGGCTGGAAGAGCATTCAAAACTGTACAATTTCTTAAAGAAGACCCTGAAGGTCTCATTAATTTCTGTTGGACCCGCTATAGTTCTACCTTGTGAAGTTTCAATGCAGTTAATAGACCTTTCTGTTTGTTGTTGTTTAAGGCGCCATGCTAAAAGTTTTCCAGGCTGTTCTCCCTGGTCATACTAGGACTTTTTGAGTCTCATTGAATTGATAGCTGCTTTGTTAGCTGACAGTTCATTATACTGTGATCTAAGTAGGACTAGTTTTGCATGTGCATCTATAGAGCTAGGCCTGTTTTGGTAGATATCTGTTTCTAGTTCTCTTATTTTCTCATCTAATCTCTTCATTTCAAGTTGGGCACTCTTTTTTTCTTTTTTTTTTTCTTCCTTTTTTGAGCTGGTGAAACAAGTTATCTGACCTCTTGAATGACTCCCATCTTGTGCTAGCAGATGTTTGGGAAGTGTTGCATTCAAAATACAAGTCAATTTGTTTATCTAAAAAAAAAAAATCTATGAATGTGGGGTCCACTAGCCAACCTGATTGAAAGCGCCATTTCGGGGGATGACTTACAAGTTTAGTATCTTTAGAACTCAAAGATATAGCTGCATGGTCTGATAGAACCATACTGTTATAATGACATTCATCAATTTAGGAAAAAAGGTAATGCTAAGATTAAAAAATAGTCTCTATGGTCTATACATGAGTAAGTTTTATAAGTGCTGGAATGACAGGACTATCCTACTGCATTTGGTTTACTATGTCTCCAGATATCAAACAAATTCAATTCTTTCATAAAATTCATATTTTCTTCCTCGATCTGATGTATTATCGAAGCCTAATCTATCTAATTTGTCTCTTAATGGGTCTAATATGCAATTATAGTCACCAGCTATTATGTATTGCCCAGGGAGATTTGAAACAGAAACAGATTATTATGACATTTAGGATCATCTTCATTTGGGCCATACACATTTATCAGATTTATATTTTCAAATAATAAAGTAACATGGACCATGATATATCTACCAGCAGGGTCCTTAACTATGTTTTGGATCTGTAGTGGGGCAGATATATGAATTAGTATCCTAGCCCCTCTAGCATGGGTGGTATAGGGAGCAGACAACACCTGGCTAAGCCATCTTCTTCTTATTTTGGCGATATCCCCACTCAACAAATGGGTTTCTTGCAAGAAAACTAAGGCAGACAATAGCAGGTCCCATATCCAGCCAGGCTCTTGGATTTGTTTCATTCCCCATGTTAATTCTGACTCTTCTACCCAGTTTCAACCAATTACAATTTCAGTGTTAGAAAGTACAGTCTCTAGTATGAACTCCTCCTGCATCTCAGACATCTTTCCCATTAAGCTGCTCAAGGAGCTATTTTCAGCTATCAGACCCATTATTCTGCAAATTCTTAATAATTCTCTGGCCTCTGGTTCTTTTCCAGACAGTTTTAAGCATGCCATTGTTCACTCATTGCTGAAGAAACCAAATTTAGATCCCCCCCTAAGTAACTACAGACCAATCTCCAAATTATTTTTTTTATCTAAGGTTCTGGAGAGTAATTTCTTCTCAATTGATTTCTTTTATGAACACTTATAGTGTTTTTAATAGTTTCCAGTCTGGTTTTAGAGCACTTTTTAGACCTTCTGGTGACTACAGACAGGTGAGTGCTCAACTGTAGTTGTTTTAGAATTAAGTGCTGCCTTTGACACAGTCGATCACAACATCCTCTTACATCACTTAGAGACTTGGATTGGCATCAAGGGCTCGGCTCTTAGTTTATTATACTCTTTCCTTACCAATAGAACTTTTTCTGTTGTTCTGGGTAACTCTACATCCTCGATGGCTCAGTTGAGTTGTGGTGTCCCGCAAGGCTCAGTTCTTGGCCCCCCTGCTCTTTTTTATATACAGGCTGCCTCTTGGCCAGGTCATTCAAAATCCTGAAGTGCTCTGCCATTTTTATGCTGACGACACTCAGTTATATATGTCGCTAAAACCCACAGATCCTAGCACCCTAGCAATTCTCACAACTTGCCTCTCTGACATTAAATCCAGGATGTCCAAAAATTTTCTCAAATTTAATGATGATAAGTCGGGTCATTCTGCTTGGTGCCGACAATTCAATCAGCCCTTTTGTTACTAATCTTGGTGGTCTGTCAAGTAGTCTTAAGCAGGCTGCTAGGAATCTTGGGGTAATATTCGATGATAACCTCGGTTTTGATAATCAAATCAAATATGTTCAGTCATGCTTTCTCCAGCTCAAGCTAATCTCCAAAATTAGGTCATTTTTTTATCAATTGCCAAACTGCAAAAAGTTGTACATGCTTTTATCTAGTCTCGGCTTGAATTTTATAACGAATTTTATTCTGGTATCAGCAAGGGCTCCCGCCACCGTCTGCAGTTGTTACAAAACGCCGCTGCTCAGCTCATTACCGGGACAAAGAGGCATGACCATATCACTCCTGTGCTTGAACCCTACACTGGCTCCCTGTTATATTTCAAATTGATTTTAAAATGTTATTGCCGATATTTAAGGCTTTAAATGGTCTTGTTCCTACATATATTTCTGATTTATTGACCTGGTATATCCCTGTGATGGCCTGGCAGCCTGTTGAGGGTGTCTCCCCGCCTGGCGCGCAATGACTGCTGGGATAGGCTCCAGCATCCCCGCGACACCGAGAGCAGGATAAGCGGTTTGGATAATGGATGGATGGATGACCTGGTATATGCCCCCTCAACCATTAAGATCCGCAGATGGAGCCCTGCTGGTTATTCCCAGGTCTCGGTTTGCTACAAAGGGTGATTGGGCTTTTGCTGTTAGAGCCCCCACACTATGGAACTCTCTTCCTGTTGAAGTAAGACAAACCAAGTCTCTAGCTTCTTTCAAGTCTTGTCTTAAACGTTTTCTTTTTATGAAAGCTTTTACAAGTGTTTGATATTTGTTTTTATTTATACTGTTTTTATACGGCCCTGTGATGGCCTGGTGGCCTGTCCAGGGTGTCTCCCTGCCTGCCGCCAAATTACTGCTGGGATAGGCTCTAGCATCCCCTTGACCCTGAGAGCAGGATAAGCGGTTTGGATAATGGATTTATACTGTTTTTATTTTTACTCTTACTTATTTGGTCTTACTCTTATTTTTGCCTTGTCTGGTTTTATTTTGTAAAGCACTTTGTAACATCGTTTCAGAAAAATGCTATACAAATAAAATTATTATTATTATCATAGCCACGCTGCATCCTGTGTACACCAGCAGAGAGGTCCGGGTGAAAACACACTTGTTCGTTGTTGTGTTGGACTTTTCCTTTGGCTCTGGCTGCATTCAATACTCGCTCCCTGTCTTTAAAGTTCAAGAATTTCATAATAATCGTTCTCGGACATGTCTTGTGCAAGTCATTTGTTTGGCGGGGTACCGATTTTATGAGCCCGTTCTATTACCAAGGACTCCTGCAGTTCCAGTCCCAGAGCTTTTGGTAACCACTTCCAGGAATGTAATTGTATCCTGGCCCTCAACCTTCTCCGGTAGGCCCACCAGTCTTATATTGTTCCATCGGCTTCTGCGTTTTAAGTCCTCCACTTTGTTGGTAATAGTTTTAACAGTGCATTCCAGTGTACTGACTTTGGATATTAGCCCATTAACGTTGTCTTCAGTATCAGAAATCCGTTGTTCCGCATGTGTAATGCACCCTGTGCATTCCTGTACCTGCTCTCTTATATCAACAATTGTTGCTTGCATCACATCGATTTTCTTAGAGTCCTCTTCAAGGAAATTATGGCTTTCATGATATCTTGATTGCTATTCTCGCCTGCGTCCGATATTTCGCCATTTCCTTCGTCGAGGTTGTCATCCATGGCATCATTTTTTTTCTTCACCCTCCAAATGTTTGCCCTCATATTGTGATTTCCTTTTGTCTTTTTGGCCTCCTTTTCATGACATTTTTAATACCCAGTACTCTTATATACGTGTTGCTTGGCTTTGAATAGAATTCTGATTAGTATTGCCAGGATCACTTACATGCCAGCAGCGGAGCTGAAAAGTTGCGATCTCTTAGCACCACGCCATAACCGGAAGTCCCCATTTAGCAACTATTAGAGACTTCTTTTGTTATAATGAAACATTATTCCTTTTTTTTTTTTACTCACAGCGGGGAAAATAAAAACAACAGTAAAACATACCAAAAATTTATTATTTGAACACTGACAGATATATGACAATTATGGAGGGATCATACAGTTATGTAAAATTTGTAGTGAAGTTTGACCCTATTTTCATTTTTGTTGCCAATAAAGTAATTTAACTTGCTGGCCCTGAAAAAATTAGAGCTAAATCAAGCTCACCGCAGATATATCCAGAACCTGTAACACATTCGTAGACGTCTGGTTTGGCCTGCTGTGGGCAGCTCATTATCTACGTGGATTATTGACCTCGCCTGTTAGACAGACTTGAGCATATTTGAATTCAGCCTACTTCTAGACACAGTAGCTGATAGGATTACTGCCGTAATGCTCTGCAGTAAACAAAACAGCTGTGTCACTTTTGTGTGGCCCTGTATGTGTTATACATTTTGGAGCCAATGTTCTACTTGTGATGTTGACTCAACTACAGTAAGTAGTGTTCCTGTGACCTAGAGATACGGTGACCGGAGCCTAGAAAAATGAAGGTGAGAAAAAGATGTGGCATAAAAGCCAGAGAGCTACAGTCCTGAAAAACTTTAGATAGAAATAAAGGAAGATTCATTGGAAGACAGAGGAGAAAAAGATGGGGAGCTTGAGATTGTGAGAGTTACTGATGTGCCACGTATGACATTTTAGTGTGCTGGCTAGGTCTTACTCGAGGACAGTAGCTTTCCCCTCTTGGAGAGTAAGCAAACGTTTTTAGCCTGTTTCCGCCCAATCAAATTTTGAAAAAGGCAACCAAAAAAAAAGGGGATGGAGAGCAAGAGGACATTGATGGTGGTGTTTTGGGACCAAAGTTGGCTGTATAGGGTTGAACAGTGCTGTTTCAGAATCAAAATCACAATACACACTACGCACGTGCAATTGTTCCATTACAAAGGATGCATTGTCAAGCAAATTGGGCCCATCAGTCATGTTAGGCTAAATCTCTTATTGCTCGATGGAAAGTTAAAAATTAGACAGTTACACTTTTTCTCAATATAATTCGGCCCTAGTACTGTTGTAGAACACCACATTCCAGCTTCTCACAATTCTGTCCAGAGAGTTTAGTTACCTAATGCTAGCATGTCATCGGCTCATATTTTATTGGTCTGACACACTGGATCCTGCCAGTGTGTTTGGCTATGCAATATGAGGTATCAGCGCCTTTGATGCCCCCATATGACGGATGCAATTTGGAGGGGTCAGTTTTACCATCCTAGGGAAATGCCAACATGTTTTCAGCTCAAAAATGTAAAACAATAAATAAAACAAGCTTTACAACCCCATTGGTCTTTACATTGCCAGAGTAACTGTACAGCACTATAACCCCAATACCACTCGACTAAACCCATCACTATTGGTTAACCTCATTTCAGACAGCTCTTATACTACTAAATGGATGATCTCAAGGTATTGTAAAACCATTTTGCCCTGATTCACTGGACCCCTAAGTCCTGATTGCGCAATGTAATATTGTTATGTAAGACATTAGTATGTCATCAGCAGCAGCAACAGGAGCACTGGCTTTGCCAGGCAGACACTCTGGTATGCAGCACTAAATGGTAATGCAGTATTCCATTTCATGAGTTTAAACACATCCATATCTAATTTGCATGTAGATAATCTGGAGATGGATCAAGGCATTAAAATCTTTGTTACACAAAGTGAACTGTCCAAAAAACTACATCTAGCTCTTGCTTTGCTGGTGCCCTCCAGACAAGTGCTTGTCTTTATTTTTATTTTTTGGATGTTGCACATTTCCGGGTTTCCTCTTGGGAGAGGGTTACAAAGCAGACATTTATTTAAGTTGTGAAAATTGTTATTCAACCTGTTTTAGTGTATTAATGAGAAGGATTATGAATCTCCCCCTCTCCTCAGTTTAAAGAAAAAGGAAAATGTTGTAAAAGCAGCTGTGTGTGTGTGTGTGTGTGTGTGTGTGTGTGTGTGTGTGTGTGTGTGTGTGTGTGTGTGTGAGTGTGAGTGAGTGAGTGAGTGAGAGAGAGAGAGTAACTGAGCGTGTGTGCATGTGTGCGTGTATGTGGGTCTAGAGCAGTAAGACAAAGAGGAGGAGCCAGCCCCAGGATGAGGAGGTGGAGAGTGATTGTTTCCGTCCTTGCTGGGGGTTTGGTGGGCACAATAATGGGCACAGCGCATGCATGTATGCCAGACTGTTGCCTTTGCCTTTGTGTCTCGCCATCTCACAACAGCAGGATGGATCAAACCTGGAAAATGGGTCAACCACAAATAACGTGGAGCCGCAGAGCAGAGGCGGGACAGGAGAGGAGGCAGAAGAGAATACAGAGAGAGCAGGAGATATCCATTTGAATTTGGAAGGTGGTTGGGAAATGTTGGGCGTGCATATTTAAGAAAATGCTGTAGAGACGGGAGTATGATAGCTAGCAGTGAGTATACTCGGTCAAAGAAATCGCTTACCTGACTGATGGAGTGAGAAATCCAGAAAATGATAGAGCCTGTTGACCTTGTAAGCATTTTCAGTGTAAATATTGAGCTGTCCTAATTCATCAATGTTGTAAATTTCAAAATTCTGTCTGACTACACACACAGAAAGCTTCTTTTGCAAGTGTATTTTTGTAAGTGCAACCCACGGCAATTTCAGTGACACTGAGGTCCAAAAGAACAAATGTTCTATTTGGCATCTAGTAATATGCAAGTGTATGATGAGCGTGACATTTCAGTATTGCATTGTCTGCAATACAAACTATGCATGAGGAAGAGATTGGGTTGACATATTGCATGATTATCAAAAATATTTCAGCACTGACTATGACTACTTGCACATTTAATGTTAACTGGGGTCTCAAATATATATTTAGAATTGTTGTACACCCAAGAGCCTATTGCCACACTGAGGTTATAGGTGTAAAATTAATAAATTTATAATAAATTAATATAATAAATTATAATTGGCTTGGATAATGGATGGATGGATGGATGGATTATAAGTATTAATGAATAAATAAATATTTTCAGTGTGTGTGCCACCATTTATCTGTTACCAGTGGAGACTTTTGTTAGATGTGTGTGTGTGTGTCCATCCGTAGATTGTCACCTTGTCGTGAAGAAGCTTGCATGGTCTTGAGATCCCAAGAGCAATGCCGTCTGGAGCTGTGCTCCTGGTAGGGTCACCGAGGGCGGTAAGGTCAAGGGGGAGGTCCCTGACAAAGAGCAATCCAATAAAGACTTCAACGATTGAATAGGCGGAGGATGATGGCTGACTTTAGGGAAGCCTCCCAATGGCTGGGAAGGCAGATGAAGGCTGCAGCAGAAATGGGCTTCCAGTTGTCTTGGACTCCATGCCACTGGATCCTGACCCAGATCTGTCAAGGACTATGTGGTGGCTGTCTGTGCACCAGTCTCCCCACATTAAACAAAGTCACGTGCAGGCATCCTCCATAAAGGGAATCCATTCTAACATCACGGATTAAGTTCTATGGTGACTGGCAACGGGCAGGATTGTGAGCTCTGGAAGCCCCTAGTCGTGAGCCAGCACATCAGGCGGTGGGTGCTAGATTCAATCGCTGGGCTCTTGGGATGAGGTAGAAAGAGCCCTTCGGTAGTTGCACCCATGACTGAGCAGCCCTCTTTAGGATCAACTCTGCTCACCCCACCTTGGGAAGGGGCTAGCAAAGGTGCCCTAAAAATAGCCTGCCTCAAACCTCCTGACTGGATTACCACATCCAGAGGGATCACCAAATGCAGTCAGAAACATAGAAACATGAACTTTGGAACCTGGAATGTGTGCATACCTATGGATCGTGCAACCAGTGACAGACCGGAGAGGAGAACTGGGATCATTGCTAGAGAACTGATAAGATGCAGGATTGACATAGCTGCCCTTTCTGAAACCTGGCGGGCAGAAGAAGGACACCTGAAGGAGGTGAAGGGTGGCTACAATTTCTTCTGGAAAGGAAAAGCTGCTGATGAGCCCAGGATCCATAGCGTTGGATTTGCCATCAGGAACCAGATCATCAGCCACCTGTCTGAACTTCCTGTGGGGATCAGTAAGCTTCTCATGACCATCCATCTGGTGCTTGACAACAACCAGATGGCAGCAGTTGTGAGTGCCTATGCCTCTACTTCAGACTGTGAAGAGGAAGTAAAAGAGACCTTCTATGCCTACTTAGATGAGACAACTGTCAAGAATCCCCAATGAGGATACGGTTATTCTCCTAGGAGACTTCAACGCCAGGATTGGCCGGGATCAACACCTCTGGAAGGGCATTATAGGAAAGGTAGGCATCGGGGAACATCAACTCCAATGGCGTTCTGCTTCTTAGCAAATGTGCTCAGTACAACCTCAACATCACTAACACACTGTTCCACCAGAAAAACAAATTTAAGGCGTCTTGGAGACACCTGACCCCAAACAGTGGCATCTCCTTGACTACGTCATTGTACGAACTAGGGACCACTGTGACGTGACCATCACGAGAGCCATGATCGATGCAGATGACTGCTGGACAGATCATCACCTCATCCACTCCACAATGCCCACCAAACTCAAGAGGAAGTGTAGGGCTAAAAAGAAATAGATCCAGCCAAGACTGGACCTTGAAAGCCTGAATGAAACTGCCACCCAGTAGCAACTTCAGGCCTCTCTTGGGGAAACCCTCCAACAGGAATATTCTGAAGACATTGAGAAGCACTGGAGCCTGCTCAAATCCAGCATCCTCGACACCTGCAAAACCACCCTTGGGTACAAGTCCAGAATACAACAGGACTAGTCTGATTAGAATGACACAGAGATAGAACAGTTCCTCTCCAAGAAAAGGAAAGCCTTTCGTGTCTGGCAAAATTATGTAACCTGCAAGGCTAAAAGAGTGGCTCACTCTAGAGCCAAAGCGGACATCCAGAGATGGGTGAGGGAGCTTAAGAACTCTTGGTGGATAGAAAAGGCACTGGAAATCCAGAGACTGGCAGACTCAGGTGACACCAGAGGCTTTTTCAGTGCTACTAAAGCCGTCTATGGTCCAAGCAACCACAGCTTAAACCCCCTGCACTGAAAAGATGGGCAGGAGCTGCTGAAGGACAGCAAGTCCATTAATACCTGATGGAAGGAGCACTTCCAAGAACTCCTCAACTGCAACAGCACAGCTGAACCAGACATTGCCAGCCACATTCCCCAGAGTCCTATCAGAGAAGATATTGGGAACCTCCCACCATGACAGAGGTTCAGGGGCCTTAAGAACAACAAGGCCGCCGGTCCAGATGGGATCCCAGCAGAAAGCGTAAAGGAAGGTGGACCAGAGCTCCTGTACCACATTCACACCTTCCTCCTCAAAGAACTTCCCTCAGAGCTCAGAGATGCTCTAATAGTGGCCATATTCAAGAAACTGGACAATGCGGAATGTGAAAACTACAGGGGCATCTCACTCCTGTCAACAACAGGCAAAGTCCTCGCTCGCGTCCTCACAAACCAACTGCTACCACTGGCTGAGAAGGTATTCCCAGAATCTCAATGTGGCTTCCACCCATCCAGAGGTACAGCAGTCATGATATTTAAAGCATGCCAACTGCAGGAAAAATGCTGTGAACAAAGCAGCTTTTGTACATGGCTTTCATAGACCTGACAAAGGCTTTTGACTTAGTAGACCACCAGGCTCTGTGGAGAATACTATCAAGATATGGCTTCCCTGACAAATACATCAGAATATTGAGGCTTCTACATGATGGCATGTCAGTCACAGTGCTCAGTAACAGCAGCTCTGAGGCAGAGCCCTTCACTGTAGAAACAGGGGTCAAACAGGGATACATCATCGCACCCACCCTGTTTACCATCTTTACTGCTGCCTTACTCCATCTCATTGGTGAAGAGCTGCCACGGGGGATACCAATCCTATGCAGAACTGATGGCAGGCTCTTCAACCTTAATAGATTCAAGGCCAAGAGCAAAGTCTGCAACACCACTATCATGGAGCATCAGTATGCAGATGACAATGCCATTGCAGCACACTCCGCAGAAGACCTCCAGGACATTCTTAATGCTTTTGCCAAGGCATACAGAGCCCTGGGTCTTGCTAAACATCGAGAAGACCAAGGTCCTATATCAGCCTCCACCCAACCAGACATTTACCCAGCCCATCATAAAAGTAGACAACAAAATTCTTGAAAACGTTGATCACTTCCCCTACCTCGGCAGCCTTCTCTCCTCAAAAGTTGACATCGACTCTGAGGTCAACCATCGCCAGAGTTGTGCCAGTGGCGCATACACCAGACTCAGAAAGAGTCTTTGAAGACCAGGACCTAAAGGTCCAAACAAAACTCCTGGTCTACAGAGCTGTTGTTCTCCCCACCCTGCTGTATGGAGCAGAGTCATGGACCACCTGCAGCAGGCACCTGAGAGTCCTGGAACAATGCCACCAAAGATCCTTACGAAAGAGCCTGAGGTTCAGCTGGAAGGACTGATGCACCAACATCAGCAATCTGGAAGAAGCCAACATGACTAGCATCACTACAGTAATGCGGCACCAACTCCGATGGATAGGCAATGCATCCACATGTCCAACACACGTCTCCCCAAACAGATCCTGTACTCCCAGCTGAAGGAAGGTCAGCGAGCTCCAGGCGGGCAGAAGAAATTTTTCAAGGACAATATTGAGACAAGTCTGAAGAAATTCAGCATCACATCGAGCAACTGGGAACACATTGCACTGGATAGGCACTCCTGGAAGAAATTCATGCACAAAGGAGGTGCACGTCATAAAATGGAACTCCACTGTGCCACAGAGAAAAAGCGACAGGACCGCAAGGAGAGAAAGAAAAAGGCTCAACCACCATCACTTTCCCCTGTCCACACTGCACCAAATTGCAGATCGGCCTCTATAGCCATCTGAAGACCCATAAGTAGACAATCCAACGGAGAGGACAGTCATACTCGCTTTGAGTGACTGCCGATGATGATAATGGTGTGTGTGTGTGTGTGTGTGTGTGTGTGTGTGTGTGTGTGTGTGTGTGTGTGTGTGTGTGCGTATCATTTCATGTACACTCTCTGCATTCTGGCTGGTACTGTCTGAAGCTTGTTTATATCTGACATTATTCTCATGCAAACCAACACAGCGTGCTTTATGGTTCATACACATTATGTTTGCTTACCTAGAATGCAACAGTACTTGCCAGACTGATGTGGTCATTGCTCCCGCTGACATGGAATCTAGTGATTGACAAAACAGTTCTTTCCTGTATACTGAATCATTAGAATCAGTTCATCAAAGATTAGTTCAAAAGATTCATTCACAGAATTGTGCAGTGCTTGACCGGAGCTCTGGCTGCAGTCACACTCACTGATCTAGTGAACTGAGAAGTCATTAGTGAAGGATAAGCCAATGAGCAGAGAATTTAGTTGGATAAAGATACCATTTGCAAACGGAAAACTGCTATAACAAAGTCCTACCCTATCATGGAAAGCACATATATTTTCGCAACACCTAATTATTAGATAAAATATTTGGTACTACTTCCTAATTAGCTGTGTGTGAGTGCGCACACGGCACTGTGTGCAGTAACGTTAAATGTTAGGCTATAATATCAACCTAGTAATGACATACACTCACTGGCTACTTTATTAGGTACACCTTGCTAGTACCGGGTTGGACCCCCTTTTGCCTTCAGAACTGCCTTAATCCTTCGTGGCATAGATTCAACAAGGTACTGGAAACATTCCTCAGAGAGTTTGGTCCATATTGACATGATAGCATCACGCAGTTGCTGCAGATTTGTCGGCTGCAAATCCATGATGCGAATCTCCCGGTCCACCACATCCCAAAGGTGCTCTATTGGATTGAGATCTGGTGACTGTGGAGGCCATTTGAGTACAGGGAACTCATTGTCATGTTCAAGAAACCAGTCTGAGATGATTCGAGCTTTATGACATGGCACGGTATCCTGCTGGAAGTACCCATCAGAAGATGGGAACGCTGTGGTTATAAAGGGATGGACATGGTCAGCAACAATACTCAGGTAGGCTGTGGCGTTGACACGATGCTCAATTGGTACTAAGGGGCCCAAAGTGTGCCAAGAAAATATCCCCCACACCATTACACCACCACCACCAGCCTGAACCGTTGATACAAGGCAGGATGGATCCATGCCTTCATGTTGTTGACCCCAAATTCTGACCCTACCATCCGAATGTCGCAGCAGAAATCGAGACTCATCAGACCAGGCAACGTTTTTCCAATCTTCTATTGTCCAATTTTGGTGAGCCTGTGCGAATTGTAGCCTCAGTTTCCTGTTCTTAGCTGACAGGAGTGGCACCCGGTGTGGTCTTCTGCTGCTGTAGCCCATCTGCCTCAAGGTTCAACGTGCTGTGCGTTCAGAGATGCTCTTCTGCATACCTCGGTTGTAATGAGTGGTTATTTGAGTTACTGTTGCCTTTCTATCAGCTCGAACCAGTCTGGCCATTCTCCTCTGACCTCTGGCATCAACAAGGCATTTTCGCCCACAGAACTGCCACTCACTGGATATTTTCTCTTTTTCGGACCATTCTCTGTAAACCCTAGAGATGGTTGTGCGTGAAAATCCCAGTAGATCAGCAGTTTCTGAAATACTCAGACCAGCCCGTCTGGCACCAACAACCATGCCACGTTCAAAGTCACTTAAATCACCTTTCTTCCCCATTCTGATGCTCGGTTTGGACTGCAGCAGATCGTCTTGACCATGTCTACATGCCTAAATGCATTGAGTTGCTGCCATGTGATTGGCTGATTGGAAATTTGCGTTAACGAGCAGTTGGACAGGTGTGCCTAATAAAGTGGCCGGTGAGTGTATATTTGGATTGCAGTCAATGTTGTTGAATCATTGCAGCTAAATGTTAGCTACCCGAATCAGCTGTGCATTGCTATCTTGAACACACCCATTCCTCCTGCGAACAAGTAACTTGAATCACTCACTCAGAGAGTGAATATATCCCAGCACTTTCGCTTGCAAGAGCTCAATCATTTCAGGTAGTGATTCAGTTCAGTTCATTAACCCAAAAGATTAGTTATTTTAAACGAATTGTTCGCGAACGACATAACACTAATGGAATTGGCACATCACTCATCCCTCCACTGGAGTGGTGTGTGTGTGTGTGTGCGTGTGTGCGTGTGTGTGCGTGCGTGCACGTGCATATGTGCGAGAGCATGCGTTTGTGAGTGTTTGTATGTGTTTGTGAGGCTATACTTGTGTGTGTGTGTGTGTGTGTGTGTGTGTGTGTGTGTGTGTGTGTGTGTGTGTGTGTGTGTGTGTGTGTGTGCATGCGCACACGCGGATATGTGTGTGGCCACTTACTGTTTATTGTTCAAACAGTGTTGGCTTGTGTTCCAGCCACTACAACATGCAGTAGAGACACAGCTCTGAAATCCTTCTCTGGTGATTTTGTTCTTCAGTCCATTGTTTGTCTTTGTTTGTCCAGCAGGCCTGTGTTTCAAGTGTTGAACATCCAGCAACCAGTATTCTTTATTTCAAATTTTAAAGTCCATGACACTGCTTCAGGGAGGCATGGTTATTGCTGGGCATAAATCCAGTACTTCGTATGTGTTTTAAACAGAAGGAAAGAGCGAGATTAAGTAAGTGATTGAGTGTAAGCAAGACAGAGGAGTTCGGTGCCAGAGTACTTAGCACAAGCTCAAAAGTACACTACAGTTTAGCTTAGTGTCTTGGTCCCTTTACCTCGACACATTCCCATGACCAGTGTTTTTGATTAGCAGTGCCGCATGAAAACAGTCCTGGTTGATGGAGGGCTGCTCAGCGGAATGTTTCAACTGCTATCTAATCAGGCGCCTTCATTTTTGTAAGAAGTTAACCATTCAGTAAGGGCTCTGTTTGACAAACTTCTAGGCCTACAGTGTCATGTCCGCTGAGCTTAGTAGTGCAAGATATTTCCTTCACATGCTACTTATGTTCTCCATTTCAGGAATTTGTGTTTTGGGATGGAAAAATACAGTATTATAAGGTTGAGTAGTTTACACTGTAGTTTTCACTTTGCCCAGAAGAGCATATGCTGCTCTGCTTCATACATCATATCTTTAGTTAATGGCTTGCTGTATTTTTTACATGCCTACTTAATGGACTGTTAAATTGACCTGGTGGTGTGACTTCCCAGTGCGGCATCACAAAATAATCTTCTGTCCAGTGAAGACATTGAGTACAGCCACAATACTTTTTTGACAACTACTAACAAATTAATATCCTCCTTCACAAGGAAGGTGCAATACAAACCTAGACAAAGGAACACTTTACAATGGCTTAAAGATGCCATACACGATATTCAGCACCAGCATCTCGGACCAAATCAAAACAAACTTTCCCCCTCCCTTCGTGGACCTCCCCCCTACCCCCTCCCTCACGTTCTTGGCTATTATTTTGTTCGGTTTGGTTTGGTTGGAATATTAATTTTTACAGTAGTTATTTTATTAACATTAGTCATGTATTCAGCTTGGTAAGGAGTTATTTCTTCGATCTGCCAAGTGACCTAAATCCATGTAACATAATTATTAGCTGGTTAGCTATCCTGCTAACCCTAGCTATCTTACATGCACTAACATGCACACGTGATGCACTAACATGTGCACGTGGCTGGACTGGCTTCCAAAACAAAGAACAGAGAAGCTCGTATTACAACACACACAGAGGGAGTGTGACTCCATTCTCTGCTCCAGATGCCATTATTCCACTATCTCTTTACATAGAAACTAGTTGTTTGCTGCTATATTACTGTTCGAAATCTCATTTATAACACTTTTAGAGCACTTAAATCTGGTCATAGTAATTACAAGCATATTTTTACATCCCTTCGAAATAAGGTAGTAAGGGACATAAGGAAGACTAAAACTGTTTTTTTTTTTATTAGAGTAATTGATGAAGCAAGAGGAAATGGGGAAACTGATTTGGAAAAATCTTAATAAATTAACTTTACGAAATAATGATCAGAGAACAAAGGAACCTGAACTTAAAGTGAATGGAATCTTAACCCAAGATCATGATATGGTAGCAAGCACTTTTAACAATTTTTTTTTTATAAATTCAGTTGAGGAGTTGTCCCAAAGATTCTCCTCCAGCTTGTACCCCCATCAGAAATATCTGAATCATCCTTGGTAAACATCACAAGCTCTTTAAGAGACTCAAAAGCAAGGATGCTTATGGTTTGGATACCATGTTTTTTTTAAATCACATAAGGATGCCCTAGTCTGCCCCACTGCTCATCTGATTAATCTGTCATGTAAGTGCCTGAAAGTCAACTGTTGTGACACCCATTTTCAAGGCTAGTGACCAAACTGTGGGAAACTACAGACCCATCATTATTTTACCTGTAGTGTCTAAGGTGGCCGAGAAATGGGTAGCAAAGCAGCTGACCACTCACCTAAACAAGGGTTATACCCCTCTGCACCAAATGCAATTCCAATTTCGCACCAAACACTCAATAGAAACAGCCAGCTGCTACTTTCTTGAAAGTGTAAAGTCAAAATTAGGGGAAGGTGGTGAAATGGGTGCAGTTTTCTCAAATTTAACGAAGGATTTCGATACTGTGAACCATGAGGTACTCCTGTCAAAACTATCCTTATTTAATTTCTCCATTGGTGCCATTAAATGGATGAACTCATTTAACAAACAGGAAGTAAAGTGGACGTATTGGCAATACTCACTAATATACCTTAACTGCAACATTGGTGTTCCTCAAGGATCAATACTGGGCCCTGTTTTGTTCTGTTTGCATATAAGTGACTTGCCTTTAGTCTGCCCATCTGTCAACATACAAATGTATGCTGATAACACGGTTCTTTATCCATCCATCCATCCAGCCATCCATTATCTGAACCACTTATCCTGCTCTCAGGGTCACGGGGATGCTGGAGCCTGTCCCAGCAGTCACTGGGCGGCAGGTGGGGAGACACCCTGGACAGGTGGCCAGGCCATCACACAGGGCCGACACACACACACACACACACACACACACACACACACACACACACACACACACACACACACACACACACACACACACACACACACACACACACACACACACATTCATACCTAGGGGCAATTTAGTGTGGCCGACATGTAGGTTTGGTGAATCAGCCATACGATGTACATGCTAAAAACAAACAAGCTACAAACAAACTAATTACAGCCATGGTCCATGTATCTAATTGGTCAGGCTTACAACTTGTTATGTATGTAATTTCGTTGCACTATATTTTGCATTTTGTTCTCATTGTGCTGGTCTGTGTAACTGTGCATTGATATCTGTTGTGATGTGGGCTACATGACCTGAGTTGACCAAGTAAAAGCGAAAATGGAGCTAAGCTTAAGTTCTTCATAACAACGCGTCTGTGTCTCTGTTAAGACAATGTTTGTCTGAGGTTGAATGTGTGTGTGTGATAAGAACCATAAACAACAATTAGCGATGAGGATTTGCTAGTTACAATTGGCACAGTGCGCTGTTTCGCGTGAGTGAAGGACGAGGAAAACTGAAACAAGAAGGGTGCCTCATCGGAAGAAGCATCTCCACAGATGGGAGCCGTGAATAATAGGTTGTTGTAGCAAGCTAAGCAGACTGCCGCTAAGTTGGAGAAAAGACCAAACGAACACAAAATATAAATAAAGGCTGGAGGTATTGGAAAATGGACGGTTTTGATAGCTCCACAGAAGATTGGGCTGGGCAACATATGTTGAAAAATTAGAGCAGTACTGTCTGGTTAATGACATTAGTGAAGGAAAGAGGGTCGCAGTCCTACTTAGTGTAATGGGAGCTAAAACCTATAACTTACTCCGTAACCTATTGGCTCCCACAAAACCAGCTGACAAGTCTTTTAATGATATCATGGATGTCACAGGGTACCACAGCAGATTTTAGTTTCCATCGACTGTGGAACAGTTTAGGTTCCACAAACGAAACCAGCTGAGTCAATTGCAGATTTTGTGGCTGAGCTAAGGAGACTGACTGAGCACTGTGACTTTGGATTGAATCTGACAGATGCACTGAGAGACATATTTGTATGTGGGTTGCACAGTGAGAACATACAGAAAAGATTCATAACAGAGAGGGTGCTGACATCAACACGTGCAATTGAAATAGCCACTTCAATGCAAACAGCTGCCAAAGACAGTGGAATTGCAATGGCAGCTGGCACAAGAATGTACTATATACAAAATATGCAGGAGACAACAGAAAAATCCCACATGCTTTTCGTTGTGGAAAGAAATCACACACTCCAGCTGACTGTATGTTTAAAGACAAAGAGTGCAGACAATGTCAGAAACCAGGCCACATTCAGAAAATGTGCAAAGCAAAAATAAAAGAGAAAAGATTTCATAAATACAAAAAGAAAAACCAAAATGTGCATGACATTGATGAAAGTGATGCTTCTGATTCAGACTCTAATGATCTAGCTTGCTTTGAGGGTGCTCACTCATCAAAGGTCACAACAGGGGAATCATGTGGGTTTCACCCAAAGTGGAGGGAGTGACACTGAAGATGGGGCTCGACACTGGGTCCACCTTATCTGTGATCTCCAATAAAGATTACCAAGCACATTTCTCACAACTGGAAGTAAAGTCTGCAGCTGTGATGCTAAAAACATACACTTGGGAGAGGATAACACCAATGAGAGGGGTCACAGTGAAAGTCCAACATGGTGATCAAAAGTGTGCATTGCCCCTGTATGTCATAAAAAGAGGAGGTGTGCCACTTTTTGGACGTGAGTGGCTACAAGAAGTGCAACTAGATTGGCAGTCAATCAAGGAAATGCATGCTACAGAAGTCACAGGAAAACAGGGCAACCACTGTACAATGGGAAGACTGAATCAGATGCTCACAGAGGCGGGACAAGTCTTCCAAGAGGGCATTGGGATGCTAAAGCACATGAAAGCTCAGATTGTGCTGGAAGACCATACAATTCCAAAATTCCACAAGACTCACCCGGTGCCATATGTTCTTCACCCCAAAGTGGAGAATGAGCTCCAAAGACTGGAAAAAGAGGGCGTTCTATCCAAAGTGGACTTGTCTGAGTAGGTGACACCAATAGTTCCAGAGGTAAAAGAGAACAGCACGGTACGCATCTGTGGGGATTTCAAAGTAACCGTTAATCTGATGCTGAAAGCTGAACCTTACCATGTATAAATGACATCTTTGCTGCACTGGGCCAAGGTAAGCAGTTTTCAAAAACTGGATCTGGCACAGGCATACCTACAAATGGAGATGGATGGGTCTTCGAATAAATACCTGATGAACATGACAAAGGGGCTTTATCAATACAACCACCTGGTGTTTGGCATAGCTTCAGCCCCAGCAATATGGCAGAAGGCCATGGAACAAGTATTACAAGGCATACCAAACACACAGTGGTATCTGGACAATATTGTAATCACAGGGGTGAATGACAAAGAACACCTTGCCAACTTGGAAATGGTCCTTAAGAGGCTATAAGATTTTGGATTAAGGGCGAACAAAGCCAAGTGCGAGTTCTTCCAGGATTCCACTGAGTACTGTAGTATCAAAATTGATAAAGATGGACTACACAAATGCAAGGACAAAATTGATGCTGTTCTAAAGATGCCGCCACCACAGAATGTTTCCCAACTGTGCTCTTTCTTGGGCTTGGTAAATTACTACTGTAAATTTCTGCCCAACCTCTCAGCAGTCCTTCACCCATTGAACTGTTTGCTTCAAAATGGGAATAAATGGTGCTGGTCCAAAGAATGTGAGAGTGCTTTCAAAGAGGTTATAGCCACCTCAGACAATGTGCTAACACACTACCACCCCAAGCTGCCGCTCAAACTTGCCTGTGATGTGTCCTCATACGGGAATGGAGATTTGTTATCAAACAGGTTTGCTGATGAAACAGAGCGCCCGATAACATTTGCATCCAGCTCCTTAAATGCAGCCGAATGTTACTATGCTCAAATTTACAGGGAAGGCCTGAGTCTGGTCTGGGGGGTGAGGAAGTTTAATCAGTACTTGTACAGCAAGCACCTCACGCTACTCCCTGATCATCAGCCCCTGGTGTCTATTTTCAATCCAGCAAAGGGAATTCCAGCAGCAATGGCCGCTGCATGACTTCAGCAGTGGGCATTGTTTTTTGGTGCCCACACCTACAGCACTGAGTACAAAGGAAGTCACCAGCATGGGAATGCTGACAGACTTTCCCAGGTTCCACTGAAATCTGCACTGCCAGGAAATACCAAAGAACTGGCAAACATTCCTCATGGCTCAAGTGGATCCATTATCAGTTACCAGTGGAGAAATCGTGTGTGAGTCAGGTCACAACCCTACCTTGTCCAGGGTGTATGACATGACATTGAAGGGCTGGCCAAACAAGGGTGACCCATCTCTGCCAGCTTATTCCAGTTGATGTGAACAGTTAACAGTGAACCAGGGATATGTTTTGTGGGGAGCAAGTGTTGTCATACCTCCAAAGCTGCACCCCAAGGTCCTGACTGTATTGCATGAAGGGCACTTCGGCATTGTGAAAATGAAGAGTCTCGAAGCTTCGTATGGTGGCCGGGAATTGATGAATAGCTGGAAGCGTTGGCCAAGACATGCAATAGGTGTCAACAGTTCCAACACTCACCACCACCAGCACCTTACACATGCGTGGGAGTGGCCTACCAAGCCTTGGCAGCAGGTGCATATCGATTATGCAGGACCTTTCCTCGACCACATGTACATGGTTGTGGTCAATGCACATTCAAAATGGCTTGAGGCCTTCTGTACAAAGACAGCAACCTCCTCAATAACTGTTGACCTCTTAAGAGCCTTGTTCTCACACACAGGACTTCCACATCAGATTGTGTGTGATAATGGCACACCTTTCACTTCTAAAGAATTCCAACGCTTTGTCAGGAAGAAGGGTATACAACACACCACCATTGTGCCATATCACCCGGCTTCCAATGGGCAAGCAGAACACTTTATCCAGACCTTCAAGCAATCCATCAAGGCCATGGACAAAGACAGTGGGTCACTACAGCACAAGATTGCAAACTTCCTGCTGGCATATCGGAACAGTACACCCGCCACAACTGAACAGACACCAGCAATACTTTTCCTGGGACGTCCTCTGAGATCACATTTGGACTTACTGAAACCCAAACTACACCAGTATGTACAGCAGAAACAGTCTGACTCTAACCTACATTCTAAAGTGCGACCACTTCGCACCTTCCATGTTGGACAGAACATAATGGCCAGAGACTACCAAAACAATGCTCAGAAATGGCAGTTGGGCACCATTGCATCACAGACGGGACCATTAACCTACACTGTCAACATGGGTCATGACATGATCTGGCGTAGACATGCTGATCAGCTGATGGATGTGGCTGGACAGACGGTCATGAATTCAGAGCCTACATATGACTCATAGGGACCTGAGTGTTGAAGTCAAGTGCCTGGCATCACTGAAGATGATGATGGTGGCTCTGAGACAGTGCACCTACGGCTCTAAGTCCTATTAGTAGTGTGACTCTGACGCCTGTGAGGTGTTACCCAGAATGAGTTCGTAGACATCCAAAGAAACTCAGATTGACACGTAAATAGATGTAATTCACTATTAGTTAAAGCATGTAGTTAATGACCTCCTATATGTTACTGTAAGTTGTTAATGTGAACATCAATGCTGTGAGGGAGGAATGTTGTGTATATAATTTCGTTGCACTATATTTTGTTCTTGTTGTGCTAGTCTGTGTAACTGCACATTGATATCTGTTGTGATGTGGTCTACATGACCTGAGTTGACTAAGTAACAACGAAAATGGAGCTAAGCATAAGTTCCTAATAACAACGCGTCTGCGTCTCTTAAGATAACATTTGGCTAAGGTTGAGTGTGTGTGTAATAAGAACATATACAACACACCTGAACATAAACAAAACTGTCTACATGTTTTTCTCACAGAAACCCACAGACTTGCCAACCTGATGTTTTTGTTAAAAGATAAAGGCTCAGTGTGGTGTCTTGATTTTAAATACCCTGGAATCATTCTGGATTAAAATCTGTCGTTTAAAAAAGCAAGTTAAAAAGGTGGCCAGTACTGTCAAATTCAACCTGGCTTGCCTAATCTTTAAGGTCTTCCATGGCCTTGCAACCCCCCCCCCCCCCCCGCCCGCCCCACTGAACCAGTTCATAATACAGAATGATAGCAGCAGCAGGGCAACAAGGGCAAGTATCAGAGGGGACTGTGTTGTACAATAGAGACGTGCCAAGTTGAGGCAAACAGTCTTTTCAGTCAAAGCCATCCACAACTGGAGTAGTCTACCCATTGAATTAAGAGAGAGCACTAATTACCCAACCTTTGAATATAAACTTAAGATATGGCTTAATGCAAACCAAACTTGCAAATACTTCATCTCTGGCACTGCCTTTACATACTCTCATTGTTTTTATATATCTCTGTTACTTCTGAAATGTATTGTATTGTATTGTATTGTATTGTAGTACTTGTTGAGGCATTGTATTGATGACAGTAGGTCTTTAATTTATAATAAACTGCCCAGGGATGAAAATTAGCTCATTAGTTAACTCTGGCATGTTGATGTGGAAACTGAAATGTTGATTGTGCACTGTCCCTGGTAAATAATAATAATTTTTAAAAAAGCTTTCTTTCAGTATTTTGTGCATTATGTTTTGTCTCTATTCACTTGTTTTGCCAACCACGCGTTTGACTGATATCCACAAACAATGAAAATAACTGAAAGCTTATTAGCATGGAATAAACATATAAAGAAAATAACCACTTATAAGGAAATTATGAAGAAAGGGGAGATGAAGATGAAGAGAATGCAGGAAAGAGATGGATTTAAGACTTGAGGTGCCAAAGTTCGATGTGTTGTGTTGGTAGTGCAATGTTGTCCATTTTGGCCAACGGTAGGCACAGTGCTAGCCAGCTGGAAGGTGAGCCACTATGGTTTGTTCCATCCTGTTCACCACCAAGTGTGAAATGAAGACTTCGCTAACTATTTGAACAGAGAGGTGTGAAAAGGAACTCCATTGGGGGGGTACAACAAACACCTTTGGTGCCACTGGAACTTTCGCTACAGTTCACAGGATTGCATGAAACACAATCCAATATACAAGCATTCAATAGACTGGTTGAAATATGGAGAAAGAATTCCTTTTGGAAAATTGTTGAGGGAAAGATGTTAATTGTATATTGAAGCAGTTAGCCAGGTATGTAGGCAAGCACAGCTTGTTTGAGCCTGGCAGCTTGCCTGACTACAGGCTGAATAATGGTAATGATAATGAAAATAACCTATCATTGATATTCACAATAAGTTGAATCAGTTCATCTGGACACAACGTTTAGTAGGAGAAACGTTTCATCACTCATCTGTGACCTCTTCAGTCTCAACTGACTGCAGGTATCCCCACCCTTATAAACAGCACAGTTGCATAACGACCAAAACCAACAATCAGTTTCATATGCAAATTACCATGACTATTAACTAGAGTTACAATGGCCATGTGTACTATTTACAGAGGTTTGGGGAATAGCTGCAATCACAGCATTGTAAGATGGCGACAGATGTACCCCCCCCCTTTTTTTTTCTCCCCAATTGTATCCGGCCAATTACCCCACTCTTCTGAGCTGTCCTGGTCACTGCACCACCCCCTCTGCCAATCCCAGGAGAGCTGCAGACTATCACGTCTCCTCTGATACATGTGGAGTCACCAGCTGCTTCTTTTCACTTGACAGTGAGGAGTTTCGCCAAGGCGATGTAGCGCATGGGAGGATCACGCTATTCACCCCAGTTACCCCCCCCCCCGAACAGGCGCCCTGACCGAACAGAGGAGGCGCTAGTGCAGTGACCAGGACACATATCCACATCCGGTTTCCCACCCACAGACATGGCCAATCAATTGTGTCTGTAGGGAAGCCCGTAGGGAAGCCCAACCAATCCGGAGGTAACACAGGGATTCGATCCGGCAATCCCTGTATTGGTAGGCAATGGAATAGACCACCACGCCACCCAGACGCCCCCCCCCCCCCAATTCAGGGATGGTCATTCCCTTTTCACATAGATGGCCTCTTTGACTCCCCATTCAAACCAGTGTTCCTCGCTATCAAGGATGTGCACATCCTCATCCCTTTTTTTTTTTGGGTTTCCCCCCTTTTTCTCCCCAGTTGTACCTGGCCAATCACCTGAGCCATCCCATTCGCTGCTCCACCCCATCTGTCGGTCCTGATAGGGATGGCTGCAGACTACCACATGTCTCCTCCGATACATGTGGAGTCGCCAGCCACTTCTTTTCACCTGACAGTGAGGAGTTTCGACAGGGGTACGTAGCACGTGGGAGGATCACACTATTCCCCCCAGTTCCCCCTCCTCCCCCCGAATGGCACCCTGACCGACCGGAGCTAGTGCAGCAACCAAGACACATATCCACATCCGGCTTCCCACCAGTAGACACAGCCAATTGTGTCTGTAGGACGCCTGACCAAGCCAGAGGTAACGAGGATTTGCACCGGCGACCCCCATGTTGGTAGGCAACGGAATAGATTGCTATGCTACCCGGACACCCCACATCCTCATCCTTGAAAGAGGTGCCACTGGCCTGTAGATGGGTGTAGACTGCAGAGTCCTGGCCTGAGGTGTTAGCTCTCCTGTGTTTTGCCATCCTCTTGGCCAGCGTCTGTTTGGTTTCCTCAATGTACAAGTCACAGCAATCGTCCCAGCACTTAACAGCGTACACTATATTGCTCTGTTTGTGCCAGGGGACTCGTTCCTTGGGGTGGACCAATTTCTGGGTCAGCATGTTTTGGGGTTTGAAAGCAACTGAGACGCGGTGTTTGGAAAATACGCATCTCAACTATTCCAGCACTCCCGCCTGGTTTATGCTTAGGCAGCTGTTGTCCTTCTCCTCGCTTCGATCAGCTAGTGCACTGTTTGGGCAGCTTCCTGGCTTTGTTAAATGCCCAGTTAGCATAACCACACTTAACCAGGGCCTGTTTATTGTGGGATTTCTCCCCTTCCCCGGCCGCTGTGTTAGTGGGGACGTTGTCATCTCAGTGGTACAGCGTCCTGATGACTTCCAGTTTGTGCTCCAGTGGATGATGAGAGTCAAACCTTAAGTACTGATCAGTATGTGTTTGTTTACAGTAAACATCAACAATCAAATGTCCTCCATCATCAATTGCAGTTTCAGTCTAACAAGGCTAACCTGTCATTTTTCACATCCTCCCTGGTGAACTTGATGTGGTCATTCAACTTTCTGGGATTTCCTTACCTGGATTATTGAACACGCATCAGTATGTTGTTGTTGTTGATGATTTTTATTTGCCCAGTGCTTTTGAAAACTGAATTTGCAATGAAAAAAATTAGGACAGAAAGAAAGTAGATAAGGTGTTGCTTTGTAAAAGTTGGACCAAAATGAGTGCAAAGTTGTTAATGTAAATTCTGAGACAGGCCACTGTTAATAATTTGTCCTTGTTTAGTAGTAATTCTTTATTTTGGACTTTAATGTTTAAATTCTAATCTAAAAACACAACATACATGCAGGAGTGTTGCCTTTTTGAGACATTTTCTGGTGAATAACAAAATTACTACCATTATTTCCTTATCTAACAGCTGTTTTTTCCCCCCAGTATTTACAATTGTAAATGTCGATTGTCTGTGCCTGCTGGAGATGTTTCTAACTAGCCTCGCACAGCTAGCCTACAATCTCGCCTGCTCAGTTTTTTCGCGACGAGATATTAGCGATGGATATTTGCCAAAACTGTGTTAGACCTCTCTGACCGGCGAAAAACAACATGTAAAGGCCTGCAAGTGGTTAGTTAGATTGTTTGTAGTACAGCTGTCCCATGGCTCATCAGCCTAGCCTGCATCTGTGTTTCATAAACTTCCACTTCACCAAGCCTTGAAACTACTCTAATTTACTACCAGCATGGGTGGTTACTAAATTTTTATAAGAAGTGTTTTCTCTGTTGGTCCTATATCTTGGCTTGAAAACAAAGCAATATTGAAGCATAAGATAGAACATGATTAAACTTTGATGTAGGGCTGTGCGATATGACCAAAATTTCATATCACGATATAGGTCATTCATATCACCGTAACGATACATATCACGATATAGCACATTTTCTGTAAAGTCAAAGAATAAATAGTTTATGTAAAATGACCACATGGAAAGGCCTATTTTTTATTAAATTTTGAATTATATACACGACAAATAAAAGGTACTTACTCATATTTGATTGCTTTTCTCCTTTTATTTAGAACCTTTGCACAAATGTTCAATTAAGCATGTAACAAAATAATGTATAAAATATAAAACGATAAATAGAAAACACTTTTCAACTATAGTTGCATAGGTGGTAAAAGAGGCTAGTGGTGTTTGAGTCTGTTATGGGGCACGCATCACATTTTGCAAAGTGCGGTTTTCTGGTCCGTGTCAGACTTTTCATACCCAAACCACGTCCATATGATAGAAGTAGCCCCTCTCAGGTACAAGCTCCTCGTTTTGTCCTGGGTGATGGGAGTCCTTCTGTTCAGAATTACCCCGTTCTGCGTTATGTTCACTATCCTCCATGTTTGTTTGTATTGCCGTCAATGCAAATTTCCTGCCTGTGTCCGCGCTGTGCAAAGAGTGGAAAGTGTTGTCCAAATGATGAAAAATATTGCCATAAAGAGTGTGATTTTCAACACAACGAAATAAACAATAGAGCTTAATATGAAATGATAGACGTCTTCTATCGTCACATGATATAGTATATCGTCATATCGCACAGCCCTACTTTGATGATTGTATCATCATATTATAATACAGTATAACACACACACACACACACACACATATATATATATATATATATATATATATATATATATATATATATATATATAGTATAATAGACATAATAGACATAATAGCAAAAAGAAAGCAATTGGACTCATTACACAATGAAAACGCTCCCATAATTCAATAACAGGAAAATGCAAGGTCAGCAAATCAGAGGCTTAACAAAGATAGGGTAGATATACTCTTACCTCCACAGGTAGTTTGTTCCAGAATTTATGGCTCCTGGTTACAAATGCCGTCCCACCTTTCGACTTTAACCTGAACTTTTGGACAGTAAAAAGTTTTGGCTTTTAATCTAAAATAAGTGAGCGAATGAAGGCGAGAGACACAGTGAGGGGACAATGAGAGCTGGGTCAGTGGTTTGAATGCTTGGAGAAAGAAGGGTGGAGTTCATGGCCTGTGAGCCCCCAGAGCAGACATATAATCCTGGTTTTCATTTATTTTTTGACTCTATCTAAACAAGCAGCTCCTCTGTCTAGCATGCCACGACCTGTGTTGTTGTTTTTTGTTGTTTTTTTTTTAATTACACAAAGTAGACGAACAGATTATTTTGTTTTTGTTAAACAGTGCAAAAGAGTGTTGATTTATTTAGGTTACACTATATTTTGATTTTGATTTGCCCCGACTGAGCTGTGTGTGTGTGTGTGTGTGTGTGTGTGTGTGTGTGTGTGTGTGTGTGTGTGTGTGTGTGTGTGTGGCTCAGGTATGCATGGGTCTTTGTGTGCTACACAGTCGGTGTTAAATTTTACAGCATTATTATAACCACATCAGAATGGCTGGGTCATCGCAACTCCCTCCTCCCTCCCTCCTCCATCACCCCATCCCCTTCCAGTTCCCACTCTTCACTGAGGAGGGTGGACATTATGTGGAATCAGGGCATTTCTAAAAAGCTTAATCCTCCCTTTTTTTCCCCTCAGAATTGACAACAAACTACATTTTGTTCAGGCAGGCTCCGCCACACATACACACACACACACACACACACACACACACAGATGGTAAAGTAAGGACAGTAGTTAGGAACAATAATTACATCATACTCGGTCGCATACCAAAAGCAGTCCGTCATGTACATAAACTGTTAACTAATAATACTTGCTGCAGACCTACACTTGAGCAAATGGTAACTATTCTTTTCATTGCACTCGCACACAGTGAGCCACACATGCATGGATAAACAAGAAGACACATTTAGGAGTGTGATGGAATGAAACATGAAGTGATAGATTTAACTGTTTCCGGGAGGCTTGTACCATAATTTTATCAGGAAATGTCAAAATGTAAACCACAAACTGTTCTAATGTGCTACATCGGCGGCCCTCCTTTACTTTCTCTCCCTGGCTACAGACTACCTGGCAAAGCATGGCCGTCTGAGCGAGCTGGAGGCCAGGAGGAAGTTCTGGCAAATCTTGTCGGCGGTAGAGTACTGCCACAACCGCAACGTTGTCCACAGAGACCTGAAGGCTGAGAACCTGCTGCTGGATGGTCAAATGAACATCAAGATAGCAGGTACTGTGGGTACTCTGTATACTAGGATACACATATATACACTCCCTAACATACACACACACACACACACACGTGTAACCACATACACAGAGGAAGACATTGATTCTTACACACCTGTTCCCACATGCTCTGTACAGCAACGTAAGTTAAATATAGGACAATCATTTGAATGTTAACCATAGTAAGAGGAAGTACGTTATTCACAAACATTTATGAAAAGAATAAGGATGAAACACTTTTGTGATCAACAGAAAGTTACAGACTTCCTTAATTGCCTCAGTATGCAACACTTCTGTTTTGATCCATTGCCTTCCATGATCTCATAGCTGGCATAGTTGAAAAATGTCTTAACTACCTGCCCAGGCCATTAGAACAGTGTTGAGAAGTGACCAGACGCTACCTACTAGCTAGCCTGCTGGCTGAGGAGCGGGGGTGGGGGGTTGGGGGAACATCACTGGTAGTGTTGAAAGTCAAAGGTCTCATCCTTTAACACCATTTAAGATGCAGATGGTATTAAAGGTCTCACTTATCCTTTTATACCATTTAAGATGCAGTTCTTCTAATGGCCCCTAGATGCTCGCTCCAAAAAGTCTTGTTGTATGGAAATCAATGGGAAAAACTCCACCATCTCTTAAAAATACAAAGTGAATACTTTTTTTCCCCACAAGAAGGCTGGAACTCAATAGCTAATTTCAGCTGTTAAGAGAATATAAAGGCTTAAAGGTTTAAAAAAAATTGTGAGGGGGGCGGGGTGCCTTGATTGACAGGTCTCTCTCAGGGGTGATTGACAGGTTGTTCATGCTTCTGAAGCAGGTCAACTCAGCTCCACCCATGCTGCACCTCATTGCCCAAATTTAGATGCTTTGGCTCCAAAATCTGACAAGATGGCAGCAAGCGTCAGGCATCCGGGTAACTTAGCATTCTATTCCGTTGTTTACCAACATGGGGATCGCCTGTTCGAATCTCTGTGTTACCTCCAGCTTGGTCGGGCGTCCCTACAGACACAAATGGGCCGTGTCTGCGGGTGGGAAGCCAGAGGTGGGTATGTGTCCTGGTCACTTCACTAGCGCCTCCTCTGGTCAGTCGGGGCGCCTGTTCAGGGGTGAGGGGGAACTGGGGGGAATAGCGTGATCCTACCACGCGCTATGTCCCCCTGGCGAAACTCCTCACTGTCAGGTGACAAGAAGCAGTTGGTGACTCCACATGTATTGGAGGAGACATGTGGTAGTCTGCAGCCCCCCCCCCCCCCCCCCCGGATCGGCAGAGGGGGTGGAGCAGTGACTGAGTGGTGTGATTGGCCAGGTACAATTGGGGAGAAAAGGGGGGGATAAAAACAAAAACAAAACAAAAAAGATGGCAGCGAGCGTGAACGCTAACATCACTTTAAAAACCTTATGGGTGAGGTCACTAATGTGACGTCCATGTTTTATAGAGAGCATGGTTCAGAGGGGAGAAGGGGCAGAGGGCTTTTTACAAGGAGTTTGAGCTCACTTGGGGGAGGAAATGATGCAATGAGAGGAATTGGCTACGCTGAAGAGAGAAGTAAAGAAAGAACTGCTCTGAAACGGGGAAGAAAGAAGAAAAGATGTGGGGAAGGATGGTAGGGATCTGCTCGTGGGAAGAGAGTAGGTGTCAAGGGAGCAATTATGTGGTGATAGTCATGCAGTGACACGCTGTTTGATGCTGTGAAATCATGCTTTTAAAACATACATTGCTTAGAATTATTGCAATGACTTTTCCAGCCCCTGAGGTGGATTTCCCTGTAGACACAAGCACACAGACACAGCTTCTGTATGTAAGATTGAAAGACCACGTTTGATTACACATTACATGTCAGTGCCTTCTGTGTCATTCCCCGCTCATGTAGGTTGTCTTTTATGTTTACGTTCATGCCATCTCTAAATTTAATGCTATTCTTTTTATTTATCTATCTATTAGTTTGGCTCTCTCGATTTTCCATATAACCGTACCGGATAGCTGCCTGTTGATTTCATCCTCTACATGGAGCCATGGACTGAGAGACGCTCTCTTAGTTCTAGGTCTGCCCCATTTCCCAAACATTTGTAATATGTTCTTACTTTTGCTGGTGGCTGCTGTGAACAAGCTACAGATTAATTCCATTTGATCGGTTCACTCGCTCCTGTAAACATGTCTTACTTTTCTTTTCTTTTTTACCCCCCCCTCCCCTTTTTTTTTTCTCCCCAATTGTACTTGGCCAATTACCCTACTCTTCCTTCCCACCCGCAGAAATGGCCAATTGTGTCTATAGAGATGCCCGACCAAGCCGGAGGTAACACGGGGGTTCGAACCGTGTTGGTAGGCAGCAGAATAGACCACTACGCTACCCGGGCACCTACACTACCTGGGTGCCGTAAACGTGTCGTACTTAAGAGCGGTACGGCAATCTGATGGCGTTTGATTTTTTTTTTTTTTCAAACTATCACCATTCAGAAACATAGCCATAAATATTTCTAGGTCTTGAGTTGGCAAATTGCCGCTACATTTTTTTTTTTTTACAGAATATTGACTTCAGCTCATGTTCACACCTAAACCAGACATGTAAAATTGCAGCACATATTTACAGATTAGGATGCATGTTTCAATGAGGTTAAAGAGACCAAGGTTTACGGTAGAGGAGAGGAGGTGCAGTCTTGTGGTTTGGTCGAATGGGAGGTTTTTGGACGGGTGGATATTGCACTGAGGTCATTGTCATTTGGAAACAGGCTGTTCACCATGAGTCATTCGAGTATGAGAAGAGGCCAGGGTTCGCCACAGGAAGAGGTTCATTAGGGGATAGAGAGGCTGAGTGTTGAAAGGTGGGGGAAGGGGGGCCACAATGGTGTTTGTCAAACCTGCAGTGGAGACATATAATGTAAGTCTCCAGGATTTACCTCAGGGGGGAAAAAAAATGCCAACCAGAGCCAGTGGTATGGTGTTTGAATACCTAAAACCTCATCATTCCTGCAGGGGCTTGGTTTTAGTTCAGCCTCCAAGTAGGCCTATCAACTCAAAAACTTCAATCCAGAAGTCTTATGATTGTCCAAACGAGCATCCCAGCCATCCTTGTCACACAACCTTGGCCAGTCTTCACTAGCTGCACCATTATTCTTAAAGTATCAATTGGGCAGTTAAAGACAGATCATACTTGCATATGTATTAATAGTGTAACTGGTGGAGAAGTACTTCACCTGTTCATGATGGATTTTTTTTCTCCTTTGGCTATGTTTCTCTGCAGAGGTTCCATGTTGACAACCCGTAGGTGTTATTACCCCGGCAGTCATTATCACAAACATGTCTGATTCACAACAGCAGATTGGGTTTGAAGTGAGAAATAATGAAAACAACATTACCTGGTTTGTGATTAGAAAGGCCTCTCTCTGGGGAGGACATGATGAGTGAGGTACATCATGTACCTTCCACCCACTCCTAACCCTCCCCTGCTCCTGCTGCACCGCTCCTGTTTGTGCAACTCTTAACTGCGTATTTACTCCTTTGTCTTATTTATCCTTCTTTCCACAAAAAAAGAGCTAACATATCAATTTTGTTTCTTTTACTGGCTACAGAAATGCTGTCCTGACATTGCTAAAAAAAATAAATTAGCCACTTTGGCATTGTACAAGATGGGTTGAGAAGACATTCACCTTGCTTCTTTGAACGTTTGGTCTAAATGTCAGGTGGCATCAGAAAGCCTCTCTGAGACATGGATTTTTTTGGGGGGGGGGGGGGGTTTGGTGTCCGAATTTTTTTTTTTTTTAACTTTTCAAAACCGAAATTTCCATAGCGATTGGCTAGGTGCACTTGGGTGTGAAAATGGGGGCAGGGTTTCAAGTGGTATGCAAATGCTATCTGTTCATTCTTCACACAACTACTTGTGCCGCCGTGTTGACTGCTCACTGTGAGCAGCTTCGAGGAAAAACTCTTTGAGAGCATTCACCTTTATATGCATTTGTTTGACTTTTCAGGTCGCCATTACAGAGACACCCAGAAGTCACTGAATTCTTAGAGGCAGATAGCGGAGGCTGTGGGGTGAAGCCCGGAGGAGACCAAAAGTAAATGGAACCAGATGCGAGATAGATTGAATAAAGCAAAGAAGAGAAGATGAGATGAGGGATGTTAAAGGGGATGAATGGAGCAGTTGAGGGAGAGAAGACGATGCCCATGCTGTACATCCAACTTTCCTGCCTGTGTCCCTTTGTGACCAGCAGACAACAAACAGTGTACCCGATGATGAGGATTGCAATCCCTCCCCTCTCTATGATGAACAGTTTCTTGCTCCACCTTTGATTTTTGCTGTTCATAAAAGATTTGAATGATTTTACTGCCTAACATGGTCAGAGGATGCATCATGCAAACTAGTTTGAAGTATGATGTTGACAACCTAGGACAGGGTTTTAAGCTCTGGAGAAATGATGCCTGCCTGCTTGCCTTTGAAAGGCCACACCCAGTCGGCCAGCCTGAATGGAGCTCACCCGAGCAGTGGTCAGGCAAAGAAAGGTCACACCAATGATGAGGTTGGTGGGATGGGGGGGGGTGGCTGGCGGTGCCCTTTAAATTTACACTTCAAAGTGTGTCTTTAAGCTCGAGCTGACAGACGGAAAGGAGGGGAGGGAAAGATAGCGAGTAGAAAGGGGCAAGTCAAAGTTGGCGTACCATGAGCAGAGGTTTAAAGAGTGTCGCTCAGCAGGTGAAGGCACAGAAGAAGGACGGGTGCTAAGGTGACAAAAAGTGGAGTCAGGAGAATGTCAACCCTATCTTGTTTTTTAACATTATCATCATATAGGGTAGGCTCCAGCATCCCCGCAACCCAAATTCGGATAAGCGATTTGGATAATGGATGGATGGATGGATTATTATTATTTTGGCGACAGGCATGGGCGCAAGTCCATGAATACTTGGATGGCATCCAGCGCTTTACCTGTGTCCCCGTCCATAGGGTTAGTGGTTGTGTCAGGAAGGGCATCCAATGTAAATTTTGCCAAATCGTTATGTGGATTGACAAAACCATACCGGATTGGTTGAGGCCCGGGTTAACAACAGCCACCAGGGTACCGATGGAAACTATAAAATCCGGTGTAGTGACCCCTGAGAAACAGGGAACAAGCCAAAAGAAGAAAGAAGATTATTATTAGTATTATTTTGCGCCAAGTTGGTCAAACTGTGTCTCCAGAACAGAACATTCTAAGCAATTGCATCAAAACTCATCCTCTTTACCAAGTATTACTTGGTAAGACAACAGAGACATGAACACTGGACTCCAATTTAGGCGCACCAATATAGTAGCTTGAAGAAACATGCCCATCATAGCCCACCAAACACATGTACACAAACGCAAACACAGACATGCACATTGTGTCTCTATCGTTGTTGCATATGGGCTAATATGCTAATAACCGTGTGTGCAACACACAAACATACACCTCCCCGCCCTTTCTGTTGAGCAGTGCTCTGTGTGGCCCGCAGCTTGGTGGGGTGTTTGACGTCAAACAGTCTGCTCAGTATTCAGCTCCATGAATTGGGTCACAACATCTGATGATAAACTAAGTGCTCTGCTCCACTCCTCTTTGCTTTTCCTGCATCCCGCTTGTCACCTAAACAGTGGCATCAGGCATCAAACACAGCGCTAAGAAACCCCCATTGTCCTTTGCTGCTCTACCCCTTGCTTCATTCCACCTCGCCTGCGTCATTCCCCAAACTGCAGCACATTCATTGGACTCAAATTTTTATACACCCGTAGACCAGCATACATGGGCCTGCATGCTTTCACGCACACACATACCCACACACTTTTCTCCTCTTCAGTGGGTGTCAAAATATAGCTTTTTAGTCTGGCTTCTTCATTGTCATCAACCCACTCCCCAACACATCTTCAAAGTCTTCCAATGTTGCGTAGTTACTAGCCACGCGCTAGTATGCGTATATTTCCGTTTGTGAGTGTGCGTGGGCTCTATGTGTGTGAACATGCCCTGCTAGGTCAATATCAGTGACTCAGAGCCCAGATGCTTCAATGCTGACCGAAACCGAAACCAGATGTGTGTGCATCAAGCCCGTGTTAATTTTAGATGAGAGTTATGAAACCATGGCGTCTCGGCAATAACTGTGTCATCTACCAAAGTGCAGAGAGAGAGAGACAAAATTATTGCTGTAAGCACATTATACAAGCGCTGTCATGGCAGTAAATGAAAACATGCATATTATAGCTGAAGACATTAGGTAAAAATGGCACATGTAAATCCTCTGTTCTCACTTCTCTGTCTCCCTCTCAACCTACAAACCCTCAGGCTGATCACAGTGTTGAGCTGCTGGATCACTGGAGAGACTAAACCAATTCTCTGAGCTGCTGACTGTGTGTGTGTGTGTGTGTGTGTACACCCCCACCCCTTATATAAGCCATATCTATCTATTTTCTGTCCGTCTGTCTGTCTATACACACCAGTGTTATTTAATAATAGTAATAATGATAATAATAATAAATCAAACTTATATCGCGCTTTTCTAACACTCAAAGTCGCTTTACAATAAACGGGGTGAAACAAGACAACAGATAAACATAACACAGACATACAGGGGTGAATGGGGAGGGGGGCTACGAGAGGGAGAAGCGGCAGCCACACACGACGCCAGCAGTACTCTCCCACTTAAACACATACAAAAGGGCAAGAAAAACAAAAAACAACAGCACTGTGGACGTTGATTTTCTGTAGGGGTTTACTCCCGTAACCTATTCCTCTCCAGAGGTATCCACCAGGCAGTGGCACTATTTAACCCATAACTGGGGGCTGGTTTGTGGGCTTCAGAGAATATCCACACACATCTAGGGGCCAGACCTCCTCCGAGTCCCTTGTAGTTCAGCCAGGGTCCAAGGTGTACCCAGTTACTGTGTGTCGCCATGAGGAGGCACTACACAGGGCTTGCTGTTGGAGAGACTATGTACTGGCAGGGAGAGACTTACGTGCTCGGCTCTCCTGTTCGCGTTTCTGCAGGCCAGCGGTGAAGGTTGAGAGTGAGACGTGACAGACACAGAACACTACACCAACACACTAGACGCTTCACAACAACCCCACTTGCAGAAGATTATTTATAAATTCTTCTTTGGATAGTTTTTCTTTGATTTATATAACCGTTAAGAATGATGGGAAGGGGGGGGAATTAACAGAGGCCTTGTTGTATTATCTGTGGCCGGAGCTGCTGGGTCCTGGTGCAACTGTTGTGGCAAGGCAGCAACAGTCTGGGGCCAGGAAGAGCAAGTTCACGCAGAAGCTAAAATTCCAAAACATATTATTAACAGGAAATGACATGAGAGGGAGAGACTTAGGATTGTGCTGATGGAGACCATGGAGGGAGCTGAGGAGGAAGTTGGGGATAGAGGGAACGAGAGAGAGAGAATGATACAAAGTGATAGTAAAAAGGGTAGGCTGAGTACTAATACATAAGTTGTCCCAGTGAGATTCTGTGGTACAGATTTTTTTGCTTTTTGTATTATTTGAATAAGAAGCAGACATGAGTTTATTGGAGCTTTGTCTGTCTGTTTTTCTGTCTGTCTGTGAGAGCGTGTGTGTGTGTGTGTGTGTGTGTGTGTGTGTGTGTGTGTGTGTCCCCAGTTCAGTTGATTTCTTTGACATGTTCTTGTGATGAAGATGAAGTATTTCGTTCTCAGCACTCTCCGGTGGACCAATCAGTACATAGTGTCTAAATGACCTCATGCCAGTCTCCAGGGAGGTTAACTCATGAGGGCCAATTTCCTCAATGTAAAAATATGTGGATCACATGGTATATTGTATAATAAAAAAAAATTCTCCAGACCTTTCCATGATATTTATACATTCAACATAAAATATAACCCACCTCCATTAAGTTGTAGACTGTGTGGGCTGACTCTACTCTGATATCGGTGCAGTATTATTTTCTTACTGTTGTATCTCATCACATATATAGAAATAGTCAACATGAATCCATTTTTCTACCCTAAATCTGTTTCTCAAACTTCAGCATCATCAACAATGAAACAAAAGAGGTGCAAATGTTGATTGGAGTTGGTACCAGTAGTGTCTGTAGAAACTATAGTTAACTGTGAGAACAGGTATGAATATTGGCCCACTAAAACAGATCTTCAAAGTTGCTCCCCCCCCCCCCCCCCCGTTTTCTCCCCAATTGTATCCGGCCAATTACCCCAATCTTCCAAGCCGACCCGGTCGCTGCTCCACCCCCTCTGCCAATCTGGGAAGAGCTGCAGACTACCACGTCTCCTCCGATACATGTGGAGTCATCAGCCACTTCTTTTCACCTGACAGTGAGCAGTTTCACTAGGGGGACGTAGCGTGTGGGAGTATAACACTATTCCCCCCAGTTCACCCTCCCCCCCAAACCGCCAGAGGAGGCGCTAGTGCAGTGACCAGGGCACACACCCACATCCGGCTTCCCACTCACAGACAGCCAATTGTGTCTGTAGGGACGCCCGACCAAGCCGGAGGCAACACGGGGATTTGAACTGGCGATCCCCATGTTGGTTATGCAAAGGAATAGACAGCCATGCCACCCAGATGCCCACAAAGTTAAGACTTTTTCATTTTATGCCTATTCTATTTCTTTCTCTCTCTCGCTCTCTCTGTTTCACACCCTATCTTATGTAGATTTTGGCTTTGGAAACTTCTTCCAGCCTGGGAAGCCTCTGGCCACATGGTGTGGTAGCCCACCGTATGCCGCCCCCGAAGTCTTCGAGGGCCAACAGTATGAGGGCCCGCAGCTGGACATCTGGGTAGGACAAAGGACTAGAGGACTCGATGGCAGAGAGCTGTCATCAGTCTGTCTGTCAAATCATATATGCATTGATTCAACAACTATCAAAAGTCTTTTTTGTTTATCTGTGCTCAGGTGTTTAGTTTTGAATTACTAATCTACATGCAGTGTAATTAACTATATGACATCAATCTACATGATGTCATATAGTTAATTTCTATCTGATATATAAGGTGAAATGGGAACAAAGTCTCAATGTAATAAACTCTAAAGCCTTTGTTCCTGTCAAAAGCTCTCTGTTTGTGCAAGAGGTTCAGTTATTATTTCCCAACCACAGTTTATAGCCCACTGTATATCATAATTCATTCTTTTTATGTTTGTGTGCGCGTGCATGCAAGCGCATGTGCATGTGTATGTGTGTGAGTTTGTAAGTGCCAGCACTAATCTAGGGCTTATGTACATCTGGATGCTGCTGATTGATTTGTGATGTAATGATTGTTCCCAGCCCTTGCCATGACCCTGCTCTTTGTGTATGTGTGTGTGCGTGCGCATGTCTTGTCTCTCTGCAGAGCATGGGGGTGGTGCTCTACGTGCTAGTGTGCGGTGCACTGCCCTTCGACGGCCCCACCTTGCCTGTTCTCCGACAGAGAGTCTTAGAGGGGAGGTTCCGTATCCCTTACTTCATGACCGAAGGTAAGACAACAGGTCAGGGGTTTTGTCCTCTGTCATGCAGATTCAAATTCCAAATTCACAGCCCTGTTCATGTGCAAATTCTCATTTTCCCACCATCCCGTCACTTTCACCACTGTAAGCCATTGAATGTCGCCGGAAAATCCATAAAGAAATGGTGGTTGAGAGAAATAAAACAAGTTTTACTGTACCGCCCACCATTCTGCTGAAAGTTCAATGGTGCACTCAACTGTGGTTAAAGCTGGTCAGGGGTCTCTTCATTAACAAAGACAACACCAATTTGAAGGGAATATAATCGGGAACAGTTTTGTGTCTTGGCTTGTGTGTGTGTTTGTGTGCGTGTGCACATGTGTTATATACACCCATGTTGCATGCATTTGCATACATGTGTGCACACTGCTAAGTTAGTGAGTCAGGTTAGCTAAATGTTCCAAAGCAGCCCTGCTGTTAGCGGCTGCGCTAGCTGACTGACAACAGATTAACTCCAGAGCTGGAGCTGTTTATGTAACTTGGGAGCCGGCCAGTGAATGCTTCCAGCAAACCCGTCTGTCTGTCTGCTTTTCTCTCTGAGGAGGCTCTGCCTGTCTGTCTGACTCGCTCTGCCTGTCTGTCTGACTCACTCTCCATCTTTTCAATGGAAAGACTTGCTGTATTGTCCACCTTTCATTCTGTGACTTTGTCCCTTGTCTTTCTGTCTGGAAGTCTGTCTGTTTCTCTTGTCTGGCCACCCATTGATCCCAAGCCTGGTGGAGAAGTCCGTGTTTTTTGAGGGGGGGGGTGAACTTTGAAACGTTTTGGATGTTAAGGGAATGTAGGAGTGTAATGTCTACCCTGCAACCAAGCCTTCAAACACACACAGTTTAGCCCTCGTTCCCTGAAAGAGGAGAACAGAGTGTACCATTTACTCCATCTACAAACAGCACATCTCTCCTCTTGTACATCTCACTGGCTAATTCTGCAGTATGTTCTTTATCGGTGAAGGTCTTTCTCTTTTGTCAGCTGTCCCAACAGTGACACTTAACATGATGTCTTGGTTTATGGTCGTTTTTTAACACTCCTCTAACTTCTCTGCTTTCACCTAATCTACTGTCTTCATGTTCCCACTGACTGAGATTAGATTACAGAAGATAACAAAATGTCAACCTCTCGAACTGCCGCCATCTGTGTTATCAAAGTACCGCTTTGCTTTGTTGGAGTCTTGATGTGACTTCACACCCACTGTCAGACTCAATGTGTTAACTGGGATGGTTCAGTGGTTGAGTCATTGTACTGCAATGTCATGTACTGGCTTGAGACAGTTGGTCGGCCAGTCAGTCAGTCTGCTAGCTAGCCAGTCATTTGGGGCCAGCTGCATTTTCCAACTCTTCGTGGTGGTGTCAAGGTCCCAGAAATGTGCTCAGCCTCAAAGCATTGCCATAAACAAAGCCGTCGCAGTGGATCGGTGTGCCTTTAAAGCTTCAGAGATGCTTGGCCTAGTCAAGCAAATTGTATTTGAATTAAATCTTGCGTGTAGTAGCTTAGTAGATAAGCAAGCTGCTTAGATGTCATGGCATGAGTTGGACAAGTAATGGAGAGCTGGAAAATGATATCTGTTTAGCTGGACCACCAGACCTGAGGTGCGAATAAAAGTCGGGTTATGGTATCTAATGTAAGTAGATGTTAGATCACCAGGACAACCAGGAGGAATGTGGAAGGGGGGAGTGTTGGCAGCCAGATCCCTGGTCTCTATTAGGAACTGTTAAAGTCTCCCTCCAGTAAATTATGTGACAGAATTGTTGTGAGTTTCACGGCTGTGATCTGATATCTACAGACATAAGTGGAGCAGTAGCACAGGGCGAGAATAAGCTGAGTTTCCATAGGCTTCAAATTAATGATAAAAATCTCAACACAGTGATGTCTCAAAGTTCACGACCATATTTCTCAAAATTAAATATGAGGCGTCACTTTTCCTCAACAGGTTTTATCCTTTTTTGCCTCTATGTTCAGTGGAAGGGGAAAAAAGGGAAAGTCGAAGTTTATAATGGGATAAAACATTTTAGAGTTAACACGAGATTAGAATAGCATTCCAATAATATGCTGTCATGTTTTCCCTGTTTTTTAATGTACCTTACCAGATGCACAGGCACATCAAAAATGGAAGAAAAAAAATCAGAACAAGGCACATATGAGAATATCAAATACAGGGATGATATTTTCTGTAACATATTAAAGCAGCAGGGAATATGGCCGGGGATGCAGGGTGGTAGGCAGGAATGCGGTGCATGCATTAGGGACACTGGCAGGCGTAGCCAAAGAGACTGTAATCCCATTAAGAACCCAGCTGTGTCTGACATCAAACTCATCTTGCCACCAATAAGAGGTCAGGAGCTCTCACTGGGGGGCGGGGGGGGCATCTTCAGGTACACCATGGATAAGATGGAGGAAAAACAAAGAAAACGCTGGGTATAAGATCCTAAGTGCTATTTCTGCCCATTAGGAGCCATCTTCAGGAAAGCTTAAGATGGGGTCATATCCACTGGCTGCTGTGCCTGAGTCATGCGGGACCCGGTGAAGGTGCATGTGTTTAGATGATCAACCACACTGCTTAGCCAAGACTTAGGCGGCAAAAAAAAAAGACTTGATGGTCTAGCAGAGCAATGAAAAATGAGAGAAGATATAGATATCTTGTGATAACTTGGGCCTACTGCTCTTTCTCTCTCTCTCTCACACACACTCCTTTCCCCAATCCCCTCCCTCTAAACCCCTCTCTATCACTCCCAAACAGACTGTGAACACCTGATCCGCCGGATGTTGGTCCTGGACCCGTCCAAGCGGCTGTCTGTGGCCCAGATTAAGGAGCACAAGTGGATGATGCTGGATGTGCCAGTTCAAAGGCCAATGCTGTACCAGCAGTCTGTGTCGACTGAGGGCGAGACGGGTGTGGGGGAGTACAGCGAGCAGGTCCTTCGTCTGATGCACAGCTTGGGCATTGACCAGCATAAGACAGTAGAGGTGAGGACGGAGCAACAGATTTTTAATGATGTTATGGAGTGAAAGAAAGGTTGAATAGTCAGAGCCACAGATTTATTTATTGCCACAAGAAAACAATGAATAAAGAGAGTTATATCCCCTACAAATATAGGGTAAAAAAACAGTAAATAGACTTCATTTATACAACACCTTTCCACTCTACAGATAACTCAAAGGGCCTTACAATTAATGCCTCACCTTTACCCATTCACGCAACACGTTCACACATACCAAACAAACTGTGGTCAGTATGTGTGTGGGTATGTGGGTACAAATATGTTTCCTGTAGAATGTATGTAAGAATCTGATTCACTTCACTTGCCACGAATAGAAAATGGTGTTTGTAGGGGTGTCCGGGTACCATAGCAGTCTATTCCGTTGCCCACCAACACGGGGATCTCCGGTTCGAATTCCTGCGTTACCTCCGGCTTGGTCGGGCGTCCCTACAGACACAATTGGCCATGTCTGTGGGTGGGAAGCCGGATGTGGGTATGTGTCCTGATCGCTGCACTAGTGCCTCCTCTGGTCAGTTGGGGCACCTGTTTGGGGGGGAGGGGGAACTGGGGGGAAATAGCGTGATCCTCCCATGCACTACATCCTCCTGGCGAAACTCCTCACGGTCAGGTGAAAAGAAGCGGCTGGCGACTCCACATGTATCAGAGGAAGCATATGGTAGTCTGCAGCCCTCCCCGGATCAGCAGAGGGGGTGGAGCAGTGACCAGGACGGCTCAGAGAGTGGGGTAATTGGCCAAGTACAATTGGGGGGAAAAAAGGGGGTGGGGGAAGAAAAAAAAGAAAATGGTGTTTGTGATATTTATGCAGACAAGTTGGTAATTCACATACTAACATCAAGGTTACACTGACAACAAACCTTTTTAAATATGTGTGGGGGGACGGTGAACAATGTTGAGTAGACAATGGGTTATTAATGTCTTGGGGTGCATAGACATGGTTCATGGGGCTGAAGTTGCATGTTATTAAAAGACTGACAGTACAGGAAAAATAATTCTTGGTAGGACAGAAAGTAAATGTCAAATTCAGTGGCATCTGTGGCACGGAAAGCCTGGTGGGGCACAATAAATTCTGTATGGCCAGCTACAGACTCGTCAATGAAACTACACACAAACCTACTTGCTCAATTAATCCAAACACAAATGCGCCTCATCAATTAGTGAAATCACAAATGCACACATAAATGTAACACGGCACAGGAGTTAGTGGAAGTGGCGGCATAGATATGAGTGACATCATCAATAACAGCATTTGAACTCACACAACTGGTATATTACCTTGTAATACAGCTTCACATTTCAAATCCAAAGTTATCAAGCAGCAGGGGTTAAACTGGGATTGTTATGTGGGGAGGCTTTGTGGTTTCAGGGTTACCATAGGTGCAGTGCAACATGTATGCACATAGACTACAAAATCTGACTGATATCACTTGACAAACTGTAAATAAAATACAACAAAGTGAGACAACCCTCTGCTCTGAACACTAAAAAGCTAATCAAACTCATTCTAAATACAGTTGGCAGTGTGCAAAACTACAGCTGATGACAAAATCTCTGTAAATGCACTCTCCTGTGTATCTGTATCAGTGGTGTTGTTACCACAAAAGAAGAGACTACATACAAAGTAATATGAATAGGACAGTCTCTTTAATAGTTATATTAATCTGGAATTAATTAACATCTTACAAATACACGCAGGCTGCCAACACTTTATCAAATTTCCAAACCTTTCCATTCCATGAGTGCTACCAAAAGATTGGAGGCAACCGGCCGCAAGCTATCTTGCTTTGGTATCATTTTGTAAAATTGAAACATTGCTTAAGCAGAATCTTCTTTCAGCTGCTCCCTGCTCAGTGGATCATCCGTTTCCATCTCTTCCTGTCCTCTCCATCTTCCTCAGTCACACCAACCACCTGTATGTCCTTCCTCACCACATCCATAATCCTCCTCTTCGGCTTTCCTCTTACCTGGCAGCTCTATCTTGAGCATTCTTCTCCCAATATACCCAGCATCTCTCCTCCACACATGTCCAAACCATCTCGCATCTTCAACTCTGCCACCTCCTATCTTTTCATCAGTGCCACCATTTCCAAACCATACAACATAACTTGTCTCACTATCATCTTGTAAACCTTCCCTTTCACTCTTGCTGGTACCCTTCTGTTGCAAATCACTCCTGACACTCTTCTCCACCCACTCCACCCTGCCTGCACTCTCTTTTTCAACTCTCTTCCACACCCCCCATTTCTTTGAACAGTTGACCCAGGTATTTAAACTCATCCACCTTCGCCCCTTTTACACCTTACATCCTCACCATTCTGCTGTCCTCCCTCTCATTCACACATGTATTCCATCTTGCTCCTACTGACTTTCATTCCTCTTCTCTCCAGTGCATACCTCCACCTCTCCTGGCTCTCCTCAACCAGCTCCCTACTCTCACTGCAGCTCACAATGTCATCCGCAAACATTATAGTCCACAGAGACTCCTGCCTGATCTCATCGGTCAACCTGTCCATCACCATTGCAAACAAGAAAGGGCTCAGTGCCGATCCTTGATGTAATCCCACCTCCACCTTGAACCCAACCATCATACCTACCACACACCTCATCACTGTCACACTGCCCTCATACATATCCTGCACCACACTTACATACTTCTCTGCAACTCCCGACTTCCTCATACAATACCACACCTCCTCTCTTGGCACCCTGTCATCTGCTTTCTCTAATTCCACAAAGACACAAAGTAACTCCTTCTGTCCTTCTTTAAACTTCTCCATCAACATTCTCAAAGCAAACATCACATCTGTGGTGCTCTTTCGTGGCATGAAACCATACTGCTGCTCGCTAATCTTCACCTCCTCTCAACCTAGCTTCAATTACTCTTTCCAAAATCTTCATGCTGTGGCTGATCAACTTTATACCTCTGTAGTTGCTACAGCTCTGCACATCACCCTTATTCTTGAAAATCAGTACCACACTTCTCCACTCCTCAGGCATCCTCTCACTTTCTAAGATTATTTAAAACAATCTAGTTAAATCTCCACTGCCATCTCTCCTGAACATCTCCATGCCTCCACAGGTATGTCATCTGGACCAACTGCTTTTACACTCTTCATCCTCTTCATAATTACCCTCACTTCATCCTTGCTAATCCACCACACTTCCTGATTCATTATCCCCACATCATCCAACCTTGTCTCTCTCTCATTTTCTTCATTTATCAGCCCCTTAGAGTACTCCTTCCACCTTCTCAACACACTGTCTTCGCTTGTCAGCACGTTTCCATCTCTATCCTTGATCGCCCTAACTTGTTGCACATCCTTCCCAGCTCGGTCCCTCTGTCCAGCCAATCGGTACAAGTCCTTTTCTCCTTCCTTAGTGTTTAACTTCTCATACAATTCGCCATATGCCTTGTCCTTTGCCTTCACCACCTCTCTTTTTACCTTACACTGCATCTCTTTGTACTCCTGTCTACTTTCCTCATCTCTCTGACTGTCCCACTTTTCTATACTTGCCTGTACTTCCGTATTCCACCACCAAGTATCCTTGTCTTCCTTCCTCTGTCCAGATGACATACCAAGTACCTTCCTAGCTGTCTCCCTCACTATTGCTGCAGTAGTTGCCCAGCCATCTGGCAACTCTTCACTACCACCCACTGCCTGCCTTAACTCTTCCCTGAACTCCACACAACAGTCTTCCTTCTTCAACTTCCACCATTTGATCCTTGGCTCTGCCTTCACTCACTTCTTCTTCTTGCTCTCCAAAGTTATCCGACAGACCACCATCCGATGCTGCCTAGCTATGTTCTCCACTGTCACCACCTTGTAGTCTCCAATCTCTTTCAGATTACACCTTTTGGATACGATGTAGTCCACCTGTGTGCACTTTCCTCCACTATTATATGTCGCCCTGTGTTCTTCCCTCTTCTTGGCATACGTATTCACCACTGCCATTTCCATCCTTTCCATTTTCACCACCATCTGTGCTTCCACATTCCTCTCCTTGACACCATACCTACCATCACCTCCTTATCACTTGTTCCCTTCACCAACATACCCATTGAAGTCCGCTCCAATCACCACTCTCTAGCACTTCATCCAACTCACTCAAGAATTCTTCTTTATCTTCCATCTCACACCCAACTTACTGTGTGTGTGTGTGTGTGTGTGTGTGTGTGTGCGCGCGCGCGTGCGTGCGTGCGTGCGTGCGCGTGTGTGTGTGTATGTATATATATATATATATATATACATATGTATGTGTGTATATGTGCCGACAACATTCACCACCACGCCTTCAATTTCCAGCTTCATACTCATCACTCTGTCTGACACTCTCTTCACCTCCAACACATTCTTGAAATACTCATCCTTCAGGATTACCCCTACCCAATTTCTCCTCCTATCCACACCATTTGAGAAGAGTTTGAATCCACCTGCGATGCTCCTGGCCCTCTTCCCTTCCACCTGGTCTCTTGCACACACAGTATATCTACCTTCATAGCCATTGTTTAAGCAGAATATCACAGCAATTTACATTCTGTATTAAACCTGTCAGTTTCTAACCTGTTTTTCTCCCTACGTTGCCATCCATCTATGTATATACCACATACTGGCTTCCAGCCTAACTTGAATAATGGGATCGTTCATATCAATTTACAGTCACAAAATTAAGCCTTGCAAAATGGCCCTGGCTGCTTATATTACTGCCATACCTAGCTAGCTAAAATGAGTTACTTTGCTGTCTAAGGATATGATGAGTTTGCCTTGATTTACAACTAAAAAACTTGATGGTAATGAATGACCATGGCTGCTGGTTCCTGGTTAGTAAAGTTTACAGAAGTTTGCTAAAATATCAATGTTGATAGTTGATAATGTTGTTTAGTGGGAATATCAGATGAACCGCATGGTCCACTCACTCTTATCTGACTGTCTGTCGCGTGCATGCGTGTAACGCAGGACAGTGTCGCATGTTACATGCATGCACATGACAAAGAGCCGTCAGTGTGTATTCCACGCAGTTTGTCTGATATTCCCACTAGCAATGCCACGGTGAGGAAATTTTCCCACCAGTTAATGAACTCATAATGACAACACCGGTGTTACCGGATATACCGACCGGACATTTTCTCCAGGTCGTGCACCTTCGCCGAGTCCCACATGATTCGGGCGTGGTAGCCAGTGAATATGAATGTCACCGCTGACCGCGAACAAAAGTGATGACACAACGTCATTTTAAACTTGAAAAAACATGAATCATTATTTATTTGAATGGCCAGCATGTATTATATATATATTCTTTGAACAATAAAGGCCGAGTAAAAATGTATGAATAAATTAATTGTTGATGGTAGTTTTGTTTTTTGTCGGTGTTCAACTCTGCTTGATGACATTTGAGATGATATGTGGTGATACTGAGCCCCAGACAGCCCGGCCCAATTTAACCCCTGTCAAGCTGTATATGATCATTGTGGTCTGCAACTGTAATAACACATCCAAAGCAACATTTCAGAGCAGGAAAACCCATTGATTTCCAGGACTTAACCTACGGGCAAAATAACACACCTTGTAATAATGCAAAATAGACTCACCAGTGATGTTCATTGCTTGAAAAGAAAAGATACACGTCAATCTTTCATCTGGGCAAACTTGTCAATAACTTTTCTGTCGAAATCCATCAATTCATGAATGAATTAATTTTCAATTGATAGCATAGCAAGTGCATTTACTCTGTTGGTTGCCCCATGGTGTCAAATGGTGTTGCGTGTAGCTGCGTAGCAATGCCAATACCGTAAACAATGTTTACTAAATGTCTTGACGTATGCCATTCATTCTTTTTTTTTTTTTTATTGGCTGCTCTCAGCATGGGGCCAAAATGATCATGCCCCACAGCTCATTACTGAAAGTGCATTGAACGCATACGCACAGTGTTTTCAACTACTCACTTGGTTAAATGAGTGCTGACGAGCCCCATGTTCACCAAACAAAGACTGCTCAAAGTACTGGCCTTTTATGAACAGATACAGGAAGATATTTTGAATATATTGGACAGCGCTACCGTTGTCATATGTTATAAATGCGCAACAATGTTAGATACGGAGATTATAAATCTTATTAGCTTTATTGACAGCTGATGATTGCTTATGGCATGAAACAGACTTGTACTGTCTCAAAGAATTTACTTGACTCACTGGATTATTTTGCTCCTTATTTCTTGAGCACTTTCCCTACCTTTGAGTGTTTCTTTTAACAAAGTTTATATATATATATATATATATATATATATATATATAATTATTTGTTACACTGAATTATTGATCATGCCATGCACTGGCGACATCTGGTGGGGCCAGATCCTACTGTCCCCTAATGTAGAGATGTCACTGGTCAAATTTTTGAATCATTCCCTTACTGAACTCTTGTGCCTGTTGAAGCCTTTTGAGCATATAGGAAATGTTTATTAGCATGGTACAGACCCTATGTTCATTTTCAATATGTTCCATGTGTCATATGCCCATTTATGTCATACTCTTCAGTTGCCAGAATGACCCACTCACACCTCAAAAACCGTTTAAGATCCATCTCACAGGGAAGATGCCATCACCTATTTTGCTCATTCATTTTTGTCAATCATTCCCCGCTTCTCCAGTCTCTCCAGAACAAGAGCTACAACCACTTTGCTGCTATCTACTACCTCCTAGTAGAACGGCTCAAGGCCCACCGCTGCAGCTTCCCCGTGGAACAAAGGCTTGATGCCCGCCAACGACGACCCAGCACCATCGCCGAGCAGACTGTCGTCAAGGTAACCGCAGGCTGTCAGGGCAACCAGGGGTTTCTGAATGATTTGTGGGGGGATTAGAATCTGCGATTGCCTGATCAAAGCTCCAGTATTCACACCTGCATGAACAAACAAACAAACGCATGGGCAGGGTTGCGTTCATTTATTTATGCAGCTGGGACCTCTCGTCTCTCAGCTCATCTGCAATTTTGTGGCCCACCCTTGATCTTAATACATTTCCCTTAGTTCCATTATTCGCTCTGCTTCTTTCTTTTTTCTTTCTTTCTTGTCATTGTCACTATTATTATTTTTTTCTTTCATATCAGGCGCAGTCTAACATCTGGCTTTCTTTTGTCACTCCTTTTCGTGTATCATCAATTCTAATTCATAGCAGTTCAGTGTAATTGAAATCACTTCCAATTCATTATCTTTGCAGGTAGTTTGTTTGATGTGATGGAAGTTCAAAATAACTCCTGTTTCAAACTTACCCTCCCTCCCTCCCTTCTTGTAGTCAACCAGTGGATCAGGCCAAGTGGGTTTGCTCCCCCAGGGTGTCCGTCTCCTGCGCTCCCCTGCCCTGTCCCAAGCCTCCTCTGACGCCCTCACCTTCCCCCAGTCCACATGTCCGCCGGAGCAGAGCCTCATGCTGGAGGATGTTACCACACCCAAAGTAGGTTCAACCGCCTTACCAGCAGGCTACCACTTTGTTTAGCAGTTGTGTGTGTATATCTCACTTTGTCTCTTTTAGTTTGAGTGCATGTGTACATGCATGAGTGTTCGGGTTCTCTCTCCAGGTTTCAACATCATAGCGCCGAGGCCATGAATCACTAGCTAGGTATTAGTTTGATACCCCATGATAGTTCATTTAAAATAGCTATTTTCCGTTTATGAAAACTGTGTAATTAAGGTCATTTCTCTCTTGCAAGATTGCATCTCATAAATGTATTTCCATAAGCTTGACAATGATGCTGTTTGATAAGCCTGCCTAGTCACTGTAGTCGCTGTGATACAGAAATGTCTGCTGATGCTTCAGTGAATGCGTTTGTGGCTGTACAGTGTGTGTGTGTGTGTGTGTGTGTGTGTGTGTGTGTGTGTGTGTGTGTGTGCGCGCGCGCTTGTGCGCCTGTTTTGGCCTGAGAGCATTATTTGGCTCCATCAACCTGCCACAGTGCAGCTGACTTGTTCTCTTATGTAAGCACTCAGCCAGTGCTCACATGAGAAAGGACAGCTGCCTATTCTCTATTACTTTTAGAGAGGGACACACACACACACACACACACACACCTAGAGAGCGCTTTCCATTTCTCTCCAATTTCCTCTCCCTCTTTTCTTAGTGTCAGTGTTTAACTGTGCCAACCACTGACTTTTTCCTTTAGGCCTATTGGTCGGGATGACTGACTGTTACAGAGCATAGTCATCAGTGGTCTGACTCGACGACCCCACACCCCCACAAGGCTTACACACACACACACACACACACACACACACACACACACACACATTTCCTCTAGCTCATATTAAGTGATATTAAGTGGTGTGTGTGTGTGTGTGTGAGACAGAGCATGGATGTGTACTTGTGTCTGTACTGAGTGGTGGGCAGAGCAGGCGAGAGACAGAGTGAGTGTTAGCAGTGTCAGAGGGGCCTGGTTATGCAAGCAGTCCTGTGATAATAATGTGACTTGTGAAGCTGGGTGAACACATGCACAGGAAGCTTCTGCCGCTGGCTTGGTTTCCCAAACATCGTCCTTTCTTCCCTTTCCCTCTTACCTTTGCCCTTTTTTTTCTTCTCTCACATCTTTTTTCGGTTCTGAAATGACCACCCTCCCACACACAACTAAACCATCGCCACATCCCTGACTCCTTTCTCCTTTTTTTCTCATTTCATCATCCCTCTTTTCTTTTCCTCTTCCCCCCTGTCCTGTCCTGCCTTAGTTCTTTGTGGGTGGGTGTGTATGTTGAGTAATGGCATTCCTTGTCCGGCATGCAGGGATTGGGGAACAGGGCAAAGCTGCACTGGGCAGACAGCATGCAGTGCAATCACTCCAGCAACTCATCCAGTGGATGTCTGTCTGCGTGGGTGTGTGCATGTATGTGCATGTGTGTCAGTTACACAGCAGTCTCAAATCAAAACACACTTCCTGACCCCACATTCCTTCATCCCCACCCTTCACTGTCACACCAACACACACAGCCGTGTATATAGTCTCATTCACACACACACATAGTGAGAGGGAAGATTCATAAAGCCCTCGTTCCCACCACAGGGATCACTTTCTTTTGTCCAAGTTGTCCTCTCTTATAACACAAATGACTTTGGTTTGCAGAGCCAGACAGAGAAGGAGGTATGGCCCTAAGTGCTTGGCTCATTTTAATGAATGATTTTATTGTTCATTTTCTCAAAGTGAATGTCAAGCAGTTTTCTTACTCCTCTAGTGCACTGCAGTGCTCTTCTTCAGTAACTGCATTAGGTATATGTATTGAATTAGTTTTAATTTTTCCCTTCCCCTCTCTCTCTCTGTGGTTTCTTTTGTCTCTGTGCCTGTGTCTTTCATTCCCACCAGGTGAGTGGCTGCCTGCTGGACCCTCTGCCCCCACCCAATGTCCTCCGCAAGTCCTCTACCTCGTCGCCTAGCAACATGATGGAGATGTCAATTGACGAGGGCATTGAAACAGAAGAGCCTGACACAGAGGATGATCCCGCCCACCTGCTCTCAGCCTATCAGACGGCGCGTTTCGGCCAGCGCAGACACACCCTCTCTGAGGTCACCAACCAGCCAGGGCCCTCAAGCCAAGGTTTATTTGTTTATCAGTCGCTAAGTTATTTAATTCCAAACAAACACTAACACACACATACAAAAACACTGTAAAGACTTATAAATTGACATTTAAATGTGAAGTGCATTTTACTAAGTTTCTGAATGTTGTTTAAAACATACATTGCTGCTAATAGTTAATGTCCTTAATAATTTTCTGCAGCTGGATATTGGAGCACTCTTGCAAGTTCAAGGGGAACAATTAAATTCAGAAAAAGCCAGCATGGCACCAAGTAGTAGGTTGGGTGAGGTGTGGCTTGTACAATCTAGACATACATATTGACAAATTATTTTCTTCAATGCCAGGTAAACTATTCACTCTGGGCCACAACCCGTCTCTGGGTAGCGTGGACTCGGACATGGGCTATGACATGGGCTCCATACACAGTGACCTCAGCCTTCTGGAAGATCCCCCCTCTCTCAGTGAAGTGGTGCTGGCCAACAGCTCCGTCCCACGCATGACGCCTTCCCCTTTCCTGAGCGCGCGACCTGCCAACCCAGCTATGGCTGCTCTGAGTTCGCAGCGCAGAGAGGCCCACAACCGCTCACCCATCAGCTTCAGAGAGGGACGCCGTGCCTCTGACACCTCACTCACCCAGGGTCAGTATCAAAACACGCGTGGCTCACACATCAGGCTTGAAGCTAGGGAGAATCCCTCAGCAACTTGAAATTCTCTTTGAACCCTCTCTCTCCTATGTTTATGTGTGAGCTGCACTGGGGTGGGAGTCTTCATGCCTTTGCTGGGTTGCATTATGTTTTCAGTGCAAAATGAGGATGAGAGTTTCCACAAAAACTAGATCTGTCCTTCTGTTATGGTACATATAATTAAGGTGCAAGGAACCAGTGTGCGCCGCAGCCTGAAGGCACTCATGTAGTCTTCAAGTACTGAGTACACACACATATATGGACAGGCAATCTGTAGTCACCAAAAAAGCCTACATTTCCCACAATCTTTGCAATGTATATTTTGTGCGACACCCAGTATGCTTGTTAGTGAAACGCCAACACCATCTACACATGGACAGAAATTGTGTGCTGCATGGTTACCCTGAAGTGGGTATCGTGTGGGACATGATGGTGGTCCAGGTGGATCACTTTGGATGTCAGTCTGCATACAGTATATCTGTACATGAAATGGCCCTAAGAACTCTGATTCCTTCACACCAAAAAACAAACTGTTTGTGTTTTTCAAAAACACAGACTTCTAAAATGTGTCTCATTTCCACACTCTTGTTCACTCTATCTTATCATTCAGACACACCATTTTCTTTTTCTCTTATCTTCTCCTCTCATTCCTCTTGTCTTCTCTGGTCTTTGAGTACACCAACAGCGACGATAGTGATGACGATGATTCATGTAGTGACTCACAGACACACCTCGAATGGTTTCAGCCCACATCCCTATCTGGTCTTGGTAGTTCACCCAAGTCTCTCTCTCTATTTAAAGTTTCATTCTATGGCAGGCTGCTTCATTCCACACCATACCAGAGCGAGAGAGAGAGAAAGACAGAGAAGCTAAAATATCTAGGGAGGAATGTTAATCAGCCTTTCAATTCCCTCTGCCTCTTCATTCCTCTCTCCACTGAGAGCTCTGGGAGTGTCTGGAAATCACCTGCAGAAGCTGTGCTCATAGTTTGGAAATGTGCCCCATCTCTTCTTGGCCTAATTGGACATTCCACTCCCTCCACTCTCAAGACCCTCTTAGCCAGTATTCCTGGTATTTTTTACCTTTACCCCCCGATGAGTGTTGAGGCTGCGCATGGTTTTGCGTCAGACTGCTGAGTCTGGCTTTAAATAGCCTCTATCATCAGGGTGAGTCAGGTCCCAATGTTCACAGTGTAAAACAGTCACCATTGGACGGATATTATGCACGCAGAGCAACTGGCGGCTGTTTGCACACAGATGCGTGAAAACACACTAACACACAAACGCACCCACATAGTCTTATGACATACATCCAGTCACACCTTCAGTAGGGATGATGAGTGCTAACGTCAGAGAGGCTTAACACAGACTCTCCTGCTGCCAAGTTACAACTCCAACCAACCCATCATGACAGGGAAGAGGATGTAGACTTACTAATCTGTATTGACTATATGTACTGACTGTACGGTTAGCCCATGTAATTGTGTGTATGCACATGCGTGAATGCTTGTATTTGTATATCTTTGTTCATCTGTCCCCGTCCATTTACCCCATCCAGGTCTGGTTGCATTTAGGCAGCACCTCCAGAACTTGGCGAGGACCAAAGGCATTCTGGAACTGAACAAGGTCCAGATGTTGGTGGAGCAGATGGGCTCTGGAGAGGGGGCTGCTATGAGCCCCCTGGGGCCACAGCACCATTTGCACAACCTCCTAGAGGTCAGCCTTACCTCACACACACAAACACACACAAATTCTATGCACTACTTGCCACTCAAGATTATCTTTTTCCAAATGCGTCGGGAGCACCAACCCCCCACTTTTCTCAGTCTCCATCATAGAGAAAGACCCAGCCACTGGGGCTCTTGTGTAACCCCTGAAGAGGCAGCCAACTCTTGCTTGTTTACAGTCTCCCGGTCCCTAGGGCCTGGAGCCTGGCCCAAAATGAATGTGGCCATTGTTGAGGTCACTCAGGCTAACCATAGTAGTGACTGGTACTTAATAGGCCCAGACTGCACACACACAGATGCACAGTGATATACACACACAAACCTCTGAAAATAGTGGACATTTGAGGAAAGATAGTATATGGGCTTCTTGGCAGAGAATAGGACATAAAATCCAAAATGATAACCAACAAGAGGCTGTGGTTCTGTTTGCTACCTCCAGTAATCTAACCTAATTATACAGCTCTTTGTACACAATGACGGTTGATCTCATCATGCTTTTAATTTGTTTTTCATTCATTCATTTCATTTAACTAATGTACAATCCCTGGAGTACACATGATTTAGGGTAAGGCATCTGGCTGCATGGTCAACCCAATGGCATTTAGACAGGAGACAATATGGATAATCGAGTTAGACTACATAATGGACAACAATGACCCTGAGGTACATCGCTTCATTAACTTATTCCGGAGGGGTTTTGTTTGTGTGTGTCAGTGTTCTTGTGTCTGCTGCATGAGAACGATCTGTACTGATTTTGACACACCTGTCACATATTTTTGACAAATATCCTGCTTTGTGGCTCTGACTCAAGGGTGAGGCATCCAAGCAGCAAGAGAGCCTAGCTTTGTACCAAGGAGGGCCCCAGCCACCGCTCCTGTCCCGCAGACAGAGTCTGGAGACACAGTACCTCACTCACAGGCTACAGGTACTGTACAGCACCAACCATGCTCACAAAATATTAGGGTTGTGACGATTCACCAATTTGAAGCAACTTGCTGGGCTCCAAGCTTATTGTTTGTTTTAAGTCCAACCAAAATTGAAATCTCCTCACTTTTGATATAAAAGAAACAAAGTGATATTGAAGGTATTGTTACTATTTTTTTCATTTTTAAAAACAAGGTAAAGCATATTTTTGAGATGTATGCTGAAATGGCATCTAGACCTCACGCAGGAGTGGATTGAAACAATAATTCAGGCCAGGAATTTGACTTCATCCCAGGCCACCCTGTTCACACAAACTAGCAGACCGCAAATGTTGTAGGCTAACCCTATTTGTTGATGTAATGGGTACCAGACTAGTTATAAATTTGGCCACCATGTTCATCTGGGAGGAATGTTACTACAAAATACAAAAATTTGGGACTGACTAACAAGTAGTCCCTCTCTGCTCTACCGTTCTTTTTCTTCTGACTGTCCATTAGCCAGGCAACTTGTATAAAATGTTATTGGTAGAGAAGCAGGTAGACAGTTGCTATATGCGTCACTGAGAGACATGATGATGTAATTTTTGGGACACTGCAGCAAAAGTTAGTCATGCCTGATGTGTGGATTAGGAGAGGTCCGTCAATCATTCCTGTTTGCTATATTATCACTGGTCATGTTGACTGTTCACGGCAGACCAAAACAACCCTCAGGCCACCGGGAAATCTCCCGGGTGTTCCCGACAGGTGTCCAGGTGTGATCTCATGCCACTGAGGAAGCGTTCCCATGATATCGCTTAGTGACAGCTGAAAGCCAGCCTTGCTGGCTGGGAGACACTGTGTCAACTTCTCTGATCATACAGCTGTGATCAATGTTGCAAGGCAATAGATAGCACACTTATATGGCAAACTATGGGGCATCCGGGTAGCGTAGCGGTCTATTCCGTTGTCTAACACAGGGATCACCGGTTCGAATCCCCGTGTTACCTCCAGCTTGGTCAGGCGTCCCTAAAAACACAATTGGCCATGTCCGCGGGTGGGAAGCCGGATGTGGGTATGTGTCCTGGTTGCTGCGCCTGTTCGTGGGGGTGGGGGGGAACTGGGGCGAATAGTGTGAGCCTCCCATACGCTACGTCCCCTGGCAAAACTCCTCACTGTCAGGTGAAAAACTCCACATGTATTGGAGGAGCCATGTAGTAGTCTGCAGCCTTCCCCGGATCAGCAGAGGGGGTGGAGCAGCAACCCAAATTACACAATTCAATTGATGGTTCATCGATTCACGAGATTCGGTAAGTTTGTATGGCGCTCAGACAGCAACAGCACCCAAATTTCTTTCAGCTTTAATCAGTAATAACAGAATTCCCCCCCCCAGACAATCTCTTAGTCAAGGTTGTGTTTCCTTGGGGCCGGGGTTGGGAAGCAGCGCTTGGGCTTATTGATCAGTATGTAGTCTCTGTTGCTCTTTTTTCTGATTTTGTAGCCTTTTCTGGTGCATCAAAAAACAGAGACCTATGTATTGGAGTGCTGAAAGTGGTAGCAGTTACAGTTGAAGCTGTTGGGGGCATTATTGTGATCTGGATTTCAGTTGCGACTAATGATAAATAATAATAGTAATAATGGATTACATTTATATAGCGCTTTATCTCGATACCCTTCACATTGAAGGGGGTAAACTTACCTCAACTACCACCAATGTGTAACACCCACCCGGGTGATGCACGGCAGCCATTTTGCACCAGAACGCTCACCACACATCAGCTTGAGGTGGAGAGGGAGGAATCATTGAGCCAATTACACTGGAGGATGATTAGGTTGCCAGATGGAGACAGCCAGGTTGGAAATTTTGCCAGGACACCTGGGACCCCCTACTCTTTGTGATAAGTGCCATGGGATCTTTAGTGACCACAGTGAGTGAGTCAGGACCTCAGTTTAACGTCTTATCCGAAAGACTACCATTGTAGTTGTGTCACCATGTGAGATGAATAATCTCGTATAGCCACACCTCTCTTTAGTTTTAAACCAAGGACTGGCTATGCGATATTATGTGACAACTGGCCCTCCTATGTCTCTTATTGACTTAGCTACCTGCTTGCTCAGCAGTGCTGAATGCACACCAACAGTGAACTGAAAAGGAAAAGAAACATTAACAACATCAACGATGTTAAAGAAAAAAAAAAACAACTTTCCAGTCTATTGCTTTTGATACCATAAGCAATTGACTGGGAAGTTTTTTTTCAACAGTGTTGTTGTTATTCACCCATGTAGTCAATAGTCTCGCTCATGTTCCAATTAAGAGGGCAAAAGAATGCACACTATTTGGATAAATCTGCTTTAGTGTTCCCTCACTGTTTTTTATTTGTGTAGTTATACATTTCGACCGGGAGATGCTTTATCCAGCTTTGAAATTGTGATGACAGATGGGTCCAACTAAAATTCGGTAGTACAATAAAAAACACATTTTAGGCAAATCTCTTGTCAAGGTGGTCGACAATTCTTGTTAAGGCAGCCCACCTTAACTTTAAAAGCCCAGGAGGAAACACTGACTAGTATATATTATAAACACACATTCTCAAACCTTACTTGTGCACTATTAGCATTTGTAGGGATGTCCCCTGGCTTCCATAGCAACTGCAAACCGAAGCTGCTGCGTTTCTCGCCCTGGTTCATGTATGCGGCTGGCTTGAACTAGCTAGTGTTAGCTACACGTTGTGGCTTGCAAAAGCCTTTAATGTTAGCCTTACTAAACAACAATATAAATCGCTACCATGGTATTTGATCTGGACTTTTAGATGTGCGAGGGTAAACGTTAGGTACAAAAAATACGTATTCAAGTAGTTACTTTTAGCCAAGAAACCACTTTGTTTCAGTCCAGTTGATAAAACACAATGGAGCAAAGTGGAGGCTGCAAATTCATACCGAACACTGATGTAACACGCATCCCTAAACAACTCAACTGTTCGCCTTGTGTAGGCTACTGAGCCTTCTCTGAAGAGATGACAGTGAGGGGAAAAAAACTGTACCTTATGTGGTGATCGGCTATTATTTATCTACGGAAATAGGTAACCAAATCTACGCCTACCAACAGAAGCCGACATAGGCAGCGCCCTCATGAGAAAAAAATTAAACGCAAATTTCCTTCTCTTCCTGAATTAAGTAGTAAGTAAAGTTTATTGCACCTTTCACAGATACAAGTCACAAAGTGGTTCACAGTCAAATAAAACAAGAACAAACAACTGATACATGTTTTGTAATCAATAAATAAACAATAGATAAAACACACCAGAGGAAACAGGGATAAACACTAGTTGAAACATGAAATACCACATGCTACCTAAATGCCTGTCTGAACAGATGGTTTTTTACTAGCCTTTTAAGAGTCCACAGACGTCAGACTTATTGGGAGACTATTCTAAAGTTTAGGTGCTGCCAACTGGAAAGCAAGGACTCCCCGAGTCTTAAAACATGTCCAAGGTACACTGGGGGAAAAAAAACCCTGGTTAGAGAACCTTAGAGCTCAGCTCTTGGTGTGGGGGTGCAGAAGGTCCGTGATGTAATGGGGAGCCTGGCCATGTAGGGCTCTATAAGTGAGCACCAAGATTTTAAAATGAATTCTAAGATTAACAGGAAGCCAATGCAGAGGTTAAAATATGTGTAATGTGTGACCATCTGTTGGACCATGTTAAAAGCCTAGTGTAGCTCATGCTAGAAAAGCAATGAAAAAAATACTTGAAGCTGTAATATTTTACTGACATAGAAAGGGTTAACCGCTGATTTGATTTACCATTTCTGATTGACTGAGCTAATTTGGTGACCTGTTGTTGCATAACCTAGCCAATAGGTGTACACTCCCAGCATTCCCTGCTGGCTGATCTAGGGTCTGTAACTGTAAGCTGTCGTCCATTTTGTGCTCTCACTTCGACGAAACCATCTGCTTTACCCAGACCGTATATGCTGAAATCAGACACAACTGTTTAAAATCACCTTGCTGTCCTGATGGAGGGTGCAGAGATTCAAATTGTTCAGCAATCAGATTTTGGTAAATGCTGAATTTTGAGGTTAAGTCCAGTGCCAGGAATACCCATTGAAGAATAGAGACTCCAGTTAACTGGATGGTGAGGCAACCTACAGGATCTTGAGAGCGATTATACAGACTTGTCTTCTGAGAAAGTACTCCTTCACCATTTCCTGGTACAGTAGAACAGACAAATACACACACGGATTGGGCCCCAATGATTAATCCACTGACTTAACACTTAAAAAAAAAAAGACTGAGCTCAGGGACTTTAAAGGGATTCTTTTTTTGTGTGTGCACTTTATTTTAGTTAATTGTTTTGAGGAACATTTTGTATTGCACTTTTGAACTGTAGTTAATGTGTTCAATACACGTTCATGCAAACTTATCTTTGTTGTGTCTCCTTACTGGTGTTCAGACCTCGGGCTCAGGGCAGCCTAGTTTTCTGATACTGGTCCACAATTATTTCCTTCTATTGAAAATCCTCAATTTTTGTTATTAAGCATAACCAGGTTTAAGTGAAAGAAACATGATCGAGTCAGCATCCTAATATGAGCATCAAACCTCATGGGATAGACTCCAGCATCCCCGCGACCCCGATTGGGATAAGTGGCTTGGATAATGGATTGATGGATGGTCAAAAAAAAAATTTTTTTTTTTAAATCACACCAAGATTATGCAGACTAGACCGAGAAGACAAGGATAAGGCACCAAGGTTCTGCCTGATTAGTGAATGAAGGTTATTGTGAAGTGTTGAGTATCAGGAGCAATAATCAACACTTCGGTTTTATCTGCATTTAACTGCAAAAAATTATTCAGTTCCTAATTGCATCTAAACAGTTTTTCAGTACAGAAAGTCTATTAAGCTCATCAGGTTTGAAGTAGAAATATAACGTCATCAGCGTACATATGGTAGATGTCTCTGAAACGTCCTAGAGGAAGCGTAAAATGGGCCCCAAGACCGATCGCTGGGGGATGCCGCATTATATAGCAGCAGTATCTGACACAAATTCACCTAGAGAGACTAGGAGTCCTATCTGTGAGGTAGGAGGAGAACCACTCCAATGCAGTCCCAGAAATGCCTACCAGGTGCTTTAGTCTATGGATTAGTATGTGGTGGTGTGCTAATGCTGTGCTAAGATCCAATAAAACCAAAACAGAACACCAGTATCTGCAGCCATTAGAATATCATTAAAAGGAGGGCCTTAAGTGGAGTACAGTTTATGAAAACCAGACTGAAATAGAAGTAGATGTATACCGGTTAGGATTTCTATTTGCAATCAGTCACAAAATTATGGCATTAGTAGAATGAAAATGAAACTGTTTGCACTATTGCATCACACTGTATTTAATTGCATCATAACCCACTGCATTATATTGTATTAAGAAAGGACTGAATCGAATCATATGACTCTTTTAGCTGCTAAAAATGTATCTAGATGGATTGGGCTGTTGATAGCGTATTGAGATACGAATCAAAACTATCTAAGGTGGTGAAATACACACCTCTAAAAATTACATATGGCTCTAAACAACATACCCATTTCCTCCACCTGTTTTGGCCTGTGTACTCAGCCTGCTGCTTTCATGCCTTATTCTGATCTAATAAGGTCTGCTGTCATAGAGGCCCTTTTGACTAATGTTTACTATGTTAGATATACACCAATCAGCCAAAACATTAAAACCACCTGCCTAATATTGTGTAGGTCCCCCTCATGCCACCAAAACAGCTCTGACCCATCGAGGCATGGAATCCACAAGACCTCTGAAGGTGTCCTCTGGTATCTGGCACACAGACGTTAGGAGCAAATCCTTTAAGTCCTTTAAGTTGCAAGGTGGGACCTCCATGGATCGGACTTGTTTTTCCAGCACATCCCACAGATGTTCGATTGGATTGAGATCTGGGGAATTTGGAGACCAAGGCAACACCTTGAACTCTTTGTCATGTTCTTCAAACCATCCCTGAACAATTTTTGCAGTGTGGCAGGGTGTGTTATCCTGCTGAAAGAGGCCACTGCCATCAGGGAATACTGTTGCCATGAAGGGGTGTACTTGGTCTGCAACAATGTTTAGGTAGGTGGTGCGTGTCAAAGTAACATCCACATGAATGCCAGGACCCAAGGTTTCCCAGCAGAACATTGCCCAGCACATCACACTGCCTCCACTGGCTTGCCTTCTTCCCATAGTGCATCCTGGTGCCATCTCTTCCCCAGGTAAACGATGCACAAGCACCCGGCTGTCCACATGATGTAAAAGAAAATGTGATTCATCAGACCAGACCTCCTTCTTCCATTGCTCCATGGTCCAGTTCTGACACTCATGTGCCCATTGTAGGTGCTTTCAGTGGTGGACAGGGGTCAACATGGATCTGCGGTTGCCCAGTGCACAGCAGGCTGCGATGCACTGTGTTCTGACACCCGTCTGTCATAGCCACCATTAACCTTTTCAGCAATTTGAGCTACAGTAGCTCTTCTGTTGGACTGAACCAGACAGGCTAGCCTTCACTCCCCATGCAAATCAATGAGCCTTTGGCACCCATGACCCTGTCGCCGGTTCAGCGGTTGTCCTTCCTTTGACCACTTTTGGTAGGTACTGACCACTGCATACCGGGAACACGCCACAAGACCTGCCGTTTTGGAGATGCTCTGACCCAGTCGTCTAGCCATCACAATTTGGCCCTTGTCAAAGTCACTCAGACTCTTACGCTTGTGCATTTTTCCTGCTTCCAACACATCAACTTCAATAACTGACTGTTCACCTGCTGCCTAATATATCCCACCCCTTGACAGGTACCATTGTAACGAGATAATCAATGTTATTCACTTACCTGTCAGTGGTTTTAATGTTTTGGCTGATTGGTGTATAGGATTAGCGGTTCTATTGAAAACATTGAGTTAAACAGCCCAGGACTAAACATTTATAATTCTTTGTCCTAATCTTGATATTTGAGTAAATGTTTGTAGCTAGTTTCCATGGCAGTTATCCTGAGTAGTGTAATCAGTGCTGTCTCCCCTTGTGTCCAGAAGGCCAGCGGCTTGGGTAACAGTCCTGCCAGCTGCCAGCTCTTCTGTAAGGAGGCGCCTCGCAGCTTAGAGCAACAGCTCCAGGAGCACAGGTAAACTATTCCTAAGTTTACCACTATGTCTCACGACCACACACCTCTCAATTTACAAACTGTGATATTCTGAAACTTAGTTCCCATCCTACAAACACAGTGCTGTCCTCTCCCTTCCACTCCCGTTATAGTTCTGCTCACACTGCTAAAATGGTAGTATGTGAATTTTGTTCATTAATCACCATTAATGTGTCTATCACTGCCATACCATCACTTGTGTTTACACCTATTATTCTTTTACAACTTGGCCCGGCCTCTTTCACCAGACTGAATCAGAAGAGGATGTACCTACAGCAGCAGCCGCAGGGTATGGGGCTGCAGACCTATTTCAATCAGATGCAGATAGTGGAAGGCTCCTATCCCCCTGGGGGCCCTGCCATGGACGCAACACCCTCCTCAACCTCCCCTCAGGCCCCACCAATTTCAGCAGCCCACCAGCCCCAACACCAGGGCAGCCCCCAGGCCTCGCCCCCCTTCAGCCATCCACCGGGCCTGAGTCCCCTAATGGAGCCCGGGGAGGGCCTGGTTTATGATCCCTACATTAGCCACCACCACTACACTCAGCACCTTTCCGCTGGACCTCATCTGCACCATCAACTCCACCAACCCCAACCCCCTGAGGCCTCCTCCTCCGCCATGGGCTATAGCTACCCCCTGGGCTGTGAGCAGCAGGCCCTGGGACCTTCCAATGAGGCACTTTATCCAGAGCAGTATGAGTATCCCCAGGAGCCCAGCCAACTACCTCCACCTGCCCCAGAGGAGAGTGTTGTGGGTGGATCTGTGGTTGGGGCTGCCATTGGGCCTGGGCAGTACGAAGGCCTAACCCTGCCTGAGCTCCAGAGCTCTCTCCTGGACAGTGAGATGATGGAGACTGTGGACTCCCAGCATGGCTTTGTCCTGGTCAACTGAAGCCAGCTGAAGGGCACAAACAGGACAAGGCGGTATTAAACTACGGAAACCTACACAGCATCAAAACAGAGCAGAGAAAACTGAGATGTAAGTGGAGGTCATATGGGAAACAGGGAAGGAAACTTGTCTCATGTTTTGTTCAGCTAATAATAGACTTTCTTTCCCAGTTGTGATGAACCTCAGAAAAAAAAAGATCTCTACCAAAATCCTCCCTTAGCCTACCTCCCATTCTCCCTCTTCTCCTCTGTTCTCATTCTCACCAGCTCTATTAGTGAGGAACAGGCCAAGTGTGCCACATCGCTTGCCAAGGCTCTGCCGAGCTGACTGGGCAAAGCCTGCTGTTGGCGTGGATGTTGTGTGCATCACCTGTGAGGTGGAGAACTCTTCAGGACAGCTTTGTGCAGCCTGAACATGCTGTAGATCTTGGAGGTTGCCATTGTGCAGCATTTAACATGAAAATTGTTTGAAAGTGGGACCGACTGACTGGCAACCAAAAGCACAAAGGCTGACTGCGCTTTTTTTATTAAAAAAAATAAGACAATGTTAACAGCGATGGATTGACCCTCAAAACACTGCATTTTGTTTTTACTTAAAAAAGATGGAAAAACTGAACAAGAGACAAAAGCCCTCATTTATCACTGAAGCCACTGTTGAAACCACCACTGTGCTGAAGTGGTTGTAAGAAACAGATCTCATCTGATTCATAAACCTTCCTTAGACACTGAGGTGATTGCAACATCCAACATTAAGGTTATATTCATGTGTGCATAGCGTTAAAATGTTTCTCAAGATTTACATTTAACAGCACTCTCCACTGATGAGGACAAGATGGGTTAATGCCTCCAGCTAGACAAATGGTACCAAACATACTAGCTCACAGTAAGTGCAAAGAGTAATGCACCATCGCCCAGCTATTTGCTTAGACTGTGCTGCACTATACTGCTTTTGATATTGATAAGACTGCCTATTAGAAAAATCTCTGATAAATTGTTCTCTCAATAAGAGTGATTAACAAATCAAAATCAGTGGAAATGAAACTAGCAGGCTTTAGCATAGGTGCTGAGAGGTATTAAAGTTAGTTTAGTTTGTTTATATTACGTTACTACTGATCCATGCTTGTTTCTTACACTACTGAACCACATTTCCACCTCACCATCTGATTGTACATCCTTTCAGAGTATACTGTGGTTACGTTTTACATATGTGTATGTAAAGAGAAAATCGCCACATTTGTATTTTACAATTGAACTGAGTGTTATGTTGGCTTGATAAATGAGGGCTAATGTAATTAATTTTAGCTTGGTTAAGCCGTTGCGGTGTTAGTCAATATTATTCTAATTTTTTTGTGGCAATATTGAAGCAATATTAATCATTACTAATAATGATGAGGGATTTTGAAAAGAAAGCCTCACCTGTACCTCCAACTTTGATTGGTTCCCGGGACCTCTGAATTATCAGCAGAGACATCGCTGGAGCCGATGATGTAACTGGGGATAATCTTTCACTGGCCTTGCAAGTACAGGGATTAGCCTTGGGAAAGCAGTGTGTGTGTGTGTGCGTGCGTACACACACACACCTGCATGCATGAGTGAGAGGCTTCCCTGTTTATTGATACACTTGACATTCAAATTCCTGAATCCATCACATCAGTCAGTGCTAAAACAAGACGAGCACTGTTTTCAAGTCCACATTTCACAACAAATACATACATGCTTTAACCAAAACAACACATTATTAAAACTGCTCCCTGGCCCGGAGTTGTAGCCTAAAAATAATGGATTTAATCCCCATTTACATCCTTAGCTCTAGCCATGCTTATATGTTGTGTCCATGATAGCAATGTCCACTCTTGTTTCGGACAGTGAAATAATCCCTTAACGATTCCATTAATGTTTTTTTTGGGGTTTTTTTTTTTTTATAATAGGAATGTTTTGCTCTCTGTGGTTTGGGCTGCTGTGAGACAAAGACCAGCACCAAATTTGGTCACCTGACACTGGATTTAGACTGGTGGCTCACCACTGCTCTTTGACTGACAGCAAGCCTGAGACAGGCAGTTGTTTTGTTTTGTTCTTTTCTTTTCTACAGCACTTAAGACTGGTGAATCTACTTGAAGCGCACAGATGTATCTTCTCTGACAAACTATTTACAGTGGACAAACAGAATGGTGATGTTCAGAGACTTTAGATTATTGTGACTGTGACCATCAAACGGACTGCTAGACCTTTGACGGTCACCGGTTTCACTTCCATCTATTGTCAGATTAGCCTTCAGATAAGAGTGTCAGTCAATAGACTAGACTGCAGGAATATTTGAGGGGTTAACAGTCAGGACAGAGAATACAGAATTAACTTTACCAGTGGTGTCTAGAATATTGTGCATGATTACAGTCTTTAATGATATTCAGACTACATTCACCATTGAGGGTTGCAGTCCAGGTATAGAGACTTTTTTTTCTTTTTTGTCAAGGTAGAATAGAGACCTACAGGATGATCTGTGGGAGTTGAATTACTGGAGCACTTTGACAAGGAGGGGAAGAAACGATGTAATAAGACGAGGAGGTGGTGGGGATGGTGGAAAAGGTTTGTATTAGTCCACCGTTTCCTGGTAGATGAAACAAACCGCAATCTGTAGGAAACACCTTTCTCCTCTCTTCCCCTGATAATGGACACAAAACATATTTTCTTTCAAAGAAAGACCAGACACAATAACACTTTAACCCGATTGTTGTTTTTGCAAAGATAGGGTAACACTTTTCATGTTATGCTTTGTACAAATTAGGGGTTTAGAGAATCTCAAGTTTACCAAGAAATGGCAAATTTCGTGTTGAACATGAATTGTGTTCAGTGTGCCTTTTAGTTTCCTTCTTTTCAAGCTAAATTACGATTTTGAGTAGCAGCATTATTTCTGGTTGGACGCCCCCTTTTCATTTGTTTGTTAATTTTATGATGAGGCTTTTTTTCCCTTTGTTTTTGGAATTCTCTCCGGAAATAAGTTGAACCAGATTTTACAAAGGTACAAAACCAAAGTCCCTCAGAAGTTTCCCTGTACGACCCACCATGTGGAGTTTTTGGAGCTTCTTTGTCAGCTTCTCTACCATGCTTTCTCTTGATGGTCAATCAGTATATGCCATTTAAAAGTATTATAGCAATATCTCTCTAGTTGAAGACTAAAGTAATGAAGACTCTTGTGGATGTGTCTCCAAGTATCACAATTGCACCCTCCTGCTGATTTGAGAAAAAAAGAACATCAATCTATCAATAGAAATCCAGTTTTATATTTACCTTCATTGATGTTGACCACACATAAGCTAACTTGCTGTTGAGATTAAAAAAAGGTTTATTGAACATAATGTGTTTTCTGTGTGTCTGTGTTGATGAGGTACTTGAATATGACAGTACTGTCATTATAATAAAAGTACTTCACATAATTCCAATGTGCTTATTTGTAACATGGGTGGTGTGGAAGCATAGTTACACAGATGACACTTAAGTATTTTTCCTCATCATAGATACACGTACACCTTCTCCACATAATCCACTTGTGCTCCAATTTTAAATTGCAGAGGTCTGCAATTTCCATCCATTATCCAAACTGCTTATCCTGCTCTCAGGGTCACGGGATGCTGGAGCCTATCCCAGCAGTCACTGGGCAGTAGGCAAGGAGACACCCTGGACAGGCCACCAGGCCATCACAGGGCCAACACACATTCACACCTAGGGACAATCTAGTACGGCCGATTCGCCTGACTGTTACGGACTAGTCGGGTCTAGGGGTTAAGGGTTAAGCATGCAATACTAGTCCTAACCTGGAGTGTGTAGAAAAGACGGAAAATGAGGGGAGAAACGGAAAAGAGGACTGATTTCCAAGACTAGAGAAATAGCTGGGAGGTGGGCTAGCTTACCGAGGTAGCAGGCTGGCAGTTAGCAGGTCCCTCCGACAAGGCCTCGGCCATATGGGTCTCAGCTCCCGTAAGCGGCGGACTCCAACTTGGTAGGTTAGGTCAGTTTAGGTTGATGGTGTTGAGCTGGAAAGGTGTGAACTTGTAGTGTCCTGTACAGCGTGTTCAAAATGGCGTATCCTGAGGCACATGTATGCAAACTGCCGGCATTAATTAACTCCAGGGAATGCACCGGCCCCTAACAGTGACATCCTCTTATAAACACTGCTTAACCGCTCCCCCAATCATTTCTCAATGAAAAACAGTCCAAGTATGTAAGAAAAGGAAGATGGGAAAAAGGCAAATATAACCCCCATCACTTCTAACATTCCTCCCCGCTTACAGCGAAAGGGGGGGAAAGCATCTGGTTTCAGCCTATTTTTATGTATATATATATATATATATTTATTTATTACCCTTTTTATATTAATCATTTTCACATTTCTTAAAACAACAACAAGACTGTGTACAATTATAATCTGTTTTTTTGACTCCATTGATTCATGTGCATTACTATCAACCATGTACTCCCAAACTTTTCAAAATACCCAAGCCATATACTCATCCCCTTGACAGGGTGTCCGCAATAACATTTTCTGTGCCTGGCAAATGGACTACCGTCAGGTTATATGGTTGTAAAATTAAACTCCAATGGAACACTCTCTGACTGGATGTTTTGAACTTTGACAGTAATATAAGTGGGTTGTGATCAGTGAGGACTACCAGATCAGCTCCAGAACTAGAGGTGTACACCTCAAAGGCTAGGACAAGAGCCAGGGCCTCCTTCTCAGTGGTGGAATATCACTTCTGATGGCAGTTCAATTTCTTAGAGAAATATGCAACAGGCCTGTCTATTCCTGACACATCAGTCTGTAGCAGCACCGCCCCCACTCCAACATCACAAGCATCCACTGCAAGCTTGAATGGAACAGAGAAGTCTGGAGCAACCAGCACCAGTTCACTAGCTGGAATAGCTTTAACCATTTCCAGAGCTGTCTGAAATCTGCTGACCAGCTAAACCAGCAGTGGCTAACCATGTGCCATGGAGAGCCATGTGTATGCAGGTTTTCATTCCAACTCGATTCCACACCAGGTGATTTCACTGATACATTCTTCCTCTTTGGTTGAAGGTCTTTGGTTGAGGGGTTGCTAATTAGTGAAATCACCTGGTATGGAGTCCAGGTGGAATGAAAACCTGCATACATATGGCTCTCCAGGGCACATGGTTAGCCACCCCTGAGCTAAGCGTAACTCCCTTGTTCAACAGGTTTGTGAGTGGTGTTGTCACAGATGCAAAGTTGGGAACAAACTGCCTATAAAAACCACACATGCCCAAAAGGCGCATGAGCTGGCATTTTGTTTTCGGAACAGGCAGGTCTAAAATGGCTTGCACCTCGGCAGTCCTTGGTCTCACTGAACCTTGACCCACCTGGTGCCCCAAATATGTGACTTGCCCCTTTCCAATCTCACATTTGGGCAAGTTGATTACCAACCCTGCTTGTTTAAGACATTCAAACAGCTGTCTCATGTGTTCCATGTGATTAGACCACGGAGTGCTATTGTAAACCACATCATCCAGGATATGTGACAGTGTTCTGCCATCTGGAGGTTACCAAATTCATTAACCTCTGAAAGGTTGCTGGGGCATTTTTCATGCCAAACGGGAGAACCTGACAGTGATACAACCTCTCCTGCGTCACAAATACAGACACATCTTTTGCCCTTTCTGTCAACGGGACTTGCCAGTAGCCCTTTAACAAGTCAAGACACATACATGCATAGCCGATCTTATCAATACAGTCTTCCAGCCTGGGTATAGGATATGCATCTGTTTTAGTTACATTATTTACCTTCCAGTAATCAATGCAAGGACAGACAGTTAAATCAGGCTTGGGAACAGGGACTAAGGGAGAACTCTATTCACTTGAGCCTTGCTCAATCATACCGGTTTCTTCCATACAAACTTAGCACAAAAAGTAAGGACATTTGTGTTTGGTAGATTATTTCTTTGTTGTAACAATGCTTCTTGGCAATAAATCTTATATCAGGCACCTGGTTGTCAGCACCTGGGGTACCAGAAGCTCAAAACGAGTCAATAGCAACAGCAAAATAAGCTGTTTGGCATTGGCAGAGAAGATTTGGCAAATTTTTCATGGGCGCAACCCACATACTCAGCTCTGCTGCTCATCCCACAAATGCATGTTCCTTACAAATGTGGCACCATTTAAAGGGGAAATAAACAGGCTTTCCAACGGTATAAGATTTATTGCCAAGAAGCATTGTTACAACAAAGAAATAATCTACCAAACACAAATTTCCTTACTTTTTGTGCTAAGTATAGAACAACTCTGGTTTCAACTGAGCCCATTTTTGCGGGTTAATCCGGTACGGGTGCTGTTTAATGGGGGTTGCCTCACCAGTGTCTACATCATGGGTTATTACATTTGTTAAGCCAGGGGTATCTCTAAACAGAGGACTAAACTGATCCACTACATGTAATACATCCTCTTTCTCCTCTGTGGTGAGATGACTCAGTGACTCTCTGAGATTGACCAGGGCACTGGAATTCTTAAGCCTAGCTGTAACTGTCAACTGACCCAACCCCATCATCTCCTCCTCTTCCACAGTAACCTGAGATATGATCACACAGCGGATGGAGTGTCATGAGTATAATAAGGTTTCAAGAGATTGATGTGACATAGTCGTGATTTCTGTCTCCAGTTGGGTATTTCAACAACATAATTGCAATCACCCACTTTCTTGATAACCTTATATGGATCATACAATTTCACCCCCAGCTTACCTCCACCCATGGGCAACAACACCAGATCCTGGTCTTCTGCTTTGAAGGTATGCTTCACTGCCTTTTTGTCATAGTGAGCCTTCATCTTTCCCTTAGCTGCTTCTAAGTTACTCCTGGCCAAGTCACAAGCTGCATGCAGCCGGTCCTTGAAAGACACTACATACCGCAAAACCCCACTAGCAGCACCTTTCTGCAAAGCTGACTGCAACAGTTGTTCTTTCACCATCTTCAGTGGTCCTCTCACTTGATGTCCATAAACCAGCTCAAAAGGGCTAAAACCTGTAGCCTCATTCACCGAGTCTCTGACAGCAAACAATAAAAATGGCATAGCTACATCCCAGTCATTTGAGCAACCAACACAATAGGTCTTAATCATAGACTTTAAAGTCTGATGGTACCTCTCGATTGCACCTTGGGACTGAGGATGATAGGCAGATGACATAATTTGTTTAACTTACAGCTCGTGCATCACTTCCTGGAATACACCAGAAGTGAAGTTGGACCCACGATCATGTTGGACTTCTAGTGGTAAACCTACCCAAGAAAAGGAATGGAGCAGAGCCTCCACTATCACCTTGGTCTTAACTAATTTTAATGGCACCACCTCTGGAAATCTGGTGGCAACATCCATAATAGTCAGGAGATACTCATTCCCTTTCTTAGTTTTTGGCAGAGGAGCAACACAATCAATAAGTACTCTTGAGAAAGGTTCCTCCATGACAGGTAGAGAGCAGAGAGGAGCAACTGGAATTGTCTGGTTGGGCTTGCCCACAACCTGACAAGCATGACAGCTATGACAATTTGAAACCACATCTTTATGCATTTTGGGCAAGTAGAAATGTCTACTGATTTTCTCTTGAGTTTTACAGATGCCTAAATGACCTGCTAAGGATACTTCATGGGCTAAATGCAGGACTTCCTCCCTGAAACTCTCAGGCAACACAATTTGAGTCATAATGGCCCACAGCTAATCTGCAGGATGATCACGAGGCCGCCATTTCCTCAACAAGACTCCATCTTGGAGAAAGAAACCTTCAGCTACAGCCTTCATGTCCTCAGCATTATCATACATCTTTCTTAATGGAGCTCCAGAAGGATCTTTTCGTTGCTCAGATATAAAGCCTTCCTGACAAAACTGGGTGCAGGGGGACACTTCAGCTAGCATAGTAAAAAGGGTACCAGCCAAGCCACCAGATAGTTCATACTGCTCGCTGGAATTTCCCTTTTCAGCAGCCAGAGCCTGAGCACGTCAACACACTCCATAAACACCTCAGGATGTTCTCTCTCCAAAGCCATGGTCTTAGGGACCTCACAAGGTGTCTCACTCACAACAGGTGTCACACAAACCTGAGCACCAGCCAAATCATTGTCCAACACAAAGGCAACTCCTTCAGTCGGCAAGGAAGGGACAATACCCACCACTACAGGGCCATTTACAATGTTTGATGCCAGATACACTTTGTTCAGAGGGGCACTAACAAAACCACCTCCTACCCCCTTCACTGGGGTAGAAGCTTTTAAATAGGTGGCAGGCGGTAGATCTATGACACCCTGAACCATTAAGGACTGTGTGGCACCTGTGTCCCTCAAAATTCATATAGGGACCATTTTGCCATCAGGTGCACCAGAAGCTGACCCTTTTGACACAAAACCTTCAAAACCCTTCACTATTGGGCAGGAAGGCAGGCTTAAACTCTCCACTTCACAGGGACCGATCCGAGTCTGGGTGCTAATCAATCCCATAATTTTTCCCATCTCCATTTTTCCTCTTGAAACTGGGACAAATGTACATTATATGGCCAGGTTTTCTGCAATAATGGCAGATGACATCCATTTGGAAAAAATGAGACTACTCATATCTTTTCCCTGGCCCTGGAGACTGAACAGAGCTGGGAGTAGATTTTGTCATGACAGCCTCACTAGGCCTGTCAGTTGCAGCCTGCCTCCTATCCTTTCCATGGCACTTCTCTGCGAGTTAACACAACAATCTGCTGCCATAGCAGCTTTTCTTAACTCAGTAATGCCCATCTCATTTAGATGCATCTCCATATGCTGGGGCCAACTGGTTTTGAACTGCTCCACCAGCATAAGTTGCTGCAACTCTTGAAAGGTGTGAGTGTTAGTGCTTGCTAACCACCTGTCAAACACAACCTCCTGTTGCCTAGCCAAATCAAGGAAAGTTTCACTTGGTTTTTGCTGCAAAGACCTTAACTTCTGTCAGTAGGCTTCTGGCACCACCTCATATGCTGCCAGAACCACCTTCCTCACAGTATCATAGTGTCTGCTGTCAGAAGCATCTATCGCCGCATAAGCTTCCTGGGCTCTGCCCTCAAGCACACTCTTGATAAGCAACGTTCACCTATTCTCCAGCCATTCTAGTTCTTTGGCAATGTTCACAAAAGCGTCAAAGAACAAGCCCACCTCATTTCGATTTAACTTTGGCATGAGTCTCCAACAGCGGGAAACATCAAAACAAGCTTCACGCTTACACTATAAGTCACTGTTGTTCACTTTAAGCTTCTCTTGCTCTAATGTCAGCTTTGCTAACTCAAGCTGAAACAGCCGTCCCCCCCTCCTCTGCTCTTTCATGTACGGGATCTTTTAGGTATAACACTGAAATCAGGGTCTCCACAATCTCTGGCTTTTTAGTCTCTGGAGTGATGTCTACATCACAATATTGAGCTACAACAAGCAAATCTTTTTTAAGCTTATGCAAATCCTTGCGCCCAAAATCACTCCCATAAAACTCATCTATGTTGAACGTTGCCATTGTTATTGTTAAACAATTCTCAAAAAATAGGCTAACCAAAAGAGACAAGACTAACAAAATTATCTCCAAGGTAAATATTACAAAATAGCCTTACCAACAAAACATATAACCTGCAACAAGAGCTAGCTGGTTGCAATTCCCAGGAATTGATATGAAAAGGGCGCAAACAGAGCGCTCGCGACGTTACTCGCAGACCACAAACCGATACACTGCAGTACACACCAGCAAAACACCTGCCACCATCAGCTAAGTAGCTATCTGGTCTGCTAACCAGCCAAACCAACCTGTTATCAGCCTGTATCCCCGTTTTAACCTCAACACACACGATAAATGTATTCATTAACTTCCCTTCTAGCTATCTTAGATTTATATACATACACAACCATCCGTTTGAAGTGAGAAGTTGGCACCGTGCAGCTATTCTGCGCGTAGCTGTATGTCCGTGGCCTACTTCTAAACCTAGCAACACGCGGCTTTTCCCGAGCTGAATCTAACTCAGTTGTGCCTCTTCTCACAAACAGAACGCTTGGATGTAACTCGCTAACCGACGTCCAATCGCTAACCGGTTTTATCGAACATTAATATGCATTAATCTTGAAATAAACCACGGACGAGCGCCCCAAATTATGTTACGGACTAGTCGGGTCTAGGGGTTAAGAGTTAAGCATGCAATACAAGTCCTAACCTGGAGTGTGTAGAAAAGATGAAAAACGAGAGGAGAAACAGGAAAAAGGACTGATTTCCAAGACTAGAAAAATAGCCGGGAGGTGGGCTAGCTTACCTAGGTGGCAGGCTAGCAGTTAGCAGGTCCCTCCGACAAGGCCTCGGCCATATGGGGGGTTCAGCTCCCGTAAGAGGTGGACTCCGTCTTGGTAGGTTAGTTCAGTTCAGGCTGATGGTGTTGAACTGGAAAGGTGTGAACTTGTAGTGTCCTGGACAGCATGTTCAAAATGGCTATCCGGAGGCGCATGTATGCCAACTACTACTACCACTACTTTACTTTCGGCTGCTCCCGTTAGGGGTCGCCACAGCAGATCATCCGTTTGCATTTCTTTCTGTCCTCTGTCACACCCATAGACATACGTATACATATCTGTGGTCACACCAGCCACCTGCATGTCCTCCCTCACCACATCCATAAACCTCCTCTTTGACCTTACTCTTTTCCTCGTGTTCCTTAGTGTTTGCATGCATGCCGGCCGGCACTTATTAACTCTAGGGGATGTGCCGGCACCTCGCGGTGACGTCTTCTTATAAACACCGCTTAACCACGCCTCCAATCATTTTTCAGTGAAAACCAGTCCAAGTATGTAAGACAAGTAAGAAGGGAAAAGCAAATATAATCCCCATCACTTCTAACACTGACCTACATGTCTTTGGACTGTGGGAGGAAACTGAGCACCCAGCGGAAACCCACGCAGACGGAGAGAACATGCAAACTCCACACAGAGGACGACCCCCAAAGTCGGACTACCCTGGAGCTCTAACCCAGGACGTTCTTGCTGTGAGGCGATCGCGCTAGCCACTGTGCCACCATGCCGCCAGGTCTGCAATTTATCATTTATAATTTAGACCACACAACCCAGTGTTGCAAGGTGTAGGTGTGGCCCAATGACCTGGGGGAAAAGTGAGTCACACTAAAACTGTTGAGTCATCTGTTAGGCTGAAATCATTTCAACCAGAATTAAAGCACCTGAAGTGGTCAATCCATGGGTAGTTGTTGGTTACATCATATCTGATGATTACAGGTCACGCCATAATGATTGCTTCCTTTAGTCCATTTTTAGAAATGTTTGAAAAGTTTTGTTAATATGGCTCATGGAGACACAAGCAAAATTTAAATGCATCGGCTCACGGTGATTCCGACATTTCATCGTTCTCAAACATGGACACATAGCATATACACTGAACAAAAATATACTAACACAGATTTTAACAAATTTGTGAACAAAATTTGAGAGAAATAGGCCTTTTGTGTTCATAGAAAAAGTCTTAGATCTTTGATTTCAGCTCATGAAAAATTGGAGCAAAAACAAAAGTGTTGCGTTTATATTTTTTTCAGTATAGTTAAAGTCTTCCACTTACCCAACCATCCTTTATCTATTCCAGCTTAATCCATATGATGATTCCTGCATCAATCAGAACTGTAGTTGCTATTGCTGCAGTTGGCCTCAGCTCTATGCCATACCTTACACGAGTAAGGGCAATGTTTGGAATCTCACCATAGTTTTTTTCTGTAACTTTGCCGAAACTGCAGGCTCAGGGTCAGTTTCAGGGAAGCGCTCAACTTCAGAGACAAACTCATCTTCGACCCCAACCTCCGGCTTTCAGCAACAAGATGGCTACAACTGCCGTCCCAACAGAAGTTACCAAAATAAAAGCCCTAACTTCAAAATAAAAGCTCTCAACTTAGTCTCTTTCTTCCAGAATAATAGCAAAATAATCAAAAATGTAATAATAAATGCAAATTAGTGTAGGTTAGGGTTATCTGAATTTTAAAAAATCATCAGGTTTGTGTTCTACACACCAAAATATGTTATTTGAACACCCCTCTCCAATGATTTATTAAAAAAATACAGTGTATGGCCCACCCTAATCAGGGTCGCGAAGGGGTTAGAGTCTATCCAGCCAGTCCAACATACACCATTCACAATGTAGAGACTCAAGTTCAACCAGCATGTATTTCTTGAACCCAGGCAAACTTGGGGAAAGCATGCAAACTCCACACAGATGGGCTGAAATCAAACCCATGACCCCCTTGCTGCAAAGCAGCAGTGCTCACCGCTAAACCACTGTGCCACCCCTGGCTCAGTTACAAAATCAGTTTTGAAAGCTAACTGAAAATGCTCATTGTACCAAACATTACTGTAAAAGTAAAGTAACTTGAGTATTTAAATGGTCTACAAGCAGTAGACACAGTGCTTCATTTGTAAATCATGAGGTCCCAGATCACCGAGGAGGTGACCCAGCTGTAAACAGAGGTATGTAGGGGGGGCTCTATTATTATGTCGACATAGCAAACACATTAGACACCGCAGAAATTATATTTTCATGATTTAGGCAATATCTTCGACAACACTGAACAACTTTGTTATACCGAGGGCTCATTGAAATGATATAACTTTTATTGCAACCCTATTCTGTAGTCTTCAAACTCAATCAACTCACTACAATCACACAACACAGATGCTTTTGCCATAGCTGCTATCAGTAAACTCATCACCCATCATCACAGAGGGATGAGCCAAGTTATTGTTCAGGACAAAAGGAAATGGAGGGGGGGGGGGATCCAAAACTGAGATTACCACTGAAGACCACACTGGATCATGTGCTGTTTCTAGTGTTTGGTAGAAATGCGAAGCATTTTGTCAAGTGACATCTGATCCTGGTCTGGTTAATGGTACAATATTGGTAACGTGTTAAGGAATACAAGGTATTCTACTAGGATCAGATCTTTATAACCTTACAGGGAAAGCTGCCCTCTTCCCTGTGCCGTACAGCCCACCGTAGCCCACTGCACCATTCTGTGGTATTCTTTTATAACCGGCTCACCAGTGTGACAGGCTGGGGGAGAACCTGAATAATTCACGACTGCTGAGGCCTTAACCCACAGCTGAGAACACCGATCCCACACCGGGATTTTGCACCTCTCCTTGCCTCCAAAGCAATTGCCTGTCAGTAATCAGGAAAGAAAAGAAAAGAATCAAACAAAACACCCATTTACAATGAGAACAATGTGTTATTATGAGCTCAGCCCTGGATGATTTGAGTTGCAGATCAGAAGAAAATGGCACAATAAAGCAGATACATTACCATCGATACATACACAGCAAAATGTTGTCTGTTTAAATGGGGAGCTCGCTGTGTTACTGGAGTGCAGCGATTGATCCCTCTTGTATAAATAGGGTCGCGTCGAGAGAATGACATAGAGGGCTCCAATCAGCCCACTCAGACAAAGAACAGCTAATCCCACTAACACACAGCCAGAGGAAGGTGAAGTGGCGAGGTCAATCTTTTGTTAGCACTTATTTTCTTGGGATCGGGCCACGTGCACTGGCATGTTGTTACTGCTGGGCAAACTGCTTGTTCTAAAACATAGGAAGGGTCACATTCAATCATGTTTCACCCAAGTGCATATATATACATATATATATACATATATATACATACTATATATATATATATATATATATATATATATATATATATATATATATATATATATTACACACACACACTCCCTTTCCAAGAGAAGATTTAAATTGAGTGACATTGGTCCACACATTCCATCCATCACATTTGACAAAGATGACTGTACTCACTCTGGAGAGCTGCATGAGAGTGCATTTGGAGATGAATTTAAGACGTAATGTGTTCAGGAGCTCTGATTGAATAATGCCAAAAACACTTCTTTTTTTTACCTCCTACTGTAACCTTAAAATAGGTTGGTTGGCTTGGTTGGCACCTCTTCCAATCTGTTCTGGTGCACCAGGTAAAAATCATTCCATTAATACATCAGTTCAAAACTGGAATTTAAAAGTGCTATGTGCAATGTTTCAGAGTTCCTGGCTCATAATATGCTGAATGGTACTGATTGAAACAAAGTACAAATTCATGGCCCCTCCAACTCACAGATTTCTGCATTCAAAAACACAGGAGCCAGGCCAGCTGAGTTCTCAGTTGTTATCTGATGCCCCCCCCCCAAAAAAAAGACTTGACTCACACTCAGAGCAATCTACTGAGGGCGTTCAAAAACAGCAGATGTTGGCAAATGTCCTTTACACCTGACACCTTTCTATTTCAATGTGTTTACTTTGATTCGAAGTTATTTACACTGCTTTAGGATGGAGGTCAGGATTCAGCCTCCCGACTGACTTCACGACAAAATGCCAGCATGCAAGGTCTTTTCCAGTGCAACGTAGTTATTTATAGTGTGTACTCGGCGCAGTGCTCAGCCATTGACATTTCAAGCAGGCTGCCTGTAACAGACACAGATGCTCTTGAGAGTGAAATAGGTAGCTGATAAGAGACAATTGCAATCTCTTTTTCAATATAATATCAGACTATCGGAAGCCCATTCATTCAGCAGGCTAGAGTACTGTAATGACATCAATGGTTACCATGACAACAGACAGAGGGTGGATGACAACATCCCACAGAGTATTTAGAGCAGAGATCACAGGACTGCTCAGCATTACGGCTGCACTGAGGACTGGCTCAGTGACAAATAATTCAGCTAGCAATGTTAGTTTGGTAGTAGTAGTAGTAATAATAATAATAATAATAATAAACTATTTATATAGCACTTTTCTAAACAAGGTTACAAAGTGCTTCTCAGAACAGGATAAAATTGTTAAAAATGACAAAAAAACATTGTAAAAATAAAGAAGCTTCTTACGTTTGTAATATTCAGAAAATAGATGGGTGACCATGAGTACAAAAATGTACCTGTTACTTTCATTATGCAATGATATACGGTTGTCCTAAAACAAATGCACTGGTATTTGTTTTGGATATGCTGTGCAACAAATGAGTCAGCCTTGCGGTTTTGTATGGTCTGTATTATGATTACCATTCTAAACCAATGAATCAAAGTTGATCTTGATGTCCAGGAGACACTTTTGGGAAATCAAGTCTTCATTTGAGGACCAGGCACAAAGTTATAGGTGTGTGTTCCCACTTAATTAACTCCATTCCCATGCCTCTCTGAACATATGCTGCACTAGATAAGCTAACCAACATAAGGACGGTGAGAACTCCCACTCCCCATATGAGCCAGCGGTGTCTGAGGGATGAAAATCAACTTCTATGAACACTAACTGGGACATAACTGACACAAACTGTCACACACAATTTGAGTTCCAAGCTTTTACTCTTCTCCATTCAAACCACAATGGCAACAGTATTCCAGAGAAATCCAAATATGGAAGTTTACATTGAAAAACGACTTCAGAAATGGAAGGTGACACATTATGTGTGTGTGTGTGTGTGTGTGTGTGTGTGTGTGTGTGTGTGTGTGTGTGTGTGTGTGTGAGATAGAACAGATAAAAGACAAAGTGACTCGTGTGGAATGAGTGGGCCAGTGCTCTTGTTATACCTGTCATTTGTTAGCCCTGGAGCAGGTGACCTCACCATGTCCGTGTCCTGCTGAGCAGGGGCCTTTCTTAACCTCTTTTCATTAGAGATGAAATGGTCCAGAGAGACAGATGCATTGACGTCAAGGCTCTCAGCGCTATCAAGTTCTCTGGCTGCTCGAAAATATCCCCAAAATAACAGGATCTAAATGGGAGGAAATGGGCTGCTGCTGTTTCATTACAGCTTCATGAACTCAAGTGGATTTAAACACGGATTAAGCCTAGCCCCTAGAGTAATCGTGTTTTAATGAAGATTTTCAGTCCAAAAAAAATGCAGTTCATAGCTTTGGGTGTTCTTCGGGGTCGTGATCGCAGGCTGTATATGATATCTTTTAGCACCTCCGTTACAGCTGAAGAAGAGAGGGCCTCGATTCTGGTTTTGCCGCACTGAGTTAGATTGCCAGGGCAGCCCTCTTTCTCTTTAAGGGCTTCCCGCTTCTCCATCTGTAATAAAGCCTCCCTCTGCTATATAACACAGCTAGCAGTTCATAGCACGTCTCCTTGAGAAACCACATTGCCCCCTACTTCCATTTAACGCAGGTCTTAGCTCGTGCTGAATGTGGGCAGTGCAGGATGTGACGCCCAGTGGGGTCAACCACACACACTTTTGTGCTATCGGTTTAGGCTGCGGGTTTTGCCGGTCAAAGTTCGCCAAAGTTGAATTCCAAGACGTGAATTTCCTTCGCCACCGGAAGCGACCGTTGTATTCGGCCCTTCGCTCGCCATAGAACGGAAGTGAGCGGGAGGCGAATATTCGCCAATGTTAATTTCGCGCATGTGCCACAAAAGCACGTTCTGCTCACCATTTGCATAACACATACACTCTTTATAAATTGGCATAGTAAATCGGATGAGTGCATGATTGGGAGAGCAAACTGGTCTTAGGGTTAACAGGAGATTTGGGAAGATTAAGTAGCAGGGTTCAGATCCTAACGAGGATTTGTGGGCATGTTTGTGTTTATGTGCGTGGACTCGTATTGCCTTTAATCCCCTCTGCTTATCCGAAATCAACAGAATTGTTGGTGCCAAGTTATTAAACAGCTGTCTTTATCCAATAGTTTCGGGAACTAATTTTGACAATACATCTGTTCCTTTGTGGGGAAAATAACATTCAAGCATTCGTTCTCGATCCAGCCCCGGTCTGAACTTTTCCCTCTTCTCGGCTGTGTTGTGGATGAAACCAGGTGGAGGCTACGGTCTCTGCTCTGCGTGCCTCCACACGGCAATAACACTCCTGTCAACTCCTGCTTTCATCTACACAGCAGCTACACACCAGGTCGTCGCTGCCCAAACACGAAGAGGAACATCTGAAACTAATTCCACGTACAGCCCAAGTAGGTGGATGAACTCCTACTCGGGACCTCAGCTCGGACAAACTGGGTTTTACTGACGTCTGACTGTGAAGCCCTGTGGTCTGGGACTTTGAGCAATTGAAAAAGCCTCTGATGAATAGCTTTTGACTGCCTTAAAAGTGACTGGTACTAAAACACCACCACCAACCAAAGCCTCGAGCTACAATAACGGTAGCGACTGAAATCAGACTCGGCCAGTCTCTTTTTCACCAAGACTGCCTTTTTCCACGTACCTAACATAGCTAAAATTCGGTCTTTTCTGTCCATGGCTGACGTAGAGACTCTTACATGTATTTGTTTCATCCAGACTTGATTACTGTAACGTTCTGCTCTCAGGTCTGCCACGTGCTTGCACTAAATCTTCAGATGGTTCAGAATGCTGCTGCTAGAATCCTAACTAATACTAGAGAATTTGACCATATTACACCAATTCTGGCCTCCCTTCATTGGCTTCCTATCCGTGTTAGATCAGAATTCAAGGTGTTTCTGCTGATTTATAAAATCCTAAATGGGCTTGCCCCATCTTACCCGTCTGATCTCCTTAAATTGAACATTCCCTCTCGAGCTCTGCGCTCTCAAAATACAGGGATCCTGTGTGTACCCAAAGTTAAGAAGAAGGCAGCTGGTGGCAGGGGCTTTTCCTGTCAGGCCCCATTCTTGTGGAATAACCTGCCTGCTGCCATCCATGGCCGGATTAACCCATCAGGGGGCCCCGGGGCATGCACGTCCATTGCCCCCCCTCCCCCAGTCAGATAGGCTGCGCAAACAATACTAACTAAACATTGTTAAATGTAAATGTAAAGCTTGGGGGCCCCCGCATCAGTAGAGACTGTAGCTTGGGGCCCCGCATCAATAGAGACTTTGTAGCTTGGGGCCCTGCACCAGTAGAGACTGTAGCTTGGGGCCCCTGCATCAATAGAGAATAACTTGGGCCCTGCATCGCGACGCAGGGTTGGAACAAACGTCCCTTGTAGGGTATGATTGGGGATCCCTACTATACGCGAACACAATACCCCTGACCTTTTGGGGCCCCTCGTGTTCCGGGGCCCTCACCCGGCATTCCCAGTCCATAATACAGCCTTGCTGCCATCAGACAATCAGAGTCTGTCGAGTCCTTTAAATCCAAACTTAAAACTCATCTTTTTGCCTTAGCCTACAATTAGTTGCCTTCAAGTTGACTACTTCACAACCTGTACTGCATGGCGGGTCGGTTTCTGTCTCAATGAATTTACCAAGCACTGTTCTGTCGACAAGATTATAGTGTATAGGTTATGACTAATTGATTATGACTACTGACTATTGCAAACTCGGCCCTGTGATGGACTGGCGGCCTGTCCAGGGTGTCCCCGCCTATTGCCCAATGACTGCTGGGATAGGCTCCAGCATCCTGCAATCCCAATTAGGATAAGCGGTTTGGATAATGGAATGGAATATTGAAAACTGTTCTCTTCTCACGTCTGAATTTTGTCTTTCCTTTTGTGTGTTAAATTGTCATGCGAGTCTCCCTTGTGTGCACGTGGTCCGTCCTCCCAGGTTTTCATGGTGAAGGTGGTTACAACCTGGACACTGCTTAGCACCCCCCATCGCATTTTCTTTTTACATATCTTATAAATCCATATAATTTTGTTATCCTGTTTTAATGTTATACCTCTCTCATAAGACGTGTGACTGACTTATTTTTTACATGATGCTGGTCACATGGCATGGGTCCTGCCTGGGCTGTTCCAGTGGCATCTGGATACTGCTTGGCGCCTTCCTCATCATATTCATATATTTTATAATTCCATATTTTTACAATTCCATCCATTTTATAATTCTGTTACCCTAAATTGTTTACACACAACATCCATTGCACATTGTCCGTCTTGGGAGAGAGATCCCTCCTCTGTTGCTCTCTCTGAGGTTTTTCTTCCTGTTAAAGGTTTTTTTTTTTTTTTTTTTAGGGAGTTGTTCCTTATCCAATGCAAAGCTCTAAGGACAGGATGTTGTGTTGTAAAGCCCCTTGAGGCAAATTTGTAATATTGGGCTATACAAATACAATTGACTTATTAATCAGGTCAAGCTACAGCAGTATAGCATTCCAATTTCGGAGTTTAAATAAAAATAAGCGCAGTCTTCATGTTATAGGACAATCAACAGTGAACATTTATTTGAGAACAAACGGATGGGGAAAACAGTGGAAGTAGTTCAGGGAAAAAGCTTTCCCAAACAGACAATACATTTATTCAACCTGCCCACAACCACCCCAGCTCCCACCCCAAATTAAAACATCACGAGGCCTTTCCATATACACATGCTCCACATCTCAGTCCCACTTTCTCCGACGGCATGAACTTGTTCTCCATTACAGACTTAAAAGCAAAGCGCTTTTCACCAGTCTTGAGCTTTTAAATCTCATGTAGAGTACAGGATGAACAGGCACATACACTTTCAGGGAAAACTGGGTGGGAATGGGACAAGAGAGCCGTTATTTTCTCCCTTATTCTCACAGCCCCGATAGCTGTGGTCAGTTGTTTCATCGTTCCTTTGGTGTCCAAGGAATAATGTGTCCTTGGCAGGAAAGCACACAGCAAAACTGCCCCACTACAGAACATGACAGACAACTCTTTACCCAAACCATTTCTTGTCAAATTTGCACAAAGATTAAAAAGCAACATCCAGAACATAATGCAGAAAATAAGCGCTTTGCGTTTTCTTTTCCAACTCTTGAACATACCTAAAAGGCTGAGGTTGGAGAGGGGACAGTTATGAGCAACACTCAATGATCGAACTGGTCCCTATTACTTGGTCCTGAAAACTGGGCCGAGCACATTCAGTTGACTGACCAATTTAATCTTGCCGTTTCTGCAGCTGTATTAGTTGGGTTTGAGGGATTGGCAGAAAGACACGATCCTTGACCGATTCATGACATGCCTGCAACCTTTCAGAGTTCACCTGTTAACATGCAGTAATAGCTACCTCAATACCTTTTTCTAACCGTAATTTTGCACAATCTTGCAAGATCATTTCAAGACAGTTTGAGCTTGATGGCAGACAAATTCCTAAAACCAACTGACTGAGCAGGTGTTTCAAGCATTTCCTGAGAGCCACACAAGTGTGTCTGGGGAAAAGATGTCCATCACTGCTGCTGTTTAGGGACTTTGCTCTGTGAAATAAAACAGCATCTTCCATTACCTGCCACAACAAGAATGTGTTGTGCACTTGGAGAACTGGTACAGCAGCAGAAACAACTAGCATTGCCCCAGGTGCTTGTTGGCAAACAGAATAATGGTATGCTGCAATTGCTGTGGCTTAAGTTCAATAGTAGCTAAGGATGTAAAAGGGAGGAATGTGAGGGGTTCTGATTAGAGACATCTAGCTAATACAGTAGCACATTAGTCAGCATGCACCACTTAATGCAAGTTATCACAATTCGCTCTGTTAAAGCACTCATTTACAGCAAAGAAAAAATGTTAATGGAAGTCTGTGCTATGCTTGAACATGGTCTACCATAGGACAGTAAAAAAGAAAAAAAGGACAAAACAATTGTTAACAGTTTAATTCTCTTAATTATACATTAACCAGTTGTTCCTGAACATCAATAAATATCTTGTGAAAAGTTGTTTTCTTGGGTGGTTGTCTGGTTTAGCTGTGGTAGGTGGGTTATGCCAGGGCAAGAACTACAGGGAGAGCAGGAGGAGGAAATCAGAATCATCCCAAAAATAATCTTAACTTGTGCATGTTATCAAAACCATAATGTATATGGGCTGCATTATTGTGGAGGGCAAGAGAAATAATTACCGCTGATAGCCTCCTGGGCAAAGTACTTGACATCCATGTCTGTGTCATTGGCCAGCTTTTCCAGCACTGGCTTCACTTCTGTCTGAAGGGCACTGAGGACAAACATGCAGGATAAGGATCAAATGCAAGAGAAATATGCACTATTCGTCATCATTCACACAATCTGTCGTTAGGAACCTAGGACGGAAAATGCAGACAACTAACTTGTTGTCAAGGACGGGTCCTATTTTCTGAAGAGACTTGGCCACGTTGAAGCGGACATTGGCCACCTGGTCATTGGACATTTTAAGAACCACAGGTAACATCTGTTTGGTGGTGATCTCCTGACCGCATGCCTCTGACAGCGCCTGAGAGAGAAACAAAGCAGGTGGTCATCCAGGGTGAATAGCAACAACAGTCAGCAACAGTTAAGATGCTGGATGGACAGATAAATTGATCAAGATTGAATAACAGGTGGTGAGTGAAAGGTCAATTCTGATCTCCTAGTGCAATGATATTTTTCCGCAGATTCAGAAATAGCTGAGGTTCTTGAAAGTGATGGCTGAAGTCCCAATTGGCTTTTCGGGAGTCAAATGACTCACATTGATACAGAAGAGAGTGGTCATCCTGTGAAGGTAGTTGGGGTCATTGGCCATTCCTAGCACCTTGGGCACAATGGTGTTCTGAGCCCATTCAGCTCCAAACTTCTCCACCAGCTTCATCAGGTTGCAGGTGGCTGCCTCACGGATGGCATAGACTGGAGACCAACAGAGACAACACTGATAATCTAGAAATTGTAACTTGTGACTTTTCTGTGCAATCATCATCATCATCATACAAGTATCTTTTTGTATTTATGAAAGTTATTTCTAAAATCCAAAAACAGTTGCTCAGAACTAACAAAAAAAATAAAAATGCTCATTCCTATTTCCAAACAACAAAATATGCTTGAAGATAGGAATGAAAGACAGTCAAATGGTGGTCAAGAGGGGTAATTCTTTTCTGGGTTATCAGCCTTTCATAAAGAGTTGTATTGAATGTTTCTATTTCAATAATTGTGAATAAAACAGCTTAGAAGGCTGCATGACTGCCTCCTCAAAAAAAAAAAAAAAACAGCTCAGGGCCGGATGTGCCAGGACACTGGATGATATAATATTTGGAAAGATATCAGACCTTTCATCAATACTACATTACAGCAGAAACATCATACCAATAAGATATTTGAGAGTCCTCTCTAATAATATCCTGGGTCAGTGTGATAAATTAAAATGATTAGCATTACGCAAGACATCAGAAATAAAGCCAATATTGCTACAAGGCCAAATGTTTAGAAAATGCAAATCACAAGATTAAGCACAGCTAGTATATGGTGAAGACAGACCACTGTTGTTCATGAATTACTGTGTGTGAACTGTCCATCTGAAGATGCCTTTTCTGCCTGTGTGCGTGTGCATGTGTGTGTGTGTGTGTGTGTGTGTGTGTGTGTGTGTGTGTGAGTAGGAGACAGATTCAGGGCTGATTTCTACAGTTGGTTCTCATCTGAAGGGCTTACGTAAGCGTAGCACAGCATTAACCCCAGCCACAACCACACACACCAAAAACATTCCTATGATGTAACCCAGCCTTTGTCCCTCAATTTTGTGTGGCATTTTCTTTTGAGTTTTCCCAATTAGACATGCGTGCGCACACAGGCTGAAAAATGTGCACTAATCTATAAATTGGACAGTTCATGTGCCTTTTTTTTACATTTTTAACAGCTTTGCCATGTTTTGTCAGTGTACAAGTGTATTAGCTGCTGGTTAGATAGAGCTTGGGGCAAATCAGCAACAATGACCTGAGCTACCCACCAAGTCACAATGCAATCTAAGCTCTACAATACTGCAAAATGAAACACTCGCGTAGTAGTTCAGTCTGTGAACCTGGAAAAACAACAGGACCAAAGTTAATATTAACTGGGGTAGGCAGTACGAGTACCAATCTTATATGTAGAAGACCAAAATGAGCAACTAATCTGACCTATGGTGTCAACACAAATATTGACTATGACTGGCAGTGAAGACATTGTGTAAAGGATATATACACATGTATACACATGCCAATGTGCACTAATTCACTATATTCTACACAATGGGTGTACAGGACTAAAGACTGGAGCCCTTTAATCACAACCTTCTACTATTGGCATGGTAAGCAGGCAGAACTGTGGATCCTCACATCCCACCCCCAAATACCCTAATCACTCTCTGTCCCAGCAAGATGCACTGAACGAGGGGGGGGAGAAATGAGGCTGGATGATGCAGAAGGCAGAGAAAGCACCAACTGGAGCCTATGCAGGTGCCAACTGACTTGACTTGTCTGGATGTGTAAGGACCAAGTGGCAATGTACTAATACTATCCTACTGCCCTTACAGAAATTTCATTTTAAAAGAGCAACAATCCAACTTCCCGGAGGAGCTCAAAAAAGTTACTGAAATTGAACTGAAATTCCCTAACCAGTGACCATGTTGCATTATACAAGTAGTAGGTTGTAAACTAGGAAACAAACAATACGTGGCAATTTAACAGAGGCAGTGGATCATTAAGTATTTCTTGGTACAGGGTGATTTACCATGGTCAATGAGCCAGGCCATACAAAGTGTGTTAAGCTTCTCATCAAAGAACTCCACTCCCTGAGGAAACAAGGATACAGTACAGTAAGCCAGTTTGCACAAAACACCAGAATTTCAAATGTCTGCAATTAACAGTTGGCTACCAAACCAAAAGGCAATAGTTTCTTTTTATGATTTCATTGATATGCATAAGATTTCTTTTGTGATGCCAAAATAATTTTAATTAGGATATTTCATATTTGGGCTGTCAATGAATATTCCAAATTCGAATAGATAACTGAATTGTAAAAAAGGCATTCGAGTGGGGAAATATTCATTTGTGGGGAGAGAAAAAAAAATTATCGCGAGAGTCTTGGCCGCTGCACCAAATACGCTGCATAATGGACAGGAGTCACACAACGTCACTTATCTTGGTTAAATGATGAAATTTAGATCAAGCTGAAACGAGTGAATAATTCAACAACAACCGTGTGGTAAAGATGGCAGAGAGTTCACAACCCAACTCGGCCGCAGAGAGAGTGATTCTCATTCTTAATCTAAAAAGCACCGTTTGGAAATAATTCGGATTTTGGTCAGAAAATTCTTGCCCAGCAAACAAGGAAAAATATTATCAAATTGTTTATTTAAACTAGTATAAATATTACCTAATCTGTATAAAAATTAGGCTATCGAATAACATCAATCATCTCACTTTGAGACGGCGCGTTCTCATTTCTCACGCTAGCACCAACTACAGCACAGAGAGTGAGAGGTCTATGGTCTTTAAATGTCGGACAGTTTTACAGTATAGGCCATTGTTTATTTTGTAATGTGTAGGTACACAGATCTTTTAAAAGACATGTTTACGTTGAAATAAATATAACTATGCAAGTCGTTATGTCTCTCGTACTGGTTTGCCCTCTTATGGACATCATGCGCAAAAATCTATTCGAATGGGTTCGAACCCATGTGTTTTTTTGAGAAGGAGTAATCAAACATAATTTTTGGCCAATTTTGACAGCCCTATATATCCATTTGTGGTTTCTGGTTAAAAAAAAAACAAAACCTCCGCCCACTCAATAACTCACCAGCTGTCCTGCCAATAAGGGCATGTACTCGATAATAGCCAAGCGAACCCTCCATTTGGCATCCTCCGCAAGCTCCACAATGGCTGGTAGCAGTGACTGGGACAGCTGACGGATGCCAATCACCTCATTCACACAGTCAAGGTTGGAGATGATGTTCAGACGTACCTCAGGGCACTGGGCAAAGGGAGACAATGGTAATGATGGGAGTTTAGCTAGGCGAGTCCACGCAACATGCATTATTACATGATGATCATTTCAAGTGCTGACTTCTTACTTCCATGTGCAAATTTCTTTGGTCTGCCAAAGCAAAACTTTTTAAGATTTTCCCCTTGAAAAATTAACCTGAAAAATTTGCCTGACAAATTAACAAGCAAATTTCGTGCAGTCACTGCAAATAACACCAAGATTACACCATTGCTGCTAGCACATTTGTTAGACCTAATAGAAGACAGCCAAGTTACAGTGATGGGAATTCCAGCTCTTTAGTGAGCCAGATCATTTGGCTCAGCTCAGCAATAAGAGCCAAATGATGTATGATAAATAATGTAAATACATCAAATACTACACATGTGCATTGAGTGTTTTATTTATATTGAACTATGTTACGTGCGGTGGCGACAGGCGCAACATACAAGTCTCACCGGGCTTAGCTCTTAATGTTATTAATAAAGAGACGTTTTTGGATCGTATTTAACAAATGCATTATAGGATCATCCTATTATTCTCTTGTATCAATTAATTGACAAAAGAAAATTCTCAACTGTGGTCAGTATTTTCTGAACAAGCTTTAAACAAGCAAAGCCATTACCGTACAAGTTATGGGCAAGAAATACATCTGTCTAAAGTCTCAGATTTTAAAGCTGCTGTGTGACAGGTTACAATGTACCCTCCTGTGCTAAAAATCCTCTCAGAGGGTGAGCTGGAGGCAGGGATATACAAGTAATGGTCAGAACATGACAAACACTTGCCAAACAGCAGAACATTTCACAAATCTCTGATAAGCTTCTTGAATCCCTCATTTCTGACAGTGATACTGGGCAGAGTGTTTTTTTTCCAATGCAATAGGCAAATGCATTTGTGATGTCTGTCTGTCTTTGTTTTGTTTTTTTTTGTTGTTGCAAGACACGGTGCTGGAAAATGCTGATAAGTTTGCTGCTGGGTAGTCACAATTACTGTCCTGGTCGAGGGTCCACTAACACATTGGTTCTCAACCAGGGGTCACCAGATGGTTGTGGAGAAAACGAGCATGAAACCGTCCAGACCCATGGAGTACCTGATACGAAATACAGGTGTATTGGCTCTTTAATTGCTGTGCTGTCACAGTATAAAAGGAGGTGGGTGCGCTCTGTGCTGGCCCTCAGTATACTTCAACAGTGCAGTACCAAACGTCTGCACATTTAGTAGATAATAATCATTCATATCAGGATCAGCATAGAAAAACATTACAGGTAACGAATGTTGTAGAAATCAACTATAAATCATCATCAGCTTTGAAAACACGTTCAATTTATTGTTATACGATTCACCTGAAGACACACATCAGCAATAACAGCTTCTCTGCAAGCATCAGCTTCTTAAGAAGACCTTGGGATCCAGCAGTGTTGGTGGCCATTGTGTGTGGAGAAATGGTTGTTGAGAAAAATTCGAAGGACTTTTTAAGTTGTCATTCAGAATGCAAAGTTGACATTGTTTGAGATGACTTCATTGTAGCATTCTGAGTGGAACCGAGCTGCTCGATTTAATATATTGCATGTGTCTCTAGTTTGGAAACAAGACATCTCATCTCCTGCTTCGAGCTGGTCATGGTCACTGCGTTTTCTTTGGTGGTGTTAATTATTTTTTCTTCTTCTTCAGTGACGCTCATCACTTTTCTTTGGCGTCGATCATTATCTCCCTTCTCCTCATTCTCCTTCTGTTAATGGCAGGTGGCAACTAGCATTTAAGGTGCATTAGCACCCACCTCCCCTGGTGTATGGGTGGCGTAACACTAGAACGAGCGGGACTGCACTCCTACCTAAAATGACCACGGGCGGTCAAAATGACTGCCAATTTTTAAACTCTATATTCTGTCAAGATAAATACCCAAATGAGATATTAATGCATTGCATATGTTAGCACGTCTGTTAGGAGATGACTGAATAGGAGATGACTGAAACCAATATTACCTGAAAAACAAAATGGAAAATACATTGCTAATCTAACAAATATAACAAGGCCTATAAAACGTGAAATGTAAAAAAAAGAACTGAGAATAAGTTATTGAAACAGTCCCTAAACAACCGGAACTTAAAAACTACTAGAACGACCATGGGCCGTCAGAATGACAACCCACGGTTTGTAAACTTTATTCTGTCAGGATAAACACCCAATTGAGATATTAATGCATTGCATATGTTAGTATGTCTGTTAAGAAACGACTGACACCTAAATTGACATTTTAACGACTTTAATATTATTTTTCAAACAATTTAAAACCGCCGCTGTCCAATGCCTGTAAATACTGCAACGCCTTGGTGGTAGTCATGATGCGCCTGAAACGTTGTCATGTTGTAATAGTCTATTGCCAACATGTCAGCCAGACATGTTGGCAATAGACTATTACTCTGTACTGGAGAACGTTAAGTGTGTTTCTACGACAGGGCAATGAACTTCGCGAAGGAAATGATGCGACCAACACACGTCATAAATCGTGACATGACGCACACAATCACGCGTTACATGCAGTCATTTTGACCAGTCATGGTTGTTTATGCCCCTTTTCCACTACATGGTACCGGCTCAACTCAACTCGACGAGTGTCATTTTCCATTACCGTAACAGTATCCTCTCAGTGTAGCTAGTCTGCATTGATTTTGGTACCCGCTCCAGTTTTTTTTGGAACCTCAACCAAGGTGATAACCAGAAAAGTGGTAACAGTTACCAAAATGCCAGAACTTTCCAGTAATGGAAAACAAAAAAGCGGAGTTGAGCCATACCATGTAGTGGAAAAGGGGCATTAGGTAGAGCTTCTTTTTTTTGCAATTGATCTAAAACTAATTTTAATGCAAATAATGCAACTTTAGAACCATTCAGTGAGCGGGTCTCTTTTTTTCCTCCACAAACTTATTAAACTTTGAAAATTCAAAATGGTCAAAATGACCGGCTTGGTCATTCTAGTGTTATAATCAAACATTTGTTATATTTCTGTTGAAGACATGATTATCATTACATCGCCCAGCCCCACACACACCTGCAACATATCTACGCTCGCAGTTTCGCCACGATTAACTTCGACCATTCACCTCCTACCATTGACTTTTCCTGCGTTCGTGCAGCTCATAAATTTCACTTCCCATTCGAACGCACACTTACTCTTAAAAAAAGTTTCACGCAAATTCGTAGTCTTTTACAGATTAATGTATCCTTGGTTAAGTATTGGCTTTACATCCAATGGTCTCTATGTGGAGTTTTTCTTTGGTCCCAATTAGAATAAGATATTAAATGCAACTGCCAAACAAGATTGCATTCACAGACAGTGTTCATCCACTTATTCCACAGCCAGAAACCCCATTTCTTAGCCTCTGACTGTGCACACCGATTTGACACTCCATGACACGCTTGTTAACTAATTGGGAAGGGACCAGCATCCAAATCAGACACGATGTACTATTGCTTTAATTCAATTCCTGGCTTAAAATATGTTAGAAATGTTGGATTGTTCATCTTGTTCCTTTTAAAATTGTCCTCAGATAGGTGAGTCTTGAATTTGGGCAATTTGCAACTCAGAGCTGTCAGTTTGGACCAAAATCTCATTAGACAATCAGTCCTGTGGTCTTGTTTTGTGCTTTGAGGAAAATAGGCCATCTTTAAATAGGACCAAGGAGAACAGTGGCAGAGATGACAGCTTTAAGCCTGCTAAAGCATTTATATACCTATTTTTTTCTTAGTTGTCAAATTCTGGTCTCAGTATGGAGTCTAAAAGACATGGATAAACCCGGTGGACAAGATGTCCATGTTGGACTGGGCTATCTGAATATGTGAATAAATCTGTTAACATACAGACGGAAGAAGAAAGCAAATGGGCATTTGTCACAAATATCTCAGTCACCTGCTGCCGGGTCATGGATTTATTATGCTATCAAAACTGTCGCAGCACCAAATTACAAAAAAGTAACAAGTATATCTAACAATAAACTACATGAGCTTAGCATAAGCTTAGCTTATTTAATGAGCCTCACAACAGAGTTGAAAATACGTTAGTCAAACTACTTATCTTAGTCAAGTTTAATATCACGTCATTGAACTATCAAATCATTAAGGTTTGCATTATGCTTCGTTGGTAAAGTTTTTCAAATCTTATTTATGACTCATTTTCCTAAACAGACCAGGTGATCGCAAGGTACAGCTGATGTCTGGGGTTAAGTGGTATTAACATGTTTCAGGTAGACCGATCACTGCAGACCAAACCAGAATAGAGCTTAGTTTGACTCCAAGAGTGTTCCAGAAAGTGTGCATTGCACAGTCGGCAACCTATACACCTCATGATCACAGAAAGTTTAATCAGTTCATCTAGACTAATGTTTATTGAGAGACAAACGTTTCACTCATCTAAGAGACCTCTTCAGTCTCAACTGACTGCAGGTATCGCCACCCTTATAAACAATATAGTGGCATAATGACCAAAAACAATCGCTTTCATTTTCAAACTGCCGTGAACATTAACTAGAGTTTCAATGGCAATGTGTACTATTCACAGAGGAATTGAGAATGGGTGCAATCATATGAACCAATTCAACTTTGTGATTTTCTTAATTGGATTATTGAGCACGCATAAAGACAAAGAAAAGGGACATCTGATTGTTGATGCTTACCATAAACCAACACAAACTGATCAGTAATTAAGGTTTGACTATCATCATCCACTGGAGCACAAACTAGGAGTCATCAACGTACCCACCGACAGCAGTCAGGAAGGGGAGAAACCCCATATTAAACAGGCCCTGGTTAAGTGTGGTTATTGTAACTGGGCGTTTGTCAAAGCCTGAGAAACCCCATATTAAACAGGCCCTGGTTAAGTGTGGTTATTGTAACTGGGCGTTTGTCAAAGCCTGGTTAAGTGTGGTTATCATAACTGGGCGTTTGTCAAAGCCAGGAAGATGGCCAAACAGCGCACCAGCCGATCAAAGAGAACAAGGACAACAAGAACAGAACAAGGGCAACAGTTGCCTAGGCGTAAACCAGTGGTGATTCCCTATGTGGCGGGAGTTCCCAAACAGTTGAGATGCGTATTTTCCAAACACCGCGTCTCAGTTGCTTTCAAACCCCAAAACATGCTGTGCCAGAAATTGGTCCACCCCAAGGATCAGGTCCCCTGGCGCAAACAGAGCCAGGGGACCCGAGCGCTGTTAAGCGCCAGGAGGATTGCCATGAATTGTACATCGGGGAAACCAAACACGCTGGCCAAAAGGATGGCACAACACAGAAGAACTAACGCATCAGGCCAAGAGGATCGCTGGTTTGAACAGGGAGTCAAAGATGCCATCTATGCGATGAGGGAACAACCCTCCCTGAACCGGGGGGGGGGGGCGCTAAGAGTTCATCTTACAATGCTGTGATTGCACTGTGATTGCAACCATTCCCAAATCCTCTGTGAACAGTACACATTGCCATTAAAACTCTAGTTAACGCTAACAGCAATTTGCATATGAAATTTATCTTTGTTTTTGGTTGTTATGCCACCGTATTGTTTATAAGGGTGGGGATACCTGGAGTCAGTTGAGAATGAAGAGGACACTTAGATGAGTGATGAAATGTTTCTCTCTCAATAAACAGTGTCCAGATGAACTGATTCAACTTTGTGATTTTTTTTTACCTGGATTATTGAGCATGCATAAAGACATACACCTCATGCACACAGTCTCAGAGCAAATAATATCAAAATAGGGAATGAGAAAAATATGCAATTCATTTACCTCATCCTTGAGCTGAGCAAGGAAGAGAGGCAGCAAGTGCTCTACAGTGTTGTCTTTGCCCAGGATGGTGGAGAGGCCCATGATGACTGAGGCCAAAGCTGACTTCACATGCTGGTTGGTGTCCGACACCAATTCCTGGTGGGAGCGTGGGTTGGGCATTAAAAGAAAAAAGACAGGGATCAGTAAAGAATGGTAGCAAGCACCAACCATTTAACCGTTCACTCATTTAAATGGAGAATTTTAACATTCGGTACATATAGCAAGTTCAATTCAAAACAGCTAAGGAGAGCAACTTCAACCCTGACGCAACAGTGGATGCCAGCAGGAAAAGATGACTTAAAGCAGAAACGTTTCACATGTCACTGACACCATGAAAATGGTCTTGGATGCAAGTTAGCTACTGTCTGCATTCCATTGCTGACAGGATAAGCAGAGGTGCTCTGTGCAATGAAAATGAATGGTCTCTATTTTCACCTACCCCTATTGGAGCAATGCTGGAGACCAAGACAACACTCTGTGTGTACTGACTCTCAAAACCACTGAGATGAGTGAGCACAATCAATGATTAAACATTAGATAACTTTACTGTAACCACCAGGTTGTCCGGAAAGGTAGCATGTTCAATGAAACTACGTTTACAAGTCATACTGGTACTGGACCTTGAGCTTTCTGTGGTATTAAATGATCACAGGATAAAGCAGAAAAATAATTAACAAGTAATGATGTTACAGTGCTGTGGAAAGAAAGACACACCATAATAGAACTCTTTGACAGTTAAATATACCAAGTTAAACACACGCAACAGTGCCGCCTGCTGTCCAAAACATGACAAACACCCATGCTTTTCAACCAAATAGGTAGGTTGCCTACGCTGACCGCTTTCATAATTTGTTCATATCCAGCCATTATCCAAACCGCTTATCCTGCTCTCAGGGTTGCGGGGGATGCTGGAGCCTATACCAGCAGTCATTGGGCAGCAGGCAGGGGGGCACCCTGGACAAGCCGCCAGGCCATCACAGGGCCCAGGGAAAACCATGGGATTAAAGGAAACACAGGCAGCAAATTCAACACAGCACATTTATAAATAAAATGAATCTCCTGCCTTACTCAAGACTTTGTCAAGCAGACATCACAAGACCAAATGACTACACATGCCCCTTAGGGTAAACTAGTGATCAGCCAATAACAACATAACATCCTTTTCCTTCCTTGACAATTACCAGTATATTCAAGTTTCTTCAGTTAAACTGAAGAATCAGTAAGATGTGATGAGTGTGACAGACGGATTTATTTATTCTTACCTTGACACAAGGCAGAATGTGAGTCATGATGATCTGCTCACGACTGTCCTCCGGTAGGTTCTCACAGAACTCTATATAAAAAATAAAAAAATAGAAAATGGATTGTTATAAAAATGTACGAGATGGAGGGTATATCTGAGTGGCCAAGACCTTACAAGAAAAGACTCTCCAACACTAGCAAAAAGCTTGTGAAATTTCAATTCAATTAAACATCAACTAAATTATCCCCACAGACATCCCTTGGCACATTACCATTTAACAACCCAATTCCCATGTGAATTTTAACAGCTGACCGCAGCAAAATGTGCTGACTGACCTTTGACCTTGTTTGCTGCAGCAGCTCTGACTTCAGCTTCACAGTCCTTGAGAAGATTTTGGAAGGCTGGGACCAGGTCATTCTTAGTGATTTCTGGCCCAACTGCTTTCTGGAGCTAGAAATTCAGACAGTAACTGTCAATATAAAATCTAACGGTGGTAAAAAAAGAAAAAAAAAGAAAACACACAACAAACTGATGTAATAAATGGGGGGGGGGAATCTTCCATAAAGTCATTTGGTCATTTGTTGTTTGGAAAATAAACCTACTTTTAGATACATTAAACTTGTAACTCAACCCTTGGATCCCTTTTCTGGATAACGGACTTGTTTTTCTTGTAGTAATTCCTCAATTGTGTCCAGGGTCCAAGGTAGGGCTGCACAATATATTGTTTTAGCATTGTCATTGCGATGTGCGCATGCGCAATAGTCACATCGCAGGACATGCAACGTGTAAGGCAAATCAACTCAAGACACTTCATGCTACAAATTTATGCTGCTTGATACAAAAGGATAACTTGCATGGTTCACATTTTCCATGATTAATCTACAACAGAAGTCTGTCTGCTATAACAATTTACTCCCGATTTAATACTTAGAACTTTGTCATATCTCTCTCTGTTTGGACAAATGACAGACGTGTTCATGTGCTGCTCAGCTATGCGAGGATTGCAGTTATATACACGGGCACCGCAATTAATCCTCTGATCGGGCCCCCGCCCCAAGTGACAAAAATTAACATTCTGATTAATAGCGGATGGGTTGCTGGTGGTTAAATTATTCATAATGACGAAAATAATTACATTCTCTAAAATCTGAACATATTTTAAGCTTCATTTTTTGTCAGGCATGAACTGGCAGACAAGACTGCCATTGTGCCATCCATTTGCCTTAAGCAGCAATGGAAGCAAAAACCAACCAAGGGAAAATTAAAAAAGGAGAATTAAAATCAAAAAAGGAACAGATATCCTGGGACAAAACAAAAACTGCATGGGAGAGAGATTTGGGTGTAGAGCTTTCTGAAGAGGCATGGCGGGACAGCTTAACTCGTATACATACGTCCTCATACCACCCCCTAACTGTAAGGTCACAACTTTGCAGGCAAATGCTCTAGCAAGCAGACTTATCCTATTTAACTGGAAGTCGAATAAAGCGCCATCCTTTTTGCAGCGGTCGAGGGAGGTGCTGTCCTTTCTACCTTTAGAAAAGCTCCGATATAAAATATGTAAAAACCGCAAAAACTTTACTTTGACCTGGAGTCCTTTCATACACTTTATTGAAGGTTTTCCCTTTTATTGAATGTACTTTTTAGTTACCTGGTTGTAACGACAACACTTATATCAGATATATGTGTACAACTTTATATCGTCTTCAAAAATATGGTTATTATGTGGAATTGGAATAAGAAATCCCTGCATAGTCCTTTTTTTTCTTTTTTTGAGCCTTGGGGGGAGGGGGGATTCCTACATGTTTCTTTTTGTTGTTGTTGTTGTTGTTGTTGTTCGTGTGCCTTGTATACCTGTTCCAAAAAAAAAAAAAAAAAACTTGAAAATTGGAAAATAAAGTTTTCAAAAAAAAATTTTTAAATCAAAAAAGGAAGGGCAGAAAAGTTCTATGTGGGACGAGTCGAGGGCTGGTTATGTCAAGTGAAACAGCTACAAAGTGATCTATGTAGGTATACGATAGCCACAAAACTGGTACCTCAAACGTGGTTTAATATATTACCATATCATCACGCTTACAAACAGCCCACTAAGAAATAATGGTAAAGTGTGATCAGATGCGGGTCTCTAAATTGGAGAAAATAATACGTTCGGGTGGGTGGATGATGCATACATGCAGATTTGTATGATGTCAGAGCCAGTCTGTGCATCACTATTCTCGGCCTTCACTCTGCGTCATCCGTCTGACTTCATCTCCTCCGCTTCACGTATATATTACAAAAGAAGGCTTCTCTTTTCACAGTTTCCCAGCAACTCCGCTACAAACTCATTCCAATCATTCTAGAATGTTTAATCTCTCTAAATAGAGCTATTCAAGTCATCTGGTGATAATTCCTGCATTTTTTTTTTAATATCGCTATATATATATATATATATATATATATACACTACCGTTCAAAAGTTTGGGATCACCCAAACAATTTCGTGTTTTCCATGAAAAGTCACACTTATTCACCACCATATGTTGTGAAATGAATAGAAAATAGAGTCAAGACATTGACAAGGTTAGAAATAATGATTTTTATTTGAAATAAGATTTTTTTTACATCAAACTTTGCTTTCGTTAAAGAATCCTCCATTTGCAGCAATTACAGCATTGCAGACCTTTGGCATTCTAGCTGTTAATTTGTTGAGGTAATCTGGAGAAATTGCACCCCACGCTTCCAGAAGCAGCTCCCACAAGTTGGATTGGTTGGATGGGCACTTCTTTGAGCAGATTGAGTTTCTGGAGCATCACATTTGTGGGGTCAATTAAACGCTCAAAATGGCCAGAAAAAGAGAACTTTCATCTGAAACTCGACAGTCTATTCTTGTTCTTAGAAATGAAGGCTATTCCATGCGAGAAATTGCTAAGAAATTGAAGATTTCCTACACCGGTGTGTACTACTCCCTTCAGAGGACAGCACAAACAGGCTCTAACAGGTACTATTTAATGAAGATGCCAGTTGGGGACCTGTGAGGCGTCTGTTTCTCAAACTAGAGACTCTAATGTACTTATCTTCTTGCTCAGTTGTGCAACGCGGCCTCCCACTTCTTTTTCTACTCTGGTTAGAGCCTGTTTGTGCTGTCCTCTGAAGGGAGTAGTACACACCGGTGTAGGAAATCTTCAATTTCTTAGCAATTTCTCGCATGGAATAGCCTTCATTTCTAAGAACAAGAATAGACTGTCGAGTTTCAGATGAAAGTTCTCTTTTTCTGGCCATTTTGAGCGTTTAATTGACCCCACAAATGTGATGCTCCAGAAACTCAATCTGCTCAAAGAAGTGCCCATCCAACCAATCCAACTTGTGGGAGCTGCTTCTGGATGCGTGGGGTGCAATTTCTCCAGATTACCTCAACAAATTAACAGCTAGAATGCCAAAGGTCTGCAATGCTGCAATTGCTGCAAATGGAGGATTCTTTGACGAAAGCAAAGTTTGATGTAAAAAAAATCTTATTTCAAATACAAATCATTATTTCTAACCTTGTCAATGTCTTGACTCTATTTTCTATTCATTTCACAACATATGGTGGTGAATAAGTGTGACTTTTCATGGAAAACACAAAATTGTTTGGGTGATCCCAAACTTTTGAACGGTAGTGTATATATATCACAGAGAAAAAAAAAGTAGCACAAATCAGTTTTTTCCAATATCATGGAGCCATAGTCTACGGATAGAGGGTGTTGTATGTCGTATACTGTACAGACTGTAAAGGCCTTCATAACTTCAGTGACGCTATTGGTCACCTGATCCAGCAGCCCAATCTTGTCAAACTGATCACCCAGTCAGTCACTTACAGTGCATCCAGAAAGTATTCACACCTCTTCACTTTCTCCACATTTTGTTATGTTACAGCCTTATTCCAAAATGGATTAAATTCCTTTTTTTCCTCATCAATCTACATACAATACCCCATGATGACAAAGCGAAAAATATTTTGTAGAAATTTTTGCAAATTTATTAAAAATAAAAAACTGAAATATTGCATGTACATAAGTATTCACACCCTTTACTCAGTACTTGGTTGAGGCACCCTTGGCAGCAATTACAGCCTCAAGTCTTCTTGGGTATGAAGCTACAAGCTTGGTACACCTATATTTGGGGTATTTCTCCCATTCTTCCCTGCAGATCCTCTCGAGCTCTGTAAGGTTAGATGGGGAGCGTCGCTGCACAGCTATTTTCAGGTCTTTCCAGAGCTGTTCAATGGGGTTCAAAGTCTGGGCTCTGGCTGGGCCACTCAAGGACATTCACAGACTTGTCCCGAAGCCACTTCTTCGTTGTCTTGGCTGTGTGCTTAGGGTCGTTGTCGTGTTGAAAGGTAAACCTTCGCTCCAGTCTGAGGTCCTGAGCGCTCTGGAGCAGGTTTTCACCAAGGATCTCTCTGTACTTTGCTCCATTCATCTTTCCCTCGATCCTGACTAGTCTCCCAGTTCCTGCCGCTGAAGAACATCCCCACATCATGATGCTACCACCACCATGCTTCACTGTAGGGATGGTATTAGCAAAGTGATGAGAGGTGCCTGGTTTCCTCCAGATGTGACGTTTGGCATTCAGGCCAGAGTTCAATCTTGGTTTCATTAGACCAGAGAATCTTGTTTCTCATGGTCTGAGAGTCCTTTAGGTGCTTTCTGGCAAACTCCAAGCGGGCTGTCATGTGCCTTTTACTGAGCAGAGGGTTCCATCTAGCCACTCTACCATAAAGGCCTGATTGGTGGAGTGCTGCAGAGATGGTTGTCCTTCTGGAAGGTTATCCCATCTCCACAGAGGAACGCTGGAGCTCTGTCAAGAGTGACCATCGGGTTCTTGGTCACCTCCCTGACCAAGGCCCTTCTCCCCCGGTTGCTCAGTTTGTGCGTGCGGCCAGCTCTAGGAAGAGTCCTGGTGGATCCAAACTTCTTCCATTTACGAATGATGGAGAGCACTGTGCTCTTCGAGACCTCCAAAGCTGTAGAAATTTGTTGTACCCTTCCCCAGATCTGTGCCTCGATACAATCCTGTCTTGGAGGTCCACAGACAATTCCTTTGACTTCATGGCTTCGTTTCTGCTCTGACATGCACTGTCAACAGTGGGACCCTATATAGACAGGTGTGTGCCTTTCCAAATCATGTCCAATCAACTGAATTTACTACGGGTGGACTCCAATCAAGATGTAGAAACATCTCAAGGATGATCAGTGGAAACAGGATGAACCTGAGCTCAATTTTGAGTGTCATAGCAAAGGGTGTGAATACTTATGAACATGCAATATTTCAGTTTTTTATTTTCAATAAATTTGCAAAAATTTCTACAAAACCCTTTTCACTTTGTCATTACGGGGTATTGTGTGTAGATTGACGAAAAAAAAAAAAAAAGGAATTCAATCCATTTTGGAATAAGGCTGTAACATAACAAAATGTGGGGAAAGTGAAGGGGTGTGAATACTTTCCGGATGCACTGTAACTATGATCACCCAGTCCATCAGTCAGGGACATTTGTGTTTGTAGGGCTGGCCCGTCCAGCCAGAGAGATGTGCTCTATTTCTTAGCAAAATTGTAAGGTAAGTGATTGCAGTATGTTTTAGTGCTATTTTAAGAGTTTTAAGTATATTTTGATGATTATTGGGGTATCATGAATCACAATTATGTTGGCTAGGATAATTGTGACATGACATTTTTATATCGTCCCACCCCTAGTCTCAGTCTCTATAAAGAGAGAACAGTGTCTTGTGATTGCAGCAAATGGTACAGCTCATCAATATTTTGAAAAGTAACACAAAAAAAAAACATGAATCAATGTACACTTGCTTACATTATCCAATTTTCAGGAAGTGAACAATCTTGAGCATAGGTCCCAACGAGACTGACAGCGTTTCCTCCACAGACCATCCAGGTATGTAGCCGTTGCCCACTAATATTTTGAGTCCAATTCCAGTATCTATCATGTTTTTCAATCTGCCTGAATAAATGGCACCATCCATGATTGACAAACTAGGACTTTCTGAGCTCTACCTGTCCCTGTTTATTTCACTTCTACATGCAATACTCAATGACTTATAAGGTTGTCACTCCAAAGTCTATGAAATAAACATATTTTGCATTGCCGAAACGACTGTGCCATCGTTTGAAAAAAAAAAAAATCTATGGGTTGTGGTTTGATACCTGTAGCCCATCCCAAAATTTTCCTCAGATTGTGGCATTTTTTTCCTTCCAAAACTCAGATAGGGTCACGTTCTATCTAAATCAGGGTATTTGTTGACCTTAAATGTCTGAGAACATCAATTATTGGACCAGCACCAGTCACAGTGGGGCTCTTATTCCAGGTGCGTCACACCAGTGCCATTTTTTTGCAGAGTATTTGTAAATATTTGTATTAAAATCACAACAGTAATTTTACATGGACTGTTTGTCATCTGCATTTCATACAATAAAGCACTCATACCATTACTTCTAAAAGTAATAATAGTGTTTTTGTGCTGATGGGTCACAGCCTCTTCACAGTTGATTGACAAGTTTGTGCAGACAACCAACAGCAATGGAAAATTGATGACACTTAAAGTTTAAAGCCTGTTCCACTTGAATCCTGAAATTTATCCTTCAACAATGTGAATAATAAATCAAAAGCAAACAAGACAAACTAATAAGTTTGCCAAGGACTATTAGTGCAAGCAGAAACTTTTTGGAAATGGGGTTGTAAAACAAAAACCTCTCAACCGAACACCCAGCTAGCTGACTTTGCTAATAAAAACAATTTTAACAATAAAAAAGGGATACCTTTAGTAACATGGCTTTGTTCACACTCAGTTTAAGACCACTGCAATAATATTAACAATAATAATAATAAACTTTTTGGGAATTATTTATACGTTTTCTTGGCTGTCTACAGTGCTTACCTCAGAGAATTTGTCAGCAACCATGTAGCGAACTCTCCATGACTTATCCTCCGCAGCCTGGCGAAGGGTAGGCATCACCAGAGTCTCTAGGTCCTCCTGAGGCAGCAGAGTGGCAATGCTCACACAGGCCTCGACTGCCAAGAGCCGCACAGAGTCCTGATGAGAAAGAGCAATGGAAGGAGTTGTAACATCCTCGTTTCCCCCATCCAAACACTATGTAACACAAGAACGACTGCTGGAAATAGGCAGGTGACAGGCTGACTTAGGCTTATTAAAAATGAGATGGGACAAGACCCTTGTATCATACCTGCTCATCAGAGGCCAGAGCAGTGAAGAGGGAGATAATGTCACTCTTGACATAATCCAGCTCCAGGACTTTGGCAAATTCTCCAAGTTTAGATGCTGCAGCACGACGGACCATTGGAGTATCATCTGAACACAGGGTACGGAAATGCCTGAAGAGGACAACACAAGCGCTAAATCAGTGCCCTCAAAAGCGTACAAACACAACACTTGAGTGGCACCTTAAGCGATAACGCTCAATAAATCATCAATTACACACTATAAGAACGCCAATTTTACAGAATTGCAGACAAGGTTTTATTGCATTTACACTGAAATAATTTTCCCGCTTTTTTCCCCCACTCATGGGCAGAGCAACTTACTGGCGGATCTCAGCCTTGACGGTGCTGGAGACACGAGGATAGCAAACACTGAAGAGACCACAGGCAGATGTGCGAGAGGTGAACCAGTCACCACTTGCCAGCCGTTTTACCAAGGGCTCAAAGTGGACCTCCAGGTCAACTGGAGAGTGTTCCTGAGAGATCTTGCGCAGGGACTCAACTGCCTTATCTCTTACCACAGTCTCCTCCACTGTGGCAAGGCTCTCCAGGGGTGGCTGGGCAAAAAGGTAAAGGGGATATGATTACAGCCCGTTTATTTCTCACTTGTGCATTCATTCTCTAACATATGTGAGCACGAATCTCTTCTTTTGGCTTATTCCCCGTTTCTCAGGGGTCACCACAGCGGACTTAACAGTTTACATTGGTACCCTTTGAGGGAACAGCACCAATGGGGGCCGTTGTTAACCCGGGCCCTGACCGATCCATTATGGAGCCTCGACCAATATGGTATGGTCTTGTCAAGCTGCATACTGATTTGGCAAAATGTTACATCGGCTGTCCTTCCTGACACAACCACTAACCCTATGGACAGGGGCACAGGCAAAGCACTGGATGCCATCCCAGTACTCATGGACTTGCACCCATGTCTGTTGCCACATATGTGAGCATGAATATATATGCAATAAAATGGGCAACAGTTACTTTGAAAAGAGGTCTCGGCAACAACCGTGGAAGTCAGAATTCAGTCTGCATAAGGACTACAGAATAACACTATGGTAATCATCTAATCGGGTCAAAATTAAAACCTTTTCACTACCATCTCTAGGTCGGTGGGTGCAACAATGCCATCAAGACTCATATGTATTATGACTTAATGGAAACTTGGGAAAGATGCATTGATTTCATTTCTACAATGAAATCTGGTGCTGTCAAACTCACCAGAAGACAGTGGACAAATTCTGGCCCTCCCACCAACATAGTGAAGTTTCCAAGCTGTTCGGCAAGGGCCAGGAGCACCTCGTCTTCATCATAAATGGTATCTGAAAGGGATAGAACACAATAGTCTCAGCGGATTGTGAGTGGAAAATGTTGTGAGCTTTTAACCGTTTACACATTTTTGCACAACCGTTTTCTAATCTATTGACAGAATAAGTCTATTGTACGGTAATATTGTGACTGCTAAGATGTTTACCGGGTGCTGTACCTGTGAGAAAAGGAAGGAGTTCAGTGCGGGTCCTCTCCACTCCCAGAGCCAGGGCAATGGTGGACAGCTTTTTGATGCTGTTCAATCTCAACTGTACACAACAGGGTGGAAACATAGCATGACGAAGTTTTCCAAACATTAGTCAAGTTTTGCCTGACATCCGCTAATGAAATGGTCGTTTCGCTACTCTACCTTGCCGAATGAGCGGTCGTTAGCGTCCTGGTTAGCTGATACTTCGGGTGTTTTAAAATAAATGCCACTAACTTGGATGATAAGAATCCATTCTACGTTGTGGGACTGCAATTATTTTTGACAGAATCAAACAAACTTAATTATCGGTTAACATGCGTTAAAAACGGCAGGTTAAACAATCCGAGCAAACATTTTGCCGTGACGCTGTGCTTGCTAACGTTAGCCAAACAGCTCTCTACTGATAGCTAACACTAGCTAACCTAACTAGTGACCTGGCAGGTTATCGTTTCCCGTTTCAGCCAACACCAACACTAATATGTCAGCCAAGTCAATATAATATGGCAACTAGAAGCATTCCATGTATGAATAACACATCGAAAACACACGGCTGCTGGCTAACATTGGTAAGATAGCACAGCGGAGAGGCAGGGTGCGCCCGGTTGAACATTCCTGTCGGGCCTTCGCTGTGGCTAGCGTCTTTGCTAAATTAGCTAGCTAGCCCGTGCGTAGACAGATCCGTCAATAGCAAAAATACACTAAGGGACCACATCGACACGACCACATCTAACTTAAATAACCTTAACAAAAGGACCGTGGAGTTTTACCTGGACGTCCTCATTTCGCAGCTCATCAATGAGCACGGCGATGGGGTAGAGAGAGTCATCTCCATCGGCTCCTGCCATTTTGGAAAATATATGCGTTTTGCAGAATGGCGCTGTTGCTCTACGGGGTTTCTGCAGCGGAGTGCAAATAGACAAGGGTCCCTCCCCTTCCTCTTCCCCTCCGCCTCCACCACTACCACCAATTGGTTTTAACGAGGAAGACGCGACAACGCGGAATCGGAGAGGGGACAGTAGTCACTAGGACTCAATTTTACAAGTCTGCTCATAAAAAACTATTCACGTTACGACCTAAACATCTAAAATTCCCCTATAAATCCCAAAGTAAAAGACACCCATTTCAAAATGTCAAACGGTGTATCCATCCAGTGTATTGTTAAGACAACAATTTGGAACTGAAACCAATAATTGTGTATTTTGTGATGATTCTGAAACTCCTGTAACCTATTTTTCTGGGCTTTACTGATTTTTTTCCAATGTATGTATGTTGAAACTTTATTGCTTTATATACATGACTAATTTTCCAACTTGAAAACTTTTCTCAGAAGGTCTTTATGCATGCTCAGTAATCCAGGTAAGAAAATAGAAGGAAGTTGAATCAGCTCATCTGGAGACACAACGTTTATTGACAGATACGTTTCCTCACTCATCTAAGTGACCACTTCAGTCTAAACTGACTGCAGATATACCCACCCTTATAAACAATACAGTTGCGTAACGATCCGTTTCATGTTTCATAACCATCTCCCCGGTCGCTACAATATTATGTTTCTTATATAAAGGCCCTTAAAGTCACGAAAAATCAAAATGCAATGAAACTTTTAAGTATAGTTGAAGAATATGATTTACAAAAAGCTCTATCCTTTTAAATATGTTTTTGATATATTTTACATTATAGGCCCCAGCATCCCCGCGACCCTAAGAGCAGGATAAGCGATTCGGAAAATGGATGGATATTTGATATTAATATTATTTCAACCTCTTATCTCTTCTGAAATTTTCCCTCTGTTTTCCTTTTGTATGCACCTGATCCTATTGATCATATATTAAAATGTTAAAGCCATATAAATGAGTAAATGAGTCATTGTTAAAAAAAAAGGAGACTTAAAAGGTCACCAGGAAGTCACTCTTTATTTTCTTTAGTGACACAAGGTAGGTGGGTATAATTTAAATCGGGTAAAGCACATACATTTGTGATATTGGGCTATACAAATAAAACTGACTGACTTGACTCTTGTACAGTAGGTGTTTTTTTTCCTAGGACGGCGAAGTCATGACCCGCTCTACTCTGCCTCTGACAGGTTCTACCCCGATATTCTTACCCTAACCCTAACCACTTGTTTTCACTTAAAGTTTCCCCCTGGCTCTGATATTGTTTTGTCTGTATTAAGAACTTCTTTGTTTGCATGTGATTTCTATTGTCAATAAAGATGCAAAAAAAACCAAACTAGCCCTTACCAATCTCACTCCTCATGCATAAATTTAATCAACCCAACCAAACGAAGGCAACGAGTACAATGTCACAGGCTTCGCCTTCCTGGGGGGAAAATTGCCAACACATAGGTGGCGGTATGCGGCTTAAAGTTATTTGCAATACGCTAGTAAATCAAGTGAAGAAGAAAAAGAAGCAGAAGAAGAAGAAAAAGAGGCGGAAGAAGTGTACGGAACTGGAAACACTCGGATCAGTTGGCCAAGATGGCAGCCCCGCAGCAGCAGCCCGGTGGATCGATGGCTCAACCCGGCATTCAGCAAGCTGCTTCTATACAACAGCAACAGCAGCAGCTTAGTCAACAACAAGACTTTGATCCGGTTCACAGATTCAAGATGCTCATCCCACAGCTGAAAGAGAGCCTACAGGTAACACGTTTAGGGAGAAACGTTGCCTTTAACCAGGGTTGAAAATGCTAATGGCACGTATATTTGGCTTTATTCCGCCTTTTCTATCCTGTTTATGGCTCTTTGCAGAACCTAATGAAGATCGCGTCTTTGAATTTAGGGCATAATTCCTCGATCGATAATGGCATGTAAGTAGCTTCACATTACCTAGCTGTAACCAGAAAGAGATAACTTAAGGGTGTCGTAAATCAGGGTCAAGGATGCAAAATAACCGTCTTATGTGTTTTCATTTAGCAAGAGTAGTGACGCCACTGTCCAACGCTTCGACAAAAGTTTGGAGGAGTTCTATGCCCTGTGTGATCAGCTGGAACTATGTTTGGTAACGCACACACCACAAATGCATTGTGCAGGAATGCTCTCATGATTAAGTATATCTATCTCGTTGACAAACAGATATATCACTCAATCACATTTAAATCATCCAAACTGTTTGGCTTCTCTTTCAGCGGCTCGCCTACGAGTGCCTTTCCCAGAGCATTGACAGCGCAAAACATTCTCCCAACCTGGTCCCCACCGCCACCAAGCCTGACACCGTGCAGACAGAGTCCCTGTCCTACGCCCAATATCTTGGCATGATCAAGTCTCAGATCTCCTGTGCCAAAGACATTCACAATGCTCTCCTGGAATGCTCCAAGAAGATTGCAGGGAAGGGTCAACCACAGGGAATCATATAGAGATGGACTGACTCGTTAGCTCAGTTGTTTTGTCGTGTGTGTGTGTGTGTGTGTGTGTGTGTGTGTGTGTGCGTGCGTGCACGCGCGCGCGTTTTGGATTTAAGGATGTCTAACGTTTTTGCAGTTTTGTGTTAAGTTGGTTAGAATGTTGTTTATCTGACCAAGATCCCTTGTGATCAAATTTGATTTTTTTTAATGTAAAATAAGTGTAAATATTATTTTGTCAAAATGTCGTGCTATAAGATGACCAGCAGGTGGTGGTAGAGTAGCATTGATTTGCAGCCGATTACTCGGGCTTTCTTTTTACAGCTCATTTGTATGGACTATTAAAAATATTTTTTACTGATTTAGGTGTTTTCTCCCTTTTGTAGAATAGCACCCATTTCTGAAAAATTCAAGGTAATGACAGAAATTTGCAATTTCATGCCATAACAGCAGGAGTCCGTTAGTTATGTATGGAGCTACTGCAGCAATCAAACATTTGACTAGAAAATTGTGAATGAAAATGAACAGGTATCCGAAAGGATTTTGAGGTTATTTCAAATGGCAGCCTAGAGGCCTGTTTAAGAAAGCGGGTTTAGTGAAAACTCAGTAAGGAAGGAAACTGGGTTTTCGGTTTCACAGTTCAGCCAGTTCAGTTTGACTCTGACTCAGTTACTATGGCAACATACTCTGAAGTGAACCTGCTCACTGGCAGGTTTTCTTCAACTTACCCCGAGTTTCTCCTTTTTAGCTGAAGCCTGCACACTGAAAAAAATGTCAGACATGGCATGTCCTTTTCTAGAAGAGCCAGTTGATTTTGAAGCATAACTGCCCCGCAGATATCTCCATTGGGAAAGGATGATCAGACCCTGCTTGGATGTTTTATCATACCCTGATCAGGAATCAGGAACATTTATTTGTCATTTCATCTCATGTGCTTGCACACATGAAATGAAACGAAATATCGTTTCCCCCTGCCCACACCAGTACAACACAAAGACAAAAACGTAGTATCCAAAACCTACAAGAACACATGTATCCAAACTAAAAAAGAAAAAAAAAATATATCCACAAGAAAAAAAAATCACTGTCCAAGAGCGAACGCCGGGGCAGCGTCCATGAGCTATTTTTAGCCTTTCCCGAGCGGAAGCGGAAGCTTTGCAGCAAACGGAAGTCAGACATCGGATGCACTAGACTACATTAGTAAGCAGTTTGTTGTAATAGTCTTCGTTTTTTTTGTATAATTGAATATAATCGGATATATGGCAGCATATACGTGAGTTGGTGTTGTAAACACAGCCTTGCTGTACTAACATGCTCCGCATGTCTGACTTCCTGTGATGCGTCCATAGCGATAGCGATGCTGTGACATCACTCGGACGCTGCCCCGCGTCCTGTCAGACCGCCCTCGGTGTTTCCGCTTCCGGCACAGCTCCGAGTAGAGCCGTGGTCCTTGGGCCCACCGGATACAGCAAACCGGGTTCCCCCAGCCGATCCAGCGCCAGCTCTCCCAGCCAGACACCCTCGACACACCTCCCCGCATTCCACACGACGACACCAACAACACAGTCAACGCCAGGCGAGGCCACCGCCAGACCGCCCGCGATATTATGAACCCTACATAGGCCTCGCCAAAATCCCGTTTCTGGCTTTGTCACGTGTGCGCCACCGTAGCAACGCGAAAATATGTTGTTATGGGGTTAGCGCTCATCAAGGAAACGCTGTACACCCACAATTTAACCTGTCTAAGTTATCCACAATCAACATTAATATAATACCAATAACGTATCCAAGGAGCAGAGGCAGACCTTGTAACCTAAAATTGTTAGGTTAGTCAACTTAAGGCTATTCTTTCCCTCACAATCATAATTTCAACCCCATGGTTCACTTTTTAGACGATTCATAAGTTATGTAACTTAATATTTTGATTATTTTTAATCAAAACCAAAAATAATCTAGACTTCCTGCTTAATTTCGTTTCCAGGGCAAACACTTAAATCATAAGACAAACATCCTAGTCATGTCTTTCACTTCATTTACCAGAAAGTTTACATTTTCTACTATTAGCCTAGGCCTATAGTGTATAGTGCACAGTGTTGTATAAAGAAGGCCTGCTGAAAAGCTATAGGCTACTTGGGTAAAAGTAATGAAGTATCAGACATCGAAACTACTCAAGTTTCAATGAGCAATGAGGATCATGAACAGAGGAGAGCACATAAGACTGCCATTTTAATTATTATTTTGCCACTAGGGGGAGAAATTTACTAACTTTGGCGACCAAAATTGAAGGTAGCTAACGTTAGCTTTGCTTCGCACCGAGTTGATAGTTGATTGTTTCCTTAGCAACGCAGCGGAAATCCGGCGTCCGTTCGCGAGATTTGGGACAGGGTACGGGATTTTGGCGAGGGCTATGTAGGGTTCATAATATCGCAGACCGCCCTTGGTATTATCGGAACTGCCGGTCTGCACGTGCTAGCAGTTAGCTTATCCTGCCCCGTTTCGGCGTCCTGTCAGACGGTCCTCGGTGTTTCCTCTTCGGGCACGGTACCGGGCAAAGCCGCGGTTCTCGGGCCCACAGGATGCGGCAGGCCAAGCTCTCCCAGCCGATCCAGCACGAGCTCTGCCAGCCATCAGACGAAAACACAAACCCAGACGCGGACAAAGACACTGCATGCACGGCACTGGGTGAGACCGCCGCAAATATAAGTTCGCGCTGTCATCTTCCCACCCTGGAAGTCGTCACTTAGCTTACTTTAGCGAATACAGGGGGCAGTCGAGAACCGCCACAGCCTGGACGCGAACCCATATCTCTCGCACCGCGGGCGACAACGTTAACCAGTCGACTAAAGGGGGGCTGCCCAGGAACCGTCACAGCCGGGACGCGAATTCGGGGGGGCGGGCTGTCCGGGACCCGCCGCCGCCGGGACGCAAACCCGTACCTCCCGCACCGCGGGCTACAACGTTAACCAGTCGCCCGCGGTGTGGAATACACGAGTTCGCGTCCCGGCTGTGACGGTCCGGCCGGGCTGCCCCGAATTTGCTACATTGGTGTCAGAAGTGGGATGGTGAGCGCGTGCGCCCAGAGGCGTGAGGGAGCTGATATGCTGAAGCGCGGGGACGCGCTTCCCGAAAGAGCGGGGTAGTGTACACGAATAAGTAGACACGTTAGCCCTTGGCTAACGCCTCTGCGCGCCCGTGAACCACCGTCCAGAAATGGTATCGTGGATGAAGAACAGCCTGCCAGTTCGGCCGACGCACATGGCCACTACTGAGCGCCGGCTCTGGCGTTTCCCGCCGCGCTGAAACTGCACGGAGATCGGCACCGCTTGGCCTTGGGTCCAAACTTGTAGCCCCCAGAATTTTTTTGCGCCCCCAGAAATTTTTCATAGGAGTGGCCAAATGGGGCCACTGAAAATCTTGGGGTGGCACACCAAAACCAAAAGCCATGACTGAATTTCAGGAATTCTGTTATGCTGTTGTAGTATACTGTATAGGCTGGTTGAAAACTCTCAATATGAGAGTTAAGGAATCGCATACTGAAATACTTTGGTTTCTTGTTTTTTACAGTCAATGTTACTAAATATCTGATGTGCATAGACAAATGCCGGTACAGTTAACATTTTGAGTTCCTCAACAATTCTGTTTTAATGTGTTATGTATCTGTATATATTGTAACGTGTTAGACGATTCATTGTTATTTGTATATGTGTGACGCAGTGACGGACGATCAAAAGCGGCTGGCTGCCAGGCTATGCATTTGTTATTTTATTTGACATGAATTATTATGAAAAATATACATTATTGATTTAAATGAACAGCACCTAATGTAAAACATCAGATAGAAGCATATTATACATAATCAGAAGAATATTTTGCATATGCGACTTGTGGTTGGGGGGGCAGGGATAGTATCAGGATGGCCGTGGCCACCCCTTGGGGGCGCTCCTGGGCCTGTTGACCAGCCAGAAAAATTCTATCAGCCTCCTCGGCCAGAGCACGACAGTCAGTGATGGCTGTGTTGGCTAAAGCAGCCCATACCTGAGAAGGCAGCTATCGCAGAAACAGTTGGATGAAGAGGAAGTCGGGTTTGTGCTCTCCCAGGAGATCCAGCATCCTGTCCATAAGTTCAGACGGCTTACTGTCACCGAGACCTTGTAGAGAGAAGAGCCGGCTGGCCTGGTCAGCGTCAGAAAGTTCAAAACTTTTCAATGGGTGAGCCTTGAGTGTTTCGTATTTATCCTGCTGCGGAGGATTTTTGAGGGGGCTTACCACTCTGGTTGCTGTTGAACTGCCGAGAGCCGACACCACATAACAGTATTTTGTGGCGACCGCGGTGATTTCCCGCAATACAAACTGCGCTTCTGTCTGGGCGAACCCAAAAGGTCAGGGGTATTGTGTTCGTATATAATAGGGATCCCCAATCATACCCTACAAGGGACGTTTGTTCCAACCCTGCGTCGCGATGCAGGGCGCAAGCTAGTCTCTATTGATGCGAGGGCCCCAAGCTACAGTCTCGACTGATGCAGGGCCCCAAGCTACAAAGTCTCTATTGATGCGGGGCCCCAAGCTACAGTCTCTACTGATACAGGGCCCCAAGCTACAAAGTCTCAAACAAAACATTGCTGACCCATTGTCACGACTGCTGGGAGAGACAGCAAAGCAAGAGAGACATGCCCATGGCTCAGATGATTATGTGAGATTTGTAGCCATAAATGCCACCCCCAAAGCACTCACTACTAAAGAAGTGGAAGAGGCCTCTGCAACTGATCAGGACTAATTGAAGTACGCAAGGCAATCACAATTGGACATTTTGGAAACTGTAAAACCTATGCAGCAATTGTGAATGAGCTGTGCATAGTGGGGTACCTAGTTCTTATTGTGCTACCTACAACTTTGCATGCAAGAGCCCTGGTGTTAGCACATAAGGGATATCTGGGGATTGTTGGGACTAAGCAACGTCTCAGGACCAAGGTGTGGTAGCCTGGCATGGATAGGGCAGCTGAAAAATACTGTAAAAGTTGCCATGGCTATCAGATAGTGGCCAGACCCGACCCACCTGAACCATTACAACCGACACCATTACCGGACGGCTCTTGGCAGGACTTGGCCATAGACTTACTTGGGCCCTGCCATCCAATCACTACATTTTTGTAGTAGTTAATTATTACAGTCGCTACTATGAGTGTGATGTCATGACTTCCACGACAACAGAGAAGGTTATGATTGCTTAGAGTCTATCTTTAACCGCCATGGTCTGCCTATCTCCTGTAAAAGTGACAATGGCCCCCAGTTCAAGTCAGAGTTATTCAGAGACTTCTGTTTGAACAACGGGATTAAATACCTGAGAACAACAACAATATGGGCTCAGGCTAATGGAGAAGTCGAGCGACAAAATACATCCTTGATGAAGAGGATCAGGATTGCTCAGTCAGAAAGACTTGGTTGGAAACGTGAGCTTAGAACATATGTGACTGTGTACAGGAGCATTGACCATGCCACAACAGGGAAGAGCCCAGCCGAGTTGCTCTTTAAACGCAAAATGAGAGGAAAGCTGCCAGAGATCACGGAGTCACATGCAGACATGGAAGTGCGCGACCGGGGCATGGAACAGAAGGGCAAGTCCAAACTGTACACAGATGAACGGCAAAGAGCACAGCATTCAGAAGTGGACATAGGCGATACAATTCTAGTACGTCAGGAAAAGTAGAAAAGTTCACTACCCCTTTCAATGCGACACCCCACAAAGTCATAAATAAGACAGGGAATCACTTAGTTTAGAATCTCCAGAGGGAGCACGCTACTCTAGAAACACTACATTTGTTAAAAGATACCGAACCAATGGACTAACAGAGTCACTCTGCAAGCAGGAGGAGACAAAGGGAAGAGAGGACAGTACAGTGGACTTTGATTCACATACCACTGTGACACAGACAGTACCCACTGACACTAACACACCAGACATGACCAAGACAACCAGACCTCAAAGGGTTAAAAGACCACCCATTAGAATGTCTGATTATGTCACAACCTAATATGTGCATAAACTGTGGGTGATGTTGATGGGTAGACAATAAATAGTTGATGTTAAAACATGTTTAAGCACTAGTTAGTTGGAAAGACAGGCTTGTAAGATGTCTGTGAGCAGAATTTTTTTTTTTGCAATGCCACTGTTGACAACTGTTTTGTAAATTGTAAGTTTGTTTCCAAGGAAAATGGGGATGTCATGTATTGGTTAGTTGGTTGACACCTGTCAGTAGCCGTAGTGAGGATGTCATGAGAAGGCACATTGTATGCCAGGAATTCTTCTGATAAAGAGCAAAGAGTTGAATACGTCTGTGTCACGAGTATGAGTTTAGTCGCTATGTCTATCGGTTTAATTGAATGTATTAAGACAGACAGACAGACACAACAAATGATACACACGCAACTTTGATGAAGTCAATTATCCCACTAAGTCCATGGACCAGAGCGGCTTTCAGTTTTCACTGACTCCAGAGAAGCTGCCTGGGATGGCTCGTCGTCCTCGATGCATAAACACACTTAAGAGACATACCGCCTTGCCATGGGAAACATGAGCTAAGACACTGAGATGCCCCCATGGTGCTCACACCTTATTTTGGTACCTAATGAGAAGACAGCTTCACGTATGGACGCTTGCGGAGTCAATGGCAGATATTTAGTCCTCATTATCTTACTATGTGATGTTAAAGTGAGGGTTAGATACAAATGACAGCATGTGAGAGGAGGACATGGCAGCTGTGTGAGATTTAATACAATCCTCAATTATTGACTGGAGTCCCAATCCAAAAAATATCCCCCAGGACAACAATCAAACCAGCACATCAAGGGCTCCGTCCCAGTATAGGGTCACACACTTGGTTTACATATATGCAAGGCAAACTTTTAACAGTTAGCGAGCCATTAGAAGTCATGCCTGAATTACATTTAATGTGAATGAACATGTAAATAAACCAAAACTTGTGAGAACCATTTTCATATGTTAAAATTTATTTCCAGATAAAATGTTGTGATGACACATAACAGCTTATCTTGAAAACTAGAAACAATTGAGACAAGAATTATTCGGAATAATTCAAATATTTTCTTTTCAAGAACTGGCACTATGCAGCATTCAGTTTATTTCATGAAAAACAAGAAAACCCATAACATGTAACAATATAAAAAGGTACCATTTTATTTTTTACAAAGATTACAGCGGAGAAAACTATCTAGAAAAACAAGCACTACAAAATATAATTACAAGCAGACAATTTAGACATTGTCTAAGTGCACTAGTGGACTATGAGTGAGTCAGTCAATGAATCACCATTCTGTGTTTTGAAATCCATACAGAAAATAACGCGTGAAGCGCAAATGAAAGCGTTGCGATTCCAGCTACAAAATATATTAACCTGAAGAAGAATGTTGTATTATATGCAACTTGATCCAAATAATGCTACTGTAAAATTATACTGAAACGATGTTCATGAGTTTCAATTACAAGGTGGATTTATTCTTACATCTCTATAAAGCAAAGTGTATCGGTTTCATCATGTTCTCACAGGTACAACTGACCCATTTTGTTTTCCTGGCAGAGTTGTGTGTGAAATAATAAGAATGAGAAAACCTCTAGCAGCTTCTGTCAGGTATCAGTGAAGTAAAATATTCCCTCCAGTTTCTGCCTGCATCTGGTTGGTGACACAAATGTTGATGTATGGGTGTAAAGCACCAGATAGTCTGTTGCCTGAACGAGTTTTATTCAGTACAGAGACAAACACACAGATGTTTTTACTTCTTCATGTTTGAGCCTTTCACATTTATGTCGTCAAGTTGCACTTGCTTTCTACCGTCAATCTTTGGTTTTTCTCTGTGAAAATCACAAACAAAAACAGAGATTAATTCAAACTACAGCTGAAAAGGCTCATCACCTATTGTAGTGTACCATGAAAACCATGTCCATTACCAAGCCTATGACTCCGTTTTTAGTATCTCCAACTTGTTTGTTATTAGACCCTAGACTTCTGATTCTGTCTTCAGGGTATAGACTTGAGAGTAGGGCTTTTGCATAACTGACCTTTGGGTTTGCTCTGGGCCAGTGAGGGCTGTCCGATGTGCAGCACGAGGCTTTGGGGCGTCCAGACAAGACATGGATACAGATGGCTGAAACTTGGACACCTCGCGCTGCCACTCTTCATCAAAAGATTTCGCTTCAGCTGAAAGAAATGAAAAAGTCGAAGGTCAGGATCACGTCGGGCATCGCTCTGTAGAATGATGAACGGCGACCCTGACAGTAGCACAGCCTGAGAAACGAAATCTTGTTTTGCAGAGGTCGGGAATGATAAACGTGGCTTATGAACCTTTTCAAGCTTGGAGATCTCTTGAGCCATAAGGGTGCTTCTTTTTTTAATGCTGGGTTCAAATGTGATACAGTCCTTTTATTGAATATATTATCCGCTGACAGGTTTATAGATTTAAGAGATACACTGTTCCTGCAGGCTCAAGCTAGTCTCTGGCAATCACAGTTTTCCAAGACAGACAGTGGCTTTAAACTAGTATCACCTGTTATCAGACACCACCTTAAAGCCCATTTTCACACTATTCTGCTTTTTTCAAACTCTACTTCACTTATGTGAAAGAAAATGAGTGGCCGCAATGTAGACCCAACCACTGAAGTGGGTCCTTGCCAGAGCACTTTTCATAGTTGAGAAACTCATTTCAGGGTTAACCAATCTCAACAAAAGAAAAGGTGTGCTTTTATGTGGTGGACAACTGAGGAAAAAGTACAACAGGCATGAAAAAAATACTGCACAAAAACTAAGTCAATTTGGTGGTATTTATTGACTAATCCACATGAATGCCAATCAGAGTTAGTATGGGAGCACATTGACTATGTTGTGGGACCTTCTGTTAAGGGTTTGAGCAATGTACTTAACTATTTTGGTGAAAATGGCAGCCACTTTAACTTGTTAAGAAGGAACCGAGCGAATCGTGCAACTTGTTGTTTTTCCCCCCTATACCCGTAGCACATAATATGGTTTTTCTACATAAAACAAGGTAAATTGTATGAACACACACTGAAGGGAGGAAAATCAAAGGTTTGTTTCTTGACCATTAACTGTTTGTCTCAGTCATTTAACTAACATACATTCATCCAAATTCTGGAAGTCCTGGTTGAATTCCCTCTCTCCTGTCTTCTTGTTGTGTTTCTTCTCCATGATGTGTCCCCTGTCCTGGATGTGGTGACCGATGGACATCTTTTCAAGGCCGCTCTCGGAGTCCTTCAGCGCCCGCCGGGTCTCCTTGATCTAGAACAACAATCAGATACACTCATCAGGTGAAAGATGGCCAGTGAGAAAAGATCACGGTGAACATCAGCACTCATTATGTGTGTATTAAGAAAACCCCCCAAAAAACAACCCTTTTAATGAAAAGACATCCTTTTCTCACCTAAGGGCCTGGTAAGTATCACCATGCTGGCTTAAGATGGGCAGATGGAATGGAGCTGAGACAGCTAGGGGTAGATCTATACCTCTTAGAGCTCACAGCTTACCATGGTGAACCGTGCAGTGATGTCCCAAGATAAACTGTGATGTAATATGGTGAAATGTATCTGGGGTGCTACGTACCCCTCCGGGAGCCCGGCGTGTCTGTGAGGAGGCCTGGAACACCTTGGGAGGCTCATTCCCCACTTTGGAGTAAGTCATAACCGAAGAGGAGCTGAATGAGTGGGTGTTGGAATCTGTGGACAGGTTCTCCTGGAGAGAGCATTCGCATACACATCCCCACACACCCACCCACACACACACACACACACATACACACACGGGCATAGAGAAGGAAGGACAGTTGTTACAGTACACCTTCACAACAACTGTTAAATTTACCAATCCAAGATGGGGTAAAAGCAGGAAAAAGCATTGATTGAAAGCACATGGAGAAACTCACAAAGTTTCTGTGCATGTCTTCCATCCGACTCCTCACGCTCATCATCATGTTGTCAAACGTGCTGAAGGGGTTCCTTATGTCCACGTCCTATAAAAACAAAGATTATAGCAGGGGGTTAAGCTTAAAAAAAGGTTAAAAAAAAAACCGGACAAATGAGAGTGCAAACAGAAGATAAAAGGGATGAATTCAACCTATGTTAACATCTATTTTGTTAATACCTGATGAACCCAAAGCAGAAAACACTACAGAACAGTTGTCAGTTTTTTCATAAAAAGAGGGGGGAAAAAAAGAAGCCATTATCATAAGTGTTTAAACACTTCGTGGCTGTATTTAGGCAGTATCTGAGATTGCAGTACAACAATTTTACAAACCACACATTGACTTTGTGTATGTGGCCCACTAAAGCTATAGTTGTGCTCTTTATTGTCCTTGATAGATCAATTTGGACGTGAGCTCAGTGTGAAAAGGACAACCGGAAGAGCTGCAGTACCAGGTTCACTATGCCACCTGGTGACCAGGCATTACCAGCTCATAAAATAACAGCATCATGTACGCAGATACACTTGGAAAGCGTCTATATATGTGTCATGCATGTGTTTTCTTACACTACACAGGGCATTCACATGTTAACACTTCACAATGTGTGACACATCATGATATTCACATCAGAACAGGTAACATTAAAAAACAACATGGCAAAAAGAAATTTTCCATCTTTCTTTTTTTTTTTGGAGCTCCACCCCCTCTGCTGATCTGGGGAGGGCTGCAGACTACCACACGCCTCCTCCGATGCATGTGGAGTCACCAGCTGCTTATTTTTACCTGACAGGAGTTTCACCAGGGGGGACGTAGCGCGTGGGAGGATCACACTATTCCCCCCAGTTCCCCCTTTCCCCTGAACAGGCGCCCCGACCAACCAAAGGAGGCGCTAGTGCAGCAACCAGGACACATACCTACATGCAGCTTCCCACCCGCAGACACGGCCAATTGTGTCTGTAGGGACGCCCAACCAAGCCAAAGGTAACACAGGGATTCGAACCGGTGATCCCTGTGTTGGTAGGCAACGGAGTAGACCACCACACCACCCGGACGCCCTGATATTTTCCATCTTTAAGTGAGTTTTTGAGTCAGTTATTGGCATGGCCATGAATTCATAATGCCAAATAGAAGGTTCTCTTTAAACCAATGGCCATAAATTTCCTGATACATTAGCAACCATCAGCGCAGGCATCACTGGCACAATGACAAATTTATGTATACATGATCAAAACATTTAGGTCACATCATATGGACCAGGGTTTAGTTTCCTCAAACTTTATATGCTTACAAGATGATGTTAGTGCAGTATGAGATATTTTTGGGAAACCCTCAGAGCATCCAATGGTCATTTCATACACACTTCATTTCACCAGTTTACAAGATATTGACAACTTCACATTTCACTCAATGAGAATTTGAGTGAGTGAGTTAGATCATGCAATTTATCCATCTGAGAAACTGATATTGTAGCATAGAGTGGAGAACTTTTTTTACCAACCGTGCTTTCAACACTGCCAAACGGTGACAGAGACTGGCTCATCCCCTGAGGATAATACAAAATCAAGGTAGCAATAAATCATAGCTTTGCATTGAACTCCACAAATGTGGACACATGCAAGCACGCACGCACGCACTCACGGACACGCACACATTTTCGATAGGACTTGTAATATATTCAATAGATTCATGTGCACTATTTGCACATGTTCAATTATTTTATTGCCACTACTTTTACGGGCTTTGTTCTTATGTTCCCCAGTCCGGGTTAGCAGTTCCCCTCCCCGGTTGAACACAGCCTGAGTCAGGCCCTGCTTCCTCTTCCTGAGTCACCGATGGTTTGCCAGAACTTCCTTGAGGCCAACCGAAAGTCCTCCTCCATAGCCTTGCCGAACTCCAACACCCAAGTTTTTGCTTCCATGACCGCCAAAGGCACAGCCCTTCTGGCCTCCTGGTACCTGTCTGCTGCTTCAGGGGACCCCTGGGCCAACCAAGCCTGAAAGGCCTCTTTCTTCAGCCTGACGGCTTCCCTCAACGCCGGTGTCCACCAGCGGGTTCTTAGGTTGCCACCTCGGCAGGTACCTATGACCTTATGACCACAGCTCCTACCTGCCGCATCTGCAATAGAGGTTTTGAACATGACCCACTCAGACTCCATGTCTCCAGTCTCCCTCGGGATACACGAGAATTTCTTTTGGAAGTAGGAGTTGAAGATCTCATGGACAGGGGCCTCCGTCAGACGTTCCCAGTTCACCTTCACTACACGTTTGGGTTTGCCAGGTCTGTCCGGCAGCCTTCCCTGCCATCTGATCCAACCCACCACCAGGTGGTGATCAGTCAACAGCTCAGCTCCTCTCTTCACCCGAGTGTCCAAAACATACAGCCGCAGATCTGATGATACGACCACAAAGTCTATCATCGATCTTAGACCTAAGGTGTTCTAGTACCATGTACACTTATGAATTACCTTATGTTTGAACATGGTGTTTGTTATGGCCAATCCAAGACTCACACAGAAGTCCAATAACAAGGCACCGCTTGGGTACTGATCGGGGAGGCCGTTCCTTCCAAGCAGGGAAACTGCTGACCCAGACTGGGGATGTTGTCAGGTGGTGGAAAGAAAACTTTGAGAAGTTCCTGAACCCGGCTAACATGTCCTCAGTGGAGGAGGTAGAGTGTGAAGACTTGGGGGAAGGCCCACCCATATCCCTGGCAGAGGTCTCTGAGGTAGTTAAGAAGCTCCTCAGTGGCAAGGCGCTGGGTGTGGCTGAGTTTCGCTCCGAGATGCTGAAGGATCTGGACACTGTTGGGCCATCTTGGCTGACACACCTCTTCAGTTTCACGTGGAGGTTGGGGATAATACCTGTGGCGTGGCAGACTGGGGTGGTGGTTCTCATATTTAAAAAAGGGGACCGGAGGGTGTGTTCTAATTATTGGGGCATCACATTGCTCAGCCTCTCTGGGAGTTTACTCTAGGGTGCTGGAAAGGAGGCTCCGACCAATTGTTGAACCTTGGATCCAGGAGGAACAATGCGGATTCTGTTCTGGTCATGGAACAAAAGACCAACTCTTTACCCTTGCGGAAGTGCTGAGGGAGGCATGGGAGTTTTATCAGCCAGTCAACATGTGTTTTGTGGACTTGGAGAAGGCTTATGATTGTGTACACTGGGGCACTCTGTGGGGGGTACTGTGGGAGTAGGGGGTACCGGGGCAGTTGCTACAAGCCATCTGGTCCTTATATAACCAAAGCGAGAGCTGTGTCCGCATTCTCGGCACAAAGTCAAAAACATTTTCTGTGGGTGTCAGACTCTGCCAAGGTTGTCCCTTGTCTCTGATTCTGTTTGTGATATTCATGGACAGGATCTCAAGGCGCAGCCAATGTGAGGAGTGTGTCCATTTTGGGAACCTCAGAATTACATCTCTGTTCTTCGCAGATGATGTGGTTTTGTTGGCTTTATCAGAATGCGACCTCCAGTACGCACTGTGTGATTTGCAGCTAAGTGTGAAATGGCTGGGATGAGAGTCAGCACCTCCAAACCTGAGGCCATGGTTCTCTACTGGAAAATGGTGGATTGCTCCCTCCAGGTTGGGGATGAGTTGTTGCCTCAAGTGAAGGAGTTCAAATATCTCAGGGTCTTGTTCCCAAGTGAGGTTAGGATGGAGTGGGAGATTGACAGGCAGATTGGTGCAGCATCAACAGCAATGCGGACGTTGTACCAGACTGTTGTGGTGAAGAGGGAGCTGAGCTGAAAAGCAAAGCTCTCAATTTACCAGTCAATCTTTGTTCCAACCCTCACCTATGGTTATGAGTTTTGGGTAGTGACCAAAAGGGTGAGATTGAGGATACAAACGGCTGAAACGAGTTTCCTCTGTAGGGTGTCTGGGCTCAGCCTTAGGGATAGGGTGAGGAGCTTGGACATCCGGAGGGAGCTCGGAGTAGAGCCGCTGCTCCTTCGTGTTGAAAGGAGCCAGTTGAGGTGGTTCGGGCATCTGATTAGGATGCCTCCTGGGCACCTTCCTCTGGAGGTTTTCTAGGCACAGCCAACTGGGAGGATACCCCGGGGTAGACCCAGAACTCGCTGGAGGGACTACTTGTCCAATCTGGCCTGGGAAAGCCTTGGGATCCCCCAGGAGGAGCTGGAGGGCATTGCTGGGGAGAGGGATGTTTGGAGTGCCCTACTTAGCTTGCTGCCACTGCGACCCAACCCCGGAGAAGTGGCTGACGATGAGATGATATGTTCTCATGTTCTCTTACACTGCTTAAAAAGCCCTTGACACAGTTCCACAGAGCTCCACGCACAGGTCCTCAGGGCCTTGAACCTTTTAGGAGTGCAATCATCCAGGAGGAAGATGAGGATGAGGTGGGTGCCGCACTACGCTTTCTGTCAGAGCTTCTGTTCTCCCGGCCAAAGCCCCCATGGTGCTTATAATACAGCGGTCCTGGATAAGCATCTCACCATCACCATTTCTGTGTGTTTGTGCATCTGTGTGTATGCGTGAGCATGTGTTGTGGGTGGAGGTGCAGGGGGTTTTGTGCGTAGCCAGTGAGGTGTTGAATGACTTGTGTTCCATGTGTAATTGGGTCGCGTTGCCAGGGATTAGTGGGGGGTTTAACACTGAAACCTGGCTTCATTCTAGGAAAGGCTGCAGCGGGCCGGACGGGCCAGCCAGGACACGAAGCCGACAGCAGGGGTTGAAGAGTCTGAGGCTGCTCACTCAGCTCTTTTCAAAAGGTCATGCTGATGTAAAACACTCCCGAACGGCATCTATGAAGCCTGGCGACCAATTATATCTCTGAGAGGCATCTATGAACTAATAAATGCTGGTTACATTTCTGCTGTCGATATTTTTAGAAGGGGTCATGCAAAGCAGAGGAGAGGGTGAGAGTGCAAAATATGGAGCATGGACCCAATGGTCTTTAACACATTATTTTAGGCCACCTGGACTACTGCCGCTTTGTATTCTCTGTCTCTATCACTCACTCTTTTCTCTCTCTACTCGTTCTGATACTGAACTTGTCACCGGCTCCAAGGGGAGCCATGAGTAACACCGTACGGGGGGAGGGGGCACTATCGGATTTCATACTTATAAGGAAAAGAGCTGTGCTCCAGTAACCGGTTAACCGCTTGGGATATGATGGAACGCTGCTAAATTATGCCTTCTAAGACCTAGAGGACCACTAGAGAGAAGAGAGGCACCGGATCTTGCCAAGTACAAGTTTGTTTTGAAGGACAGAAGTGAGGGGGGAATTGAAAATGCAGTGAGTACACAAAGGAATAACGGTGTGCAGAAACTTAATGGTAACTGGGTAGTGTTGCATACTCATCTTTCCACTCACATTGGTGTAACACTGTGCCAGGGCAGCGGGGATGTCCTGTTATAACAGTTATAATGTGGGAACAAAGACAGAATAAGTAATTCAGAAATCCTAAATTTCTTTGCCCCATCGCTATCAAAGGTGCAGTTTGGGACCAACGGTGTAAGTGGCTTTTGTGTGGTGTGGAATTTCCCTGGATTTAAATTCTGTTTAGCCTGCATAGAGGTCGGTAGAAAGTGACTGGTGAAGCTCCCTGCACTGAGTTATATCATTGGGAGGGAATAGAAGGGGCTGGGTGCGCAGGTGGCACAGTCGCTGAATACCCTAGCATTCAAACACTGAGGTTCAGGGCTCAAACCTGAGCATTGCCTCCAGCTTGGCCACAAATTGCAGGGAAAATAAGTGGCTATGTTCCTAGTTGGGGAGCTGGTGGGGCTCACTGGTCCCCCCAATTGCAATTTGCAACTCCTATAGGTGGTGGGTGCCTTTCCAGATGCAATTATCTAGGGGAACTAGCGTGAGCCTGGAGAAACCTTCAGCCAGTAAGTGAAAAGAAGGGGTGGGTTATTCCACATTTATCCGAGTACACACCTGGTTAGTCTATAGTCTTTGACGGCCCTTTCAACCACAGGAGTCAGTCAATGGTGGGACCTTAGGAGAACAGGGACCCGAACATGCCAGGTTGGGGGAAAAAGGACAGAAATTTAACAAATCCATCCATCCATCCATTATCTGAACTGCTTATTATCCTGCTCTCAGGGTTGCGGGGATGCTGCAGCCTATTCCAGCAGTCATTGGGTGGCAGGCGGGGAGACACCCTGGACAGGCCGCCAGGCCATGACAAGGCAGAGAGAGAGACACACACACACACACACACACACACACACACACACACACACACACACACACACACACATTCATACCTAGGGACAATTTAGTACGGGCAATTCCCCTGACTTACATGTCTTTGGACTGTGGGAAGAAACCGGAGCCCCCAGAAGAAACCCACGCAGACATGAGGAGAACATGCAAACGCCACACAGAGGATGACCTGGGATGACCCACGAAGGTTGGACTATCCCATGGCTCAAACCCAGGACCTTCTTGCTGTGAGGCGACTGCACTAACCACTGTGCTACCATGCCGCCCATTTAACAAATCAAATAAATTAAATTAAATTGAGAGGTGCCCAACCAACCACTCTGGAGATATAAATATTTCCATGAAACATTCTTTCAAGTCAGAATCACAGCATGAATAAATAATAAGAGAAAAAAACAAAACCAAAATGTGTTCTTAAACTTATAACCCATCAAGAGGCTTGGAGGTATATTTTCAGAATAAGTGATGACCAAATACTGAAGTATGGCCAACTCTGTTTTAGCAACGGTACCACAACAGATATCACAGGACACATATCACATGGACACCTCAAGTCTCGCTCAGTACAAACCGCAGAATCAAAGGAAGCACTCATCTAACTAAGAATAAGATCTCATTATCATTTGAAGCCATGTTTCATCCTCTATTTATACACAAGCCCCCAGCCAACTGTCCTGAAAGGTGATATTAAGTAAAGAGGTAATTTAGAGTGGCAGGAGGAAAAAAAATGCAAGAGCTCATAGCAGACTTGGAAGGAAAGACAGGACATTTTCACCCGCTGGCGAACCAGTGCTTTGCAAACTGATACAAGACGCTGAAGCCTTCTGGCACTATGTGATGAATGTGAGTGTGATAGCACTTGCACATCTTACTGTATGTGTTAATGTGTTTTGGCTGCATTTGTGCAATTGGGCTCAATAGAGCATGCACCTTTTTTATCGCTGTGTGTGTGTGTGTGTGTGTGTGTGTGTGTGTGTGTGTGTGTGTGTGTGTGTGTGTGTGTGTGTGTGTGTGTGTTTTTCCATACATTTGGGTGCATACGCTCACATATTTCTGTGTGCACTTGTGTGCTTGTGATATTGGAGAGCAGCACGTGGGTGAACTGTCTGTCATCTAGCTGCTAACCCATCAGTGCTGCCAAAGCACGCTCTGCCAAACAGATGGACCTCACAAGCAACGACAAGAAAATGCGCCGTCCATGACATCTGCGTGCATACCTCCACAAAGCCCTCAACACAGCACTACAGCTTAAGCTGTCTGACTACTGCTGTGAGCGAACAGACTGGTCCTTAGCTTCCCATGAGTGTGTATGTCAGAGAGAGATGGACAGAAAGAAAGAAAGAGAGTATTCAGATCTATGAAATAAGCTATATGGGGCTGCTATAGCTGATTCTGTGTTGTAACAAACACCATCCATTTGTTGTCAGACACCAATGACAAAGCAGTCTAGCAATCTGGTTGTGACAGAAATCTTGTACTTTGTCCCCTTTAAAAACTGTAGTCTGACATGTTGCTCCTGTGGGCTCCTGACCGATGTTCCATGTAAAAGAGAGGCCTCATGTCACTCTTCATGGCCCTCTCATCATCTCTGGGAAGACTTTTCTGCTTAAACGGTCCCTCTCCATGGACCACAGACAAAGATCTAATGACAGGCTCTCTGCTGTTCACTGCCGCTTGTGTTCTTGCTCAAAAAGAACCTCAATTTCATTTCAACACTATATAATAATGTCCATCTTTACACGTCATTCAAATAGTCCATTCCAGTGAACAAGATTTTCCAGCAATCTGGGTGTTTCGGGGGCATATGGAGTGAATATTAGTGCGGTTAAAAATCAAAACTTCAGCTTTCAGATATTTAACAGAGACCAATCATTGTCGTTGAAGCTGGTAAAATGTGTGACTTTTTTGTAAAAACAATTTTGAAATATTGTGGTTTAATTTATTTTGCTCCATCTGACAGTGCCACACATCTACATCGCCACACTGTTGCTATCATTCATACCATTATGTAGCTGACATTACATGATATGGCCCACCAGCATATCTAAGGTATGTATTTGCTGTTCTCTTCTCCCCCTCAGGCTGCTATGGCTGAACTCTAACAAGTATGTGCACTATCAAATTGATATTTGTTCCACATGATGGGGCCGTGCATCACGATCCATATTTCAGTGAATGTACCCTTGCTGCATATCATATGTACAACGGGCTATGTTTATATTCCCCCCCACCCCCCAAGTGTTTCACTTGCCATCAACTTGTCAAAGGTCTGTTGTGAAAAAATAGATGTCCACAAATAGAGAGCGCAGCTAGATGTGGTGATTGTGCTTTCCATAACCAAGTGGAAAACCTGCCAATAGGGTGGGAAATCTTCACTTTATTAAAGTGAATTAACTTGCTTTTAGAGTGTTTCTGAGTCTTGTGGAGTTGTATTGATACCTGACGAGTGATTTGCCTTATTTTAAAAATCTATTTGAGAAAACTCTTGGAACAGGTCAAACTACATTGGAAACACTGAAAAATTAATATGATTTGTTTTAAAATAAAATCCTAATTGAGAGACTAAATACAGCATTAAATTAAAGATTTCCCCATACACCCCCACCTCCATCCCCCTTCCCCCATACTGGGTGTATTAATCAGGGACATGATGGAATGATGGAGATGGATAATACAGCAACAGCAGGTTGCTGGCCAGCAAGGAAAAATTCTGATGACAGTCATTATCAAGGATAATTATACAGGTCCTCACGAGGTATGGGGATTATGGCGGGTCATAGGCACCAAATTTAACAGGCTGGGACAAATGAGCAGCACTGAGGTTAAGATGGGGATAAGGTATCACAAGGCAGATGGGAAAAAGAGCAGACTGCTCAGAGCTAACAATCTACCCACCTAATTGTCTGCCTGCCCGCCTGTCAGCCCACTGGTAAAGAAATTGACCCTCTCAATTGCATTACCCATGCTTCTGAAAGCGAATGGCTTAGAAGGGACTTTCAAACCTGTAAGATTAGCATCTCCACATTCTAGCATAACAAAAGAAAAATTGTGAAAATATAACAAGCAAAGACCATCAGGCATTGATTTCAATTTTGACAAACTCTCCAAGCAAAGAATGTAGGCTTAGTCACTTTTTTAACTACAGGTGATAATGAACGACGACATATCTACTAATAAACCTTAGATGGAAATGACAAATTAATCTACATCGACTATTACATGTAAAGACAAGCAAAACTAGGCTAACTTGTCTACTACCAAAACAAACAAGTATTTTGACATATCTTTTCTGCAACAGCTCGTCTCAGGACAGCACAGCAGAGTCCTCCGCGGCCTGTTGGCGTGAGCGTGAAAGAAGCCTGTGTGTGAGTGTGTGTGTGTGTGTGTGTGTGTGTATGTGTGTGCGTGTGCGTGTGCGTGTGTGTGTGTGTGTGTGTGTGTGTGTGTGTGTGTGTGTGTGTGTGTGTATGTGTCGTTACAAAAAGCAGTGTGTCAGTGGAACAATGTACTATAAATAGGCCTCTTCAGGGCTAGATATAGCTATCCAGAGAGGCCAAGGGAGTTGCCCTTTCACTAAACCTGTCTCATACAGCTCCATACCTCCAGTAAAGGGGCTCTAGTTACGCTGCCAGTGGCCAGATTCCACCATGACCCCAGTAAACCTTGCACCTTCTCCAAAGACTACAACACTTCAGATCTTGGTTGTTAAAGAGCAACGAAACACTAAGATACGATTTTTTTTTTTAGATGTCAACTGGTATTGATGCCTCGCCAGGGATGATACAAACATCTTGGTTATAAAGTCAACGTTTGAGTGCATGCAGAATTATTGATATTTCAGCCTCATCACATTTTACAGTGGTAATATTTCTGTGAGTGGAAATCATTGGAAGCAACATCAGGTTAGGACCTTTGACGCTTAATCCCTACTGTTAAAAAACTTTATAGATTGCACTTTAACCTTTCTTACCACCCCCTCACCTCCAGTTTGAAATTGCGTGGGCAGCAAAGAAATGCTCTAACTGTGTGGCACTCTTGTGTCGGGCAGGGGAGAGTGCAGGTCATAGGGTAATGTGTGTGACAGAGTTAAGTGTTAAGTGAGGTACTGCTGGAGAACAGGTTTCAACCCCCATTGGCCAAAATGATATGTGGGTCAATCGCTCCCAAACCGAGATAAACAGTTGCATGTCCATGCACACACACATGCACGCACGCACGCACGCACGCACGCACGCACGCACGCACGCACGCACGCACGCACGCACGCACGCACGCACACACACACACACACACACACACACACACACACACACACACCAATATAGCCTAATGGGTGTAATATGGCTGAAGATCCCTGTAAGTTAAATGATGATTTGAGTCCTCAACAATAGCTAGTGCATGGCAGTTAGTACGTCCAACAAGAGTAACAAGCTAAAACAAAAACAAAACAGTGCTTCTGTGTATTGGTTTTACAGCAGTATTCCTACCCTGCGTTCGTCTCTGAGAGCCAGATTTGAGCTGGGATGTCCTTCAAGGCCACGCCGTCTCCCATCTGTCAAGCTGGGCATCAGTTGTCCGCCAAAAGGCTCAGAGAAACTACGCATCAGTTGGCGGAAATGCTCATTGTGAGCTTGGAATGGGTCCCTGTAGGAAGAGAAGGAATCAGGCTCAACATTCACGATGGAGTTCCATGCAATTCTGCAGTATGAAGCTGAAGACTGACAGCATGCAGATTACAAAAGAAACTCATACCTTGAGGAGCTAAGGAAAAAAAAGGTTTCGAATGGGGAGAAAGAGGGAAGGAAAATTAGTCAACAACACCAGGCATTTAGTTTTTTAATACTCAATTAAGCATTCTTTATCCTGGACTTAAGAGCTCATTAATTCAAGTTCAAGTTAAACTTTGTGATATGTATTTACAATACAATGAAATTATTGTGCTCTAGCTCTCTTTGCCTTAATACAAGGGACACAAGGACAAAGGACACAAGGACACACCATCCCAAAAACCCCCACTACAGACCTACATAGACTATATTTACACATGAAATCATAATTATATACACAGTATAAAGTACACGATAGCGCAACAATGCAAGGTGCATTAAGCATAATTCTTGAGTGAGCACAAACCACTTTAACATGTAAAAGGCATTATAGCAAATCAAGTTGCATACATAGCCAACTAGTTGCAGAGACAACTCTAAATAGTCACAGAAAGACTTTACTTGTCTATGAAACTGGTCTTAACATTGGCTTAGTCAACAAAACTGGTCTTAACATTGGATTGGTCAGATGTGGGATAACTTCGTCTGCATGTATTTATTTTTCCAGAAGCAGCAAATGCACTATAGATGCCCAAGGGTGGATGGTTTTACAGAGCCACACAGCAGGCTAGTGTATTTTTATTTTGGCAGTTCATAACAAATTGCCTTAATTGGTCAATTTAATTCCTATAAATAAATGGTAATTTCACTGTAATTCATCTGCTACGATCCTATTCCCATGAGTAAAGCGCATTGCATTACTTTTTTAATGTACGAAATATAACTGTAATGTTATATAAATGAAGTTGGAATGAATGATAGACTGATCGATTTATTAAACTGATTGAAGCATGAGCCTATAGCCCAGCAGGCGCCCGAGAAAACTCAGCGCCTTGTTTGTTTATCAGATTTCTCAACGTCCTGGATTTACAAAACGGTGTTAATTTGGACACCATGAGACAAGGCATTCACAATTTCTAACTAAATACAGTGAGTTTATACGTCTTATGGTGGGCACATTTGGGGTTTGAATATTTAAATGAACTAACACTCAATTTCAATTCGCAGTCCATCTGGAATACAATTAGGATTAAGATAGCTGCGGCCGAATAAATAAATCTATCCTCATGCCACCATTTATTTCAAAGATGCGCTTCAGGATGAATGGCAATTTCATTGTTGACTTTTAAGAAAGGTGACCGTTCTTACCCTATGAACGCTTAAAAAAAGCAAACAGAAGATCACTGTCAATTGTTTTATACAAAGGAACGATTAAGGTACTCACGAAAAGAATGGGTCCTCTTCAATTTCCCTGAGAAGACTGTTGAACATTTTTCAAAGTTTTCGGAGACGCGAAGACCAAATGAAGTAGATGGACCGGACCACCGTCAGGTACTCTCACTCCTGCGCCCCGTCAGTGTTGCTATGGGTTAGTTACTACGGAACTGGCAACGTCATTTAGAACCCGCGGGGTCACATGACCCAAACCCGGCCCTGCAATTGGCTGGTTATTCGGAGTTTTTTCTTTTTTTTCTTTTGGAAACGCGTTGACCAGCGCGTTAATACGTTGTGTGTCGTTGCCTTGACAACTACACTCCAGACAATTTCTGATAAAATCCCATTTATCCATTTCCTCCTTATCTCGCCGAAGCATGGCAACATTACGAAGGTGTTTATCTTAATCTGAATTTCTTTCACACTTACAATGTCACTTGCGGGACTACAACCTGCACGCTGGCCGGGCCCATTCGTCCATCCGTGATCTAACAAAAGCATTTGATGAAACAACTTATTTACGAAGTGGTTCCTGGAAGCTATCTGTGGGGTGTGAGGACATCTTACCTCGGGGACCGCCACCCGACACTGGCATGTGGGGCGACTCGATGTAAGGACAGCCATCTGCCGAGACAGTCAAATACACACTTGCTGCACAATACACACACGCACACTCGCACACATACGTGTGTTTGTGCACATACATAATAAACACCTTATTGAAGTTTATTTTATATCAATATAACACTGGATGTTAGGAGGTGAGAGGAGTGAGACGTGTCCTCTCCTTAGTATAGCTCACCATCTGGTCAGACCACAAATAGACCGGTCTGGACTCTGCATGCACTGCCTTGAAACTCTGCCCAGCCCAAACAGAATAGTATGGCAGAGACGACAGCAGGATAACATGGAATTAACATATTTAAAAATAAGAAATCCCAAAAAGTATATACAAGTCAAGAAAAGTTCATGATAGATAGGGCCAGGCAGGCATCAATTAGTCTGACCTGATCCTGCAAAAATAAACATTATGCTCATGATGAGTCTGGTTGCTTTTACTATATGTGAGCATTGTATGATGAGGTGATACTACATCTCTCCATAACTATAACGACCTCTGATTTCATATAATTCGAGCCGTTTGAGGTTACTGCTGCCACCTTTTTATGGTATATAACATGTTCTGTAAGTAGCTACTCAAAAGGATTTCTTTCCAGCGATTCGTAGGCTCCAGTTCTGTGCACTGTGCAGCTCAAGCACCCCCAATACCTTTACCTCCAACCCCTGCACCCCAACCTCCAAAAATTCCTAAAGTGAAATAAAAAAATAAACCAAAAAGGCATTGCTGAGTAGCCAAATATCTGTGAAGAACTGGAATGAGATTGGTTGTGTAACCAACCACCAGATAAAATAATAATAGAAAAAGATTTTAACTTGGTGACTTTACCAAATATGAGACTTTAGCCAAAGCCGTAGTCTACTTACACCTGTATTAGGTAGGTATTAAAAAAAAATTTGGACAAGTTGTTGGAGAGTTTTGGTGTGCAGAGGGGTCATCTAAAAGTCTCATTTTATTTTCATGGCAATAGTTGTGTTTTTTTGTTTGGGAGAATATGGGAATAATACAAGTTATATGCACTTTTATGTCTGTACTTTAAGATGAGCATCCACAATAATTTCCATAAGTTGGTGCCTATTCATTCTGAAACTTAACCTCGCCTTTGTCGTTCACTAACAAAACCACATCAATTCTCCCTCTCAAAATAACCAAATCTGTTTATTTCTTAAAAAAATCAGTTAAAAATGACAAACAATATGTATCCACATGGTATAAATGATAACTGGGTCTAAGAGGGGGTGAATCTTTCTTTAAAGAACAAAAATAGCATGTTTCTTTATTTAGTAGAACAAATTAAATAGAAAGCAAACTGGAAAAACAAATCATCAGTTCACTTAGTTCCAGTTTTATTGACAACAAAATGTACGGGCTGTCTTTTGACACAAAGGTAAAATAAGGTAAAGCTAAACATCTGTAGACTTATACCAGGATTAAAACAAGCCAAGGTAGAAACTAGATTGAATGGGTGATTTGGATCCAAAAAGCTCCAAGAGTGTAGAGGATCTTTCTGCCTGCTGTCCATCAGGTTACGGGGCTTCCCATGAGCCTCTCCTGTCGAAGGGAAACCAGTCTACTGAGCCACAGCTCCTCGGCCTTGTCCTTGTCCATGAATAACTATAGAAAAAAGAAGAAAGTGGGGGTGGGTTGGGAGATGAACAGAGAAATGTATCCCAAAACACATGAGAAGACCTCAGTACTACAAGAGAAGACCAAGGTGGCGGTGTGGCTCAGTAGTGACACCAACTACCCTTCAACTGGATGACCAAGGTGTCATATAAGCCGGCAAGCATCCAACCTGCAGATGTGCCCTTGTGGGGGGTGCTAAAGCCTGACCAATTTTAGGGGTACTGTTCTGTAGCTGATCATGTGCTCTCTGACCTCCATGGAGAGGGAGGGGGGGGCAGAAAAAAAGAGAACAGTAAAGTATGGTATTTTTCTCAGAGTACATGGAGAAAAGCATTCAAACAGTTGGGAACCAAAAAGGATCTCAGTGGTATAAGTTTTATCCCCTGTCACTTCTAAGATAGGGGAGTCAATATTAATAACTATGGTTGTGACTGCTTATAATGTCATGACTATGTCATCCTGTCAGGTGCTCAAGTTACCAGTCATTTTTTTCTTCTCACATCCAGGGTGTGAAATTATGAGCATCACTTCCTGCTGGTCAGCCAGCAGAGCTGGCACAAGGTGGTTTGTTGACTTCTGAACCCTCAAGTGTTAAAGTTCAGTATGGACTTCTTAGTCACACAGTGATGATGTTGTTGTGGAACATCATCGAATGTATTCTGCTATTTCACCCCTGGATTAGCATTAAATTAAGATAAGGGTTAAGGTAATGCTAGCTGCAATCTATAAAATTTCGAAATAAATCGGTATTTCATCCATCTCGACCACGGAGTCAGGTTACATAGTGCTACCTGTTATCTTTACCATTGTTGGGGACACTTTCCAGTCGTCATACACTGCTGTTGAATATTTTTGACTGAATGGGATGAACACTGGTGCAGTGGTAAAAATGTACATGTTGGAAACAACACCAGTAGGCAAAAAGATTGAAACACGATGCCAATGGGGCGATGCTTCTGTCAGACAGATGATCATATAACTGTAGAACAATGTACTGATGTAGTTTAGACTGCTTCCTGATGTGTGTTCAGGAGACAAAGTGGATAGGGAGCAAGGCAAGAGAGACTGGTGGAGATTATACGATATACTACCATGGGACAGACAATAAAAGGAATGGTGTGGGAATAATCCTAGTCAGAGAGCTACAACAGAAAGTCATAGAAGTAAAAAGGGAATCGGATAGTTTGATTTGGATGAGGTTGGATTTGTATGGACATCTGTCAAATATAATACGTTCGTATTAGGGGTGGCAAGTTTCACAAATCTCACGGTTCGATACATCTCAAAATTCAGGGCTCAGGATTTCAATTCAATACGATACAGTGGATAACCTTGGTAAGCAAGAGACAAAACACCATTGCAGTTCTCTGTTTTTCATTTATTTTAAGAATCAAGCCCAACATTTTGGCATTATCAAGGCACGTATTCAAACGTAATGCAAGTGCAAAAGTTTTAACAAAGTTTTGTGCATCTTTTCTTGTTGTGTAACACAATTGCTTTACTTGAAAACTATAAAAACTACTAGAACGACCAAGGCGGTCATTTTGACCATTTTGGATTTTCAAAGCTTAATAACTTTGTGGAAAAAAGGATACAGACCTGCTGCTCCCCGAATGCTCCTAAAATTGCATATATTTGCATTAAAATGAGTTTTAGATCAATTGCACAAAAAAAAGTTATAAGAAAATCTACCTAAAACGACCATGAGTGGTCAAAATGACCGCATGTACTTTGCGTGTCATCGTGTGCATCATATCACTATTTATGACGTGTGTTGCTTGTGTCATTTCCTTTGCAATGTTCATCCATCCATCCATTATCCAAACCGCTTATCCTGCTCTCAGGGTCGCGGGGATGCTGGACCCTTTCCCAGCAGTCATTGGGCGGCAGGCGGGGAGACACCCTGGACAGGCTGTAGTTAAAATCTTTTTTTTTTTTTTTTACATTTCACGTTTTATAGGCCTTGTTATGTTTGTTGGATTAGCAATATGTGTTTTCCGTTTTGTTTTTCAGGTATTATTTCCAACATATCTGGATACAGCTGCCATTTCAGACGCACCATGACTACCACCGAGGCGTTGCAGTATTTACGGGCGTTGGACAGCGGCGATTTTAAATTGTTTGAAAAATAGTATTGTAACGATCACGGATGTGTAGACTTGCTAGCCTTTTGGCTAACGGGCCAGACCCTTTAGCAAACTGGTTAACTTAGTCGCTCATGGTGTGGGAGACCTGGGTTTGCGTCCCAGCTGCAGTGGTTCCCAGCTGGCCCCTAAATTCGACGCAGTATTAAAGTTGTTAAAATGTTAATTTTGGTGTCAGGCAAACAGACATACTAACATATGGAATGCATTAATTTCTCAATTGGGTAATTATCTTGACAGAATATAGTTTAAAAACTGGTGGCCATTTTGACCGCCCATGGTCGTTGTAGGTAGAAGTGAAATCCCGGTTGTTTTAGTGTTAATAACACACGATCTCGCGAAATGGGGAGTGTCTCAAACTGTGAAGACCATATCGAATGAGTCGGAATTCGATCCAGTATCGTCCCACCCCTAGTGCATATGCACCACAGGTGGGTTGCGATCAGGAAGAAAAGGCGAATTTCTGGAGACAACTGGACAATGTAATGGCAGGCATACCGGGGGATGAAAGACTTTTCTTTGGAGCAGACTTGAATCGACACGTGGGAGAAAGAAATGGTGGCGATGAGGATGTCATGGCAAAATTCGGGTTTGGAATGAGAAATGCAGGTGGGGAGTCGATGGTTTTGCTACAAGGAATGATATGGCCATAGTTAACACACATCAAAAAGAGGGAAAATCAGACAGTAACCTACAAGAGTGGAGGCAGAACTACGCAGATGGACTACATTTTATGCAGAAAGCAGCACTTGAGGGAAGCTGTAAATTGCAAAGTAATACCAAGCAAGTGTGTAACAAAACAACATAGACCACTGATATGCCAAATAAAGACAAGAAGCAAACACAGAAAAGTGCAAAGACCTGCAGCATGGAAGGTTCAATGGTGGAAGCTGAAAGAGGAACATTGTAGAGAAAGCTTCAGTATGAAGGTAAGAGAGCTGTTGGGAGATAGATTGCCACTAGATTAGGATAGAACAGCAGAAGGACCAAGGGAAGCAGGCAGGCAAGTGTTAGGAGAATCTCAAGGGGGTAAAAAGAAGGGACAGGAAAGTTGGTGGTGGGAGGAAGCAGTGCAGCACTGCATAAAGAAGAAAAAGTTGGCCAAAATGAAGCTGGACAAAAACGAGAATGAGCAAAACATGAATGAATACAAGAAAGCTAGGACAGAAACTAAGAGAGCGGTAGTGATAGCAAGGGCAAGAGCATACGAGGACCTGCACAATAGACTAGATACAAAGGAAGGAGAGAAGGATATATACAAGCCAAACAGAGAGACAGAGCAAGCAAGGATCTTGAACAACTAAAGGTGATCAAGGACACAGATGGACAAGTATTGTGAAAAGATGAGGATATTTTACAGATGGAGGGATTATTTCAGTCACCAAATGAATGAAGAACATAAGAGAAAGACGGAAAGATGAACCACCAAGGAACAAAGAGGACTTGGGAGAGATTAGCAGGCATGAGGTGATAAAAGGGTTGCAACAAATGAAAAATGGAAAGCTGTGGGACCGGACAATATACTAGCAGAAGTCTGGAAATACTTCGGCGATACTGGCATAGAGTTCCTGAGTAGACTCTTCAGCAACATAATACAGACTGGGAAAATGCCAGATGAATGGAGAAAGAGCATAGTGGTATCAATTTACAAGAAAAAAGGTGATGCTCGAAGTTGCAACAACTACAGAGGGATAAAATCGATGGGACATACAGTGAAGTTATGGGACAGAGTGATTGAAGTGAGACTTAGGAAGGAACTGACTATAGGGGAAGAACAATTTGGATTCATTACTGGAAGAAGGAGCACAGCTATGATATTTGTACTCAGGAGCTTAGCTGAAAAATACATTGAAGGACAGAAAGAATTGCACTGCGGATTTCTTAATTTGGAGAGGGCATATGACAGAGAACCGAGAGAGGAGTTGTGGTATTGCCTAAGAGCAAAGGGAGTGGCAGAAAATTACATCAGTGTAATTCAGGACATGTACAGAGACTGTAAGACCATAGTTCAATGTGCAGTGGGAACAACAAGTGAGTTTGAGGTAAAGGTAGGACTGCATCAAGGATCGGCACTCGTTTTCCTATTTGTGATACTGATGGACAGCCTCACAGAACATCTTAAGAAAGCGCCACCATAAAGCATGATGTTTGCTGATGATATGATTGCTGATGGCAAACGAGGACAAGAAAAGGTTGGAGAGAGCGTTGACGATTGGAGAGAAGCGCTGGAGATTAGAGGACTAAAGATCAGCAGAACAAAGTTTGAGTACCTGTGTATAAATAAGCAAGTCGAAAGTACAGGATTGACCTTAGGGGGAGAAGGTGCCCTAGAAGTTAACAAATTCAAGTATGTAGGAGCGACAATACAGACAGAAGGCGGTGGTAAGAAGGAAGTCAAGAAAAGGACACAATCTGGGTGGAATTCACAGAGAAAGGTAGCTGGAGTACTTTGTGACAAAAGAATGCCGTTGAGGGTAAAGGGCAAAGTATACAAATCAATGGTTTGACCTGCCATGCTCTATGGTATGGAAGCAGCGACAACAACGGAGAGGCTAGACTCTACATTACAGGTAGCAGAGATGAACATGCTGTGTTGGTCCTTGGGAGTGGCTAGAAAAGATCGCAAGAGAAATAAAGAAGTGAGAGCTATGTTCAAGATCAGAGGAATAGATGAGAAGTTGAGAAAGACAAGATTAGGATGTTTTGAACATGTACAAAGAGGAGGCGTAAACTATATAGGAAAGAAGGTATTGGACCTGGAAATACCTGGCAAAAGAAAAAGAGGAAGACTAAGGTAACAATGGAGAGACCAGATAGAGGAGGACATGAGGAAGGTTGGACTGCAGGAGAGGGATGCGTCAGACAGAAAGCTATGGAGGGCAAAAATCTGCTGTGGTGACCCCTGAGAAACAGGGAACAAGCCAAAAGAAGAAGTAGTAGTTTAGGCTGCCTCCATTAGTTCTGGTCAAAGGATCACATTTTAGCAAGGGTGCTGACTATTTACTGGTGAGCTGACAGCACACGAGCCACAGTGGCTGCTACATTGTGTCTGTAGTCGCAGAAGATCACTTGCAACAGGTTTAGTCCTGTCTGCCTCTTACATACACTATATTGGACTGCTTGTCCAACAGAATTGCCAGATTGTTATCACATTTCAAATTGGTAAAATATGGCAAAATCTTAGGGATTCCACCTTTAAGATTAGGGTTAAGTTTGGGATAAAGGTTTAAGTTTAAGGTTATGGCCAGGGTTGGAGTGAGAGTTGAGGTTAAAAATGATAAGGGAGTACAAATAGGGAGTACCAATGTATTCTATTCTTTACTTATCTACTCACTTCACACCCTTGTTAAAATAAATTCGTGCAAAAGGCAGAAGGAGAAGAGTGAGAAATAAAAAAAAGACTGGCTTTTTAACTCTGGGCTCATTCTGAGTTCTCAACTTTAAGTATATAATTTTTTCCGTGACCAGTGCCTGCTCACGCTCAGCGGGCCTTGCACAGTGGGAAAGACCCAATGCTAGTTGCTTGTGTTTCTACCATTATCAGCCTTGAACACACTGAAGTAAACAGGAATGCAAAGCATGTCTGAAAAATGAAAGCGTTTGTTTATTAGATAGGAGCTGGTTGTAATACACTGACTACTGGAACTGAAGAACAAGGCACACAGACAAAGGAAAGAACAGAACAGTGATGATTTCCATATTCACTGTGTGTGTGTGTGTGTGTGTGTGTGTGTGTGTGTGTGTGTGTGTGAGTATGTTGACAAGCTTATTGTGTGTACATACTGTACAGCCATCTAATGGTATGTGTCTAATAATGCCTATTATATGCAGATCATTGAGCAACACAGCCATATCAATCCCTCATTCCCAGTCTATGCTGCTTCAAGTCACTGTCAGTCCAGGCACCGTGCTGCATGTTCCCTGTGCGATAGATTCAACACCAGTCAACTTTTGTGTGTCGGCACAGCACTGGTAGTGTGGTGCTAATGAGGCTGTATGTATGTGTGTGTCTGTGGGATGACAGTATCTGTGCTCCGGTAATGGGAGTCATCTGTCCTGATTGGCAGCGGGGATGGGGATAGGGCTGGGGCCAGTGCTGGTGCCCGCCTGGGGCATATTGGTGCCATACATCAGCCTGTCTGAAGATGTACATGCGTATGCCTGTGTGTTAGTGTGTGCGGGTGTGGGAGTCAGGGAGGGCTGATCTGCATACGTCAGAGCCTAACTAAGTTTCCCCCCTGTGGAGATGGATGACTGGGAAGCCCCAGGGAGCATTCTTGAAGTTTAAAGTTTTTCTTCTTGCTCCTCAACATCGGCACACTAGCAGTGGAAGACGTGAAAAACTTTTTTTTTTTAGGGGGGGATGGGGGGATTTTTCCACTTTTTTCTCCCCAATTGTACCCGGCCAATTACCCCACTCTTCTGAGCCGTCCCGGTCGCTGCTCAACCCCCTCTGCCGATCCGGGGAGGGCTGCAGACTACCAGATGCCTCCTCTGATACATGTGGAGTCACCAGCTGCTTCTTTTCACCTGACAGTGAGGAGTTTCACCAGGGGGACATAGCACATGGGAGGACCACTCTATTCCCCCCAGTTCCCCCTCCCTCCGAACAGGCGCCCCGACCGACCAGAGGAGGCACTAGTGCAGCGACCAGGACACATACCCACATCTGGCTTCTCACCCGCAGACATGGCCAATTGTGACTGTAGGGACGCCCGACCAAGCCGGAGGTAACACAGGGATTCAAACCAGCAATCCCTGTGTTGGTAGGCAATGGAATAGACCGCTACGCCACCCGGATGCCCCAGATGTGAGAAACTTAAAAAGTTGTAATGTGCTATAATGCAGTATCGCTATTGTGAAGTGCACTTTGCTGTGCCATGCTGCCATCGCATAGCTAAACATAACAATTAGAGTATAATAATTGATGTATTATATTACAAAAATGAGCGCTGAATAATAGTGTGACTATTAGAGCTCAAAAATTACTTACACTGGGGTGGGCGAGGGAGTCATTGTCATTGTAGTGAATGGATGTAGGAAGAGCAGGAGCATCCTGATGATCTTGTTTTTGTGGCTCCTGTTTCACTTCTGCGGGCTCGACCTTAGCATATGCCAATGCAGGTGCATGCACAGGAAAAGAAAGGCAAAATAATCCGATTCAATTTAAAACGGCATTTATAAAATCACTAAAATTGTAACACAGATTTCTTATTAGTGTTTGACTTTCGTGCCATGTAAATACCGCAAAAACAGAATGTACATACAAGAAGACACTTTTGCCCCACAGAATAATTCTTGGACTAAAATGTAATTACGCACACTGCCCGCAGATGGCAGCATAGGGTTAGCTGAGACAAAATACTTTTTTACAGTTCATTTGAGCCTAACTAGTGCATATGTGGATGGCATAAACAGGGTGGAAACAATAGGGGTACAATATATTTTGATCAGCTCATCTGTATCTGCCAATAATTGCTGAGAAATGTGTTATCAGTTTCAGGACAGACATCAAAATTATGCACAATAGGTTGCACCAATATGACGGCATATTAATTATGTGCAGATTACAATGACAGGCTTGACAGTGAGACACTATAGCCGACAAAGAAATGTCTGCAGTGTGGGGCCGTTTTGTTTCAAGGTGTCAGTTGCAAGCCTATTTTGAATGGATAAAATTAATACCTCACTTTATGTGCATTTCTAAAAAAAAAAAAAATTGTGCCGATTGAAGGGAGCAGATATCCATCCCCCTTTTGATATTTACAAAAAAGGCTTTTCCCTTGAGGCAACAGTGTGATAGTCAGCATTTTACAGGGATGCTTTTAAAGATAGGCCTTTTGTAGAAACAATGCAAGAGCAAAGATGTTTGAAAATGGTAAGCCAAAATAAATGTTGCACATTTTCTCTTTTTAAATTGAAGTAATTTGTGATCATCTCCTTCAGTGAATGCAGACACCTGGAAACAGTGTAGTGTTTGGTAATAAATCAAGGCATTTACTAATAAAACTGTTTTTTTTTTTAATTTCTGCATCTGAACCAATTCACAGTTACAGTATAATAACAGGTAAACTCCACTGCTGAAAACAAAGACAGATGGGGGCATTACATCCATCCATTTTCCAAACTGCTTATCCTGCTCTCAGGGTCGCGGGGATGCTGGAGCCTATCCCAGCAGTCATTGGGCGGCAGGTGGGGAGACACCATGGACAGGCCGCCAGGCCATCACAAGGCTGACATACACACACACACCCCCACACCCCAAAAAATATCGATATCGGCTGAAATGAACATGGAAAATATTGGTTATTGGCACAAAAAATATAATAATCAATATTGTGCAGCCTTAAGGAAACAAAGGTAGCATGCAGAATCAACAAATTCTAATTACATGTTTCTCCTTTAGTTTATGCAATGGTGAGTGCTGGGCAGAAGAACTGACCTCAGTAATAGAAATCTGTAAAATGCAATGTCCTTTTGTCTTTATGCATGCTCAATAATCCAGGTAATAAAATCAAAGCAAGAAAGTTGAATCAGTTCATCTGGACACAACGTTTGTTGAGAGAAACGTTTCATCACTCATCTAAGTGACCTCTTCAGTCTCAACTGACTGCAGGTATCCCCACCCTTATAAACAATACAGTGGCAGCATAACGACCAAACCAACGATCGGTTTCATATGCAAATTGCCGTGACCATTAACTAGAGTTTCAATGGCCATGTGTACTATTCACAGAGGTTTGGGGAATAGTTGCAATCACAGCATTGTAAGATGCGACAGACGTACTCTTAGGCGCCCCCCCCCCCCCCCTCGGTTCAGGGATGGTTGTTCCCTCTTCACATAGATGGCCTCTTTGACTCCCCGTTCAAACCAGCATCCCCCCCTATCAATCTATCAAGGATGTGCACATCCTCATCTTTGAAAGAGTGGCCACTGGCCTGTAGATGGGTGTAGACTGTAGAGTCCTGGCCTGACGTGTTAGCTCTCCCGTGTTGTGCCATCCTCTTGGCCAGCGTTTGTTTGGTTTCCCTGATGTACAAGTCACGGCATTCCTCCTGGCACTTAACAGTGTACACTATATTTCTCTGTTTGTGCCAGGGGACCCGATCCTTGAGGTGGACCAATTTCTGGCACACCGCGTTTTGGGATTTGAAAGCAACTGAGATGCGGTGTTTGGAAAATACACATCTCAACTTTGAGAGAACTCTCAACTCTCATCATCCACTGGAGCACAAACTAGGCGTCATCAGGATGCTGTCTGTGAATGTTCTCATTCATCCAGGTCATGGTTATCCAAAGGAGTTGAATCAAGTGCAACTGGACTGGTATAGATCCGTGAAGACGTTTCGCCTCTCATCCAAGAGGCTTCCTCAGGACTCTTGGATGAGAGGCGAAACGTCTTCACGGATCTATACCAGTCCAGTTGCACTTGGTTCAACTCCTTTGGATAACATCAGGATGCTGCACCACCGGGTTGACAATGTCTCCACCAACACAGCGACCGGGGAACGGGAGAAATACCACATTTAACAGGCCCTGGTAAAGTGTGGTTATCCTAACTGGGCATTTGTCAAAGCCAGGAAGATGCCCAAACAGTGCACCAGCCGATCAAAGAGAGAAGAACAGTTGTCTAAGCATAAACCAGTAGTGATTCCATATGTGGTGGGAGTGTCAGAACAGTTGAGACGTGTATTTTCCAAACACCTGACGTGTCAGGCTAGGACTCCGTAGTCTGCACCCATCTGCAGGCCAGTGGCCACTCTTTCAAGGATGAAGATGTGCACATCCTTGATCGGGAGGAACGCTGGTTTGAATGGGGAGTCAAAGAGGTTAAAAGGGAGCAACCATCCCTAAAGCGAGGGGGGGGGGGAGTCTAAGAATACATCTGTCGCCATTTTACAATGCTGTGATTGCAACTATTCCCCAAATCCTCTGTGAATAGTACACGTGGCTATTGAAACTCTAGTTAATGGTCATGACAATTTGCATGTGAAACGGATTGTTTTTGGTCGTTATGCAACTATATTGTTTACCAGTTGAGACTGAAGAGGTCACTTAGATGAGTGATGAAACGTTTCTCTCTCAATTAACATTGTGTCCAGACGAAGTGATTCAACTTTCTTTCTTTGAGATGTCCTTTTGCTGTCACACACAAATAATAAAACTATAACAATGTGAATGCTATCCCATTAGCTTGAAAAAATGACTTAAAGGAAGTAAGTCTCTGGTTCTACTGTGGACGGCTCGATTTTCAGTCCTCTGTCATTGCTTGATTTGATCAAACAGGCAGTAAAAACCACACATTATGCCAAATACATATCCATCCATTATCCAAGTCGCTTATCCCAATTGGGGTTGCGGGATGCTGAAGCCTATACCAGCAGTCATTGGGCAGCAGGCGGGGAGACACCCTGGAGTTGGAGACACCAACTACATATGCCAGTGCCAATGGACATGTTTCCTCCCCATTTACAATTAAATGGGACCTAAGGCAAGGATATGGGCTCTCTCTCCATCTTTTTTCCATTCGTAAGTCTCATGTTAAAAGAACCGTTTGTAATATTTAGTAACTATTATTACACTATCCTTTGAGGTATTACATAAAGCAAATTATGACAGCTATGATTATACTATTTATGATCATACTATTGATGATAATCATAGACAATGTTTAACTGCCTAATTAAAATTTGAGAAGGTTCAGTATAACTAATAACCACAATCTTGGTTATGATATCTTGAACTGAAGGTTCTACTGAATCTGTTGTAACAATGTCCATGTGTACATTTAGTCAATATACATCTCCCTACAGCCCCCCAAAAAGTGGTCCAGCAGACTTGACCAAGGGCCAAGCTCAGCATTCTTCAACACCTTTGTACCAGAGTTTCAGTCAACCTTTCCTTGCTAAACTGCACCCAACCCCGACTGTTTGTGGCTGTTGCTGAGAGCAGGAGGATCAGCTCCCATCAACCACACTGACCCTCAGCATGGTACTCCCTAAGAGCCCCCACAGACTGTATGATTGTGGTCTTCTTGAATTTTTAATGTACATATGTCACGTTATGATGAGAAAAAGGTAACATCCACCTTGTCAGACTGCAAGTTTAAGCGAGACTACTGTCACATTTTGCATTTGGCGGAACAAAAAGGCTGTGACCTATGTCAGTTGGAGACAAGTTGATCATGCCCTATGGTGCAGAAAAAAGACATTCAAAATGGTCTCACGGAAAAAAACACAGTTTGAATATTGACTAAGTTTGTGCCTTGAGAAACCTAAAAAAAAAAAACAGGACAAAGATGTGGACCTGTTCCACATGTTTATACTTTGTCCACAGCTGGCACCCTGGGATGTTGTCATTTTCTACCATTCGCCTATTGGTCACTAACCAGGATGGTGTTGTAGCCGTAGTTTTTATTGTCGTATCCCCTGCCACCCTACATGAACAAGGTCTATATTTTCTGACAGTTCTAGAAGTTTGTCAGAGCTTACGACTCTGTGGATCAGCAGGCAGTCTGTCAGTTGTCCTTAACCCTGAGAGAGCCAAGACGGCCAACTATCCTTCATGATGAACCATTTGCCCCCATGACTTGAAACATTTTTGCTGGTATGGCCTTAAGACAGCTAAATTTGCAAGGTGCTGTGGGAGCCTTAAGGGTCCATGCTCTCATTTCTGTCCCACCACCTCCATACCAATGACAGTAACTCTAAGGACCTCTCTACAAAGTTCCTTAGGTTTGCTGATGACATAACACTGACTGGCCTCACACACAACAGTGACATATCCAAAACACAGACAGGACATCAAGAGGCTGGCGTCCTAATGCTACCACAACAACTTTGAGCTCAGTGCAGTAAAGATGGTGGAGATGACTGAAGACTTTAGAAGACGCCCCTTTTCCCTGCTCCACATGGCATCATAGAATCAACAGTCTTCACTCTGCAGTCATTCGAGTTCTTGGAAACAACAATCTACCAAGATCACAAGTGGGAGGAAAACGATCGACTCAATCATCAAAAAGGCCCAGCTCAGGATGTACTTACTGCGGGAGCTAAAGAAATTCAAATACTAAGTCGCAGACAATGATGGCCCAATTCCACACAACTATTACAGACTCTGACCATACCCGTTTTCTAGCTGTTTGGTTTGGGTCAGCCACCTCATGAGACGGAGCAAAACACAAGTTTATAATGGGATCAGTAGTGAATCCCATCAGCTGTGAGCCGCTTACCCTCCAGGACCTCCACAACTCCAGGCCCAGGAGGTGCAGGACAGAAACAGCTCCGACTGCCACATGTTCAAAGCTCTCACTTCCCTAAACAATATGGGACAATATAAAACTAAGCATAGGAATAGTTTCTACCCCCGAAGCTCCACATCCTATAACCCTCATCTATAACTCAATAGCAAATTTCTCTCGATCCTTCCCTCTCTCTCAACATCTTAATGGACAATAAGACTCTTCTACAATTACTTAGTGACCTATTCATACTCAACTTTGCAATGACTATATTCATATATAATTCAGTAGTATAATTATAGGCCCTGCAGTTATTCCTTTGTAGTCTCATTTATACCACATTTTAAACCAGTCTCTGGATAATATTCCCTAGATCTGTGAATACAAGTTGCTAATGTTTCTTAAGGTGCAGCATCAGCAGTAACGCGGACGTTGTACCAGACGGTTGTGGTGAAGAGGGAGCTGAGCCGGGAGGCAAAGCTCTCAATTTACCAGTCAACCTTCGTTCCAACCCTCACCTATGGTTATGAGCTTTGGGTAGTGACCGAAAGGGTGAGATCGCGGATACAAGCGGCTGAAACTAATTTCCTCTGTAGGGTGTCTGGGCTCAGCCTTAGAGATAGGGTGAGGAGCTCGAACAACAGGAGGGAGCTCGGAGTAGAGCCGCTGCTCCTTCGTGTCGAAAGGAGCCAGTTGAGGTGGTTTGGGCATCTGATTAGGATGCCTCCTGGGCGCCTTCCTTTGGAGGTTTTCCGGGCACGTCCAACTGGGAGGAGACCCTGGGGTAGACTCAGAACTCGCTGGAGGGAGTACATGTCCAATCTGGCCTGGGAACAACTTGGAATCCCCCAGGAGGAGCCGGAGGGTGTTGCTGGGGAGAGGGACGTCTGGAGTGCCCTACTTAGCTTGCTGCCACCACGACCCAATCTCGGAGAAGTGGCTGATGATGGGATGAGATGAGATGTTTCTTAAGGTACAATTTTCCCCCTATTTGAAATAATTCCCTATCTGTTATGTTTTTAGACAGTACCCAGTTTGTTACCCCATTGAATTCCTTTTATGTGTTGACTACTTTGGCTTTAAAAATGAATGCACAGTTCTCCAAGGTACTTATTTAAAGACTACTGCTACACACTCAGTGTGAGGCAGATTAGATTATTGTGGCATGTTAGTTTATGTACAGTTTTGTGAAATGACAGTAAAAATGACTTTCACTAACCAAAAAAATAAAAAAAATAAAAATTAAAAAAAAACTTCATATGGACCTGTAGTGAGGGTCTAGTTTGGGATGATGATGTGGTCTTAATTGGCCTTGTCTGTTCTCCGCTGCAGCCACATGGGCCATGACCTTAGGTGGAACCCATCCGACATGTGGCCCACAAATCCATGCAGACTGCTGCCACATTTTGTCCCCTATCTCTACAAAACAGCCATGAGGCCAAACAAATCTAATTCCTACTCCATTGGAGGCAGGAGCATTTCAATAATGACTTCTGCGTCCTTTCTGCATCTGCACAACCGGGGGAGAAAGAGAAAAGAGATGGAGAGAAAGACAGAGAAACGGCTGTTGCTTGCTGAGGCTTTTGTGTAGGCCCTGTTGCTTCAGAGGCGGCGGCTACCGGTACGTCAAATTGAACTGTCTCAGGTTGGAACAAACAACATTGAATGGGAATGTTTGATTTGGTCTGGGCTGTCTCAGGACAGACGGCACAGAACCACGGAGGAGGTGAAATTCAATAAGAGAGTGAAGGGGGAGTGAAGGAGAGGGAAGGAAAGAAATAGAGAGAGAGAGAGAGAGAAAGGCTGAGAGAGAGACAGAACGCACCTTTATATCGTCCCTAGTTGATTTGAAAGCCTGAGGAACAAAGGAATCGCTCTCAATGGCCTCGATGTCCTTTATCCTTCTCACTTGCTCCTCCAGAGAGGTTCCCTCTGAAAACACATAACACACCAAGGAGGGGTTACACACAGGCATGCGTGCATGTCCACAAACATGCATACACACGCAAACGCACATACAAAACCACCAACCCACCCACACACACACCCACACACACACGGAGTCACTGGCAGAGTGGTCAGCTGTCCTTGTCTTTTTAAAAATGGACCAGTCTCCATCTGAATGTGATTGACTATATGTTATCCCTCTATTTAATACTCTTTGACACATGAAATATCTGATATTCTCCTATTTTAATCCAGGCCTCTGTGGGGAACCCCCCCCCCAAAAAAAACAAAAAAAAAACAAAAACAACAAAACCTTGTGTTTCACCAAGGGCATGCGGCTGAGGCCAAAGATGGTGGGCGGGGGGAGTACTAATAAGATAATAGCCAGACAGTAAATAATACTTGGATAAAGCACAATAAATTAATCAAAATATGAGTACAAAATGAATACAATGAAATTCTTCCATTATGGAAAGTAAATAGGATTATGTTTTATACAATTTTAATGTCTCCAAGTAGATTTTACTTGGCTAGTACAATCTAACAAAAAGCCAGGAAGCGCTTCCAATAAATGATATCTGGGTATGAACAGTTGAACACATTACGATTCTGCATAACAGATAATAAATAATTACAAGAATTCGAGAGCAGACTTTATTGTGTAGGAGGGCAAAAATAGGTGTGTCTGGAAAAGTTGGTAACGGGGGGGGGGGGGGAAGAAAGCGTCTGAATAGTCCCATTATTCTATGGCTGTCAATCTTCCCACTGATCAGTCAATATTCATCCCTCTCTCCCCCATCCATCCGTCCTCCCCTGCACTCTCCCATCTCTCTATCTGTCAATCCAGCCGACATGCATGTCTTCCCGCTTCACTGATGTGGGCTGCCTCAAAAAAAGCAAGTACACAAATGGAAGCACAGACACATGCACACACAGAGACAATCACTGCATTATCATTCTACATCTGCAAAGATGCACATACAGATGACACACACGCACACATGCATGCGTGCGCGCACGCACGCACGCACGCACACACGCACGCACGCACGCACGCACGCACGCACACACACACACACACACACACACACACACACTCACTTTCACTCAAACACACAGAGAAGTGCAGTTGGAGCTAGTGGCACTGGAAATCATTTCATTCATTAGCAGCCACAGAGAGGCTGTCACAACAGATCTTCATGGCCCTGATGTTAAACGTGTAAATGAATATTTGTCATGGTTTCCCTTTGGTTAGCATTTGTGGCAAAGCAGTACATCCTCATGCACACACAAACACACTTACACCCATGGTAATCCAGCAAATATATACAAGCTTTGATTTATATTTACCAGAGAATAAGACACCTGAGTGACAAGTGGAATCAATTCTGAGTATGACAGATGATCAGCTTGTCAAGTCTTGTTGCGAAATGCGAGGAAAGACTGTGCAGCCGTCCAAAAATAGTCATTACCTTGACTGGGCTGCTAGATGGGAGCCTGGAAGAGGCCCAATATCCTCCAAGAGACAGTAGCCTGTCCTTCACACCAATAACGCCTCTGTTCACAGCACAGGCTCCGTGGGCACGCATGTGATGGAGTGAAAACTACAGCCACGGTCTCTGCTCCACAATCAATTCACTTTTTCAGTGAGTCTTCCTCCGCTGTATTTTGAGCTTTCAACATGACCCCCTAAATACACACCCACATCCTCTAACCGCTCCCTCTCTATCTGCTACCATCTCCCTGGCATGCCGTCTGTAGTTGGGCTGTCCACGTGTGCCGCAGGAATCCATTAAGGCCTCAGACTTTTTGACAAACACATTATTAGTAGATAAAATGACTTCCATATGCTGTTTGTCAGATGTCAGCGGGGAAAGATATGTATTTCATGAGATAATCAAAAATAATGGACTTTGAGAGAGGGCCTGGCGAGCTTACAGGCAGACAAAAATCAATAATAACGCTGGGCGAATGCTCTCCACAGCCCAGAGAGGTCAAAGTTGATATTTAATATTGACACATTATCTGGGAAATTAATTTAACAGGGGTCGACTCAATTGTCACCGCATTAGGAACACTTCTCTGTCAGCAAGTCAGTGATGATAGGGGCCCAGAATGAAAGTAGAGACGGAGAAAGAAAGGCAACGAAAGAGAGAAAGATACTGCATAGAGAGAAACAAAAATAGACACAAGACTCAGTGTCCGTCAGTTGTGCTGCTTTATCTTGGGCTATTTTCATCTCTCCAAAGCATTTTTGTCTTGGAGTTGACATACATTACAACCATTAACAGTTTCCAGGAAATGGGATCAAACTCAATCAATAATATGCCCGTCTGTTTATATCCACGGACTATTATAACAGATGGATACTGAGTGTGTGTGAGTGTGTGCGTGTGTGTGTGTGAGAGAGAGCCAGAGAGCGAGGGGGATGAGTGATCTGCAGTGTGTTTATGTGGGATGAGGTGCAAGAAAGGGTGAAAGAGAAACTCACTTGCAAACTTATCACCAAAATTAGTTGGACAGACAGCTATGCTGATGAGCGGTTAAGAATCAATATGCTATTGTTCTCTCTAAATAGCTGTTTGTCCGCCTCATTGATTAAGTCCAGAAGAGAGTGAGAAAATCAAACCAGCCAATGGGAGCAGTTTTCCTCAGCTCTTCTCCATCAGCCTTGAATACAAGAGAGAGGGAGATGGGTAGATAGACGGACAAATAGACAGGCAAACAGGCAAATGGACAGACAGAAAGACAAGAGAGCAGCTCAAAGCTGTTGCACTCGTTCAGCAGAAGAGGGAGCTGTTCCACCACACATGTCTGCAGGCCCGCAGGAGCCTTGGGCTGTGTCTGCCGTGCCTTTGTAAACTTGACTTTGGCCCACAGTTTGTCAATCAGAAGCAGGGGAGCTGAATGTATTGCTGCTGCTGATTAATTCCAGTAATTGAGTGCACTACCCTGCCAGCTAAATTACCACAGCACTTGTTGTCGTGTGGAGGAAAATAAATAAAGGGAAAACTAATGGCTTGTTGTATCGAGGTCGCTCTCAAATTGCGGGAAATTTCTGACAGAGTTTTGGAATTACAATGCAAAGAGAGGACTAAAAGGCATCTAATGAATGTGTTGATAACGAATGAGGTTTGGGCAAAGAGGATAGGACAGTGTAACTTGGAGCGTAGCGAGTTCTAGGAATACAGCTGGGAGGAATCATGTCAGAAAAGGGATTACTTTCAATTTAAGTTAGTTTAACTTAAATTAAAGTAGGATTTTTTTTTAAATTTTCAAATTGCACCAAAATATCATAGATTACCTTTAGGAATAATTTATTCCTTGCCCGTGTGTGAATACACACAAGGTTTTAAATACGCAAGTACATGAATGTGCACGCTCAACATTAGTGCACTTACAGACACACCAACAGACACACACAGTGTTTCCTGGTTTCAAGGCATCAATAATTTTTGCTCCCTTCTGTTGCCCCCCCAACCTCTCTCACCACACCGCAGCAAAGATGTGTAATTCAATGCTCAATTTAGGCCAGTCTCAGTGGAGATTTTTTTTCCTGCTAATTGATAGAAATTAAGCCATTAATCAAGCCACTAGCCATCATTCAAGCCGGGGAAGATGAATACAAACTTTCATAATAACCACCTTCCCCATTTTAGCCCTCATTAGCATTAATTTTTAATGCAATTATGCTATTCTTTTACGCTGAGCTCATAAATTACTGCTCTTTTGTTGCTGGCTGGCCTTGTAAAATCCAAAGTAATGCTTTGTAGTCTGATCTTTAAGGCAATTACTGACTTCTTCACTCTTTTATCTTCCTGCATTTCCAATAACCTGCTCTCTAATGATTTATCTCCTCTGCATCCCCTCCCCCACCAGTCCACCCCCTCCACTCTCTCTCTCTGCACCAGTGGCCAACTGCCCCCCTGCCAGCCTCTGCCTCCACCCCCAACCCACATCCCCCTTACCTCTCTGCACCCCCTAAGATGCATGGGGATGCACGAAAATACTTGCACTAATTTTCACTTCCACCTATTTAAGTATGCTAGGGTTACACTATGCAACTTTTACCCTGATTATAGCCAGGATTCACGATCAGGCTGAGTCTGTGCAGGTCTGCAGATTTTGGGGCGGTCAGAGTGGACGGCTGGCACAGAAAATTGAGAAGTGTGCGAGGGGTACAGACTCTAATCTCTTGCCTCCCAATCTAGTTTTAGGTGAGTCTAAATGTAATTGAGTACTATATGCTGGTCAACGACACAAATCTGAATGGATCCTGTCAATAGCCAATGAAAACTGAAAGCAAGAAAAAAAAATTGGTAAATACAGGAAATGGGGAAAGAAAAATGGCATACAGACAAAGAAGCAATCCATTGGCGCACTGTAGTACACCAATGTAAGAAAATGCAATTGAATTGTGGCAGGAATGGGAGTCCCTGTACAGAATGAATTGCAAGACCTATCATAGCTACATGAAAAAAGAAGGTAACGCATCTCATGTTCATTTTGCTACTGGTGTCTTGTGGTAATGTGAGAGCTATTGTTTTCATGTGAGTTTGTTGTGTTCAGTTCGAATCAGTTGCAAATGACAAGTATCATGGATTGTGGCCAACTACCATGTTTGGCCACAATCTATGGGGAATCTCATGTTAAGAGACCAGTAGTTCATCTCACTTGTTCTGCTGGTCTCTTGTGGCCCTTAACTGTAGGCTTGCTGCTCTTGTTTATGTAACCCCAGAGTTAGACACACACACACACACACACACACACACACACACACACACACACACACGATAATCATTGCTCAGCATCAAACAGCTGAGTTACGCTGCATGGGGCTGAATCATAAGGGCGGTACAGGGACTGGTATGGCCCTGTTCTCAGCAGCAGCATCCCGGCTGCATCAAAGCTGTTATACCACCCGATTCTCCGGGCCCTCGCAACAGGCTGCTCCAATGCATGCCTGCGAATAGGACGGAATAACAAAAAACGAGACAATGGGATACTTATTAAAATCCAAGAGATGACATTTCATCATCAGCAAAGGCAACAAAGTCTGCAAATATATTTTGCTTTGTGGATGATAATTTACATTACAAAGTTGCTTAGAAAACAAACAAACCAAGATATCTAGTATGTTTAGCTACTCTGTCTTCATGTTTCTGCTAACAAGGCACTGTGTGGGAAGCTAAAATATGTCCTTCTTATGTTCAGAGTCTTTGAGCAAGGCCTCCTTCTCTAGCCCTACTTATCCCAAACCAAAGCTACCACTACTGTCTGACCTGGTACCCCTAAACCCTTGCCAGGGGTTCACTAGAACAAAGACAAGTATTCCGCATAAAGACAGCCAGCCAAGGCAGGTTATTAAAAAGGTGTCTGATACGGGCCTTGGTCAGGTAATAGTTTTAGACTGCATTGATTAGGGCTCACAGACAGCTTCCGATGTTAGCCCTGAAAATGCATCAAGTGGCTAATGAGCAGCTATTAGGACCATCGATTAGCTGATTTCAATAGATAGCTGGCAGGCCAAAGCTGCACGTCAATATTTGCATAACTAATACCCTACAGCTCCAGGCATTGACAAATGAGAGCTCAGTGAGGGAGGAAAATAGAGGAGGTAGGAGAGAGAGAGAGAGAGAGAGAGAGAGAGAGAGAGAGAGAGAGAGAGAGAGAGAGAGAGAGAGAGAGAGAGAGAAAGAAAGAGAGAGAGAGATGACAAACAGAGAAGGCAGCAAGGAAAGTGGGACCCAGCCAGAGGCAGAAATGACAACACTGTCTTCGGCTGACTTCCCATAGTTGTGTTGTATTGGTGACAGTCTGTGACCCGGTGTACACTGAGGCTCGCTTAGATCCTATGGCAGCAGGGGTCAGTGGGTCACACAAAATGAAGGAAGCTGTGACAGGCTGAACCAGATGTTGTGAGTGTGTCCCCAAGGAGTCTGTGTGGTTGTATGGGTGTGTGCACATGTGAGAGGGAGAGAAAGCAAGAGGGCGAGAGAAAGGGAAGGGGGGGACACACACATACCCATGACACAGCAGGTGGCTAAGACAGTCTAATGATGCCAGAGCATCAGAACGTTCCCTTGAGACGAGACCAAACACACACACACACACACACACACACACACACACACACACACACACACACACACACACACACACACACACACACCCTTAAAACACGTGTCTGCTCACAATGTGCCCTCCAGCACAATAATCCCCAACAGTGTCAACTGGTCATTGTAGAGTCCTCCTGCCCCGCTGACTCCTGTCACTCTCATCAGGGGCCTGTTACTCATCTCAAATGCTCAGTGGATCTCCAAAGCCTCCTCATGGTATCCTTACCAGCCACCACTGAATTGACAACCCCATTGGACTGGCATAAGGGCTCTGGTAAACTCTCAAATGCAATGGAGCCTTTGAGGCACGCACACACACACACACACACACACACACACACACACGCACACGCACATGCACGCACGCACGCACGCACGCACGCACGCACGCACGCACACACACACACACACACACACAAATAAACAGCAGCACACGCAAATGTATTTGCATGCTCTTTTAACAAGGCTAGGTCATAGCCTAGTATATAGCTGGACTGTGTATGGCCAATGCTCCAAACTGTGGCCAGTTTGTTACAGAGCTAGTCAGTGGTAGCGTCTATAATGTGAATTCCTGGATATTAAATGTTCATCTTCAATTATAGTGGTGGTATTGCAGTTTCTGTAGTGATCTCAATAATATTTGTTGTTAAAGTGTACTAAAGTAGCATATCGCATGACATGGTTACAAGACACATTCGAGTAAAAAAGAAAAAAGAAAAAAAAAGGTTATAAATGCGGGGACAAGAACAATACTTCCCATTCATATCTTGGGATGTCTGATTTGAAAGAGTACTTAATTTAATTGTAAGTATACCTATTCTAATTATCTGTTAACTCCCCCTCCTCTTTCATCTGCTTCTATCGGCAGGTGTCTCTCGTTTTTCTCAGACTCACTCTGTGTTGACAGGTGAATTCACTAAGAATGGATTGCGGCCGCTGATAGCAACATGAATTGCGCATCACTTGCAACCGTTATCTGCCCTGTCTCAACGTCTGATTCACAAATGATTTTACAGCGCAAACACCCATTAAGATGTGCAGCTGAGTGCAATTTGCCCTTGTTGTGCAACTGATTGCAATTATCCATGTGGCGAAGTATAAATGGTGGCTCTGTGCCAAGAACACAGTAGGCAGGTTCAATGTCATCCCTGATGTCATCAAATATAGCAAGAACTGGTTGACCTGGCAACATGTACCTGCGAATGATTTGAGTCTCAGTTAAATCAAAAAGTGATATTCGCCTGCAAAATATCCGCTCACAAGCACGCCTGGCATGACGATGCCTTCGCCTGGCTACAGTCACTGCTGCCATGATCACTGGAACGTCTGGGCGTCACTTACCACCGACTTTCTGAAGATGCGAATAATTTTCACTCTAAGCGCATGTGGCTATTAACGCTGGTGTTTTGCAGTGAGGCTCATTTGCATAGAAAGGGGCCAATTTGATGGGTCTGGGGGTGGACTGAGGACACCTCCAACTCCTCCCCACCTCCTCCACCACCTCCCACCTCCTCTCAAACCTTAATCCTAACCGAAACCAAGTGTCTTAGAGTGCCTCCTTGGCTTAGAGATGAGGACTGAAAGAGGGGGGAGTTGGAGATGTCCTCAGTCCGCTACCAGACTGTTGAATTTTGAGTCAAATGTATGCGTATTACTTAATTTAAATACGTGCAAATAGCACCGGAGCACCGAGACGCTATTTGCTTGGCAGCGCAGTTAGGGGGTGCATTTCAACCCTTTTTATTTGTGCAGGTTTAGCGGGCAAAAAAGCCATGCAATCCTTTTGTGAATTCACCAGTGAGTGTTATGTCAGAGTGATTGTTATTTGGGGTGCTTTTACTGTGCGCTCACCCTCACGCCTCTCCGCCAACCAATCGTGTAACCTCAGTGACGTAGTTGGTCACCTGATCCAGCGACCCAATCGTATCAAACATGATCACTCAGTCAGTCAGTCAGTCAGTCAGTCAGTCAGTCAGCGACATTTGTGTTGGTAGGGCTGGCTCACTGGTCCGGTCCAGCCAAAAATCAATATCCTTTAAGTGTCAGAGTAAAGTCAGTGCACAAGAATTTTGAGATGGATAACTTTTGCCGACACATTAAAAGACAGCAGCAATGATGGGAATGTGCATGAATTACATCTCTTGGATAAAACTGGGTTATCAAACTGACCATTATATTACACTGTGAAGACTTTTTACAACACAATACCGTTTACGACATCTGTCTTCAAAATAGCGAGATGACCGGAATCATAGTGTTGGCTCTTACACATGTATAGATCTCTCACACACACACACACACACACACACACTCTCTCTCTCTCTCTCTCTCTCTCTCTCTCTCCCAGCGTCTCAGTGATAGGGATCTCCCACTCTCAAGTCAATAAAGGTCTCAATGATGAATTAATGACCCAAACAGTCAGCTAATGACAGGATGACATGGCAGCCACGCGCCATGCTCAGCTATCTCCCACCACATCTCTCTTTCTCCCTCCCTCCTCACCCCTCTTCCTCTATCTCTTCTTTCATTTACCTCTTCTCTCCTAAGCTGTCCTCGCTCTAGTCTTCCTTTCCTCAACTGACCCTTGCGAAACTATTCTGGTCTTTTTTTTGGGTCTACAGTGGTAGCGAGTTAACGGCATGTATGTTGCCTTACTTTTTTCATTATCTTTTTTTTTACATTTTTTATAGAACCTCAAATATCACAGATATAAATAGAAGAAAGTGTCAGTCCCTAACCTCAGAGGTCTACCATTTCGAGAGCTTGTGCAAGCAGGTTAAAAAAAACCCAAAAAACAAAACACATGCACAGACCCCAAATGCAGAATCTGTACAAGTAACCTGTTAAGCTGAGGGGCTACCTGGGACCTGAAGGTTTCCCCTGACCTGCCACACCGAGAGGCTTTATTGGACAGGGACCGGGCTACATGGCACTAGTTGCACTGAGGGTTAATGAAAGCCAGGTGTGTGTGTGTGTGTGTGTGTGTGTGTGCGTGCGTGCGTGTGTGTGTGTGTGTGGGCAGTATGAGTGCTAGCTGACGTCCCGTGCCTGGGCAGCATCACAGAATCACATTAAAAAGTGAAGCTTTCACAGGCTGACTGGTGACGTCTTCAAGACCACAGCCCCACTCTGTGTGGACGGGTAGTCTGCTGGCAGGCTGAAGGCTTTGGTGGAATTCTGAACTTCTCACTGTTCCCCAAATTATATTTGGTCAACTTAATGTGCCATAAGTAATTCTGATTTTGTTAATTTCATTACTTTAGTTACAGTGGACCTTGTACAGCATCAACCACATAGCTCCTAAAAGTCAATGTTTCGGGGACTGAAAAAATAAACAACCCTTTACATTAACCACTTGTTTTTGATGTTTTACAATATATTTTGAATATTTTAATTTTCAATACTAAATGTAATGAGTAAATCTTTCATGACTCATCGAACATCATCGACATACATAATAATTTAATATTTATTCTCCCTTCTTACAAAAATTGAGAGAGAACAAATCTGATGGAAACTGGAGAAGTGCACCCAGGGTACAAATACAAAAATCCAACCATTCAAGAAGTGGTTTAGCGACAACCAATTGTAAGAAAGCTGCAAGACCACAAATATTGAGCACCAATTTATTCACTTTATTCCTCCAGCAGTTTAAGTTTCTAACCTGTCTGAAAACAGTAACATTCAAAGTCTGTCTTCCTGACAGACTTAAAGATTACTTCATTAAGCTCAGTCCTGTTCCAGCATTATTAGAATATACACTGATGAGCCAAAACATTATGACCACCTGCCTAATATGCTGTTGGTCCTCTGTGTGCTACCAAAACTTTTGCTGACCCACTGAGGCATGGACTCCACAAGACCTCTGAAGGTGTCCTGTGGTATCTAGCACCAAAACATTAGCAGTAGATCCCCCGAGGTGGAGCCTCCATGGATCAGACTTGTCTGTCCAGTACATGCAGACGCTCAGTCAGATTGAGATCTGGAGAATGTGGGGGCCAGGGCAACACCTTGGACTCTTCATCATGTTCCTCAAACCATTCCAATGTGTGCAGTGTTGCAAGGCCCATTATCCTGAAGAAAGAGGCCACTGCCATCAGGGAATACCATTGCCACGATGTTTAGGTCAGTGGCACGTGTCAAACTAATGTCCACATGAATGGCCAGACCCAGCGTTTACCAGCAGAACATTGCCCAGAGCATCACACTGCCTCCATTGGCTTGTCATCTTCCCCACAGTGCGTCCTGGTGCCATCACTTCCCTGAGTAAACGGCACACATATAGGCGATCCACGGGATCTAAAGAAAACAGGACACATCGGACTAGACAACCTTCTTCCACTGCTTCAAGGTCATTGTAGGCACTTTCCAAGGGTGGACAGGAGTCATCATGGGTCCTCTGACTGCAGCCCCATATTCAGCAGGGTGTGATGCATGTGTGATGTGACACATTCCCACATTCCTCCCATAGCCATCATTAAGTTTACCTGTGACTTGTATCACAGTAGACCTTCTGTCGGTTCAGACCATAAGGAATAGCCTTCGTTGCCCTTGCACATAGATGAGCCTTGGGCACCCAACACCTTGTCGCCGGTTTGTGGTTTGTCCCTCCTCAGACCACTGTCAGTAGATACTCACCACTGCTGACCGGGAGCAGCCCACAAGCCTTGCCGTTTCAGAGATGCTCTGACCCAGTCGTCTGGCCATAACATTTGGCCCCTTGTCAAAGTCGCTCAGGTCTTTACTTCCTGCCCATTTCTCCTGCATCCAACATGTTGACTACAAGAACTGATTGTTTGCTTACCATCTAATCTACCCAGACCTTGACAGGTGCCCTTGTTTAGAGATGATCAACGTTACTCAGTTCACCTGTGAGTGGTCATAATGTTTTGGCTCATCAGTGTATAGTTCCACCCTGACAAGAAATATCAGACTGTACTAACTTGATGTTGAATTGGGTCGTGTTTGTGTGTATGTGTGTGTGTGTGTGTGTGTGTGTGTGGCGGAAAAAAGTGCAGTGATTTCCATTTCCCTATCCTGGGCTGGTCAGCAGCTCTTTTTATGAACAACTCCGTAATTAGAGAAACACCCATAGCAAACTAATTACTTAATTGGAGTAAGGTCTTTAAAATGATGTAATCAGAATCCAGGAAAAGGAGTCGATACACTCACACACACACACACACACACACACACACACACACACACACACACACACACACACACAACACATGACCTACAGCCTTGCTGACGTGCAACCATCAACCCACCCCTTTCCCTTTAGTTGGGTGGTAATTGATTCTCTTTCTCTCTGAGTACCAGTGGCTCCTAGCTGTGTGTGTGTGTGTGTGTGTGTGTGTGTGTGTGTGTGTGTGTGTGTGTGTGTGAGGAAAGAGAGAGAGAGAGAGAGAGAGAGAGAGAGAGAGAGAGAGAGAGAGAGAGAGAGAGAGAGAGAGAGAGAGAGAGAGAGAGAGAGAGAGAGAGAGAGAGAGTTGGTTTGTGTCTGTAGCAAACTATCTTAGTAAAGGTCATGGCCAAGTGTGAGTGTTGGGTGCGTGCGTGTGTGAGTTAGTGTGTCTGAGTGGTAATTAATTAGGCAAATGTCCGGGCCTCCCCCCTTCCTGCCCTTCCCGTCTGACCTCAGTTGTAGTCTAATAACCTTAATACAGTGCAATATATTAACCATTTTTTTCCACTGCACTCTGCCTTATTGGAGGAAATGGCAAAAAAAAAAGCAATGTCAAAACAAAATAAAACAAAATAAAATAAACACTACACACACACACGCACACACACACACGCACACACAAACTGCTCCAGTTTGACTTCAGCAAAACATATCCAAGTCAATCGAGTCTTTGTAGGAAAACAAAATGCTGCTTCATGATCAGAATCAATGGAGGAGTGTAACGAGCAGTGCGGTGAAACAGTCTTGGTTTTGTTCTGGTCTGTTTGTACTCGCTTGGTACAGGCTCTACTGTACCAAGAGGCCTCCAGCCACACAGCATCAACGCTGTGTGTGTGTGTGTGTGTGGTGTGTGTGTGTGTGTGTGTGTGTGTGTGTGTGTGTGTGTGAGCAAAATGATGTGGTGTGCCATTGCAGTGACCCTTGCTCTCTACGTGTCCCTCCTGTCACCCTATCCCATCCTGAAGCCCCCCTTACCCACCACCCCCAATATTCCCCACCTCTCTTCTCTGGTCCCCCAGTCCTGTATTGATGAGGTGCGAATGAGCCCACACACGCACTCTCTCTCTCTCTCTCTCTCTCTCTCTCTCTCTCTCTCTCTCTCTCTCTCTCTCTCTCTCTCTCATCTCTCTCTCTCTCTCTCTCTCTCTCTCTCTCTCTCTCTCTCTCTCTCTCTCTCACACACACACACACACACACCAACACAAGTGCAGTGCATGTGCAAACACGCGACGCACAAACGTGCCCTAGTACACACACGCTCCCTCAAGGCCTCTAATGCAGACCTAAAACTTGCCATTTCCCAAACACCAAAACACATCCTTCAGCAGCGAGGGAACGGCGAGGAACAACCCTTCTCATCCGCTCCGTGAACTCTGGCATCTGATGACAAAAAATTACAGGGGCCGGCACCACATGGCCACTGCCACCCAGAGTGCTTTGACCTGTAACAGTCCATGAGTCTACACACGACAGT